>NW_024104964.1:3194276-3787005 GCF_003945595.2 Pipra filicauda | reverse complement strand
ACATCCCCTCTGTGACTCCCTGCTCATCCAGCCCCTGCCACCCAGATTTCTTGGAATGGGATCCGAGCACCACCCCCAGCATTGGGATGCTGGTGGAGGTTCAGGCTGGACCTGAACCTGGACAAATCATTCCTGGATTTGTGTCTTTCCAGCCCTGGATTGTGCCTTTCCAGCCCCAGCGTGGGATGAGAAGCCATTTTGCAGACCCTGAGTGGGGAAACTGAGGCAGGGATGGGTGTCAGTGCTGGGGACCCCCAACCTGGTCACCCCCAGGGTTGTGTGGCCACGCTGGGGTTAAGCTGGAGATGTGTCAGGCAGAAAAGTGGGGAACAAAAGGGTTGTGCCCTCCCTCTGCTGGGAACCCAGTACATGGGGATGGGCTGAGCCCGGCCCGACTCATCCCAGCTGTGCTGGGGGACGGGGTGGGTCGGGGGGGGACAGCTGGGTGTCCCCCCACTTCCTCTGACACACAGTTTCCATCCGCCCGGAGCAGGTGCCAGGTGAGGGGCAGGGGGGGGGTCAGGGAGGGCCCCCTCATCTCCTCTCCTCGAGCCACATCCCTGCAGGGCTCTGCAGGAAAGGGGAGACATTTGGGTTTTCCCCCCAGTACATCCCAGTGCTCCTCCAAACCCACGGGAGCTGTGGCTGTGCAATCCAAGGATCCTTGGGAGCGGCCAAGCCAGGGGTTCCCATTCCCAAAGCCCAGCACTGTGACTGTCCCTGCCTCAATTTTCCCACTCAGAGTCTGAAAAGCAGCTTCTCTTGCACTTGCTGGGGATGAAAACCACAATCCAGGGCTGGAATGATGTGGTCCAGCCCAAACCTCCACCAGCTTCTCCATCCTTTTACCCCTCTCCTTGTCCCATCAGCGGCTGGGGAGGGGAGTCCAGGGGGTCCCAGGGGAACAACCCACAAATCCTGACATTTGGGCACCCCCACCCCAGCCATCCCCTGTCATGAAACCCCACCACCCCAGCCATCCCCTGTCATGAAACCCCACCACGTGTGCCCACGGCCTCTTCAGGACCATTCCATGGGATGAGGAGGATGCTGGGGCGTGAGGCTGAAGGCCAGAGTGCCTTGTCCCCTGTCCCTGTGCCCAACTCCCTCTGCAGGGCCGGGTGCTGTGGCAGCTGCGGGGCCAGGTGCAGGAAGCCGACCTGCACTCGCTTTCTCTCTGCTTTTAGTTTTTCACTCTCTGGTGACCCCGGGGAACTTCACTTTCTGCAAAAATGTCCCTCTGTGTGTCATCTCTTGTGGAGCTGGGGACAAGCCCCATACCCCATACCGAGCTCAGCCCCATGGGGACGCGATGGCACCTTGTGTGCCCCCATCCCTGGAGCTGTGGGGACAGCCAGCACCCAGTGGGGACACAGGGGCGGGAGGTCACAGCACGTGGCACCTGTGCATGCACATATGTGAGTTGTATGGCCCCGCGCACGTATGTAGGTGTGTGTAGGTGGCCTGTATGTCCCTGAGCGCGCCCTCTGTATGTCCCCTCTGTCCCCGTGTGCCGCCCACACCCGTGCGGGCCGCGGGGGCCGTGTTTGGGGTGCGCGCGTACCGTATGTACGGCTCGTACCGTAAGTACCGTATAGGCGCGCACTCGCTGCGCCGCTGCTGCCCCCTGGCGGGCGGGAGGAAGCGCGGCCCCGCAGCGCCACCTGGCGGGAGAGCGGCGAACTGCATCCCGGACACACGGACGGGACAGACGGGACAGACGGACACGGGGACACACGGACGGGACAGACGGGACAGACGGACACAGGGACACACGGACAGGACAGACGGACACGGGGACACAGGGATACAGGGATACAGGGATACAGGGATACAGGGACAGGACACACGGACACAGGGACACGGGGACACAGGCATACAGGGATACAGGGACACACGGACACAGGGACACAGGGATACAGGGATACAGGGACACACGGACACACGGACAGGACAGACGGACACGGGGACACAGGCATACAGGGATACAGGGACACACAGACACACAGACAGGACACACGGACACGGGGGCACATGGACAGGACAGATGGACACGGGGACACAGGGACACGGATACGAGGATACAGGGATACAGGAACAGGACACAGGGACACAGGGATACAGGGACACACGGACACAGACAGGACACAAGGACACAGGAATACAGGGACACACGGACACAGGCAGGACACAAGGACACAGGGATACGGGGATGCAGGGATACAGGGACACGGACACACAGGTACGTGGACACATGGACTGTGGACACTTGGACACAGCATCCACGGACACAGGGACATGTGGACAGGACACAGGGACACAGGGACATGGACACAGGGTCACATGGACAGGACACACGGACACAGGGACACAGGGACATGGACACAGGGTCACAGGGACATGGACATGGACACAGGGATGCAGACATGGACAGAGGGACATGGGCACACGGACACACGGACACAGGGACACATGGACCATGGACACATGGACACGAACTTACAGACCCACCTATACACAGACACGGACACACGGACACAGGCACAGCTCCCCCCCAACCAGCACCCAGTGACCCCCCCCAGAGCCCCCCAGGAAAAGCCAGGACAGGGTGGGGGTCACAGGGCTTTAACTGGGGGACAGTGGGGTGCTGTGGGGTGGCAGTGACACGTGGGGCCAGCAATGCCAGGGACGTGGGGACAGCCCAGGGGACATGGGGACAGCGCAGGGGACACGGGGTGACCCCTCAGCATGTGATGGGGCAGGTGACCCCGGTGCCCTTCATGCCACAGGAGGCCCCGGGCACCTTGTGCAGGTACTGCTGGTGACGGTCCTCGGCGTAGTAGAAGTCATGGGCCGGCTCGATGGTGGTGGTGATGTCCCCACGCCGCTGCCTCCCCAGCTCCTGGGACAGTCCCATGGAGGGGGGAGCCTGGAGGGACCCCCCCATCCCACTGCCCCGCACGTGGCACAGCCAGGGCAGGGGCTTGTCCCATGTCCCAGGGCTGGGGGAGGTGGCTGGTGTCCCCAGGGGAGTCACAGTGCCCCCAGGGTGGGGCCAGGTGTTCCCAGGGGGGGCCACAGTGATCCCAGGTTGTGTCCCAGTGTCCCCAGGGGTGCTCTCGGTATCCCCAGGGGAGTCCTGATGTCCACAGAGTCCCAGAGTCCCCAGAGTCCTCCTAGTGTGACCAGGAGGGATCCCAGTGTCCCGGGGGGGGGTGTCTCTGTGTCCCATGGGTGTGTCCTGGTGTCCCCAGGAGGGTCGTGGTGCCCTCAGGGAGGGCATTGGCGTCCTTATGGGGGCTCCTGGTGTCCCCAGGGAGGGTCCCAGTGTTCCCAGGGTGGGTCCCAGTGCCCCCATGGGTGTCCTGGTGTCCAGAGGGGGGATCTCAGTGTTCCCAAGAGGGGTCCCAGTGTCCCCGGGGGCGTTCCCACTGTCACCAGAGGTGTCCCAGTGTCCTGGAGGGGTCCCAGTGTCCCCAAGGTGGTTCCCAGTGGCCCTGAGGGGATCTCTGTGTCCCCAGGGCGTCCCAGTGTCCCCAGTACCTGCTGGTACAGGTCCCTGCTCCAGAGGGCAGTTTCCTGCTGCCGGGGGCCCAGGGTGTAGATGACGGAGCGGTACTGGGTGCCCACGTCCTCCTGCTGCCTCATACCTGGGGGGCAGCCCCCACGGGGGGGTTATGGGGCACCCCCAGACCCCACCAGGCACTGCCCTCCCCCCTGATGGGGAAACTGAGGCATGGGGGGCAAGGCAGGGGGATTCTGCTAAAGGGGTCGGTGAGGGAAGTCACTGCAAGACCCCCCAGCACCAAACTGGGGAGATGCCAAGGACCTTCTGCTGGAGCCTGTTTGGGGTTAAACCCTCCAAAACTGGGGTTGCCCCAGGTGCTGCCCCCCCGCAGCCAGCACCAAGGGGTGCAAATGCCAAGGCCCTCCTGTTGGAGCCCATTTGGGGTTAAGCCCCCCCAGACTCCCCCGTGCCCAGGCCAGGGGCTCACCCCTACCTTGAGTGGGGTCGTGGTTCTCCCAGAAAATTTTGAGGAGCTCCTCGTAGCTGATTTTCTGGGGGTCAAAGACCACCCTCACCACCTCAGCGTGCCCCGTCAGCCCTGCAAACAGAGCCAGCCCTGCTGCAGCCCCTCGGCGTGGCCTCCTGCCCCCCAGCCTCCCCCTGCCCCGGGATGGAGGCAGGGATTGGGATAGGGAGGGGCACCAGCATCCTCTCACGCCCCGGGACCCCCTTCCCCAGGTGCCTGGTGGAGGTGGGATCCCCAAAGCTATCCCACACTGGGATAAATCCCCAGCTGGACGTGGCAGCCGGGATAATATTCCCTGCAGACAGTTAATCCTCTGCAGAACGTCTGTCCAGCTAAGCCAGGGCTGTCTGTCCAGGCTGGGGGGGTTTGAGGAGCTGGGGTGGGGGACAGGGGGGTCATTGTCCAACAGACACCAGAGAGCATCCCATGGGATCCAGGCCAGGGCAAGGGGCTGTGGGACACCCTGAGGTGCTGGATGGGGATGTCACCCCTTGTGGGGGACACTGGGGGGCCCCGTGGCAGCAGGGGAGGGGGAGCCCCCGGTTACCTGTGCGAACCTCTTCGTAGGTGGGGTTGGGGGTGAAGCCTCCTGCGAACCCCACCTGGGTGGAGAAGACCCCTGGCGTGTTCCAGAAGAGCTGCTCGGCCCCCCAGAAGCAGCCCATGCCTGTGGGGGGACGGGCAGGGAGGGTGAGGGGGGCTGGGGGGGCTCGGGGCTGCTGGGACCCCTCTCCCCCGGCACGGCGGGAGCCACTCACCGAAAATCGCCGTCTCCATCTCCGCCGGGAACGGCGGGACCGTGGCATTCCCGGTGACAGCGTGGGTGGCTGGGGGGGGGACACGGGGTCAGGACCCCCAGCCCACCCCAAATTGAAGCCAGCTCCACCCTGTGTGTCCCCCTAAAAGCAGGCACTGACCCTGTCCCCGTCCCCTCCAGCTCCTGGGGACACTGGGACCCTCCCCATGAGACATTATCGCCCTCTGGGGACACCAGGACCCCTTCTGGCCCATCTGGCCACTGGCCTGTGTCCTCTCATGGCCACCCTGACCCCAAATGGGTCCCTGTGGGCATCTCGAGGCTGTCACTGCCATCCTCCAACACCAACACCCCAGAGCAGCCCCCCAAAACCACAAGGGTGTCCCATGGGTGGGTCCTGGTGTCCCAAGAGGGTCCCAGTATCCCCAGGGAGAGTCTTTGTGTCCCCAGGGTGGGTCCCACTATCCCTAGGGGTGGTCTTGGTGTTCCCAGGGGGATCCCAGCGTCACTGGGGGGTCTGCTGTCCCCAGGGTGGGCCACAATATCTCTAGAGGGGGTCCTGGTGACCCTTCACGGATCCCAGTGTCATCAAGAAGGGTCCCTGTGTCCCCGGGGTGATTCGGGTGTCACCAGGGGATCCCAGTGTCCCCAGGGGGGGTCTCCATGTCCCGTGAGGGTGTCTCAGTGTCCCCAGTGCTGATGCCCTCAGAGCAGCCCCCCAAAAACCTCGGGGGGGGGGGGGAGCTCAAGGTACCACCCCCTCCCTGCCCCCAGTACCTGTCACTGTCATCCTCTGTGCTCTGCCTGGCAGAGCCTCGGCGGGGCTGGGGAGCACCCCCGCACCCCGCATGGCCCTCCAGAGAGGGGCTGTCCCACCCTCCAGACTGGGAGCTGGACGCTGCGGGTGCTGGGAGAGGCACTGGGAGCACTGGGAGCACCGGGAGGGAGGAGGGTGCGGGAGGCAGAGCCCGGCCCGGAGCGGAGTCACCGCGGGGGGCACAGGAGGGGCCGTCACAGGGACACAGGGACAGGGTGCACAGCCCCGGGGAACCCCCCAGTGGGACCCCCGCGGGTGTCAGAGCGTGTCCGGGGACACGGCAGTGGACCCCGCCCGGGGGGTGACCCCCTGCCCGGGGGGGTGACCGCAGGGGACACGGGCAGAGTCCCGGAGCGTCCCGACAGCCCGTCAATCGTTAACGCAGCCCGAGGGTCACCCCGGGACGGCTCCAGCCCCCCCGGCCGGGCCCCACCAGCGTCTCCCCAGAAACAGGAGTGGGGATGCAAGCCTCCAAAAAACCAGGAGTGAGGCTCCAGATCCCCGTGGCTGAGTCCCAGCAAAGCCTCCCCAAACCGGGATTAGGGGCTGGGCCCCCCCGGCCGTCCTGGACCCCAGGGCAGCACTCGGCTGAAGGGATGCAAGCCCGGGGCGCCCCTAAATCCCCCTCCCCAGCCCACAGAGCCCCATTCCGGGTCATCCCTCTCCAGGAGAGGGTGCTGCTGCCTTTAGAGGCGCTGGAGTGGGATCGGGGAACACAGACGGGACGTCTTGGATGGAAGGAGGGGGCGAAATCTCATCACCTTCGTTTGTGGGGGAAGAGGAGGAGAACAAGGATCAGCTTGGCCACATTAACATCCTTTTCCCAACTGTTTGGTCCTTCCGAGGGTGCTTTTTGCTGCTTTCCCTGCACGGAGCCACATCCAGCTCTATCCTGCAGAGCAATTCCTCCTGGATAACGCTGTCACCGCTGAGGGTTTGCTGCTCTCAGTGTCCCTGCTGTCCCCCAAGGCTGCCAGAATCCCTCCATCCGGGCTGGATGAGCCCTGTTCCCATTTGCTGCATCCTCATCCTCATCCTCCCACGGGTCCTGTGCCCCCCAACCATCCTGCATCCCCCAGGAATGGTGAACACAGCTGTGCTGGGTTAATGGCTGGACTTCATGACCTCAGAGGGCTTTCCTAACCTAAAGGATTCCATGATTCTGTCAGGAGATCTGGCAATTTCCTTTTCCCAAGCTGAGCCACAACACCAAACCTGCCCCCCCCCCAGCCCCTGCCTGGAGTTTCTTGCCTCCAAGGCTCAGCTGAGCTGTTCCCTTTCAGGGATTTGGGGTGTTTGCAAAGTTTGGAAAACCCCAAATCAGCCCCTGCACGAGCCCCTGCAAAGGCCCAGCCTGGGTTTACATTAACTCCAGGGATTTATGCAATTTTGGGAAGCACAGCAGCAAAGCAGCTTTTCCTTTCCCTTTCCCCATGAACCCCCCCCCCCCCCAAATATTTTTACCTGTTTTTCTTTACCAAGGAAATCACAGTAATAAACACCTTTTTGCTCTTACCTGTGCCCCATTCACAGTGAGATGACATTCTGTGCTTTTGGGGTCTTCAGTCACAATTACAGGTGGATTTTTCCCCCCTTATCCTGCAGTTTTCCACACACAGCCCTGCTGAAAGCAAACCTAGAAAATTCCCAGGTTTTGTTTCAGTTTAGACCAAAACAGGACCAGGTCCAGACTGAAGCAGGGGAAATTCAAGCAGCAGCTTGTCCCAGCTTGGAGGACAAGGATATGACCAGTGGATAAAGCTGTTTTTTCCTTAAATAAAAATAATTGCAGGCACCACACCTGCAGCTGAAGTATCATAGTTTTCAAATTCCATCTTCCTCTTCCTCTCACGTCTCTTGGGTTTGTCACTTGAAGACTAAAAAGGGGAAGAAACTGCCTGACCAACAGTGAAACCAGCACACAAACACCTGCAGGCACAGCCCAAAACCCCTTTCTCCAGCTTTATTTTTTTACTTACAACTAAAATTCCCTCAAAAGACAAATTGTTTAAAAATGTGGGCTTTTAATCAAGTTGAGTTTCTGTCCTTCCCTCCTCCAGCTTTGCAACAACGTGGGTTTTACCTCCCTCTGAAAGCACACGAGGACACCAGTGAGGAATTTGGGGGTTTGGCCACCTCAAAGAGAGACTGAAAGTACTGAAGAATTAAGAAAAGTTCTTTTGGAGAAAGCAAGTGGCATCATAGAATTACAGACTGCTTTGGGTTGCAAGGAACCTTAAAGACCACCTAATCCAACATGCAGGGACACCTTCCACTAGCCCAGGTTGCTCCAAGCCCTGTCCAACCTGGCCTTTAATTTAATATAAAATATCCCAGGAAAATGCAAATGGCCACAGAACTGCTTTGACACCTGCAGAAAACACCAGCCCAGGTCTTTGCCTGACACCCACTGGAATATTTTGGAACTGAGCTTTCTTTGTTTGCTGTTCAAAAGGAACGATTAACAATAAAAAAATAACAACTGAGCTGATTTTTCAGTGAGTGCAAGCAACACAGGGTGCAGGAGCATCCCCATCCTGCGTGGGAGCAGGGAAATGGGAATGCCAGGAGCACCAGGATCATTTTCTGCCCGAGCAGGTGGCTGGATCCAGATGTTTCCCAGCTGTGATTTAATAACTGGGATATTTTCAATATCCTCAAGGACACCCACTGAACCACACCAGGAGACACCAGTGATGCTCAACAGGATTTCACGTTTATTACTGAGAAGTGATTAATGGTGAAAAGAAAGGCAACGCCCATTCCTCGTTGGCTTAACAAGAAACTGAAACAAAGTCACTACACATTTTTTTTACAATTATTTCTTCCTTGGTTTGTTTTTTTTTTTTGGTGCTTTTTTTTTCTTTTTTTTTTTCCTTGTCCAGAATTATTAATTTTTCCTGTAAACAAAACGAGTTTTTTAACCACTGTTCTCAGTTTTCAAAAAAAAAAAAAAAAAATCAAATTAATCCAGACTTAATCTTTATAATGCACAAGAACAGAACATTTCTTAGGACTCCTAGTACTTGACTTTTGAGTAACAAAGGGTTGGAGAAAAATGAACCACCTTTAAGACACAACTTCGTGGATAATTTCTGTTTAATTCTTCTTAGGCCAAAAAACTCCCAACTTCCTTGGAGAATTCCTCCTTTTCCAGGCTGGGGAGAAGGGAGAAAGAAAAATATAAAATAAAAATTACTCCACTCTCCACGGGTGGATGTTACAACTCTTGGTGTTCCAAGTGCAAATGTCAGAACCAGGGGGAAGGAGGCGTGAGGGGGTGGAAGGGAGGGAGGCTGCAGGGTTTAAAAATTAGAGAGGGGAAAAAAAAAAAAAAAGGCATATGCCACTTATGGACTTGAAAACCCCCCCCCCCCAAAAAAAAAACAAAACATAGTAAAAAGACAAAAAACAAAGCGTATGCTCTGAAATCACAACCAAAGCCAAAAGAAAGGGGGACAGGTTTTACCTCTACTCTACCTAGAAGGGATTTTTTTTGTTGTTGTTTTTGTTTTTTTTTTTTTTTTAAGTCCTATGTCTTGTGATACTCCAATGCTTTTTTTTTTTTTTAAACTGCAAGTTTGTAAAAGTCTTTTTTTGAAGTCAATGAAATTAAGAAAAAAAAAAAAAAAAAAGTCCTAATTCTCTCTGGGATGCTCTTGCTCCTTCTCTTTGCCTCTCTGAAGGATCACTGGGATGCAATCTCTGCTGCAGTCTCTGGGGAGGAATGGCCTTTTACTTGACACGACCTTGGCGTTCCTGCAGAAGAAATAACAAAGATCATGTCAGCTCAGGGCAGTTTTGTTCCCCACTGTCACACCCCAGTGTCCCAACATGTGGCTCCGAGATGGAGCCTGTCCCATGGCAGCAAAGTCAGGGAAAGAGCATTTTTCTTGGCAGGTTCCCCCTCTTCCCCTCAGCTCGGGTGATTTCCCACCTGCAGAGCTGCCTCCAGCTCTGGGGTCCCAGCAAAAGGATGTGGAGCTGCTGGAATATATCCAGAGAAGGCCATGGAGATGCTCCAGGGCTGGAGCCCCTCTGCTCTGGAGCCAGGCTGGGAGAGCTGGGGGGGGTTCCCCTGGAGAAGAGAAGGCTCCAGGGAGAGCTGAGAGCCCCTGGCAGGGCCTAAAGGGGCTCCAGGAGAGCTGGAGAGGGACTGGGGACAAGGGATGGAGGGACAGGACACAGGGAATGGCTTCCCAGTGCCAGAGGGCAGGGATAGATGGGATACTGGGGAGAAATTGTTCCCTGTGAGGGAGGTGAGGCCCTGGCACAGGTTGCCCAGAGGAGCTGTGGCTGCCCCTGGATCCCTTGGAAGTGTCCCAGGCCAGGTTGGGCAGGGCTTGGAGCAACCTAGCCTGTGGAAATTGTCCCTCCATTGGAACAAGACAGGCTTTAAGGTTCCTTCCAACCCAAACCATTCCATGATTCTATTTAAAAAAAAAAAAATCCCAGCTGAACTCCCATGTGGGCAGGAAGGCAGAGTGGAGCTCAAACCCAGGGGGCACAGACACCTGCCTTGGTCTGCAGGGACTGAAACAACCTCCTGATGGCATCTCACCTGTAAACTAAAGTTCACAGGGATCTCCCACCAACTGCTGCTCCCACCCCACAGGTATCCAGCCATGTCTCTCCTCCAGCACTGCAGGAATGTTCTGTCCAGACATTTGCACCAGGCCAAAGGGGCAGGACAGTACCAAACACAGCCAGGCACCAAGGGCTGGCTGCCCAAGCCCCCTGTGCCAGCCCCTGCTGGGTTCTGTTTGGGTCTAACAGAGAAGCTCTCACAGCCCAGGCTGTCCCAAAGGGTTATGAGGTGCTGCCCAGCCCACACTCACTGTCATTTCCAGATCATAAGACAAAACCAAAACCTGTCAACAGCCAGAGGGCTCTGGGCTGATGCTCCTCCCTGGCTCTGCTCTTTCCCTGAGCACAGGCAGGTCCCTGCAGTCTGGGCACAACGGGCACTGTGGTGCTTTGGCTCTGGCTCCCATGGAGCAAATCCATCCCCACCCCAGCTGCTCCCAGAGGTGCCAAGTCCATCCCACCTCCACAGCAAAGCAACACCTGCAGCAGGTGCCCACAGATACAGCAGGTTCTCCCTCCCCACTCAGAGAGGAGACGCTGTCAGGGCTCCAAAACTGGTGTGATGGTTCAGCCCAGAACGTTTCCCTGTGTGTTGGCTGTTCTGTCCATGAAAGCAGGGCAGCAGCAGAGCTCCCTGCCTGCTTCCCCCTGTCCCACACTAACCTGGTGATGGGAGGCAGCTTCCCACTCCCCTTAGCAGCTCACACCACCCCTGCCACAAACACAGGGGCTGCTCAAGGAAACCACGTCCACTGCTAAACCCAGGGCGAGCCCATCCCCAGCCAGCTTCAATCCTGGGATAACAGCATATGTAGCCATCTATCCTCAGAAACCTTCCCAAAAAAGGGAAAACTGGACTCCAGCTCAGAACAATACCCCAGGCTTTGGCAGCCCCTCAGCCACACACCCAAGGAGGTTTCACCTCCAACTCCTCTGCACGAGCTGGATACAAATGGAACCCGGTGTGATCCCGTGCTCAGACTGTCTTCTGGGGACAGGGATCAGACCAAGGCACGTGTTCTGCTCAAGAGCAGCTACCCCACATAAGTGGATTTAATTCCCCCCTTCTCCTGTAACTCTGCCCGAGTCTGTTGCAGTGGCCAAAACTGCCAAATCCCAACCGCCAGGGCGGGGAGCAAAGCCAGGCCCGAACACGGAGCGCTGCAGGGAGAGCCACAGATCCAAAGGAAAGTGCCAAGCCCTGTTCCTGGCTCGGCAGCCAGCACGTTATGTTGCACATGGACAGATGGCAACGTGACTCATTCCTTCGGGAAGCAACTGCCCCAGCTAATGCCGCCGCTTCCCGAACGCGGACACGGGATAAGCCGGCTGCCAGGCTCAATCACCCCCCCTCCCACCTCCAGGGACAGTGCCCTGGGCTGGGACAGCAGCCCGAGGTCCTGCTGCACATGTCACCCTGTTACCTGAGCAGCTGGACCTCGAATAGTTGCCTCTCCCTGCTGGGAAGG
This sequence comes from Pipra filicauda, assembly GCF_003945595.2. Lineage (NCBI taxonomy): Eukaryota > Metazoa > Chordata > Aves > Passeriformes > Pipridae > Pipra > Pipra filicauda. Next base: position 3,775,341 of record NW_024104964.1, on the reverse strand, counting down.
TGAAGTAACCCCAAAGTCAGTGCGGGGATAACAAGGAGACAGTCCCAGGGAAAAAGTGACCCCCCTCTCAAAATCCCAGTGTGCCAGAACAGAAGGCACCACCTTCCAAAGGGTCTAGAGCAGATGTCCTCATGTGCCCAACCTAGAGAGGGGACCAAAGTGAACATCTTCACTTCAGCCCAATTTTCCTCAACCCAGTGTTGTTTCAAACCTCCTCCTCCTCAGCCTTGAAATGCCAGCACAGAACTCCTGCTCCACTCCACCAGCACTGCAAAGTGTCCTGAGGAGCCTGACATGGAAAATGCAGCCTGACATCTTTTTCCACCCCCTCCAGGGGCAGGGACACCTTCCACTGTCCCAGGTTGCTCCAAGCCCCGTCCAGCTCAACCTTGGACACTTGCAGGGATGGGGCAGCCACAGGTTCTATGGGCAACCTGTGCCAGGGCCTCCCCACCCTCACAGGGAAGGATTTTTCCCTAATATCCCACCTAATCTTGCCCTCTGGCAGTGGGAAGTCACTCCAGGTCCTTGTCCAAAGTCCCTCTCCAGCTCTTTTGGAGCCCCTTGGCACTGGAAGGGGTCCTAAAGTCTCCCTGAAGCTTTTTTTTTTCCAGACTGAACAACTCCAGCAGCCCTTCATCCTTCCTGGCCCATCCTCTTCCAAATCCACAGGCTGTGGGATGCTGTAACCCACAGCCCACCCAGCTATGAGACAGCCCAGAGAAGGCAGAGCAGCATCTACATACACACACTGGGCATTACTCTGGGATACAATCCCTGGAGAGCAAAGAGATTCCATCAGGAAGTCTTTTATTCTCTTTGCCTGCACTTCCATTAGACCTGGGCTGTCTCCCCAGGGGAGGAGCAAGGAAAACACACCGGTTCAGACTGATTCCCTCAGGAACAGGAGGGGCAGGAGCAGCTTGAGGAATGGCAACTTGTCCTGTCACTGCTGCCCCCAGGGGTGCAGCAATGTCACAAACCAGGTCCTGAACCAGCCGATAAGAGATCACCTTATCTGTTAGCACCTTATCTGTTCACACTGGGGGAAGCAACAACAAAAGGCTCAAGAGTTTGTACCAAACCACAGTGACAACGGGTGACAACACTGCCCACTTGTTGAGAGCCTCTTCCCTTGATTAACAACCAACACTGAGCCTCAGCGCTCCCAGCAAAGGTAAGGATTTTATTGCCACACCACAGGTGGGGAAATAGCAGAGTGGAATCCCAAGGAGGGCCTGGAGAAGCAGCCAGGGCAGGGCTCCCACAAACCCTGGTTGGCTGGGACCTGCCTGAGCTGGAGCACAGCCTGCAGCCCTGGGGCAGGGAAGGCCAGGCAGCAGTGCCAGTTCAACCCGAGAAGGTCCTGCAAAGCTTGGCTCACCCACAGCAGAGCATGGTCTGTGCTACCAGTGTCATTCCACAAAGGGCTGAGACTTCCAATCACAGAATATCCTGAGTTGGACCCACAAGGATCATCCATCCAACCCCTGGCTCTGCACAGACACCCCAACAATCCCACCCTGTCCCCGAGAGCGTTGTCCAAACCCTCCTGGAGCTCTGGCAGCCTTGGGGCTGTGCCCACTGCCCTGTAACCAAATCCTGGCCTTAAGACACACACACAGAGTTCTCCCTGATCACACAGGTCAGGAGTTACAGCAGCCCATTGCCTTCCCAGCAGGATCTGCTCAAGGCATGGACACAGCACAAGTGATGGATGATGCATCACTTTGCTTATCAAGCTCCTCAAGCAGCCTCGAGCCCCAACATTCACAAACCAAACATGACGTTCTCCTCTTGTCAGCATCAGAAAGCCATCAGGGTTACAGAGAAAAGCTGCATCCCAGCCTGCCCCCCACCCAGGAAAGGGGATAAAAATCAGGCAGGGATCTGGTTATGGCCTGACAACTTCATCCTACCTCCTGTTCACCTCATGGAGCTCAGCACCAAGGCAGACAGGATAAAAGTGGTTCTGTGTCAGACCAGGAAAGGCCTTTTGTTCTACAGATCAAAATCAAACCCAAAATATCCACAGAACCCCAAGCTGGGCAGACTCACATCACTGAAAAAGCAGGAGACACGTGGCCTTGGACACTTATTTCCATGTCAGAGCAACCAGCTTGGGGCAAGAAGGGCACGAAGAGAGCCAGGGCTTTCCTCTCCAGTGGGTTTTCCAGTCGGATATCCACAGGCATGCTGCTGCTTCCCAGCATCTTTCCAGGCACCTTTTTAAACCTGATGCAATCAATTGCAAAGAACAAACCTCTTCTTGCTTAAACACCACATTTAATTGCCTGAATAAAGCAGCCCAATTCCCATAAACATTTATAATGACTCTCCCATAGGGAGCCTCGTCCCACAGGGCAAAACTTGTGCAGGATGGTGAAAAGCTGAGAACATCCATGAATATTTAGAGCAAAGAGGGAGGCAGAGCAGGCTGGGAGGATTCCCAGTGGTATTCCATGTAAGGACAACTGGGATCACACCAGGACTGGATCTGGTCTTGCTGGCTTTGGAGCACAAGCAAAATAACACAACACAAGTCCTTTCAAGTCACTAGGAAGGAAGAAAATTCTTCTGGTCTTCAACCAGGGAGTCTTTATTCTTCCCCATCACTCCAAGTGAAATGTGTTTCATTACTTTGGTTGCCTTAAATCATCACCCAGGCAATAAGTATTAGCACTGGTGCCACGAGACTCTTTAGAAAAGGAAGGAAATTCACTTTAATGTTCCAAAATCCTCACTGCTGTAGAGTTAATAAAGCCTTGGCAGCATCCCCTGTCACACCATGTACATGTAATGCCAAGGACTGAAAACCCATGGAGCTTCAGTGGAATTTGTGGCTCCATATATTCATAAAATATCTAGAAGGAGTGAATAATAAAGTGACCAAGTTTACTGATGATATTGAGCTATTCAGGGTAATAAAAATAGCAACCAACTGTGGAGGACTTTGTGAGAAAAAGCACTTGAGCCTTCCAGTGAATTTGGTCTACCTGGTTGAGATAAATTTAAAGGTGCATGTGGGAAAATCCCTGTCCTAACTCCAGGGTGGCAGGCTCCAAACTGGCCATTAGCCATTGGAAACATGACCTGTAACTCCAGGCAAATGGAAACCCTCAAGAAAAGCAACCATCACCCTGAACAGAACCCACCACTCTGCTGCTACACAAACCCAAACAGGATCCACCCCGAGCTCTGGAAAAGAACTGGAGAAGGGTCAGAGAAAACAGGGATGAGCGAGGGACAGAAGGGTTTCCATCTGCAGAGCCACTGTGCTCTCCAGCCTGGAAGAGATGACTGCAAAAGCAGAGCAGACAGGGAGGACACTGAAATAACTGCTCACCACCTCTACCAGCACAAGAACCAGGAGGAATCACAGGAGGCAGACTCAAAATAAAATAAAAGGACACATTTCCTCACACATAGTTAAGCCAAAGAACTCGAGATCCTGAGGATGCTCAAAGAGCATACTGGACAAGAAATCATGAACTAATAAAGATATAACCTCTGGGCCACAGAAATTCCTGAGCCACAAGTGGTTAAAGGCAAGGAAAACTTCAGAGATGGATAAATATGTCCTTGTACTGTCCTTACAGGTGTTTGCAGCCACGTGAGATGCAACATCAGACTGCACAGACTTAGGTCTGACCCACCCAGGCTAAAACACCACCTCCACCCCAAATAAAGCAGAAGAAATACTTCATGTCACAAGAAAAACACACCACAATATTCTGCATTATGAGAGGACAAGAGGAGATCTATTTGCCTGCTTCTGTCAACCATGAAGAGCTGAATTCACAAGCCCAAGCAAAAGAGCCAACGCTCCCTATAGTGTGTCCCCTCATTTTACAGCTACTCCAAAGGGAGCACAAAGCCACATTCACTGGAACATGGTTTTGTATTTCAACTTCTTTTCTTCCTCTCCTTTAAATCCATCAAGAACACGGCACTGGAATTGGGCTGAACCCCCAAACCAGGACTTCAGGACTTTCTTAAATTTTGCGAAGATGACGATGGGAAATTCTCTGAAGTCATTTCACAAGGAGATGCCACCACAAAAAAAAAAAGCTGAGAGAGCAGAGCCTTCCCCCCTGTGCAGATACACACGAGGAAGGAAACTCTGAGAGCTGGGTTTTCCCTTCCCCCCCCAAAGATTAGAAACAAAAGACATCAGTTTTAGGTAGATTTTATCTAAGTCCTCTAAACTGGGATTACATTACAATAGCTCTGCAGTTAACCACACACAAAAGCAGCTCAAGCATTGTGCTTTTAAGGAAACAAGAGTTCTAATGATACAGAACCAGAAATTTCCAAGTCCTCTCTGAAGGAGGCTCACAAAACCCAAATGGTTCATTATTAACTGTTCAAATGCACTGTTACATGACTTATATGTCAATTAAAAAGCCTCACACTGGGCACCAGTCACTGGCAGGAGCTACAAACAAGTCTCTATCCCAGCCATGAGTGTGGATAATGACAGCCCTTGTTAACAGGGACTTCCCCGGGTAACTGCTGTGGTAAATAAGGGTGGCACTGCTCCTGCTGCCAAACCTCCAGCGGTTTGCACCACCGAGGAATTAGTTATTAACTCAACAAAGCCATAAAATAGGACAATTACTACCAGGTACAAACAAGAGCAAGCAGGAAAATGAGAGGACTAGTCGTGGTGAGAGCTCTCACACAGCACAGCACAAAAAGCTTCCTGAACTTGAGACGGGAAAGAAAAAAAAGCAGCTTCTTTCAGGCAAAAAAGCTGCTGCAGAACTACATTTTCAGTAAGAACAAGGGAGGAATATTGTGCATGGAGCTGCTCTTGATGGACTGCCCACCTTGGGATCCTAATCGGCTTTCAGCCACATCTTGTGACCCACTGCACTCCTGCACCAGGGAGAAAATCCAGGGAACTGAACCAGGCCGTGCCCTGGGGCTTTCACTGAACACAACAGCTGCCTAAGAGGTTTCCTTGGAAGATAAGTACTTTTTCTGGACAAGGAGCTGTTAATAAAATAACCTGAAACACAATACCTGTGTCAGTAGCTCTTAACTTCAATGTCAGCAAGTTACCCAGAAACTGGGGGGTAAAAGCAGCCAGAGCTACTGACACCTCACACACTCCCTTCTGCATTCCAAGCCCTCCATGGTATTTCTAGGGAATTTGCCAGCCACACATGTGCAATAGAACCACAGAATGTTTTGGGATGGAAGGGACCTTAGAGCTCATCTCATTCCACCCCCTGCCATGGGCAGGGACACCTTCCACTAGCCCAGGCTGCTCCAAGCCCCATCCAGCCTGGCCTTGGACACTTCCAGGGATGGGGCAGCCACAACTTCTCTGGAAAATCCATTCCAGGGCCTCACCTCCCTCACAGGGAGGAATTTCTTCTGGATATCTAATCTAAATCTCCCCTGGGAGCTGAAATCACCCAGCCAAGGTAACCTGGAGGGGAGGGGCCACGAAGCTTTAACCACACCAAGTGGGCAAAAAGAGGTTTGGGAACATTCACAAGAACAGGGTGTGGAGTAAACTCGCCCTGCTCAAAGCCATACCTGTGAGAGCTGCAAAACCTCCTCATTGCATGTGGCCTGCACTCTGTCTGGCCCAACCCCAGTCCTTGAATCCTAGAACAGCTTGGGCTGGAAGGGACCTTATACCCCATGGACAGGGGTAAAAAAAGGGAAAAACAACTTTAAACAGTGCATCTCGACAGCCCCTTAAACCAACTTCACCAAGAAGACTTTAAACATTATATTATTTCATAATATTGATAAATGTTACATTAAAGATTTCTAGCAAGATACTAACAGAGAGAGACAGGGCCATGAGGCAAGTGCAACAGGTTTGCTCTTCCACTACTCAGCTTCCACTTCAGTTGCAGTGAAATGGCTCCCAGCTGCTCTTGGTTTTAGGGATGAGGAAACACAGTTCCCTGTCTGACAGCAGAAAACATGGATTAGAGCACCAGCCAGATCTAAGCCTTCCCCTCCAGTTCTCTCCTGCCTTTAGACAAAGCTACAACCACTAAAAACCCACGAGTGTTGTCAGGGGCTTTGGAGTGCTGGCTTAAAAGTATCATAAGCACAAAGCATTCCTTATGTCCAACATAGGAAGGTTTGTTTCCTCTATTCCTGAGCAAATATACGAGCATGGACACAGACCTACAGGATTTAAACAGCCTGGAAATAAACTGAGAGGAACCATGTGCATTGCTGAGCAGCACAGCGAGGGAATCCTGTCCTGGTGCATCAATCAATTAACTTCACTATGGCCAGGATTTGGAGCAGAAAAGAGCAAACAGCCTTGGGATCACGGGATGAAAGGAACTGTGGGAGTGTAAGCAGCGTTCCCTCGCTGCCACGGGAAACAGTTGGCTTTGCCTGGATATGGAATATCCAGGAATTGAACCCTGTGGTCAGAAATGCTGCCCTGTAGGATATGGGAAAGCCAAGGCAACGCAGCATTCCCAGGATGACTGAGAGCAGGAGAAAGTGCTGGTCCACCCTATAGGGAATATTCTCTCTCCTCCCCTCTGAGGTTATAGATTAGGAAGAAGAAAAGAGCTTTGTAAAATCCATCAGAAAGCATTCCTGTATTCCAGGGACTGTGAAACAGGCTGTTTCACGGGCTCATACAACACCCCTCAGTTATGCCTTAAATCACATGTTCCAAGGGGGCAGTGACACTTGACACTATTAATACTCCCTTAACCAGCAGTGTCAGCTGAGCCACAAAGCAGCACAATTCCAGAAATAACGGCTCCAATCTGGCCAATCCCACCTTTCTGCTTCAGGCTGGTGAACCTCAGCATGGAAAACCTCACCAAAAGCCCACCCCATCCTGCCCAGCTCAGCCTGACTCAACACCCAAAGTCCCAACGCAAAGAGTCCCTTCTCAGCTGCAAACCTGACCATCCGACTGCTTTTCATGGGATATCCTTCCTAAAATCCCTGGAACCTGCAAGGAGCCAAGTATCCCAGGCCTGGGCATGGAGAAAGAACCAAACCAGACTTCCCTTAGAGTTTCCATTGATTGTTTTTCCACAAAACACCAGGCAGATCACTATTGGAGATCTTTTAGACCCGGGTTACGGGCAGCATTCCTAGAAATCCAAGTGCATGACTAAAGGCCAGGGATTTTTGTGGTTGTTTAAAAAGAAGATAAAATAGTTCTTACAGGGAAGACATCAGTGACATGCTCTGCCATAAAAGCAGCTGTTCTGGGTTTCAAGAAGTCCTAAACTGCTCCGGGTAGGATTGCACTGGGAGTTGGCTTCATCATTTTGGGTCAGGAGACCATCCAACCCTTTTAAAAAACTGGATCAGTAGAGCAAAGCAAGACACTGAAAAGGAATGGACACGAACCTCCAAGGACAGTATGGGCACAGGCAACAGGAAAGGACAAGCAAGAGGATTATTCCAGTGTTTTCAACACTGAACTACCTACCCCCCTTCACTGGACAATGGGAGTAACACAAATACTAAGTAGAGCATTTTTCATATAATTTCTTGGACCTGCTTTAGGGAATTCTGAAGAAATGAGGAGTATAAAAGAATACTCAAGAACTCCCAGACTTTCACAAGAGCTCATTCATCTTGGGCAGCAATCAGGAATCAAACTGCAAATCAGCCAAAGGTTTGGGCAAGTTAAAGCTAAATGAGACAATTTCAGCCTGGGAGAAGTTCAAAACAAGCCAAACCTTGAGACATTTAAGCTTCAAGGAACACGACTGCAGAGCATTAACATCTCACACTGTGGCAGAGACAAAGAGCTGGGAGCAATGGGATTTCCCCAGCACAAAAGCAGCACAAAAAGCAGGCAGGGAGCTGCTGCCAGAGCAGCATTTGAACTTTTCAGTGCTTCAACTCTGGTTCCTCGTGGATTTTTTTTAATTCAGGTGATTACCTGAGACGCTTCAAGGCAGACAGAGCACGGCTTGGGCTTCTTTGGCACCTACAATCCCGGGGTGAGCATCACCCCAGGCAAAACCAAAACCCTGCTTGAGCAAAAATAACTGGTTCTCAATGAAACCACGAAAAGAGCAGTCACAGAAACCTCAACCACTTTCCAGGCTGCGTCAGAGAGCGATGGAGGAGGTCAAACTGTCCTGCAAGAACAACCGAGTCACTTCCTCCGTGCCGGATGTCCCAGGGGCCCGGGGCGTGACACAGCCAGGGAGTAAAAGGCAAAAAGCAAACACTAACCCCTGTTTTTACACAGCTCCCTCCTCATCTGTGAATTCCAGAGACCTATGACTAAGTTCCTTTTCAAAGAGTAAGCGCTTTCCTAATCAACTGCTGCTGCATCCACTCGGATGTGGTTGGGGAAGGCGGCGCTGGCGCTCCGGCTATCGCCGCTGCTTCCGACCCTCCACAGCACAGCCTGGAGTGAAGCAAGCAGGGGAGGAGACTTCAAAATGCAACTGGGAAGATGGTTTACAAGCTTTAAGAAAATTGCCAAGCCTCGTTTCTAGCGTCTTCCTGATTTTCAGGCTTTAGGCAGCAAACACGGCAGCTTTCCCCAGGAAGAAACCATCGGTCTGTCTGCTTTTCCCACAGCCTTTCCCACTCTTTCCTTCTTTCTTCAGCTTACAGGTACTCAGTATTAACTCATCCATCTGCCTCTCACCTGTCCTCCAGCAGCATTTTCCCTCTCCCCTGCATTCTCTTACAGTACCAAGGTCTGACTCTCTCACACTGCAAACTGTTGCTCCCTAAAGTCAGATCTGGAGGATGTCACAGAACCATGGAATGGCTGGGGTTGGAAGGGACTCTAAAGCCCATCTCATTCCATCCCCTGCCATGGGCAGGGACACCTTCCACCAGCCCAGGCTGCTCCAAGCCCTGTCCAACCTGGCCTTGGACACTTCCAGGGACAGCCACAGTTTCTCTGGGTAACCTGTGCCAGGGCCTCCCCACCCTCACAGGGAAGAATTCCTTCCCAACTTCCCACCTAACCCTGCCCTCCAGCAGCAGGAAGCAAATCACCTTTGTGCTTAAGTGATATTATTTATAAAATGCTCCATGTAAAATATACATCAAAAATCCAAAACTGCATCAACTGTCACTGTGAGCAGCTGCAGCTCCTGACTCTGTTCTTCAACTGTTGGATGAAAAATTCCCTGTTGCTGAAACTAAAGAGATCATCAGGAAACTTGGCAAACTCCCAGCCAGCTGTGCTAATGCTAATTTGTAATTATCATTTTGATCAAACAGGAGCCAGATCTGCATTGTGGGGAGGGGCAGCCCCAGGTGACTTTACCACAGCTGAACCCAAGCACAATTCAAAGCCCACTGGCCACTGAATTTGGGGCAGGATTTCCAATTAACAAGTTGTTAAGGAGTACATGATGAGAGGAGGCTTTGAGCCAACCCCAGCAGCACCCAGAGGAGCTGCAGGCAGGTGGTGAGCTCAGCACAGGTGCCACACTGATGGTGACAGCAGGTGACAGCCCACCCTGGCCCCAAACACAGCCACAGGGAACAGAACAACCCGATCCATGTCCACTGGAGACAGGACAAGGAGTCACAGATTTCAGTTACAGTGAAGGAGATTTAGGCTGGGCATTAGACAAAGCCTCCTTACAGGAAGGATAATTAAGCATAGGAATAGACTGCCTGGGGAGGGACAGGAACTGCTGTTCCTGGAGGTTCTACAAGTGGTGGGAAACATCTGTCACACTGACCCCACTGTGGGCATGGGGTGGATTAGAGCCATCTCTGATTGCTACAACTCCCCAAACCTCCCACTGATCTCCAAGTACAAACTGCTCTGCCCCAGGAGCTGACAATGGCACAGAAATACATTTTGGTTAAAGCACAGCACTCAGGGGAGGCTGAGGCTCAGGGCAGCCCAGGCAGGGCCCGGGCAAGGCTCCTCATCCTGCTCTGCCAGGAGCTGGCACCTGATCCACAGACTGGTTTGGGTTGGAAGGGATGTTAAAGAACATCCAGTTCCAACTCCCTGCCATGGGCAGGGACACCTTCCACTAGTCCAGGTTGCTCCAAGCCCTGTCCAATCTGGCCTTGGACACTTCCAGGGACAGCCACAGCTTCTCTGGGCAACCTGTGCCAGGGCCTCCCCACCCTCACAGGGAAGAATGTATCCCTAATATCCAATCTAAACCTACTCTTTCAGTTTGAAGCCATTCCCTCTTGTCCTGTCACTTATAAATAGTCCCTCACCATCTTTCTTGTGGGCTCCCTTCAGGCACTGGAAGGCTGCATTTAGGTCACTCCAAAGCTTCTCTTCTCCAGGCTGAACAATCCCAGCTCTCTCAGCCTTTCCCCACAGGAGAGGCTCCATCCCTCTAACCAACTTGATGGCCTCCTCCGGACATTTCCCCCCCAAACAGGGACTGCCATGTGGGTGTGGGTTCCAAGTGTGGGCAGGCAGGTAGCCAAAAGGCAGCTGACGCCCACCAAGCCTGTTCACAAGCCTGGTTCACACCCTGGATTCAGTCCAGCCCATGGCAGCCCCTCCTGCCCCTCAGGACTCATCCAAGCCCCACGAACACGTTACCTTTTTAACATTTTCCTCCTCCTCTTGGCGTTTCTCGTAGTGTGAGAAGTCATCAAAGATGGAGGTGGTGTGCTTGTAGGTGGCAATGATTTTCAACACCTGCTTAGCCTTTTCCAGAGGCACCTCCTGAGTGTCCCTGGAGTTGGTCACTGGTTTATTCTCGTTGTTCTCTAGGCGGATGTGCCTCAGCTGGCTGTTGGGAACGTCCTTCACAAAAATCCACCTGACATCAAAGCGTCCCTTCCACTTGTCCTGGGACCACACCCCTGCACAGGTGTTATAGTCCACAGCAGATTTCATCTCTGCCACGCCGCAGAAGTGGCCGCTACCGTTGACGCTGAACAGTAAGTACACGGGGCCCTTCCCGTTCATGGAGCGATAGGCCGCGTCCAGTCTCTTGTTGCCGTGCTCCGTGCTGCACCAGATGTTGTACTTGATGGAGCGGTGGATATCGTCCTCCGAGTAGCTCTTAATGATGAACACCCGCCCGTGCTTCGGGTTCCAGTCAAAATCCTTGGGGTTGTAGTTGTTGATGGACCTCAGCTTCTCCAAGACCGGGTGCGGCTCCGAAGGGGAGCCGGAGCTGGTCTGGGCCGTCCCCACCCCGTTACCGTCCACGCCGTTCTGGCCGAAGCCGCCGCCGCGGTTGCGGGGGGCGACCCAGCGGGTGGGCTGCGCCGGGGGCACGGGCAGCGGGGCCGGCTGCGCCGGGGGCACGGGCAGCGGGGCCGGCGGCTGCTGCCCACCCGCAGCCTGGGCCACCGGCGGGCTGCCGGCCATCTGCTGGCCCACGGGCTGTGGGGACGCCTGCGCCGGCTGCTGGGCGAGGTTCTGCACCAGGGCCTGCGCCGGGGCTTTGGCCACGGGGCCTTTGTTGTCCCAGGTGCCGATATCCATGTTGTGTTTTATGGGGGGCGGCGGAAGACTCGACCCGGCGATGCCGTTCTTGGCCTTGAGCTTGGGCTGCTGCTTGGCGGGTTTGCTGGCGATGTCGGCCCACGAGGCCGGCTTGGGCGGCGCGATGGTGGCCGGGGGGAGGCTGCTGGAGGCCACGATGTTACTGGTGATGGAGCCGCTGCCCACGGCCGAGCCCACCACTTTGGGGACGCTGCTGGCCATGTCTGTGCTGCCCAGCTTGAGGGCCGCCATGCCCTGGTCCAGGGTGTTCATGCCGGGGGCCTTGTTCAGGGTCTCGCTGGCGAAGGCCGACTGCCCGTCGATCATGGCCCCCCCCAGCGAGCTGGGGGCGTAGGCGTAGTTGCTGCTGTAGCCCGAGCTCTGAGTGGACTGTCCCTGAGAACTGTTGTTGCCCCAGGCTGAGAAGTCGATCCCGCTGGGGAAGAAGTTAAAGCCGTGCTGCCCGAGGAAGGGGGTGCTGCCCAGGGCCCCTGGCTGCCCGAACATGGCGTCGGGGAGGAAGTGGGGCTCCCCGTTGCTCAACTGTCCGTACGAGGTCAGGTAGGGCATGGGGGGGTCTCCCCCCGTGGACCAGGCAGCCTCCCCTAGGGAGTAGGAGAATCCGATGGAGGGGCTGAAGTAGCTCGGTAAGTAGGAATCAGACATTGCAGTGTATGCATTGTTCTGAAAGGAAACCACAAAAACATGAGTGCCGGGGAGCCAGGAGGAGCTGAACCCATTTCAAGGGACCAGGAATAAAGCCAGCTTAAGGCTTCCCGTGCCCCACCCCTCCCTACCTTAGGGCTGGGCAGATAAACAGGCCCAGCCTTGAACACCTCCTTTGTTACAAGGGCTCAAAAATCTGTTTTATTGCCAGAAAGGTTAAAGACAAAGGCTCAGACAGCTTCCCACGTGGAGTTCCTGATGCATGGAGTGGGCCTGGACACCGAGCTGCCCCAGAGCTCCTGCTCAGGCTTTAAAACCACTGTCTTACCTTGCATCCAAATATCTTCTGTTTGTAGCTACTCTCAACGAGGGCTTTTCTTGCCTGGGTAACATATTTAGACCTTATTCTAGTGTTAGAGGGAAAACTTGTGGGAAGGATGCAGGCAGAAGTGGAATAAGGAGGAAAAAGATCCAGTGGAAGCACACTGCCAAAATTATGTGTCCTTAATTGCCTTCCTTAAACTTACTACCCACGAAAACAGCTTTATTCCCACAATTTAAAGTTGCAGAGCTCACAGTATTCCAAGAACTTGCAAACAAACAGGGATTTAAAGCCTATTCCTCAGAACACCAACTGCTCCAGTGCCGTGGGCCCATACTAAAAAACACCTGAAAATGAGGAGTAATCCACAGGGTCTCAAGAGGAGCCTTTTACAGGCAGCAGCACGAGCAGGTTTCAAACCCAGAGAGGAAAAAAAAAAAAAAAAATCCCTGCTCTGTGCCTTGGTCTCCCTTTTAACATCCAAGTAGCCTTTAGGTTACAAAAACAAACGCCTAATTTGACAATTAGGGAAGTCTCAGACATCCCCAAGATTTGCTTACATGAAAAACCATCTGTCATTTCCCATTCCAAGCCAGGTCCCCTCCGGGGAGCGGTTCCAGCCGCGCTAATGGACATTATCCTCAGTAATTTGAACCTGTGAGCAGCAGCCTCGTGCTGCCCCAGCCCCTGACAAGCCAGCCCAGTGCAAGGCAGATCAAAGGCAGGTTCAGCTCCCAGTTAAAAGCCTGGCTTTGCAGCAGGGCCCTGCTCCACTTCTGCTTGAATCATGTTCTCACGTGCCAAGCGCGGCTCCCGGAGGACTTCATGCCGTGCTGAAATCCAGGGAGCCTCTCAAGATGGCTCTGGCACCCTCCAGAAACAGCTGGTTTGCCACTCTACCATCCACAGGGTTGCAGGAAAGCAACAGGTTTGGGGCCAACCCAGCCCCGAGTTCACAAACATTACCAGGAATTATTTAATGTTAACGTGCTCAGAGACAAGATTTCTGTGGCACTTCACGGTGTGAAGGCATGAAAACTCACAGAGATGCTCCCTCCAGCCTTTGTTTTCCCACAAAAGCCTCCAAGTTAATAACAAAACTCACGCCCACCCTGGGTTTTACTAATTGAGGAACTGAGTCCTGCTAAACCCAAGGCCTAACCTGCCCAAAAGCACCAACACTGGCAATAATTTGAGAGGCAAATGAAAGAACTGAAACCCCCACATTATTATTTTGAACCAGCAAAGTCTCTTCCCAAGTTAATCCCCTCAGTTATAAGAGTAACATTTGCCCTCCTAAAACTTCCTTTAATGGAACAGGAACATGCTGGGCCACCCCTAAACCCAAGGCAGAGCTGTTTCCTCTCCACAAGAGCACAGGAAGCACATCACTGTCACATTAAAACCTGTCCCCTTGCCACCTCAACCATACCAATAAAACTCCACCAGCTTCTCATTCTCTCCATGACTAAGACTTTTCACACAGTTATTTCCTCAAACTTGCTGTTCCCCTTCACCTAAGACCAGAACTAAATGTACCTGACCTAGTGTTTATGTGAGTTTCTGGTTTTTAAAGGGCTGAAGAATCATTTACTGCATGTCTTTTAAAATACACAATAACCTCATGGAGGGGCTGACAGTAACAGTCACACCTCCAAGAGCAGCTGGGGAATGAGGAACAGTGAAACTGCACAACTTGGTCACCTCCTGTGAGTGTGGAGAGCTTGGGAAGCAACCCCAGAATTCCTTTAACTCCTTATCCAGAGCCATATCTCTGTATACCTTTGTATTTTTGAGCAGAATTGTGCCTCCCTCCAGACTCAGCTCTCAGGGTTTGGATTCTATTTTATGGAGCTGAGAAGCACCACAGCACAGTGAGGAACTGAGACAGAGTCACCCAAAGGTCCCACTCCAAGGTAACTCGGTGGTTTCACCTCCTTCCTGGCTCAATTTCTGCCTCCTGGGGCACCTCCAATCACTTCCTGATTTTTAAAATGTCTTTTTCCCAGTGTGAGACACACCAAAAGAAATTAAAGATCCAGAAGTTCTTCATCAAACATGAAAAATAGGGTAAAATATCGTGTTGCTTGTAGTAACCCTCATTCCCTTTAGGACACTTAAACACAGAAAATACCATCCACATTCAGAAGGAAGCTGGAAATTAGGGATGTTGATAACTGGGATAGAAAAAACCCCACCATTAAATGACAGCTACTGGAAAGGTAGCTGGTTTTATTCAAGATTTGAGAAAGCAATCACACTCTCTCACTCTATGAAGGCTGAATTTAGGCTCCTTAACTTTTTAGGGAGCAGAATGCAGTGAGTTATCTTGATGGACAGGTGAACTCTGAAGATTATGAACAGCTGACAGGACATAAAGAACATTTACCCTCAGACCTTTAGCACAAAAAATGAAAATACTTGTTGAAAATTTCACTGAGACAGAAGAAACCTGTGTCCTAATAAACAGGCATCACTTTTACATGAAAAAAAAATGATGTACTGACTGGTAAAAATGAACAAAAATACAGAAAGGGGAAACCAGAAGAGCTTATTTTTACTGATCACAACTGGAAAGAGAAGCCAAGAGAATGAACTGAGAGCTCTGGTGCTATTACAGATGTTTATCTATGGTGCTCACTTGTACATCTAATCAGCTGAAGTCCATCTGTTCTGTGTCACTCCCCTGCAGCTCATTAAGGAAAACAAACAAAAACCAGTTAGCAGGGGAGCCAGTCTAAGGGAAAGTGAGGAGGAAAAGTAGGTGGGAGCCTGAATTCCAGGGGCTGGTCACAGACCCTCCAGCTCGACTTGTAATCGGGGTTCTCAGAAAGTCTCAACGCTCTTATCACACGTGGGCTCTGGGTTTTGTTTTTGGGGCTTTTTTTCGGTGAAAAACAGAAATTCCCATGACAGGCACTGTCAGTTGACTCGGTGCAGAGATAAGAAGGTTGATCTGATCCTCCAAAAGCCCTGCTGAGCACAGCAGCCTCGTGTGAGGCGACTTCCCAACCCAGCTCGGCACATCTGTGTGGTGCAAAGAGCCAAAAACCAACACAGGCACAACAGTAAAACTGAAAGAGCAGAAATGGTGACTTGGAGATTGAAAAAAAGGAGCTGAACACCACGTGGAGGAAGTTCTCACAGCCTCAAAAAGTTGCTAAGCCCCTTCCTACCTCACCCACCACCACAACCTAAAGGCAGAGTCAGTGCTTCCTGCCTGCAGGAAATGCAGGTGTAGGGTGGGAAATGCAGGTGTAGGATGGGATATAAGGTGCTGGCAAAGATCAAAATGCAGCCAGTGGAGATGGGGAACACACACAAGGAGGCCAAATTCCCCTCTGCTGGAGCAGCAGGAAACCAGCAGGCTCCTGGTACTCACCGGGCGGGCCTGGGGGCTCAGGTAGGGCTCAAAGTCATCATCATTCAGCCCATCCTTCTGGTGCACAGAGCCGTTTTGCACTGAGGAGAGACGTGAAACTTCAGAAAACAACATGCAACAAACTCCCAACGTTTACCGACTTAAAGTATTTAAAGCCAAATCCTGTAATACAACGAACTCCTGCCGGTTCTAACACACGGCGCACGGCACAAACAACACCCGCAAACTTCCTGCAGCCACGCGGGGCTTGTTCCCCTCCTGGCTCCCGACAGATTTTGGGGAGACCCTCCTTCCCTCCCTCCCCCGCGTCCCCAGCCCTGCCCAGGGCTCTCACCTTTGTTGCCTTGGCCCTTGGGTCTCTGGAGCAGCGGCGGCGTGGGGGGAGAAAAAGAGGGAGGGAGAGAAGGAGAGCGGTGAGTCAGGGGGAGAAGCGGCTCCGGGAGGGGCAAGGACGAGCCCGGGGAGGGGGGAAACAGACCCGGCCTGGGGGAAGGGGAGGGTCAGACCCGGCTCTGGAAGCGTGGAAAAAAGACCCGGGGGTGGGGAAAACACACTCGGCCAGTGGGAAGGGGGGAAAACACACCCGGGGGCTGAAAAACGGAGCCAGCCCGGGGGGAGGAAACACGCCTGGCACAGCGAGGGACGCCCAGGCCCGGCGGGGACGGACCCGGTCCTGGAGGGGAAACAGGCCCGGTCCGGGACAGGCCCGGCTCAAACAACAGCCCCAGGCCCGGCCCAGGCGCGGCCCGGCCCCGCCGCAGCACAATGGAGCGCGGCGAGGCCGTCGCCGCCCCGGGGCGCTCCCCCTGCGCTGGGCCCGGCGCGGCGGAGCTCGGCCCGACGGCGCGGGCGGGAGGGGGAGGCTCGTACCTGCTCCAGGAGGCTGCTGGCCGACATGGCTCCGCGGCGGGGGCTGCGGGCGGGGCGGGGCGGGGCGGGAGAGGAGGAGGAGGAGGAGGCGGCGGCGGCGGCGCTTTGTCCGGGCCCGGCGGGGGCTGCGGGGCGGCCCTTTGGCGGACTCGGCGGCGGCCGGCGGGGCGGAGCGGAGCGGGGCGAGGGGGGGACGCTCTATCCCCCGCCCCCCCACCCCCAGTCTCTATGGCCCCCGGGCCCCGCCGCCTCGCGCTCCCCCCGCCCGGTCACGCGGCGCCGCGCGCGCCCAGGCACAATGGCGGGAAATGAGGGGGGGGGGGGGCGGGCGCGGGGCATGCCGGGACGGAGGAGGACCGCGGGGAGGGGGGAGCGACAGCGCCCCCGCTCGGGCGGGAGCGGGAACTGCTCTTAAAGGGCCAGGCGGCCCCGCGCCGGCTTTGGGGCGAAACGCGGCGAATTCGGGGCACGGCGGCGGATTCAGCACAACCTGATTTTAGCTCCCCGCTGTCCCCAGCTCTACAAGGCGTGGAGGACGCAGCCGTCCGGGACCCCCAGCCGGGTCAAGGGGCTCGCTGGGTGTTGGTCTGTCGCCTCTCCCGTCTCCCACCCAGGTCCTGCCCCTTTCCCGGGAAAGGACGGGCACGGCTCGTGCTGTGAGCCTGGATCGCGGAATGGGGTCCCCAAAAGATCCCCGTCCCTCTCAGGTCAAGGATGCATGAAGCGAGCCAGAGGGGAGGGAAGAGAAGGTGGCTGGATGTGGAAGGAAGTGGATCCTTGATCTAAAACCATGGAATCACAGGAGGGTTGGGATTGGAAGGGACCTTAAAGCCCATCTCGTTCTACCCCTTGCCATGGGCAGGGACACCTTCCACCATCCCAGGTTGCTCCAAGCCCCGTCCAGCCTGGCCTTGGACACTTCCAGGGATCCAGGGACAGCCACAGCTTCTCTGGGCAACCTGTGCCAGGGCCTCACCACCCTCATAGGAAACAATTCCTTCCCAATATCCCATCTAACCCTGCCCTCTGGCAGTGGGAAGCCGTTCCCCCTTGTCCTGTCCCTCCATCCCTTGTCCCAAGTCCATCTCCAGCTCTCCTGGAGCCCCTTTAGGCACTGGAAGGGGCCCCAAGGTCTCCCTGGTGCCTTCCCTCCTCCGGGCTGAACATGGGATCTGGCTCCCACTGCTCTTCCCACCTCCAACCCAAGCCAGGAAACACTTCCCAGAGTCCAGGGTCAGAGCAGCTGCAACCACCACTCCCAAACGCAGGCAGAGGGATCCTTGCCCATCCCATCCTGGAGGTGACGGAGTCGCTGCCTTCCACCTCTCCACGAATAAACCATTGGAGCTTAGTTCCATTTTTCCTTTTAATGCAAAAAAATAGCCAAACACATCTTCCTGCCCTCCCCCCGCCCTCCCCAGGTGTGTTTCTTTTTATCTTTGCCTGTTGTTTTGCTTAATATTTCCAGCCAAGCAGCTCCCCCCTCCCAGCCCCTCCCAAACCTCCGCAGCTCTAAAGGCACCCGGCGCTTCCCCATTTCCATCTTCCCACTGAAAAATAAAGAGGGAAAACAGTGGGGTGCACATTATTTCAGCAACGTGCCAGTTCTAATCCTGCCAAGAGATTATAGGAAGAAATAAGAAATAATAATAATAATAATAATACAAAAATAAAACCACCAAAACGAGTAGCAACAAGCACGGAGCAGCCTCAGCACACAGTGTAAACAGAAGCTGTCCCAATCCAGGATCCAGCTCTCCCGGAAAGCAACAGCACAACATGCTTTGTACACCCCAAAAAGGTCCCTGTGGCGCTGAGCAGCCAAGGGAAGGGTCTGGGTTTGAGCTTGAGTTGGTATTTTTTTGCCTTTCTGTGAAAGGCTGAAAGTGATCTCGGAGTCTCCAAGCGGCAGCACCGAGCCTGGCCAGGCAGGGAAAGGGATGGGGGGGAAAGTGCCACGGGAAGAAGTGGGATTGGGATACAGGGAACCCGGAGAGGAGGCCCCAGGGCTTTGCAGCTGGGCTATCTGGGCAGCGGGAAGGGAGAGAGTAAACAAATACAAAAAAATAGAGATACAAAAACAATTTGTGTGGAGGAAGAGGAGGAGGAGAACATGGGCAGCAAATTCACGGACTGTCAGGCTCCCCAAAGCAAGAATAACAATAAAAAAATCCCAATTGAGGTGACAGCGAAGAGTCCGACAGAACTCCCTTCCCTGGGGAAAATAAAAATACAAATGAGGTACCTGTTCCACCCCAAATCCGTCACCCCTTCCCACAGCCACAGCCACATCCACGCTCCAGCCACTGGTTATTGTCTCTCAGATAAAGTCTCTGGGGCCAGGGCAGCCCCGGAGCAGAAGCACCAAGTGTGTGGCTGGTTCCTCCCAGTTGGGTTGTCCAGCAGAGATCCAGTCTCTCCTTGACCCTGCAAACAGGGGGGGATTGTTCAGTGCTCCACGGAGACGGAGCCTTTTCCAGGTCTCACGTGTTTCTCCAGATTTTTTTTTGTTTTAAAAAACAAAATTATATATATATATATATATATATATATTATATACAGGACAATGAAAATATCCATGGAAACAAATGGGGTGGCTGGAAAAGATGCTTAACAAAAAAAAAAAAAGAAGCCTGAAATCAGATAAATTCCCAACTCTTCCCCAAACTGATGCTTTGCCTTCCCCACTAGTCCTCCAAGACCACAATCTCCACGTTATGGACCTGGTGCTGGTGGTCCTCCACGTCTCCTCCCACCACTTTCTCCTCAGTCCTCAGCTCCGTCTCCAGGATCACAGCTTTGCCCTCGGGCTCGTCCGCGTCTGCCTCGGGATCCGGCGCCGGGTCGATCTCTATGATGGTCTGCCCGTCGTCCGAGGTGCCCTCCACGGCCTGGATGGTGGAGGTGATGCCCGACTCCATGGCCACCAGCTCCACGGGGTTGACCACGGCCGCCACGTTGGCCAGGGCCCCGCTGTCCTGCATGGCCGCCGAGCTCAGCAGCGCCAGGCTGGAGGACGGGTGCAGGGTCACCGTGTCCGAGGAGCTGGTCTTGGAGGAGGAGGAGGAGGAGGAGGAGGAGGACACCACGGTGGCGTATCGGAAGAGCTGGGAGCCGGAGGGCAGCGTGTGCACAGTCACGGGGCTGGAGCCCTGGCTGATGGTGGCCACGGGGATGTTGCCCACGGAGAACTGCTGCCCGACGGGCGCGATGGTGATGGGGGAGATGACGGTGAACTGGGGCTGCTGCAGGGGGGTGGAGGGGCTCAGCACGGTGGCGGAGGCTGGGCGCTGCAGGCGGGGTCTCTTGGGGGGCTTGGGAGCGCTCACGGGCATCAGCACCACGTTCTGGATGGTCTGGGACTTGGCCTTCTGGTCCCTGGCGAGTTTCTTCTGCTCTTCCAGCTGCCGCTCCAGGTCTGTGAAGGGAAGGGCACGTCAGGCTGGGGACACCGGGAGCTCCTGGGGCTCCATCACCCCCCAGGGTTGTGACAGGGGACACCCAACCACCCAGCCAGCGTGATCTTGGCATCTCCCTTGGGATCAAACTACACTTAAAGAAAAGGTCAGGTTCTCTTGCCACCCACACAGGTCAGTGTTCCAGCTGTCAGCACCTGGATAAGGCACAGGTAACGTTCCATCCCTGTTGGCTACTCCTACTGGTAAGAAGATGGGCATTTCTGCTCCCCAAGCTAAACCCACCTATAAGGGAGAGTGGACAAACCCCCCTGGACAGTTGGAATTGCTTCCTGAGCTTGGCTGAGTCACATTCCCAGAGCCAAGCACCAGCACTGGGCACAGGAGCAGGACCTGGGGTCAATGAAACATCTCCCTCACCCCCATCCTTCCTCCCTTGTTGGTGGGAACACTGGGAGCCAGAAGCAGCACAGATAAATGCTCCCTCATTTATCCAGGGCAGCAGGGGACTAGGACTGGGGTAAGGACAGATCCTATAGGACACAATGAGGAGGGAGTTGCATTGAGGTTGTGTGGAAGGAAAATCACATTTGTTCCCAAGAGCAGCAGCAGGATGTGAACCTTTATTAGGCACTTTACCTGCTAGTGTGTAAAGAAACTGCTCCTCTCCTTGCTCTGTCTGGTTTTTCCTGTTGTCCAGAACCTTCTTGACTGTGTCCATTAGACCAAATGTGTGGGCAACGTTGTTCAGGACAGCAGCATCTGCAAGGAAAGGGTGCTCAGTCCCATGCAGGACTCAGGTACTCAAAAGATGCTCCTATTACAGCAAAAATTTTCTGCTGCTTTTTGTAAAACTCTGTTCTTTCACAAGGGCTGGCTGACAAAGGCAGACCCAGCTCCCTCATCCTTCTGACATCCCAGGACTAAATAATCCCATTCACATGATAAAGCAAGAGGAACAGAGCTGTGTCACTCAAGCAGCTCCAAACTGCTGCAAATGAAAGCATAATTTGCAATCACAGAGATACAAACGAGCTCTCCACCTACAAACCATCACCCCATGCTGCTGACAGTGTCATTAACATGCCAAGCTCCACTGAAAGCTTTGCAAAATGTCTGTTATAATCCACTGACTTCAATCACTCACAGCTCCCAAAAGCTGCCACCTACCAGACACAAAGATCCGCTAGCCCGAAGTTAAATCAGAAAATTAAGGAAAAAAAAATAAAATATCCTGGGTAAAATGAAGTTTGTGGCTCCGTGGATGTTCTCTCAGGAAGAGCATCAACGAGAGGTGCTCACAGGGGCATGTGCCAAACTGGATTAGGGAACGGATCCAAGTTAAAAATAACCCTAAAAAAGGGGAGGGGAGTTATTTTTAACCCAGATCGTTCCCCTCGTCTGGTTCAGCCCCAAAAACAGGTTTTCTGGCACCACTGAAAGCAGAACGAGAAGTGAGGGGGCAGGACCCTTTGTGTTTGAATAACTCTGCTCCAAGAAGTGACTCTGGAAGAGCTTCCATGAGGGCTGGGAGCTGTGGACAGTCATCTCAAAGTCCCAACAAGCTGCCAGGGTCACTCTGCTCAGGGAACAGGGTGGAATGGTGTGTCCTAGTGCCTTGAAGCAAAGGCACTTCACAGCTGGGCAGGCTGAGAACACATCCAGGCTATGCTCCCACAGCTCAGCTAATGAGTGGGAACTCGTTCCCAATCCTGACTCACCAGCTTTACATGGTGGGATGGACACTTGCCAGGTTTTTTTGCCTGCAGCTGCCCTTTGGAGGCTCCTTCCTCACAACCTACCTGTCATCTGGAAGGGAGACTGCCCCAACCTCTGCTGCACCCCTCTTAGGACTTCTTCTATCTCCTTCTGGATGTTGCACACCACCTCTTCCATCAGCCCCACATCAGCTATTCCCTTCCAGAACATCAGCGTGTCCTCTGGCACAAAAAAGGGGGAAAAGAAGTCAACATGTACAAGCAACTGGCATTTTCCCCACAGGGCCACCTTAAACCTTTCAGGCAAGTGTAACTTTGCAAGGTGACTTCCAGTTTGGGGTAGACAGGACATGTGAAAAAGAAACAACCAACCCCAAAGCAAGCAAAACAAGACTCAGGCAGCAAATTAGAGCAGGTTTTCAAGCAGCTCCGTGACTTCCAAGGCAAAGATGTGAAAAATGTTCATTTCACATCTTTGCAAGATGCAGAGCTTAAAATCTTGAGGAAGTTCTGGCTAAACTTCTGTACTGATCCTAAGAGGGAATGCAAGCCAGAGAGACAGCCCAGAGAGCTGACTGGGAACATGCTCCAGGCTGGCAAACATGTTTTACATCCTTAGAATAAATTAAGAAAAGCCCCTCACTGTAACTAGTAACATCTGAACTGGGGGATCATCCATCAGCCACGAGGCCAGGGCTGAAGTCCTGCAGTGGTGACGAGTTCTGTTTGGCAGGAAGCCTGGATGTCTGGGAAAAGCTGGGATAGCCAAGGGGCTGGGGGACAGCTCACTGCTCAAACTCTCCTTATTTTCAGGATTTCCAACATATAACAAGGGGAGGAGAAGGGAAAAAACCACCCAGCAAGCAGCCTGGGCTTACCTGAGATCTCATCAGTGTCCTTTTTGATGCCCTCCTCAGTGGCCATGGTGACAGCAGCTGTGAGAGCCGAGTTCCACTCGATGCCCTCCTCCATGCTCTCCTCCGACAGCGCGATCTGGGTGATGCTCCCTGCCAGAGAGCCCCTGTCAGCTCCCTCTGGAGCTGGAGTGCCAGCCTTGGATCCCTGCTTTGATTCCCACCCCCTCACCCCTCCCGAAGCTCTCCTTCACTCTCAGGTCAAGTTTGTGCTTGGCTTCTTTCAACCAAATGCTTCTTGTTGGAGCTGTGGCAGCGAAAGGCTCTGGGAGTTCTGGAGGGAAAACTATGTGCCCTCCAAAAAGCAGAGTGGGGTCCTCACACCAAAAGAGCAGAAAGGGATCAGAATAAAGAAGGGAACAAATAAGGCTCAGGCAACCTTCTCACCTTGTATCATCCACAGGGACCCCTGCACTCCAGAGGTACCCTAATCCCTCAGGAAATGATGGAGTGGGGGTCCGAGCTGGTTTATAGAAGGGAAATGGATCTGACTCAATCTGGATCAAATTTGGGACTAAGCCAATGTGCAGCCACTGTAAGGTTTTACCACATGGCCATGGTACTTTCCAGGAGATTCTCCTTAGCCTATGGACAACTCTTCCATCCCACCCACACATGGACTCTTAGAAATGTAACCCACCCAGCTGAGCAATGCCATAAAATTGGGAATAGACTTAACCTCAGCAAAGAGCATTCAGGATCACTGAGCATTTGCAGTTGGAATGACAATCAAATCATGTCCAGCCATCACACCCAGTTCATGGATGTTCTGGAGGAGCTCAGCACCCCTAAATTCATTGTCAGAATGAGCCCAGCTTTTGCCTTTGTAACAGATTCCCAAATGGGAAATACATGGGAAAACGCTGTGCGAGCTCTCTCAGGCGTTTGCTCACACGGTGATCCCAGAATAGGGATCCCTTCAAGGCTCTCAATCCCTCTCCTGGCTCCCAAGGCTGCCTCTGGAAAGCATCTGCTTGATGCCAGCTGCTTACAGTCCCTCCCAGTCCTGCACAGCAGAGCTCCCTGACAAATGCTGCCGACACCTCTCTGAGCAGACACAAGACACACTTTCCTTCCCAAAAACCAGAGCAGTCTCCTTCAAAACAGTGGGACCACCCTGCTGTGCCCGGGGAGAAGGCGGGAGGGAGAGGAGCATGAGAAGGAATTCCTATGGCACTGGTAGCTGGTTTCCTACCATCAGCTGAGGTCGGGGTCTGCACCACGCTCTGCTGCCCCGGCACCGGCGCTCGGGCGCTGCTGATCAGGAGATCAAACTTGGTGCTCCGACACGTGTTGGTGCAAACTTTGTCGTGCTGGTAGAAGTCAATCTGCCCCGAATCCATCATCTTCCTGTGCAGGGAGTGGGGAGAGAACCAGGCTCAGCTCAAGGCTCAGCCTGGAGACAAAACGGGTGTGTTCCACATGGGAATGCTACAGCCATGGGAAGGACACGGAAAGGGAGACCTCAGGGCCACCCCGCGCACAAAAAACGTCCTGCAAGGCTTTCAAATGGCAAACACAAGCCATCCCCCAGCTTCACGTGCAGGGCTCCAGTCCTGTTCCACCCCACCAAGTACCAGGACCCCCAGGTGAGGCCACTTCTTCCAGGATGAGGGATCCTGGATCACACCACAGGGCCAGGATCTCTGCAGGGTGCTGGCCAGGTACTGTGAGGCTCCAAGAGACCTCCTGGGGACTTCAAAGCGGACAAAATGCCTGCTCGGGGTCCTGCAGCTGCAGGGGCGAAGCCCAGAGGCTGGACAGGGTCAGATACCTCAGCATGATCCCTCCGAGGCGAATGGCCCTTTTCCAGTCCTTCAGGGTGGATTTCCCAGCCAGGTGAACAAAATGCTTCGGGCTGATCAGCTGGTCATTGAACTGACGAGACAAACAAAGGCTCAGCAAACAGGGAAACGTCATTTGGGAAGACTGGGACATCCAACACAGCCAGTCTACAGCCCCACTTCCACTCAGAGAGAGGAGCTGCTTCTCAGATCCCTCCCAGCTTTGATCCCCTGGGCACAGCAATTCCTACAGCTCGAGGATGGATGTCTGCAGGGATGGCCTGCCACCATCAGCATTCAAACCACACAGTCTAACCAAGAACAGCCCTGAAGGCTCTGTATGAACCAAATCATCTCCTGTGAACATGTCACCTTGGAGATCCTTGCAGGAGCTCCTGTTACATCAAATAGCCCAGGAGCTTCCAGCTGACACAGGTGTTCCCTCAGGCATTCATTCTGTCCTGCTCCAGTGACTCAGGTAAATCCCACTGAGGGGGAGCAGCACATGGGGCTCAGACTCATATTTGCTGTCACACTGCCACACTCTCAAGTGGGAAAAGGTTTCTCTTCCCAGTGCAAGATTTCTCTTCCCAGTGCAACCTGCTCCCCAAGGAAGTGACAGGAGTGGAGTACCAGGACTCCGAGGGAAAGAGGGAAGGAAGCAAAGCTCCTCTGAATCTCAGCACACCTCCCCTGCCTGCCTTCAATCCCTCCTCAAGGGCCAATATGGCTGTGAAATCTAAGATGTGTGATCTCCTCCTCTCCTCTTCCCATGCTTCTTCCCATCTAAAAACAACTCGAGCACCAACAATCCAAAGGCAAAGCCACTCAGTTCCAGGACAAGGTTAGGATGAAACACAAGAAGTAAGGAAGTCCTGTGGAGGTCAAGCAGAGAAGAAATCCATGGGGCGTTTTCCCCTTACCTTCACACACTTGACATTGATTCCTGGACAGACAAACTTCTTCCAGAGCAGGATGGCCTTGCTCTCCCCGCAGGTGATGGGGTAGGCGATCTCGATCTCCTCACTCGTTTCCAGGGTGCTGGGGTCTGAGGGAGGAATGGCTCAAAATGAGACTTCCCACCCAAGAGGCTCGAATCCCACAAGGCAGGAGATAGGAGCTCACAGGTTGTGAGATCTGCACTTGGGAAAGCAAAAAAAGGGCTTATCCCAGTTCAGGATCAGTCCTCTCTTAGTCTTCTCCACGTACTAACTCCAAAAGCAACTGGCATCTGCTTTTTGGTATAATGATGCCCAAAATTAAGCTCAGCTATCGGGAGAACATGAGACCAGAAATCCAACACATCTGTAAGGGGGAGGTGTCAATGAGAACAATCTTTGTGGCAACAAAATGGCTTAAAATTTGAAGCACAGATCTCTCTCAGATTCTTGGAGCTCTGGTATCTCTTTAGCAGCAATATCAGATATTTACTGATAATATATTCACTTCACACATAGAGTTTCTGCTAATACTGCCAAAAGACCCACACCCACACAGGAAGCAGAACTTTAGTCAAGATCTAGTGACAGCACCCAGCGACAGGAGCCTTTTCCCACACACTGCTCAGGGAATGGCAGGGAGCACTTGGCTCTTCTGAGCATCCAACCCAAACCACCAGGCTATTGCTTCAGCAAAGACCCAGCGACCAGAGCCTGGGGCTCCAGGCACCATCATTCCTCACCACCATCCTTCCTGCTGCCAGTGCCTGCACACCACGACTAGGGTGACATCCCGGCTCCCCTGGACCCCTTGGGAGCCCTTACCATTCACTGCAGGAGAGCCAGGATCTCACTTCCAGGACTTTGGGACCAAGCAGTAACAGCAGACTCTTATTCCAGAGTATGCCCAGCCCCTGCACCCACATCCATGCTTGGGAATCAGCATCTGCAGGGGCAGAGCCAGAAGGAAGCCCAGCGGACTGGAGACACCAGCCCTGCACAGGAGGGGATCTGTCCATGCTGAGGGGGAACTCACCAATCCCTTCTTCCAGCTTGTGGATGGTGTGGGTTTCCACGGCCACCACGGCAGCACTGGCCTCGGAGCCCTCCTGGTAAATCCTGTGGTGAGAGTGGCCATCCATAAACAAACCATGGAAACCATGGGAAATCAGGATGCACAGCACGGGGTTAAAATTTCGGCTCCCTCCTTCTGCCTGTCTTTGAAGGACGTGGATTTTGTCTGGTGCAGTGTTTTTTGGCACTAATAATCCCAAGGACTGACACATGCAGAGGCGTTCCCAGTGCTGTCAGCCCACCCTCCATGCTGCCAGCACCACCGAGGCAGCTCTGCAGTCTTCCCTGTGCCTTCTCCTCTGCTCTCTGTCACCCACAACAGCAGGAAGAGGAGAACAGTGTCCCAGGATGTCCCTTCCAGCCCTGTGTGCCACTGCAGCACAGGCTGACCACACAGGGGAGTCACTGCCAGGCCCACAGCCACCCTGCTCTGTGAATATTATCTACCTGGCGCCAGTTTTTTCACATCCTGATTGATCCAGAGTGAAAATGAAGCACCAAGGGTGCCACAAAATTCCCTCCACATCCCAGCTTCACTGTATTTAAGGATTATTTTAGGGGAAAGCTGGCACAGAGGCACAGGTAGTCTAGACACACAGACCACCAGGTGCAGCAGCTGCAGCGTGGCCAAAATCCACCCCGGGGCTGCAGAGGGACAGCACCACTGCCACGATCCACAGGCAGGATCCCTCAGAACACTTTCAGCCCTTGGAGGCCCCATGACAGTCACACACACAAGCTTTTTCCTGTTGTATTTTTCCCTCTCCCCTGTGTGGCACAAACCCGACACAGCCCTGGAAAACGCCACGACGCTCTGTCCCCACGCCAGGAAAACCCACAGATCCTCCCACCCCCATGGCATCCCACACCTCCCAGTCACACCAGTGCCACCCAACTCACCCTTGCTGCACCGGCTGGAGCTGCAGGATCACCTGGGTTTTGGTATCCTCCGGGTTCTCCCCTTCATTCCCGTCACTTGGTACAACCACCACATCACCCACAGGGACGCTCACCTCGGCATTCGCCATCTCTCACATGAACACGGTGAGGTTTTCCTCCTCCCTGTGGATCACGAGAGCTGGGAACAGATCCCACAGGCAGATTCTCCCCCACCAGTGCCATCCCACTCCTGACTTCCCGAGCTGGTGGCTCTCCCTGGCCCTGCACCCCCGAGGCCAGGGAAGCAAACCCACATGGAGGGTTTTGGCAAGAGCTTGAGTTTCCAAGCCAGCCCCTGGGGTGCTCTGATCCACCTCTGGGATGCTCCGATCCTTTGCTACCAGGAACATGCCTGGGGATGATCCTTCCCAGGAGAAACTGTGGTGCTGCAGGAGAACCTGGAAGGGAGGGGGGTCACAGAGCAGCTGCACTCCCAGGGATGTTCCTGTGGCTGTGCAGGAGGCACAGAGGTGGTTTTGTGACAGCTGTGGGGCCAGGATCACCCCCTTGGGGTGTAAAAGCTTCAGGGAAAGACAGACTGTCAGAATCATGGAATGGTTTGGGTTGGAAGGGATGTTAAAGATTGCCCAGTCCCACCCCATGCCATGGGCAGGGACACCTTCCATAGCCCAGGTTTCTCCAAGCCCTGTCCAACCTGGCCTTGGACACTTCCAGGGATCCAGGGGCAGGCACAGCTTCTCTGGGCAACCTGTGCCAGGGCCTCCCCACCCTCCCAGGGAACAATTCCTTCCCAGTATCCCATCTAAATCTCAGAGATCTCAGGTCGGGACATCCCGGCGGGTGACGGGGGTCTCGATGTCCCAAGCTTGGGGACTCACCACCACAGGGGCCACGCTCCAGCCATGGGCTCCCCGGGGATCCCTGCGCCTCTCCCAGCTCCGGGGGGCACCCAGGCCCCCCCGGAACCTCCCAGGACCGCCCGATACCCCCGGAGGGGTGGTGGGGCTGCGGCTTCCCCAGGATGTCCGGCACGGGGGGGCCGCCAGCACACGGTCAGCCCCGGGCGGGGGTCGCCCCCAGCGCTGGTGAGGGCTGGGGTGGGGG
Source organism: Pipra filicauda (assembly GCF_003945595.2). Taxonomy (NCBI): domain Eukaryota; kingdom Metazoa; phylum Chordata; class Aves; order Passeriformes; family Pipridae; genus Pipra; species Pipra filicauda. The sequence goes on along the minus strand of NW_024104964.1, from coordinate 3,746,837 downwards.
GGTCCCTCCCCATGTTCCCCGGGGGGGGTCCCCGAGCGGCGGTTCGGGGGTCGGGGGGGGGTCAGGTCCCCCCGGCGGCGCGCGGCGCCCGAGGGGCGTGGCCTGCCCGGGGGAGGGGGCGTGGTCTCGCCCCCCCCTCTCCTCCCTCCACCCCCCCCTCACGGCGCTGCCCCCCCCCCGCCCGCCCCCCCGCGGCGCGCGACGTCCGCCCTCACGGCGGCGGCGGCGGCACGTACGGCAGCGACCCCTCCCTCCCCTCACGGCGGGGGCCGGGCCCCCTCGCGCCCAGCCCAGCCCCGCCCCGTCGCGCCCGCACGGCCCCTCCCGGCTCCTCCCGGGCCTTACCGTCGGCGAGCGGCCGAGAAGCGGGGGCTGAGGAACGGGGGGAACGGGGAGGGGGGGGAGCGGGGGGGAACGGGCCGGGCAGCGCCCGCGCATGCGCAGCGCCCGCCGCGGCCTCGGCCGCCAGCACTTCCGGCCGCCGCCTGCCTTAAGGGGCCCGCGGCGCTGCCGCCTGGTGGCCGCCGGGGGTATCGCCCCCGCCACGCCGGGACACGAGATGAGCGGGGGCGGGGCGGTCACGGCGGGGTGTGCTCGCCCTCTCGCGGCCATCCGAGCAGCGAGAAGTGGAACGCGGTACCGGGCATCTCCACACTGCGACCCCTGAGACACCCCCACGCCGCCAGACCCCCCGCTCCCCCAACAGCGAGGCGCCGCTTGATTGACAGCGAGGTGAACCAATAGCGATGCGGGGGCGGGCAGCGACAGCCAATGGGTGCGAAGGAGGCGGGTGCAGCGTGGCGGGCGTGGCGGTCCCGGCTGACTGACAGCAAGATAGACCAATAACGTTGCGGAAGCGCGGCAGCAGCCAATGGCCGCGCGAGAAGCGGAAAGAGGGCGGGCTCTACACGGTGGGTGTGGCAGGGGCGGGTGGCTGACAGAGAGATGACCCAATAGCAACGCAGGGCAGGGCGGAGGCAGCCAATGGGCGGGGGGGGCGGGCCGGGGCGGTGGCGCGGCGGGGCCGCGGCGGGGCCGTAGCGGCGGCGGCGGGAGGAGGATGCGGGCGGGCGGCGGGGCGGCCTCGCGGGCGCTGGCGCTGGCGCTGCTGCTCCGCCGCTGCTGCCTCCTGCTCGGCCCGCTGGGGCTGCGCCCGGCCGCCGCACAGGACGGTGAGTGTGGGTTGGGGGGGCACCGGCGCCGGGAGTCCCCGGTCCCACCGGCAACTCCCGGGGCTTCCCTTTCGCTCGCCGGATTGGGGAGCAAGGCTGGGTATGGGATGGGGAACGGGAGGGGGCTGCTCTCTGTCCTGGTGAGTTCCGGGACGGGCTCCTCGCTGTGTCCCGGCCGGGATCGGACCGGGATGGGCTCCCGGGAACGGGTCCTTGCTGTGTCCAGAGCGGAGCGCACCGGGACAGGGTCCTCGCGGTGTGCTTGCCCCGGTCTCGATCCGGGACGAGGTTCCTGCCATCCCTCTGCTCCAGCAGCGATCGGGGACGGAGCCCCCTCCATCCCTCTGTCCCGGTACCGGACGGGATGGAGCACATCCATCTCTCTCTCACGGTCCTGATCCGCGTCCCTGCCGTCCCTCTGTCCCGGTACCGGACGGGACGGGGTCCGCTCCATCCCCCTTCTCCGGTACGAGCTCCCCGCTGCCCCTACCCCCCCTCATCACCCCGGTCCTGTTCCCCCCGCTCCCTCTGTCCCCACTCCCAGTACCTCCTGTCCCAGTGGTCCCGGGGGTCCCGGCTCCGTCCCGCCCCCAGGGCTTTCTCCAGGATCCCTTAATCCCCGGTTAAGAGGATCGCTGGCGCTCCCGGTGCGCAGTCGGGAGAGCCGGGCAGCGGCTCCATCCCAGGAATGCCGCGGAGCAGTGGGATTTGCACCCGCGGGGTCCAGGACGACCCCGAGGGAATGTTCACCCAGACCTCATCCCGAAGTTGATGTTTCCCGGTGCCGCTTGTCCTCAGCTCATCCAAGAGCGAGGAGAGACAAGGACGGGGCATCCAAGGCATCGTTCCGAGCGAAGGGAAACTGAGGCACGGGGCCAGGGCGGGATGACCAGGGGCACAATCCCGCTGCGTCCCCCAAGGTTGGGACACATCCAGTTTTGGGACACATCCTGCACAGGGTTTCCAGCGGATCCGAAACCCGCTGGTGGACGCGGGGGAGCTTTCCCGGGGCCGGCGGCGTGACGGAGGCGGGAGTGTGCCGGGCTTTTCCCGGAGCATCGCCCTGTTGTGTCTTTCCTGCATCCTGTGAGAAAACAAACAAATCCCTGGCAGGACTGAGCCCAGCGGGGGCCCGGCCGTGACTTCGCCCTCGCCCGCCGGAAACCCAGTTTCCACATTTTTTGGCAATTCAGGGTTTTTTTGGGGGGGAGGGGAGGGCAAGTCCCCCGTGGCTCTGTCTTGGCTATTCCTGGCCCCTCGGGAGCATCTCCGGAGCCGAATTCCCAGGAGTGCCTGCAGCTCTCGGCTTATCTCTGGCGTGGCTTATCTCTGGCATTCCCTCCCGGCACGCGCTGGCCACACTCGGGATGTTTTTAACAAGGATTTCCTTTCCCGGGGTGTTTTTTTTTTCCTGGAATGGATCCCCCCAGCTCCTCCGCACCCACCAGCGTGGAGATGGAGCTTGGAGGGGGTCCATCCAAGGCCCCCGACTGGGCTCACTGGGGTCTGGCCGTCCCGGGCAGGGAGGGTTTTTCATGCAGATCCCAACGGCTTTGCCTTTCCTTGCTGGAAACTCCCCCGAAATACCCCGAATTTCTCTCCCCCCAGCACAGCAGCCCTTCTGGCAGCCACTGTCCCGGCAGCCCTGGGGTCCCCACTGCCCCTCCACCACCCTCAGTCCTGGAAGGTTTGATCCTTCCCAGCTCTGCTCCATCAGCATCCAGAGGGAAAACTGGGGGATTTCTCCCGGTCCCACAGGATGAACCCCCCCAGTTTGGCCTCCAGCCCTTCCCGCAGGCTGGGGAGGAGGGAGGGGGCTCCGTGGGGGGGGCTGGCATCTTCCACCTCCGGCGCCCCCCCTTTTCATCCCTGCAGGATTTTCCCTTGCCGGCACTTTGTGCCGTCTCCCGGCGACGGCGAGGGGAGCCAAGGCTGGGCAAAACCCTGCCCACCATCCCTTTTCTTTCTGGCTGTGCCAGGAGGATGCTTGGCAGGAGCAGCAGCTTTTTGGGGAGGCGGAGAGAGGGTGGGCACTGGACCCCCACATGCCCCCAGCCCACACAGAGCGGCTGAGCGACGCTTCCCCTCTTTCCCTGCATCCCAACCCTGCCCAGAAGTCCCGTCTGGATCCCAACACCGGGCGCTTTCAGCTGGTTTCCAGGATGTTCCCTCGTGCCTGGGGGCGGTGAGCTCAGAGAAAAGCCCCTTTTGTGGTGGGTCTGGCATCGCCCTGGGAAGGAGGCAGTGGGGATGCAGCTGCCCAAGGTCGTGCTCAAGGTCAAGGCGGGTCCTGGGGGGCTGCCCAGGGCTGTACAGCCCCATGGATGGGGGTATTTCCTCCTTGAATCCCTTTGTGTCCCCCCAAATTGGGGTTCTCCTGGTCTGGGGGACAGAGAGGAGCTGGAAGTGCTGGGTGGCTGTGGGGAGAAACTGAGGCAGCTTCATCCCTGGATGCCCCCAGGGATGAATCTAGGAACCCCTCCCTTTCCCCCCTAAGATGTCTGGAGTTATGTTACTTAATGAACTGGTTAAAAGGCAGTGCTGCTTGCCTTTTTTTTTTTTTTTTTTTAATTTTCAAAAGGAGATCTACTGCTGAAGGCTTCCCTGAAAATTAAGCACTGCTGCTGAACCAGTACCCCCCCCTCCCAGTGCAGGGGAATGGCCAGAAAATCCACCCCCAAAAAAAAAAAGATGTTTTGGACTAGGAAAACCCATTTGAAGGTGCTGAGGGGGGGTCACACCAAGGGGGGGGAAACTGCAGCAGGGAGCTGAGCCCTTCCCGGTGTCTCCACAGGGAATGGCTGTGGCCACACACTGCTGGCACCCCACAGTGGCACCCTGAGCTCCAAGAACTACCCGGGCACGTACCCCAACCACACCATGTGCCGCTGGCGGCTCCAGGCGCCCCTGGGCACCTCCCTGCTCCTGGCGTTCGGGGACGTGGATCTGGAACCCTCGGAGCACTGTGCCCACAGCTCCCTGCTGCTCTCGGACCCCCAGGCTGGCACTGCCTACGGTAAGGGGGAGGTCCCATGGGGAGGGGAAACTGAGGCAGAGCCCACCCAGGGGCTGTGGGTGGGGTGTGGGGGGTGATGTCAAGTGACCTGTGTAGGGACAGTGTTGGGAAAATTTGGGGGTTTATCTGATTTTGTCATGGGAAGGGGAGGAGGGGGTATCCAAGGAAGGGGGTATTTGAGGAGGGGTGTATCTGAGGAAGGGGGTATCTGAGGATGAGGGTATCCAAGGAAGGAGAATGTCTGAGGAGGGAGTTATCCAAAGAGGGAAATACCTGTGGATGAGGGTACCCAAGTACAGGGGGTTATCTGAGGAGTGCATTATCCAAGGAAGAGGAATATCCAGGTATGGGGGTACCTGAGTAGGAGGGTACCCAAATACAGGGGGCATCCGAGGAGGGAGATATTTGAGAATGGGGATATCTGAGGAGGGGGGTACCCGAGGAGGGGATTATCAAAGGAGGAGGATATTTGAAGATGGGGGTATTTGAGGAAGGGGGTACCTGAGGAGGGGGGTATTGCCAAGCTGGAAGGGGGGAGATGTGCAGTTGGGACCAGATGCAGCTGCTGATGAATTAATTCCATCGGCCCAGCCACTGCCCAAGCGCTTCCAGGATTTTCCCAGAGAGATTTAATGGTCTTGGAGGGATTTGGCAGCACCAGGAGCATGATGGGTGCCAGGGAAAATGTCTCGAGGGGGTGGGGGGAAGCATCACGGGTGAGGTGGGATGGAGGAGCAGCCCTGGTGAGGGGCAGGGGACACGACAGGAAATACAGGATGGAAGGGAGCCAGCGTGGACCCACATCTGCTCCCGGGACTGGGAATTCTCCCTGTTCTCCAGGGCTTTCACCCTTTCTGGGGTGGTATCCGGAGGGGTGACAGCACGTGAGGTCCCTGCCCCCATGGGACATGTTTGTCCCCAAAGCCAAGAGACCTCCTGGCCCGGGCTGAGACGGAGCAATGTGGGAAAGGGGGGACCCCCTGATGATGCTCCCGGGAGGCTGGGGGAGGTGTTGGGGGGCTGGGGGAGGTGGCCAGGCACCCACAGCCCCTTTGGATGCCCTCACCAGGACCGTGCCAGTGCGTGACACAGGGCTGGGGTCCCTCTCCCGCAGCCGGCGCCGGCCCTTGAGGAGTCCCAGATGTTTTTCGGGAAGCGGCCAGAGCAGGCGGGGGCCGTGGGCTCCTTCCTGCTGACTCAGCCCCAGTGTCTGGCCCCTGGCCTGATCCTGCCTGGAGACGTGGCTGGGTCCCCGTGGGGGTGGCAGCCTCCGGCCCTGGGGCTCAGCCAAGGGGTCCCAGGGTGTCCCCAGAAGCCAGGCAGACGTGGCAGCTGCGACCCGGGGCAGTGGGTGGGAAATCTGCACGTGTCTCATCTGCATCTCATCTGCATATCGTGCAGAGCCCCCCGTCCTGTCGTGTCTGTGACCCTGTGACATCCCTGCACACACATGTCCCACGTCCCCTGGGCTCTCAGTTCACACCAGGCAGGGGGAGGGTGCAAGTCAGGGTGGGGGAAACTGAGGCACGGCACGACCCCACATCGTGGTGTCACCACGGGAGGTGTCACCACCAGCCCCATGGGGACACAGGGACACAGCTCCGTGTCCCCCAGACAAGGATGGTGTTTGCTCAAAGCATCTCTGGGCACCCCGAGCCCCCAGTGATGGACGTGACACAGAGCAGAGCGATGGGGGGGTGGGTGGGATGATGGCAGTCTGGGGATTGGGGCCACCTCTGGTCCCCAGCTGGAACCAGGGATGTCCCTAAGGAACCCGCCTGCCTGCTAAGCCGAAGTTTTAATCAGGGAGATGGAGATTGCAAATTAATGGGGATTAAACGGGGGCGGGATTTAGGAGGCAGCGCCGGCAGCGCCTGTGAGAGGGGAGATGGGGAGGGGACACAGCCCCCGTTTTGGGGTCCCGTGGGGTGATGCCACATGTGCCAACCCTGGCAGTGGGGGATGTGGTGGCAGGTCCCCATAAGGGCTGGTGACCGCTCATGCCATCCCAGGAGACATCTTGGGGTACCCCCCAGGAACCTGATCCGCTCCCATGCCCTCATCTGGGGGCTGTGTGTCCACCCCCGTGCTGCTTGTGGCTGTGGGGGGACAGTGTGGAGGGGAGGGGGCAATCAGGGGGGGCTGCAACCCAGGTCCTTCCGTGGCATGGATTTAACTGCTCTGGGGATGGGGCCACTCTGGGTGTGGGGCCACCCTGGGGCTGGGACTGCCCTGGCACGAGGTCACACTGGTATGGGACTACCCCAGGACATGAGACCACCCTGGGCAAGGGGACACCCTGGCATGGGACCACCTTGGGACGTGGGACCACCCTGGGCAAGAGGACACCCTGGCATGAGGTCACCATGGCATGGGACCACCCTGGGTGTGGGACAACCCTGGGCATGGGGCCACCCTCAAGATGGGGACCCTTCAGCACCCTGGGGCTGGGATTACCTTGGGGATGGGCCACCCTGGGTGTGGGACAACCTAAATGCCTGAGCTCCCCCAGCCCTGGTGAGGGCTGAGCCGGGGGAGGTGAAACCCTGGGGTCTGTGTGCCCTCACCTGTCCCCAGGGAGCCCCAACCCTCTCCACGGCCCCGTCCCTGCGGCAGGGCCCTACTGCAGGAACTCCGTCCCCTCTGCCCCGCTCCTGGTGACAAACTCCAGCTCTGTGACCGTCCTGTTCAACAGCACCAGCCACCGCTCGGGGCGAGGCCTCCTCCTGTCCTATGCCACCTCTCAGCACCCAGGTGAGGGGGGCATCCCCTGGGGGTGCAGAGACCCCCCCCCAGGATGTGTCTTGGCCCATGGAGGGGGGCACGGCCTGAGGTGGAGGGAGCTCCTTGCTGACCCCTGGGTGGGCTCCCATTGCCCTGAATATCCATGTTCTCCCTGACTGGGGGCACAACATGGGTCACCCCCAGGTCAGGTGGCCAATATCAAACAGAGCCACTCTAGATGGTGGCACAGCTGCAGGGACCAACCCTACCCCTCCAGACATGGGGATATGGGGTGGAAAACCCAAACGTGGAGCAGGATTTGGTTGGGAAGGGCATGGGAATGGGGTGCCCTTGGGCAGAGGTGGGTGGGTGTTGTGGGGTGGGTGGGGGTCCCTCACCCTGGGGTGTCCCTGCCTTGCAGACCTGGTCTCCTGCCTGGTTCGAGGCACCCACTACACCCAGGAGCACATCAGGTGAGTGGTCGGGGGGTGAGTGTTCCTGCTTTGGTGTCCCCACCCCGGCAGTTCCCATCAGCCCTGGTTTCACCCCATCCCTCTCCCAAGGCTCTTGGGGTGCAGCTGCGGTGGGATGGGGAACAGGGAGGGTGTGAAGAGGGGCAGAGCAAACCCTGACCCCCCCTTGCTGTGCGTTTCAGCGTGTACTGCCCTGCGGGCTGCAAGGACATCCATGGGGACATCTGGGGCAACCCCAGCCAGGGCTACCGGGACGTAAGTGTGGGACAGTCTCCAGCACATGTGGCCACTGCCTGGCACCCCCAGCAGCCCCCAGAGGGTGGTTTGGGCCTCGGGGTGCCCCGTGGGGGCTGCTCTGACCCCCTGCTCCCTGCAGACCTCGGTGCTGTGCAAGGCCGCCGTGCACGCCGGGGTGATCGCGGACGAGCTGGGCGGGCAGGTCACGCTGTCCCGGGAGAAGGGGATCACGCTCTATGAGTCAGCCTTTGCCAACGGGCTCCACTCCAAAAGGTGGGTGAGCAGGGGCTGCACCCCACGCCCGGCTGTGGGAGCTGCCTGTGCTGTCACATGGCACAGCCAGCCCTCGATTGCAAACCCCCCCCCGGGCTTGTTCACCAGCCTGATGCTGCCCCTGCTTCCCTCCCCACAGGGGATCCCTCTCTGAGAAGCGACTTGTATTCCACAAAGGTATTTTTTGTCCCACTCCCCCTGAAATTAAGGCACTATTTGGGCTGCCAATCCCAGTGCCACCCCCATGCCACGCCTGGTTGGGGGTCCTGAGTTCCCAGCCTGCCGCCTCCTGTCCCCAGCCTGTGACGATGTGCTGGAGGTGGCCGCCTTCAACGCCTCATCCTGGTGGCACGAGGTGGATGTGCTGGGCCAGGTCAGGGCCTGGGTGGCCGAACGGGCAGCACTTGGCACCGCCGGCCACTCCTGGGCAGCCGAACCCAGTGCCGAGACCACCTGGCTGGAGCTGGACCTGGGCACCCGCAGGAATGTCACAGGTGAGGGGGACAACAGCTGCCCGTGTCCCTGCTCCACCCTGACCACTGTGGTGACACGGTGCCAGCCCCGTTGATCCCCACAACACCACACCCCCACAACTCCCAGCACGCACTGGAGCTCCTTGTGTCATGGTTTTACTGGGATACAAAGCAAATCAACTCCCCCCCCCGGCTGTGCCCTGTCCCCCTTTTTGTCCCTTCTTTCCCCCCCCCCCCTTCATCCGCGGCAGTTTCTGGGACGAACAAGTTAATATTATGCTCTTGCATCTGGTGCCAGCGAGCGCCTTTTGTGCTTCGGAGCCTGCCCAGAGCGGGGGCTTTGTGCGCCGGCGGCCGGCCAGGAAAATGGGCACATTGTCCGCCCGGAGGCTGGAGGAGGGAGGAATGTGGGGCTGGCAGCCGGGGCCGGAGGTTATCGGCTGCTGGGAGCAGAGCGGCGGGGGGGGGTCCCGCGCTGGAATCTGCCACCCGAACCCCTTCCCGGGGTCAGAGGGACCCCCCTCCCGGGGTCAGAGGGACCCCTCTCCGCTGGGTGATGTCCTGCCCTCCTCCTTTCCCGGCTGGAGTGTGGATGTCCAAGAGATGGGGGTTATTCCAGCCCTGCCCCAAGCTCTTCCCCAGTCCTGCACCCCGTGACTGGCAGCGGGGACCCCCCTCCTGCACCCACAGGCATCATCACAAAGGGCTCCTCCGAGCAGCTACGTGACTACTACGTGACATCCTACCGGGTCTCCTCCAGCCGCGACGGGAAGAACTGGAAACCCTACAGGGGCAGTGCCAGCCAGGAGGACAAGGTGGGCATGGAGGGGACAGCAGAGGGGCTGAGACCCCCTGCCTGTGGATATTCAGCTTTGGCACCTCTTTGCCCTCTCCAGGTCTTTGAAGGAAATGCCGACAGCCACGGGGAGGTCTCCAACGCCTTCATCCCCCCCATCGTTGCCCGCTACGTCCGTGTCACACCCCAGAGGTGGCACCAGCGCGTGGCCCTCAAGGTGGCCCTGGTGGGCTGCCCCCTGGCGCGGGTCCGCGCGCCCCGGCCCTATGGTGAGCCCTTCCCGAGGATCCCACACCCCCCCATCCCAAACATCCCTCCCGGGACCGCTGCCTCCCCAGTGCTGCTCCCACAGTCACGGTCCCCGCTCTGCCCCACAGTGCCCAGTGTCCCCAAGGAGGTCCCTGTGCCCACCAGCCGCCTGTCCACCCACACCCCCATCCCTGGCATTGCCCTGGACCCGGAGAAGGCAGGTGGGTGCCATGAGGGGCACAGCATCGTCTTGTGGTGCTCCTGGTGCCACTGGGGCTTCATCCCCCTGTGACAACACGTTGATTTTCTCTTCTGGGGGCCCCGGGTGGGCTCCTGGCACCCCTGGGTGCAGAGGGGTGGGATGGGCTGATGTGCCCTCCCTCCCCAGGCTCCACGCTGCTGGTGATGCTGCTCATTGGTGGCTTCGTGCTCCTCTGCTCTGTCCTCCTGCTCCTGGCTTTCCTCTGCCATAGGAAAAGGTGGGTCCCATCCTGCCCCCCACTTTAACCCGGCATCACCTTCCCAAAATGTGGCAGCTTCATTCAGCTGCTCACTCAGTGGGTGTGAGGAGGTGGGTGATGGTGGGCACAAGGTGCCTGGGACCCCTCACCCCACCTTGCTTCTCCCCTTGGCAGGAAAGCAGCAGCAGAGCTGAACTGTGGGATCACAAAAGGTAAAGGGTCCCCAAGCCCTCCCCAGAACCAGGAGTCCTGTGGGCCATGGGGTGCAGCTGGTTTAACTGGTGCTGCTGCTGAGCCCAGAGCCATCCCCTTCCTGGGGGGACCTGTCCAGGTGACAGCCTGGGACAAACAGGGGTTTCTGCTCCCTGCCCAGGGTACCCCAAACTGGAGTCAAGCCAGGTGTGCTCCCTGCAGAGCTTGCAGCCCCCCAGCCTGGCCCTGTTCCCCACGGCACCTGCACCAGGAGACCTCAGCCGGACCCATTCCCCAGGTAACAGGGACAGTGGGGGGCAAACAGGTCCCCCAGCCCAGAGTCAGGACCGTGTCTCCCCCACTGCACCCTGGGGACACTCTGGGGTGTCCATTCCTTTCCCCTTCCCGTCCTGGTCCAACCCCTCCTGCATCACAGTCCTATGCAAAAGGGAGACCCTTTTGGGGCTTATTATTTTATAATAGTAGTAACAATAATAATAACAACAGAATAATAAAAGAATAATAAACAGTAATAAAGAATAATAAATAATAAATAAGGATAATAACAATGGCAACAATTACAACAATAATTACAGCAATAACTATACTATTACTAAATAATAAGAACAACAATAGTGATATGGGTAATAAATAACAGCTATAATAATAAATAATAAGAATAACATTAATAATAAGGATGATAAATAACAACAATAATAATATTAATAACAACAATAATAGCAAATGGTAGTAGTAGTAATAATAATAATAATAATAATAATAAATAATTCCATCTCAATCACAGCCGTGGGTATTAGAGGGTGGCCAGGTGGCACCAGGAGCCCTTCTCTGTGCTGGGGCAGAGGGATGTGGGGTCCATGGGGCGGGCATCCTCCCCCTGGTTTTGGCACAGCTTTTCCCAGCCCCGGGGGTCCAAACGCGCCCACTTTTTCAACCCACCCCACCCCCCTGTCCCAGCCCCACGCCCCCCTGACCGCGCAGCCCCCTTTCAGAGTACGCCGAGCCAGACCTGGTGCAGGTGAGCCCCAGCAGCCAGACGGGTCCCTCCACCTTCAAGCCGCTCCTGGACGAGGGCTACACGCTGCCGCTGGTCCTGAGCCACTACGACGTGCCAGGGAAGCACCACGAGTACGCGGAGCCGCTGCCCCCGGAGCCCGAGTACGCCACACCCTTCAGCGAGCCCGAGCCCCCCGGGACGCGCCGCAGCCCCTGCGGCATCGCGGGGCCCCCCGGGTGCCCCCCGGCGCGGTACCGGACCCCCGCCCCGCGGCCCGGGGAGGAGCGGGCTGGCAGCCCCTGCCCCGAGGGGTCCCGCGGGGACTGTCCCCTCGCACACGTGTATCACGAAGCCTTGTGAGGAGGGGGAGCACGGTACCGGGAGGGGGGGAGGATGTGCGGGGGAGGGAGCTTCCCCGCGGTCCCCGGAGGGCTTTTTTAAGAATAATCCTATTTAAATATATATATTATATATATTTATATAGATAGATGTATGTATGTGCTCCTCCCACTGGTCCGGGGTGTCACGGCGATCATCCTGGGTCACCCAGCGGGTCTGGGGTATCACAGGGGTGGTCCCTCCGTTCTGAGGCATCACCATGATGGTCCCTCTGCTCCCACCGGTTCAGGGTGTCACAGGGACCGTCCTGCCTGTCCGGGGTGTCACAGGGATGGTCCTTCTGCTCCCGCCGGTCTGCGGTGTCACAGCGATCGGTGTCGCATACCCCGGGATGTCACAGGGACCATCCTGCCGGTCCGGGATCATCCCGCATACCCGGGATGTCGCAGCGACCGTCCCGCATCACCCACTGGTCCGTGGTGTCACAGGGACCGTCCCACATGTTCGTGATGCCACAACGATGGTCCGTCCCGTCAGTCCCGGTACCGCAGGCACCGCCCGATACCGAGGGGTGGCCGCGGCTCCGGAACTGGCCCACTGGGGCACTGCCGGAGCCAGCGCAGCGACCCAGCCCCCGTCCCTCTCCCCCACGCCTCTGCCGTTCCACAGTGCCGGTACCGGGGCGCCGGAACGGGCGGTTACCGGCGACCCCCCTCACAAAAATTGTGCTTCCGAAATCTCTTGATGTCGATTCCGCGGGGGCGGCGCGAGGCCCCCCCGTGCCACGCACGGCAGAAGCCCTTTTTAAGAGCTCCGCCCGCGCCCGCCCCGCACGGCAAAGCGCCGGAGCGCCGCTGAGGTCAGGGCGAGGCACGGGAACGACCGACTAAACAATGCGTGTACCTCTGCTCCGTCATCCTTTCTCCATACGTTTCTCCCTTTATTTTCGCCATTCGTGCTGCTTTTCGCCTAAAAAAAAGCGCCGTTTCCGCGCTGTTTGCGATGGCCGGCGCTATGCAAACCGCGCGGGGCATGCTGGGCGCGCCCCCCTTCCCCTGTGGCCGCTCGGAGTTGGAAAGGGGGGGGGCGCCTTTGGCGGGAGCGCCTCGGCGCGCGCACGGGCGGACGCGCTCCCGATTGGCGGAGGCGCGCGCGCGCAGGGGGCGGACGCGCCCCCGATTGGCGGAGGCGCGCCCGGAAGCGGAAGCGCTGCCCCGGTGTCGGCGGAGGGAGCGCGGCGGGGCCTCGGAGCGGCCGCGGGTCATGGGGAGGTACGGGGGGGACCCGGACGAGATTCACGGAGCCTCCGGGGGGCTCGACACGGCTGCAAGTGTGGGAGGAAGCCCCGGGGCGGGCGCGCTGCGCGGTGCCGGTGGCGTTCGGTGACCTTCGCGCTGCCCCCGCGGCGCCCGGCGCGCTCAGCACGGGGAGGGGGTTCGGTCCCATCCCCGTGGGGGTGTTGAGTGCTGAGTGCTGGGGGTGTTCAGCCTGGAGGAGGGAAGGCTCCAGGGAGAACTTAGAGCTCTTTCTAGTGCCTAAAGGGGCTCCAGGAGAGCTGGAGAGGGACTTGGGACAAGGGATGGAGGGACAGGACAAGGGGGAACGGCTTCCCACTGCCAGAGGGCAGGGTTAGATGGGATATTGGGGAGAAATTCTTCCCTGTGAAGGTGGTGAGGCCCTGGCACAGGTTGCCCAGAGAAGCTGTGGCTGCCCCATTGCTGGAAGTGTCCAAGGCCAGGTTGGATGGGGCTTGGAGCAACCTGGGCTAGTGGCAGGGGATGGAACTTGGGTAGTCTTTAACATCCCTTCCAGGCCAAACCATTCCATGATTCTGTGGTTGTATTTAGATGTGAAAATCATTGTGATTGATGGAAATGGGAGCCCCCTGAGCCCTCCAGGGAATGTGCTGTTAGGCATTAACATGGATTTTAGTTGCAGCTCTAACCCTGTGCTGCCCCAGAGCTGAACCAGTCCCAGTTGTCACTGCCCCCAAATCTCCTGCCCTGGAGGGACCTGCTGCTGTGGGGCCTGGGCTCACCTGCACGCCAGCGGGCACCAGGATACTCCCATTTCCTGGCAGAAGAAGGAGGAATTTGGCCATATATTTCTTCACGATCCCGTGGGATGCTCCTCCTCTGCAGCAGCCACTGTGTGATCTGTCAGAGGAACCTTTGCCCCTGTAGTGAGGACAACGTGTGAAACTGCTTCCTCTCAGCATCTGATAAAGGATGGGTGATACCAAAAAAATTATCTGGTGTTCCTGTAGGATTGGGAGTTGTGTGGAAGAGGAGGAGGCCAGAGTAGGTCCTGCTGGCTGGTGACACCCTGGGAAGGCTGTGGGCCATGGCCTCTGCACCCTCTGGGCCCACAGCAGTTGCTGATGTAATTAAAGATCTAGACACTCAGATAGCTGTAAGTAAAACGGGGCTGGCATGTGGGATTTGCCCTGGGAACCTGCTCATCCCGCGGGTTTTGTGTCCAGGGATCTTGGCAGCACATGGAGGGTGCGGTAAGATCCTGGAATAAACCAGCAAAACCATTTTGTGCTTCTTCCTGAGGGTTCTGGGGCTTTCTGCCCCAGGGTTTGGGTGCTCCCTGCCCTGCATGGTGGGCAGGAATTCCTGCTGGGTGGATTTGGGAAGTGAGGAGTGGGGTGAACAGCCTGAGACGAGCTCCAGCTAAAACCAAGACTGGAGGTCCCTCCTGGTCTTGTGCTGAGCTCCTCGGCCCCAAGTACAGCTGAGGGGGTTCAGGGTGTGAGTGCCGTGGTTTTCCATCGTTAATCCAGTTAAAACTGAGCTGGAGACTTGCTGAGGGCAGTGCAGGAGGCTGTCTGGGGTATAAATCCATGTCTGCAGGTGCATGAGTGTGCCTTGGAGTGAAGCACTAAAGCAGCTGCCTCTGAGTGTTCCTGTGTGCTTTCTGGTGTGGGTTTAACTAATCCAGACTAACCAGGCTTGCTCTGATGAGGGGGAAATGTCTGTTTGTGGCTCAGGGGGCAGACACTCTGTGTGAACGTCCTGTAAAGCTGGTTAAACAGACTCTTCTTTTGTAAGTTCAGCCTCAGCTGCTGTTTTCCACCCACCTCTGTCCCTTCCACAAGGGGTTTTGCCGTCAAACCATTCCCTGAACTCTCCTTCCCTGTGAGAGGCCCATCCCTGCTGCCTGTGGTGGTTGTGGCAGCGGGAGGTGCAGGGTTTGCATGAGTTTCCTGTCGTGGAGCAAAGTGAGGACAGAGCAAAACTTCACCCAGCCTGGGCTTTAGAGCCTCCCAGCCGTGGAACAGAGGAAGAGCCGGTCAGTCTGTGACCAAGAACCTGAGAAACTTCAGGCACCTGGAGGATCTGTGTAACCACAGCCCACTTCTGGTTCACCTTCAGGAGCTCCATAAATCCCAGTCCTTCTCCTGTGGCTGTTGGTTGCCCAGTGCAGGAGGAACGATGGGCAGGTGTGGGCACACACACACACACGTGTTCCTGCCCCTCTGAGCTCCCAGACTCTGCTCTCAGCACCCAAAATGGACCCGCTGTTGTCAGTCCCACGTGGAGGGGTCGCTGCAGGCCGGGCTGGCAGCCTGGTGCTGCCAAAAATGAGACTCCAGGGAGGCTGAGCCCTGCAGTGTGGGGATGAGGGATCCTGTGCTGCTGCACTTCAATCTGCTCTGTGTGGCCTGTTCCTCAAAGCTGGCTGTGGGAAGTGGGTTCAGGAAGGCCCTGAGCGGGGTGGGAGTGGGGGGGTTCAGCCCGAGGGGTGAGGGGGTGGGTGGGTCAGTGCTGCTGTCACTGGCCTGTGCTTCTGGGAAACTTCATTTTCCACACACCAGGGAAGGTTTTCTCGTCTACTTAAACATCACTTCTCCCTTCTTGCTGTGTCCAGAGACTCCTGATCTTCTATAAACCCCAGTTTTCTCAGGACAAAGACCTGTCCACCCCACTGAACTCCCTGTCTGCCTCTAACCCTGGCTCTCCTTTCCTTTCCCAGTTGATTGGTTTGGGTCCCCACAATCCCAAGAAGAAGCAGGACCTGGACAAGCTTTATGACCTAAAATCTAAAGCCCAGCAGATTATGAACCAGTTTGGCCCTTCTACCTTGATCAACCTCTCCAACTTCTCCTCCATCAAGCCAGAGCCAGCCAGCACCCCCCCCCAGAGCTCCATGGCCAACAGCACCACCGTGGCCAAGATGCCTGGAACACCCAGTGGAGGGGGCAGGCTCAGCCCTGAGAGCAACCAGGTAATTCCATCCCTGACTCCAGGACAACAGGGATGATGCTCAGTCCTGCCCCTGGCTCCTTTCTCCCTCCTTAAATCACCAGCAAATACTTTGTGTCTGGTAAAGTATCAGTTACTGAGTGAGCAGAACTTCTTCCTGGAGTTCTTCCAGCTGCTTCCAGGCCGGTGGAATGGATGCTGTGGGTTTTGCAGTCTCAGGAAAATGTATATTGGGGGGAAATTCTTTTTAAATGGGGTTTAGATGGGAGGAATTTGGGGGGAAATGGGTGGTGAGGCACAGGTTGCCCGGAGAAGCTGTGGCTGCCCCTGGATCCCTGGAAGTGTCCAAGGCCAGGTTGGACGGGGCTTGGAGCATCCTGGGCTAGTGGAAGGTGTCCCTGCCCATGGCAGGGGGTGGAATAAGGTGGGTTTAAGGTCCCTTCCAACCTTTGGAGGCTTTGATGTGCATGAAACAAGCTGCTGCCCTGGGATTGCTCCCTTATGGCTTCACTGGGGCTCTCAGGAATTGCACCAGACCCCCCCCAAACACAGGCACAGCAGCGAGGGAACCAGGAAAGGCGGGAATTTCCCACCTGTGCCTGGATCACCCGAGCAGGCTGACAACTTCCATCCAGATCTTTTAAGACTCAGCATCCTGTTGGTCAAGCCCAGTGTGGTTTTTGCTCCCTGCCACGTTTGGCTGCTGCCCTGGGATAACCCAGCACTCACCTATCTCTGTTTTCCATGAGAAGCACTAAAGCTGATAAGCACTAGAGCCATGGAAATACTTCCCTCGTGCCCTGAACACAGCTTTAGTCACTGATATGTTGCTTACACTTGCTCTCTTCCACTTAAAAGTTGTAGTTTTGCTTTTCCCCCCACCCTTGCCAGCAGCATTTTGGTGCCAGTTTGGTGCTGGAGGTATTTATCTTGGCTGCTGCATTCCCCTCTCTGCCCAGAGCAACCCCTGGTGCTCCAAAATGACTCCTTAACACCTGATATTCCTTATCCCTGCCATTCCTGAGGTGATAGACTGTGTCAACAGTGTGACTTGGGCCCTGGGAGCACGGGGGAGGGGGTGTTTGTGGCGGTGCTGCTGCTTTGCTGGAGCAGGGCAGTAAATCCTTCTTCTCCCACACCCTCAGGTTTTAACCAAGAAGAAATTGCAGGATCTGGTGCGTGAGGTGGATCCCAACGAGCAGCTGGATGAAGATGTGGAGGAGGTGGGTACCAACCCACGGCAGGGGCTGCAGAAAGAGCTAATCTGGGTATTTTCACAGACATTTCCACGATTCATTTGACACCTCTCTATTCTCCTGCAGCCTTCAGGCATCCCTGTCTTTCTGTGTCCCAGTGCCAAAATGGGTCTGTTGCAAAAAGCTGTGAAATACAGTCCTGGGGGAAATACAGTTTGGGGCACCACGATACAGAAAAGATACAAAAAACATAATAGAGGGACATAGAAGAGGGACACTGAGGTGGTGAAGGGTGAGGAAGGGCCATATGAGGAGTGGCTGAGGGCACTTGGTGTGCAGCTCAGTGGGGGCTGCAGCTCCTCCCAAGGGGCAGCTCCGAGCTCTGCTCTGGGGGAGCAGGGACAGCCCCCAGGGAACGGCTGGAGCTGTGTCAGGGCAGGCTCAGGGTGGATCTCAGGCAAAGGTTCTTCCCCCAGAGGCTGGTTGGGCACTGCCCAGGCTCCCCAGGGCAGTGGGCACAGCCCCAAGGCTGCCAGAGCTCCAGGAGGGTTTGGACAACGCTCTGAGGGACAGGGTGGGATTGTTGGGGTGTCTGTGCAGGGCCAGGGCTCGGATTCCATAATCCCTGTGGGTCTCTTCCAACTCGGAGCATTCCACGCTTCTAAATACCAGCTTCTGAGGGCTCGTTTTCATCCCTCTCACATGATTTGAGCTGACCAGGCTGGCTGTGGCCCTTGTTCCCCCCAGATGCTGCTGCAGATCGCCGATGACTTCATCGAGAGCGTGGTCACCGCCGCCTGCCAGCTCGCGCGGCACCGCAAGTCCAACACCCTGGAGGTCAAAGACGTCCAGTTGCACCTTGGTGAGTGAGTTTTACCTGTGTTTTTTCCCCTCAGCTGAGACCCAGGGGGCACTTCCAGAAGTCAGGCTGCGGTGTTGGGCTGGGTAAAGCATCGCTGCCCGTGGCAGGGGGTTGGAACTGGATGAGCTCTATGGTCCTTCCCAACCCAAAGCCTTCTGTGATTCCAGAGCGCCAGTGGAACATGTGGATCCCGGGCTTTGGTTCTGAAGAAATCAGGCCCTACAAAAAAGCCTGCACTACAGAAGCTCACAAACAGGTAAAGGAGCCCTCACAACGCTGGGAATCACGTGGCTGATACGGGGGAGGTGGTGGAATTGTGGCCTCCTCCAAGTGGTTTGGGCTTGAAATGACTCCCAGATCCTCCTGGCCTGTTAGTGCAGAGAGGGTTGAGGTTGCTGTGGCTCCTCTGCAGTGCTGACTGTGCCCTAAGAGCACAAGTCTGAGGGCCAGCCCAGCTTGGGAGGGTTAAAACCAGCTGGGAGCTGCACACAGGCACTTCTCAGCTGCCCCTGGCAGATTCGTCTCTGTCTTTGTGCAAAGGGACTGAAAACACCTTTAATTTTGCTTTAAACTGAATTAATCCATTGCTTTTGAAGTGCACAGTCAGAGCCAGGAAGGAGCTGGAGGGTTCCTGGGTGATGCTGCAGCTCCCACTGGGCACAGAGGGGGGGCCTTGAGGTGGGGTTTGATCCCACTGCCCCGGGGTGCCGAGTGGAGCAGCACAGACACTTCCTTCTCCTCTGGCTCCAGCCTGGGACCCCATTAGGATTCCAGCAGACCTGACAGACCTGTGTGGCAGCAGGTCAGGCAGCGTCCCCAGAGCATCTGGGATGCCTCTCTCCTGCACGGCTGCAGCTGGTTTGGGCAGTCATCTGCTCTGAGCTGCTCAGCTTCCCACGTTCTTCCCTTTCCTTGTTGCAGAGGATGGCACTGATCCGCAAAACCACCAAGAAATAGCCCCTGGGCAGAGCTGGGAGACGCCGCCAGTGCAGTTTGGGATATTTTGCCTCTCCACTGAAGCCTCCACGATGACACCCGTGGGATGTTTTTTTTTTTTTTTTTAGTGCTTTACAGAGAAGCATCTATTTTTTATTAATGGTGCAGCAATATCTTGACTCTACGAGGAGATCTGCCAAAAACACTCTCTGCCCCTTTCCTTGTTCCTCCTCAGAGCGCGACGTATCTCAAGGAGAGACTTTTATTTGTGACTTGAAAGTGGTTTCTCGTACAAGTGATTGATTACCCAAGGGACAGAGCGTTTGGTCGTGTGTGGGACAGTATTAGAAGCATCTGTAGAGGTTTTTGTTTCCTCCTTCCTGCTCCAGTACTTTGTAATGTCAGTGTTTATATAAATACTTGCGTTTGTTTTACATGAATAAAGAAATTATTAATCTAAGCTCCTGGCACAGGCTTGTGCTCTTCAGGCAGCACTGCAGAGGGGTGGCAGGGGTTGTGTCACTGGTGCTGTCCTGGTGGGAGTTCTCCTGGGGATTTAAAGGGAGCAGAATCATGGAATATCCTGAGCTGGAAGGGACTCACGAGGATCATCCATCCAACTCCTGGCCCTGCACAGACACCCCAACAATCCCACCCTGTCCCTCAGACTGGTGTCCAAACCCTCCTGGAGCTCTGGCAGCCTTGGGGCTGTGCCCACTGCCCTGGGGAGCCTGGGCAGTGCCCAACCAGCCTCTGGGGGAAGAACCTTTGCCTGAGATCCACCCTGAGCCTGCCCTGACACAGCTCCAGCCATTCCCTGGGGGCTGTCCCTGCTCCCCCAGAGCAGAGATCGGAGCTGCCCCTTGGGAGGAGCTGCAGTCCCCGCTGAGCTCTGCCCTCAGTCTGCTCTGCTCCAGGTTGAGCAACCCAAGTTCAGCTTCTCCTCCTGTGGCTTCCCCTCCAGCCCCTTCTAGACCAGAAGGATTTTTGCTTTGGACTCAGGCAGGTCCTGAGCCAGAGTGATAATCAGATATTACCTGAGTTACATAATAAATCTTTTATTTCTAATTATATTTGGGAAGATTTAAAGAATCTCGGGCTTTATGATTTGGGACTTGGTCAGTACAGGAGAGAGAAGAGGGGAATGGGGTGACACCCACCTCTGCTGGTGCCTTCCTGGGCATTCCACCCTTTCCAAGGGCAGCCTAAGCACTGCTGCTTGCCCAGAAAACACAGGCAGGCAGAGGGATGACCAGGGGTGTTTAATGCTCCCGTGCTGCTCCTTCCTGCTGCATCTCCATCCCCACTGAGGTGGGATCACTGTGTGATGGCCAAACCTGCACAGCCCCATGATTACAAAACAATTACCCAGCAGGCAGGGAGCACCGAGAGCTTCCTGCAGCTGAAGGAATGAGAGCTCCCCAGTCCCTGCAGCCACAACCCTGGAGCTCTCCTGTCCCTGCAGCCACAGTCCTGGGCACGTTGATCACTGGAATGTGCAGAGGACGAGCATGCCTCAGGGTCCTTGCAACGTTCATTTTATTTTATTGCTGCTTTATTTCCCTGTCCTTTCGAAACCCGCTCCATTAACCACCGAATCTCCCACACTGAGCCCTAAACTGTTAAAATTAAACCGTTTAACAACTCCTACAGTTAATTACAACGCTCGCAGAGAGCACTTTGCCACCCTGTCCTGGCAAGCTGATGTGCAGCAGGGGGCCCATCCCAGCACGTCCCAGCCCTCCTCGTGTCCCCAGCTCTAGCACGAGCACCTCTTCCTCTTCTCCTCCTTCTCCGACAGCCGAGCTTTGGGCGGCACGGGCAGGGGGACGCTGCTCTTCACCCCGTCCCAGGCCTCGCTGGCCGCCAACCTCCCCGTCTGCAGCGCCTGGTAGATGGCCGCCGTCAGCATCCGGAACGCCAGGGCCACGTTGGAGGCGTCCTTGGCCGAGGTCTCCACGTACTGGGCGCCCAGCGAGGCCGCCAACCTCTCGGCCTCCCTGCGGCCCACGCGGCGCTGCCCCGCCAGGTCGCTCTTGTGCCCCACCAGCAGGAAGACGATGCGGGAGGGCTGCACCGTGTCGGTCACGTCGCGGTGCCAGCGCCGCACGCTCTCGAAGGACGCGCGGTTGGTGAGGTCGAAGAGCAGCATCCCCCCGGCGGAGTTGCGGTAGTAGGAGCGAGTCACGGACCTTGGGGGGGGGGGGGTGGGATGGGAAAAGGGGGTGAGCGGCCCCCCAAGGTCGCCTGTGCCACCTGGGGCTGCATGTCCCCCGCCCAAAGCACAGGGAGAGGGTGGGGAATCGGCCCTTTGGCTGCGTCAGGGAGGGCTCCAAGGGCGACTCTGTCCCTGTTCAGCCACCGCAGCCACAGTCCCCGGGGCTCCCCCAGCCCTGTAGCCACGGTCCTGGAGCTCTCCTGTCCCTGCAGCCACAGTCCTGGAGCTCCCTCAGCCCTGCAGCCATGACCCAGTGCTCCCCCATTCCTGCAGACACGGTCCTGGAGCTCTCCTGTCCCTGTGGCCATGGTCCTAGAGCTACCTAGACCACCCCTGCAGCCGTGGTCCTGGAGTTTTCCCTCCCCTTCAGCCACAGTCCTGGAGCTCTCTCACCCCTGCAGCCACATCTCCTGAGTTCCCTTGTCCCCAGCAGCCACCCAGCCAGCAGTGGCAGCCCCACAGTGAGGTGTGAAGGCTCCTGGCATCTGAGCCGTAAACCACTTTGGAAAACCACTTTGCCCAGCTCCCAGTGGGCTCCCAACTTCTTCCCCAGCCCCTCTGCAGCTGTGGGACAGAGGAGTGCTTGGAGCAGGGCCCACCCCCCCTTTAGAGCTGAACCAAGTGCTCCTTTCCCTTGGCTTTGGCTGGTTCTTCACATATGGGGCTCCCCCACCAAAGGGACCAGTGGGAACACAGCCCCATCCAGGACCTCCCTGGGGTCGGGATCACATCATTCCACCCCAAATCCAGGGTGGGACACCCACCTCCCTCACCCCTCCCCACCCCACGGTCCCACCTGAACCTCTCCTGCCCGGCCGTGTCCCAGAACTGCAGCTTCACCCTCAGCCCCGGCTCCAGCTCCACGAACTGGACGTAGAAATCCACCCCCACCGTCTGGTTGACGGCGTCCAGGAAGGTGCCCTCGGTGTAGCGCCGCAGGAGGGAGGATTTCCCCACCGTGGAGTCCCCCAGCATGATCACCCGGAACTGGTACTGCCACCGCGGCTCCATCGGTGCCTCCACCGGTGCCGGGCCCCGCCGCCCCCACGCCGGGCGCGTGTCCGGGCAGGCAGGGAGCTCCTCCACCCAGGAGGCGTTCCCAGAGCCAGGGGTGCTGGTTTGGAACCCCTTCGTTCCCTTTATTTTGACTCCATCCAGCTGGATGTGGTTCCTGGTCCCATTTTCCCAGGGGTGGCCCCTTTGGAGCCCCTTCACTCCCTTTATTTTGGCTCCATCCAGCTGGAACCACTCGGGTGTTCCTGCTCCCATTTTCCCAGTGACAGGAGGCTCCCAAAAGTGACACAGACATGGGGGGGGTGTAACTCCACCAGACAACCCCCCCTCCAAATCAGAGCACCCCTCATGCCGTGGGTCGAGCGCTGTGTCCCTGCCCAGCATCCGGTTCTTGGCACAGCCTTTATTTAGTGTGGAAACCCCTCAGGTTTATTAAAACCACTCCTACAGCAGAGAATTATTTTTTCAGAGTCCCCAGATTAAGATTTGAAATAAACCCAAGCCTGGCTGAAGAGAGAAAGACATCCCCTTGGGTGGAGGGTCCCGGGTGGAGGGTCCCGTGTCCCCCCGTCCCCATCAGCACTGGCAGCGCTCCGGGGGCTCCCCCCGTGCCAGGGGCTGGCGGCGGCTCTGGCTGGGGATGAGCCTGATGCCATCACAGCCCTGGTGAGGAGCGAGGACCCCCTGTCCCAGGGCCTCCTGGATGCCCCCTGCCAACATCTGGAAGGCCAAGTCCACGTTGAGGTTGGTGCGTGCCGAGGTCTCCACGAAGGCCATGCCCAGGCTGGCGGCGAGGTGCCCGGCCTCCTCTGCTGACACGGCTCTCTCGGCCTCCAGGTCACACTTGTGCCCCACCAGGACGAAGGCGGGGGGGTCCCCACCCCCCGCGGCCTCGCGGTGCCACTCGGGGACGCGCTCGAAGGACGCGCGGTTGGTGAGGTCGAACACCAGCAGCACCCCCGCCGCGCTCCGGTAGAAGGACCTGGTGATGGACCTGGGCACACCCAGGGGGCGTTTCCAGGGGCGCTGGGGCAGCCCCCGCGTTGACATACCTGGGATGGGGCTGAGGGGCTTTTTGGGTGCCGGTCGGGACTTGAGGAGTGGAAAAGGAGACCTGCCAGGGCCTTTACATCCTACCCTTCTGTTCAGCATCCCCCTTCCCAGTCCAGACACTGGCGTGTTTTTCAGGGGCCCTGGGGTCCCTCCATCCCCCCCAACAGCCTGGAGCGCAGTGGGGAGGGGGCAGCACCCCCAGGCAAAGCATTGGACAGAAACAGGGCACCCCCGGACCAACTCTGGGGCCCCAAAAAGGCTCCCATGGACGGGGAGAGTGTGGAACCCCCGGTCCAGCGCGGCACCGGCTCTCCAGCCCTTTGTGTCCCGTTTGAGCCTCTTCCACACTCCCAAGAGCTCCTGACGCAATCAGGAGAGAAACCATCCATCCCCAGCCCACCAGCAGCCCAGGAGCAGCAGCCCAGGAGCAGCAGCCCAGGACTCTCCCCAAGCCCCGCTCCCTTGGCTGTCTCCCAAAAGCCAGCTCTGGAGTCACTACAAGCTCAGCACAAGGTTTCACTGTCCCTTAAAGCGTCGCTGTCCCAGCGAGGCATCGCTGCCTGTCCCTGCACGCCCGCCGGGGATTTACACCCAGCCCAGGGTGGGGGGGACGCTCCGCTGGGTCTGGGGTCCCGCATGGGAGCTGTGTCCCCGTCCCCAGCTCACCTGAAGCGCTCCTGGCCGGCCGTGTCCCAGAGCTGCAGCTTGGCCCTGCCCGCGGGCGGCACCGGGACGGTCCGGCTGTAGAACTCGACGCCCACGGTGGGGCCGGGGGTGGCCGCACCCCCGGGACCCCCCCCCGGCCCCTCGGCGAAGCAGCGCAGCAGCGAGGACTTGCCCACGGCCGCGTCCCCCAGCACGATAACGCGGAACTGGAAGTGTCCCCCGGGGTCGGGGTCCTGCGGAGAATCTGTCACTGTCCCCATGACCGGCTGGATCCTGACTGCTGTGCTGGCGGTGACACGGGCCGGTCTCCACCCTTGTCCCCACCCCACCTGGGGACAGGGACGGCTCTGGCCCCGCAGTCACCCGGGCAGACAAACAAACCGTCCCCGGGAGGAGGGAGAAGCTTCTCCGTCCTCATCCTCCTGCCCCCGGGGTGTTGTTTGCCGTTGTCACGTGCCAGGTCTGTCCTGCTGCCCGGCTTTGGTGACAAAGGGACAGCGAGGCTGTGAGTGCACAGACACACTGTTTGTCCCCCCCCCCCCCCGAGATCCTGGGAGAGCTGGGAGGGACAGGTTCCACAGGGAAGGGGCTCCAGAGTCCCCGCCGGGAAAAGGGATCAGAGGCACTGGACAAAGGTGCTCTTGCCAAACAGCCAGGTCACCCCAGGGGATTTTGCCATGGCCCAGCCATCCTGGGACAGGGAATGATAACTCTCAGGCTGTTGTGACCCCTACATCCCTGCTTGTTGTCCATCATGAAAAACCAGGCCACTGGCATCACCAAAGCTCCATTCGAGGGTGTTGGGAAGTGTAGGATTGCAGGAGTTGCTCCAGCACCTCTGTGATGGTCCAGGTGTGTTCCTGCACTCCAGGGATACCCACCCAGGGTCGTGGGGACAACCCCAGGGGTGGGTGCTGCAGTAGGGACAGGATCCCACACTGGAGCACCACTGAGCTCCACTGGAAGGGGATGCTCAGATCCCCTGGCACTGATCACCCCCAGCCAGGCTCAGAGCCAGCCCAGTCTCACCCCATCCCAACACACCCCAAACATGGGAGACACCACAAGGATTTCAAGCAGTTGTGTTTATTGAGCCTCCAAGATTTAATATCCACTAATATTAAATAACTCCACTCCTGAGGAAACTCCACAGAAGGGACTGCTCTTCCACGCAGGGTCACAACAGGATCTTGAGCAGCACCCGGAGCCAAAGCAGTTCCCTGTCCCTG
Organism: Pipra filicauda; assembly: GCF_003945595.2. Classification (NCBI taxonomy): domain Eukaryota; kingdom Metazoa; phylum Chordata; class Aves; order Passeriformes; family Pipridae; genus Pipra; species Pipra filicauda. The sequence continues at coordinate 3,722,029 of NW_024104964.1, read as the reverse complement.
CAATGCAGGTGAGTGGAGCCCAGGAGTGGATCCTGCCCGGAGGAGCTCATGGCTCGGGAAGGAGCCGGGATCTGGCTCTGCAGAGCTCCCACTGCTGGAGGACTGGTAAAGTACCACATAGCAACGAACCCCTCAGGAATGGGCTCTGCTTAGACCTGAAAAAAAGAATAATCCAGCTGAGTGAGGAGCAGTCAGGCTTGGTGCTGTGCCAGATCCCACCTGCACTCAGGAGCTCCTGGCTGTCCCCTCCCCACCCCAGAGTGGTTTTGGGGTAGCTCATGCCTGGCCTCAGCCCCATATCCGCAGGACTCATCCAACAGTCTCCAGACACAGGAGTCATCACAGACCAGGCTGTGCTGCCACTGATCCCACCCAGGCACTGCTCCCGGGGAAACACTCAAATGGTTGGGGTTGGAAGGGACCTTAAAGCTCATCTTGTTCCCATCCCCTGCCATGGGCAGGGACACCTTCCACTACCCCAGGTTGCTCCAAGCCCTGTCCAACCTGGTCCTGGACACTTCCAGGGATCCAGGGGCAGCCACAGCTTCTCTGGGCAACCTGGGCCAGGGCCTCCCCACCCTCACAGGGAAGGATTTCCTCCTGATGTCTGATCCAAACCTCCTGCCCAGCCAACACCAGGACACTCACTTGCTCCACGCTGCAGCTTCCCCACGACTCAGGCCTACAGGAAGCAAACCAGACCCCCTGGGAGAGGGTTCACAAGCTCTCATTCTCTCTCAGTGAGTAATTCCTGAAAACACAGAGCCAGAGTGAAGCTGAAGGATCCCTGTAAATCCATGGCTCAGATCCCCCCAGATAAACCCCAGCCCTCCACCCACCACAACACCCCTGCCCTCTGTGCCCAATATTTATCCCTTCTCCCCAGCAGGAGTTTCCCTGCCTCCCATCCAGCCTTCCCCTAGGAGCGAGGCTGGCACAGCCTGTCTTCCCACTGGCCCCTCTCAGGACAGGACACACCCGCAGAGAGCCCTAGACCAGGGTGAATTTTCACTCTTCCTCCTTTTTCGACCACAAGATCGGTATTCAGATCTAATGGGAAAGGGAACTGGAGGGATGAGCTGTGGAGCTCCAACACGGACACCACGTTCCTACCTGGGGTCTATCCATCAGGCAGGAGAGCTCTGAAACACCCAGGAATCCTGGAAGACATCACAAAACCCTTAAAAAAAATCAGCAGCAGGCTGCAGATTCCTGTGGACGCATCCCTGACTCATCCCACCCTGAAACCACAAGGAACAGCCCAATTCCCCAAAATATATAGGAGGGGCGAGTGACAGCCACGGGCAGAGGAGGCCCAGCAGTCAAAGACCTTCCCGTTGCTCTGGCATGTTGTTGGAGACCTGCAGCCACTGTGTGGAGCCACAGCTCTTGGATAAACATGCGGATAAACACGGAGCTCAGCCAGGAAAGCCTGTGACAGTGATCCACCGGCTTTGGATCAGGGTTGCTTCCCAGTTTTCTGCCTCTAGCTTGGCCCAGAGAGAGGAGTGCTCTTATTCCACACACACATGATCTTGATGGAACAAGAACTCAGGGCAGTTTGCAGGGCCCAGCAGAGGATCCACATCCCCGGAAGGACATGCTGGCAACGTCCTAGGGCAGAGGGGCAGGAAATGCTGCTGGTCCCTCCTCTGGCCCAGGGAGGCCACGAAACCACCCAAATTCCCAACCTAAAGGAGAATCCAGGGCCTGGATCTCCCACCTCACCTGCAGAATGCTGCCACAGCGAGGCTGCCACCAGCCATCCCACACTCCGGGATCACCAGGATGCTGCTGGGGAAGAACAGAGTCTTGAGTTTCAGGTACATAAAGTATCTTAAACCAACAAGAAGGTGGGATACCCGCCCGCTCCCACCTCCCTGTGTAGCAATTCGGACCCCAGGAGCAGGGATCTGGGGTAGCCGCTTCCTTCCAACGCCAATCCTTCCACTCCCCCCCCGCTCCGGCCCCTCCCGGGCCGTGTATTTTCCCGAGATGTTGCCGGACAGTTACGGAGGCTCCAACTGAGCGGCGACCGTCGGGGAAAATCCCTTCGCTCTCGGCTCCTTTTTGACCGAGTCTGCCACAGCACCGACAGACACAGCTTCGATAGGGCCGGCAGGGCCCGTGGGGCCCCGGGACGGGGGCTGGTTCAGCCTCGGGGGTCCCTCCCTCACTCACTCACCCGGGGCCGGGCCCGGCCCGGGACGGATCAAGGTCAGGCTGCCCTTCCAGGCCATCGGAGCGCCCCGAAGCTCCGCCGCGGGGCGAGGTGCCCACGGGTAGCCGGGGTGGAGGGGGAGCCCCGGGGAGGGCGGATGGCGGCGGATGGCGGCGGATGTCGAGGGATGCTCCCGCCGGGCCCAGCGCTGGCCGCCCGCCCCGCCGCCATCACCGAGAGAGGAAGGAAGCACCCCGCGCCCGCCCTTTATAGCGCGGCAACGCGCGCTGATTGGTTGCTGGGGCAGCAGAGGCTGCTGGGAGTTGTAGTTCCAGGTGCCTACGGTCCCCGCCGTCCGTCCTTCCCCCTCCATCCCCCTCCATCCCCATCCATATCCATATCCATATCCATCCATCCATCCCCATCCATATCCATATCCATCCATCCATCCCCATCCATATCCATATCCATCCATCCATCCACCCATCCATATCCATATCCATCCATCCATCCACCCATCCATCCCTCAATCCATCCATCTGCCAATCCATCCCATCCATCTACCCATTTATTATCCATCCCTCAATCCATCTGTTCATCCATCCATCCACTTATCTCTCCCACTCCATCCATCCCTCACTCCCTCCCTCCCCACCCCTCGCCATCCCACTCCATCCCATCCCACTTCCCAAAGGACAAACCCACCCCACTGAGCAACCTGCTCCAGTGGAAGGTGTCCCTGCCCACGGCAGGAATCGGAATTGGATGATCCTTAAGGTCCATCCCAACCCCAACCACTCCACAATTCCATGATTCCCCACCTGTGAGCTGTGCTCCCCCTCCCCACCTCAAAGACCCTCCAATCCAGGTGGCACCAAGACAGTTCTCTCCTCTTCCATCCAAGAGGCACGTCAGGGGCTGCTCTTGGAAAAGCTGAAGGCAGCAGCTGCCTTTTCCCTACTCCTTCCTCCCTTTTGGAACATGGGGGGGAACATCCCACCCTCAGGGAATAGAAGGAAAGTTTCTTGGAAACAAAAGTCTGTTTGCCAACAAAATACCTCTGTCAGGCTCCTGGCTCGTGATCCATAATCCATGGAAAGGATTTAAAGTGGGAGCACCTGCCAAAGGGTTGGAAGGCAGTGCTGGAACAGCTGCAGGTGCTGAAGGCACAGCCACTGTGGGAAATCAGTTGGAAAAGCCCAGGAATGCTCCCTGCCTGAGCCCTGGAGAAAGGGCAAAAAGGATGGGGGAGAACAGTCAGTTTTTGATCTGTTCTGAGCAAAATTAACAGATGAAAGAATTCCCAGTGCTCAGGAATAGCCCTTTCCAACTGGTAGCTCCCCCCAAACACGCCAGACCAGCAACAAAATAAACCTGGCACTCATTTAAAGCCAAGTCTGGAAATGAGCCCCCAACTTTGTGGCCAAACCCTTGCAAAGACAGCCCCTGTCAAAGCTGGCAGGGACAGGGGACCAGCAGCTGCTCCCATTCTCCTCCTCCTCCTCCTCTATGGATCTCCCAGCTGCTCTGCCAAATCACGAGGCATTCCCTGGAGTCTCCTTGGCACAGCCACTTGTGCAAAAGGAACCTAAAAATCTCCCTCTCAAATCCTAGGGCAGGGCAGAAACTGGGAGGTCACTGTAGGAAAAAAACAACCCCAGTCTTCCCCAAAAATTCAAACCTTGGTAAACACTGTTTGGGAAGAGGCTGAACCGGGAGAATCCCCCCCAAAGAGCAACAGTGGAAAGCACTGGATGCCCAGCAGACCTCAGCCCACCACAGGAAGATGGATGGAGAGCCAAAGAGGAGCAGGGAAAATCCCACTGCACATCCACAGTCAGTGAGTCCCTGATGAAACCTCCCAGGAACCTCTCACCAGCCTCTTCCACAGAGCAGGACAGGGAGAAAATGCTGGAAGAGCCTGCAATTCCCATCACCTGACAGGTGGGAGCAGGCAACGCACAGGGATGTGCTCTGTGAAAACCATCAGTGAGGAAAAGCAGGGGAGAATTAAGTGATTCAGGGGTTTGTTGTGCCTGTGGCTCGCTGGGACAAGCCAGGCCCTGGCCATGATCAGCTCTCAATCTTTTTCACCTTAACTGTGTTATCCATCACTGCTTTTCCCCTGGAAATTTAACAGCAGAAGCAGCATGACATTGGAATCGTAGAATCATGGAATATTCTGAGTTGGGAGAGACCCACAAGGATCATCGAGTCCAACTCCTGGTCATGGACAGGACACCCCAACAATCCCACCCTGTCCCTGAGAAAACAGGGTGTGTGCCAAGCAGAACCCCAAAACCCTTCCTACAAAACTGACTGCACTTGGAAAAACCATTTTGACTGGGGAATAATTGCAAGGGAAGAAAAAAAAGGAGACGTTTTCCACCGGGCAAAAAGGGAAAGTGAACCCTATCAGTGACATTTCCTGAACCAGCTCTAGCAGTTTCTGCTATTGCATTTCAAATTCATACCCTATCCTGCCACTGAATTCATTTCATGTCTAAGCAAATCCCAAGTTAAATCCAGAAACTGGTGTATCCAGTACGATTTACAAGATGCACTGGGAGATAGCAAGGCTGGAAGGTAAAAATTCCTCTCAGATCTTTGTTTAGCAGAAGCTGGGGATTAACAAGGCAGTAATGAGAAACCCAGCACGGAAAGATCAGAGTCAAATGTTTATCTCTGTTCCTCAAAAGGGATTCAGAGAAATTCCTGAGGGTGTTGGGTACGTCTCAGTGTGCGGGATATGAACCCGTGTCCTGACACTGATCCAAGTAACAGGAATTTTGTCTAGTCAGACTCACATGGAAAAAAATCATCACAGTCAGCCCCCTGACCCAGCCCCAGATCAGCTCAAGAAATGCTTCCAGACTCCTCATCCCTTTGGAAGCGGGTCAGGATCTCTCCCAGGCCACCCCTGGTGTGTATTGTCAAGCTTTTAATTAAACACAAGCTAATGGCAACAGGCCACCCCACAACCTCAGAGCTCACCCTTTGGAGAGTCCAAACACACCCACGTCCCTCCAGCTCTGCTGAACTTTTCCCAGTTTGTGTAACTCAAATGGGAATCTGAGTCCCTGCACTTTCATCTAAATTGGATTATCTCATCTTCAACAAGAGCGTTTGGGTTGTTGTTTTAATTGCTATAAACCCTGCCTGCTGAAAGGCAGAGTGCTCCGTAATCTCAGGGGCAGATTTGGATGCAATTTTCAGGAATTACATAATCCCAGGGAGCTGTGATATCATCTGCCTGGGATTTCTTGCCTTGAGCACACGAAGATAAAAGCAGGATTTACCTTACTACACGGAGTCCTTGTCTTTCATCCCATGTGACACTAAATGGTAATTAATCCGGGCTTTTCCTGTAGCCACCCAGGAGAAACAAAATCCCACACTCTGTTTGACTTGGATTCCAAAGCACAAACCCTACAAATTCCAGGTGATGGGCTGTTTTGGAGCTCCACATAAAAGCCTCTTCTGTGCTTCAGACGCTGCAATAACGGCCAGGAGCTGAAAATGAACATTAAGGCGAGTTAAGTGATACACAGTAAAAAAAACCCCCCCAGATTTAACAGCTCCACAGAACCCTTGGCTGAGATTCTCCCAAACAACCTCAAAAGGCTGGCTCACACCTCCAGGGAATGTGGCCCAGAGCCTCACATCAACCTCTCTTAAAAGGAAACGCAGGAGCTATTTTGGGCTCTGCAGCAGCAGTAAACAGCGTCAGCAGGTCATCCCTGCTGGCCTCTGTGCTCCCAAATTGCTCCTCCTGAGGGTCTGTACGTGCCCAGCTCTCCCAGGATTAGGGGTCAGGATGAGTTGGGCTAATATTTACCATTTTTCTTCCACTATGAAAACAAAAGCAGAGAGTAAAAGGATTTTTTTACTTTCCCCCAGGGTTGCTGTCGGTGGGAGGTGATAACCTGCTCCTCTCTCCTCTAGGGACAGGCCTGGATGGAGAGGGTTTATCCAGGCATTGGGAAATACTCCACAGGATAGCAATGCTGGGCAGCTGAGAGTAAACTTATACTGATAAATAAATTGTGTCTTCAGGTCACTCCTGCAGCAAACTGAGATGGCTGCATTAAAAAGCTAAAATTTTGGGGGGATGGGGAAAGACAGCTCCCAAAGAGGAGAAGGAAGGGCACACAGGGCAGCACAGGAACAGAATGATCTAGAAAGTGTTTAACAGCAGGAAGTGATTAACAGCAGGACATAAACCCCCCTTCTTTACATCACCTCTGGAATGCCACTCCACTGAACTTCCCAGGAGGAGGGGCTGCTCTGAGCTGAGCAGAAGATATAAAAGCTCTGCTCTCTTCCACTTCTGCCGCCTCTGAAACTCCCAGAACACACAGGGCACATTCCTTTCCTCAAATTCAGAGGATCTGAAGGTGAGGACATTGGCAGCAGCACAGTCAGGGGCACAGCAGGAGGGATAATTCACAGCAGATGAGAAGGCAGGAGTCCAGCAGTCCTCCAGCTCCACTCGGTCAGGGATAACTGAACTGCAGTCCCTCGCATCCCCAGGTGCAGTTGTTAAGGAAAAAACCACAGACTGACAAATAGATCATAATTATGGACACAAACAAAGGTGTAGTAGAAGTAGCTTTATCAAAGTATTTAAATCTTGTGGCAAATCTCTGCATCAACATGGGCAGGGAGGCAACGAAACGCTCGGCAGCAGCAATTTCAGTTACCAAACTATTCCTTGGATAGACATTTATTACAGGTAGTTTCTCTGTTCCTATTTCTCCAAGAGTTTAAGGCACAAAAGCCTGAAAAGGGCTTGTAATACGTACATAAGTGCTATTATTTTCACTTTCACCTCTAATGCAACATAATATCAGCTTATTTATATTGCTTGTCCACCCAGCTCATACAACATCCAGTAGAAAACTGCTTTCCAGGTTCACAACAATTTGTTGCACAATATATCAGTGAGATTGCTCTGACCCGTTTTTGCTGCAAGATCTTCTGTTTCCCTCTGACAGGACAGTGGAAGACGCTACAAAATCTCAACATTAACGAGACCAATAAAAAAATAAAGGCATGATACACAAAATAACATTTAAATATGGTTGCTGGTTAAAGTGTTTTTAAACTGCTCGGTTGATGGGGAATTATTTCCTCATACACAGGTGGAGAAGCAAGTCAGGTGTGCAAGAGATCAACAGGTAAAAGGCATTGGTCTGTAGTTTTCTAACACTCCTGTCTTTTCTCTCCAAAGTGCTCTTCAGGTAGGTTGTTTAAGAACACCAAACTTTCTAGCTCATGATCACAGCTTAGCTTAACCAGAACACAAGTTTTCATCCCGTGCTCAAGTTACAGCAACCTTACCCAGTCACTAGAAACCTTTGGAGACCTTTCAGTGGCATCCAACAATGATCTTTCTTTTTAAAAGTAACACATTCACAAGTGTTGGGCCAAATGGCTGGAGACAAGTTGAATGGGCAGCAAAACAGAAAGATGGGCAGGAACCAAAATGCAAGGGGTAATTTGTACTTAAAAGACCAACTTTTTTATTGTAGGATGGGGCAGAGTCTCTCCCCTGTGCCACCTCGTCGAAAGTTTATAAATTACAATTCCCAACAAGTATCAAGAGTTCATTTCAAGACAAAAAGGAATAAAACTGTTGCAGTTCTAATTTTCACCATGAATCAAGGTTACCATGATGCTCCTACGACACTTGTTCTGTACAGGAAAAGGGCCACAGTCCTCCTGTACTCCGAGTCCCAGGCCTGGGTGGGGAAAGGGCCACCTCTGATCCCGCGGGATCCGGCGGAACAGTCCGGAGTGCACTGGTGGGATATTCCACAGACACAGTGCCTCAGCAACGAGGCTATAACACAGCTGGGATCTCTGAGGAGACAGTGTCCAAAGGCTGCCAGTGGCAGTCCATCAAGGCATCGTACAGCTCTTCGCTCTGCTCCATGAACTGCTTGTTCGCTTCGTGGACGTCTAACTGAGGCGTGGGATCTGCAGGGGGGGGGAAAGGCAAACTTCTCAGATTTACTCAGACATAAAGGGATGGCACACACCGAAATCAGGGCCAAACTGGGAAAGTCTGTCTCTGGTCAGTGCAGAACAGACAGACAACTTCAGTATAGAATTTGAGAAACGTACCTTCCAGTGCATCCTCCCCAACTTCTTCGTATGTCTGCAAGGAGAAACAAACCCCTTAGGACAGCAGATAATTATCTTTTCTTTTACCAGCATCACCTGTTGATTGGTACTGTCAGAAGCTGACTTTTATATCAGAGTGATTACAACAGAATTCTTCACACATAAGCCTGTGTTCCACTCCCAGCACTCCACGGGGGAGATCCCACACTAAACCTCTGACAGAGGCAGCAGTTCTTGCAGTTCCTGGGCTGAAGTGGGGTGGCTGTTCTGATGTGTTCTGTCCTTGAAAACAAGCCTTAGGAAGGATCCTAGAAGGCTGCCTGAGTGCTGCCTGGACCAAGAGAACCTTTCTACCCTGAAAACTGTATTAAGAGACCCCTTGTGTCCTTACCCAGAGTAAGGGGCAACATTTTACCTCACATAAGGCAACAGGACACACCAGGTACTACTGAACACCATAGAGCAGCTCTATTAAGAACTCATTATTAAGAGGTCTGTTATTAAGATCACTTGTTCTATTCAGCCTGGAGGAGACTGAGGGCAGAGCTCAGCAGGGGCTGCAGCTCCTCCCGAGGGGCAGCTCTGATCTCTGCTCTGGGGGAGCAGGGACAGCACCCAGGGAACGGCTGGAGCTGTGTCAGGGCAGGCTCAGGGTGGATCTCAGGCAAAGGTTCTTCCCCCAGAGGCTGGTTGGGCACTGCCCAGGCTCCCCAGGGCAGTGGGCACAGCCCCAAGGCTGCCAGAGCTCCAGGAGTGTTTGGACAATGCTCTGAGGGACAGGTGGGATTGTTGGGGTGTCTGTGCAGGGCCAGGAGTCGGATTCCATAATCCCTGTGGGTCCCTTCAAGCTCAGGACATCCTGTGATCCTCAGAGCTTGAAGCTAAAACGTTCCCATCCCCACTGGCAAGCTCTGGGGTGATTCTGGGCTGCCCTACCTGCATGGTGCTCTGTGTGTAGCCATACTGGGGGTAACTGTAGCTGTAACTGCCCGTGTTCTGGTCGTACCCCCACTGGGCGTAGTAGTTGTGATACTGTTGATAATACTGGTTGTAGTTGTAGTTGTACATCTGATTGTACTCCATTGGTTTCACGCGGTTACTTCAAAAAATAAAGCAGGAGTGAGTTGCAAATAGTGCAGAACAAGTATGAAAAAAGCAGTGAAATAGCTTAAGATACAGTCTGGTACATAGACAAGGCTTAGTCTAACATGCAGTTTTCAGTCTTTAAAATATAGTCACTATTTACTACAGCAGTATTTATCATTTGCATACATTTGCATAAAGAAAGAAGTGGTTTAAATTTAACGCCCTTTCCTGTATTCCTCTTCCTCTTCATTAATAAACATTGCTTTCATTCTTTAGGAGTTAATTTAGGGTCACTTCCTGGCTTTGGGAAGGGAAGAGTTCAGGACCATGAGCTTCAGTTTTAGAACAATCCCGAACCACAATCCAGATTCTTGGGCCCCTTTTTAATTCTGATAAATAGGATGAAGTTAAGTAATCTGCAGCTTCCTGAGACAAGGTACTGAATCTTGCTTTACATGAGGAGTTAAAGACTTAAAGCCTTGCAAAAAAATTGGAGCTTTCTTTAATAAGAACGGACAAAACCCTCTTCCTTCTGCCACTGTCACACAGAAACCTAAGCAATGACTTGTCCCCTTTCTCACTGGACTGAGAGGTCCTCTATGCACAGAGTTGGAAGAGTTCATGAAATAAAAAGAACTACAGGTAATCAAAAATAAACTTAAGTACCCTGTGAGCTGACTAAAATTCCCATTCCTCTCCATAAAGTGGCAGCATTCCCAAGGAACTTGGAATCCCACCTGACTATCAAGATTTGAAATGAGATGGCAGACATCGTTTGAAAATGAAGGTATGTCACACATAGGAAGCTAGTGATGAAATTAGTGAGAAGCAGGAAGAAGGAAACATCAATCTTCTCACCACAATACACCTCTTTTTTCTGCTTTTCTCTTCCTTTCCCCCCCAAGACTTCTGAAAATCTAAATATTATTCAAATAGGGAGCAATTACTATGATTCGTATTACCCTAGTGCTACGAGCCCCAAGTCAGACCAGGATCTCATTGTATCAGGTTCTGAACAAACACAGAAAAAAAAGTTAATCCCTGCCCCAAAATACTTATATTTAGTAGACATCATAATAGAATTAGCAAGGTAATTGAGCTTTGCTATCCAGACATCAATAAGCAGATTTAGGCTATTTCAATTAAAAGCAAAGGAACATACACTTTAAAAACAATCATATTTAACTACAGTGTGGGTACATGTGTGTGGATTTTATAATGTATACAATTAAAAACAGTGGAACACGCTTAGTCTTGAGCTAATGTTATAATTTCTCTGAATTCCTGGGCATTCTGATGCTCCCCATTATCAGGGGTATTCCTTCACTTTGTGATGGAAACATCCAGGAAATGTACCCAAACCACTAAACCACATTTAAAACCAGATGTGATGACTCCTAATGAACACCTGGCTGCTCTCATACTCACGCTTTTGGTATAGCCACACTCAATCGGACGGGTTTGGAGCCCAACCCCACAGCTCCCTGACACTCTGTCAGCGCTCTCTTCTGCTCCAGCTCGTCTGTGAACTTCACAAACCCATAACCTCTGCAGAGACACAGAAGAAACCACATTAAAACCAACCCCAAAAAGCCGGGCCACGTCTTAAAAATTATTTAGGGTGAGATTTCAAATTGGTTTGGGGAACGCGGCGAGCGAAACGCGTTCGTTCGGGTGGTTGTCCCTGTTTTTGGGAGAGATCAAACGATTCCGCCTTCCAGTTGCTTTTCCAAAGGGCCTGAAGCCACAGGTCCAAGCTCCAGCGGTGCTTTTAAGGGCCTGACAAACAGAAAGCAGCTCCTGTGCCAGTGGATTGTGCAGAACTGGAAGGGAGCTGACACAAGCCATGTCGAAATGCACGAGCAGACAGTGGTAAAGCCCCAAATCTCTGCTGGGAGGATTCTGATAATCTCAAAGAGTTGCAAGTCAGCACAGCACTGACAAGACACAGGCACTGCTCGCATCCCAAACTGCCCCACTGTGAAGGAAAACACTGCTTTTCCCTAAGATGCACCTTCCAGTCAAGTTCTTTCTCAACAGGAATATATTCAAATAGGCTTTCTGTCATTCCCAAAGCGGGGCTTAAAACGAGCTTGTAACATCAAGTAGCTAAAACCTGCTCTGAGAGCACAGCTGGGACAGGGACAGCACAGCCAGGACCCCTGGACTCCGTGAAAACACTGTGGTGTGGCAGCTCTGCACTGCAGCCAGAGGAGAAACACCAACTCTCTCCAAGCCCAACGGTCCTTTGCGTGGGATTCTGGTGCTGCAGTGAGTCAGAAGCGATGCAACAGCACCCAGGAGGGCAGTGCCAGGATCCCAGCATGGGATGGGCTGCCTCATGCAGCAGAAAGATCAAAGACTTAGGTGTGGGAGGGTAAGGGAATCCATCTAAGTGAAGGAAGGAGTTTAGGAGGGAAGGACTCGTCTAGCTGGGGAAAAGAACGAGCCGTAAGCAAGGGTGTAAGTTTACAATGTATTATCTATTCTGTGGGAACTCCTAAACACCAAGTAATGTTTTATTTGGAAAGCAGCATCACCTACTCCCCCTGGGAGGTCCCCACTGGAAGCTGTCCCAGAGCAGTCTGTGCCCCAGAAAACTCATTATCTTGGCCAGCACGAGTCCAAATATCTATTTTTATACAAATACACAGGTATGGCTGTGTCTTCCTCACAAAAATACCAGATCAAAGCTCAGGCTTATCTACGTACAAACTGGATAATTAAACACGAGCAAAACTCTACATGGGCCCCCATTCTGTTTAACTTGCCCTCTGCCAAAGGACTGTGGCAAATTAAGCCAGTGCAAGTCAACCTCCAGTGTTGTGAAACTGTGTGAGCAGTTTAAGGTGCTCACACACAAAACCAAGTTTCTAAGCTGCCACAAAGACTCCTGCAGCCTTTTGGGTGGGACTAGGAGCGTGTAAGGGAAACTGGGAAGACTGGCAGTTCCAAAATAGAGACAGACAGCTAAAGAGCTGGATGTAGGGTACAGGAATTGATGGTGGGTGCAGCAAGGGAGACAGTGATTCTTCCAACTCTTCCAGAAACTTAGCTTTTCCACACCAACAGCTAAACCAGAAGAAAACCCAGCAAGAAATCATTTCTTTGTGGCCAGGACTTCCCTGGCAGACACACTGCCTTGTCCCTGCAGTTTGGAAAATCCCCCACACCTGCACCCTCAGCAGGAAGCAGAGAAGCAGGCTCAGCACCACAGCTCCAGGCTGCTCTCCTGCTGGGAGGAGGCCTTCCTGATCCACCAGCCCTGGCTGGAAGGGCCAGGCCTTCACTGGGCACGTCCACAAGCCCAAAGCTCCTCTCTCACATCACCCTGACACCTGCAGTTGCCTCAGCTTTGAGTAACTGCACAAGTCCCAACAAAGCCCCTGGCAGCATGCTGGCACTGCCGGGGGAGACAGCTCTGCTCGTCCCCGGAAGAGGACTCCAAGTCCCTGCTCCTTCCTCACTTCCCAAGCTACCACAGATTCCCTTTCCTTGAGGAACTGCACTTCTGAGCAGTTCCCAAAGCCCCACTCATGGCCCAAACTGCAGCACCCATCACCTGTTCTGTAGGCAGAGCCCGGGGCAGGTGCAGCAAAACAGGGTCTGCGGGGTTTACACCTCTGAGGAAGAGGAGGAGGAGGAGGAGGAGGAGGAGGAGGAGGAGGAGGAGGAGGAAGAGGAGGCACCTGGAGCCCACCCCAGCAGTGTCAGTCCCATGTGAGGTAGCAGTGACAGCACAAGTATTCAACAGTGACAGAGCAGCTCTGCAAGAGGTTCAGGTTGCACATGAAGAGAGAGTGCAGCTCTGGAACAGGCTGCCCAGACAGGCTGAATTGTCTCTATTCTGGGAGGTTTTCCACGATACTCAACTCATGGCTGACCTGACCTAGTACTGGTCCTGCTTGGAGCTGGACCACAGAACTCCAGAGATTCCTTCAAACCAACATATCTAAGCCTCATGTGAGAAAGTGGGGAGATCTACAGCCACAGACTTGGTCTCATCCCAACACTGCAACAGGTATTATATCAGAATATTGTGCTTCACCAAGCCACGCTCTGCTTTGAAAACAAGGGTTCTCACCAACTGCTCCCTCCCCTAGGAAAACACAGCCCAATTTTGTGCTATTTAGAAAATGCTTTAATGACATGAAGAAATCCAGCTTTTTGATATCTGTTTTTGGCAAGACATTTCCAGCAAAGACAAACGAGGCGGCTACTGAGAACCTGACAGTGAATCACAGCTTTGTGTGCCCTACCCTGTTTGAAATAAAACCCTCTCCCAGGAATGGCCTAAATAATAGCACAATTCCACCTGAGAGTCCAGGAGGAGAGTGCTTCCAGCTTACTTAAGACATTTGTCAGCATTTTAAGAAGTGCAGTAACACACAAAGGGCCTCACGCTGACAGAGGAGTGACAACACCCCCGTGGTGACTATCAAACCCCAAGAAAACTGCAGACTTTGTATTTTAAGCTGATAAAACTATTCTTTTTTTTCCCCTTGCTGCATTTTATCTTTTCTGTTGCTGCATCTGCAGTGAAAGAAAAGAATGAATAAAAGAGGACTTACTTGGATACTCCTGCCTGGTCCAAAACAACTTTTCCACCTCTACACGATGGATAAACTTTAACAAAAAATTCATATAACATCCCATCATCCACATCAGGAGTCAGGTCTCCCACAAAAAGGGAATATTCTGGACTAAAGAGATCAAAAGAAAACTTCTTAAGTACAATCTTACAAAAAAAGAAAGAGATGTGCTCAGTGACAGTTGCCATCTAGCCTAAATATTTGACCTCGGAGAAAAGTGATATTAAAAGACCATTTAATGGAGATTTTAAAGTGTCACCAGTTAAGCTACTTAACTAAAATTATACTTATATATAATATATTATATTAATATACTTTTTAAGCCATTGACACTGCTTTTTCAAGTTAATTCAAGCAGCACAACCAATCTGCTCAATATTGCTTTTTATTTAAAGATAATTGCTTACTTCTTACAGGGCATCTCTGGATTTCTGACATGACAAGAAAATATTAATGTCTCACTTACAGATTTGCTATTTCCAATACACAGATCTTAAATTATAATATACTAATTAGATACTTGGATGCTACAAAGTTTGAATACCTTTAAAAGACACTGGATAAATCACACACAAGGCAAAGCGCAAAACTGGCACAGCCTCCACAGTGGCACTGATGAACTCATGGGTTTACATAGTTTGAATACTCTTTGCAAGGGACATAAAACAAGCAAAATGAGTATTTAAATATTGAGCACCTACCTGTTGTCGGGCTGTTTTCCATACGTTGCATAATTCAATTTAAATCGCTTCGCCTGAAACGAGGCAAAAACGAACCCGTCCATTCAAATGTTGTCATGTGAGTCCAAATAATTAGGGACAAATGCAATCAGTTGATTTTATACAACTTTCTAAATGCTGTCAGACCATCCAGTTAAGGGATTAAGGATGATTTATTTATGCCAGCACAGATATAATAATGAAAATCAGAACCTAAAGAGAGGCACTAATAAACAAATATTAAATGACTTCTAACTTTAAGGTCTTAAAATGAAATGACAGCAGAGCTATTGGAAATTTCAGACACTGAATCTACCACGCTGGAAAATCAATCCCAATCTGGAAACATGGCTAAATACTTTGCTCTGGGTGATGTGCTCATTTAGTAAGATCCAAAATTAAGGGTTTTATGAAAGAACTACGGGTCACTGGACACTGGAGGCCTCCTGAAATTTTGCATTGGATGTGATTTTTAAAGCAAGTTTCTCAGTAGCCCAGATTTGTGCCCACTGACACATCTGCAACTCCCTGTCCCCATCCTACCAGGGTTCAGCAACTTGTGCCCAACTCACATGTAAGTCCAGAGCAAGATCTGAGGAGCAGCTGATCTTTTGACCAGCCCTCGGGATCAGGGGCTGATCTCGGGATCAGAAATCAGGATTTCAGACCAGGATCAGAAATTCCCTAGAGATTAGGACTTTGTTCAGTACAGTGAAGGGCCCAGTGTGCTCCTGGACCTTGTAGGATGGGTTTCCTTCCCTCAAAGACAGTGTAAATAATTCTTGGGAAACAAAGCACAGACTTTATTCTAGGCTATAATCCTGTTCCTTGCATGCTTGCATTCACTGGAGCACAGTGCTACACAACTTTTTGTGGATCATTTACAAGCCAACACAAAATTTAGATTCCAATTTGAAGCACTTCCCTCTTTTTATTTTGGATCTCACTCTTCACTGCAAATATTCTGGGCTTAAGATCAGCGTGGCACCTGAGAACACTTCCACTCAGATGGGAACTGGGGACACCAGTTCTGGAAAACAGAGGCAGCAGCAGCACCAGGGCTCTCTGTTATTCCTCTGGCTGATTCAGTATTTAATAATAAATAAAAGCCACGCTCAGTTTTCTGTAAACAAAAGTCTCTAAATGCGAGGGATGAGCTGGGCATTGCCTGCTGAGTGCAGTGTTTTGGGCTGCACTGGATCTCTGCCTGACATCTGTAATTCTCCCTGTGTGTTATGCAAATCACCCCCTATGCAACACCACGTTTTAAAATGAAACTGTGGAGAAAGATGGGTCTTCCCAAAACCAAACCTCCATTATCATCTTACTCCTCGCAAGAGCTGCTCTCTTTGTCTCTCCAGTGACTACAGAAGGCATCCAGGATGATCAGCTTGCCTTAATCATGGGCAAACCCGTGAAACAGATACCTCCAGGCCTCTCATCAGCTCCTTTTTAACGGGGCACGTCACCCTCTGAAGAATGCTGACCAAATAGCTCAACCTGAACTTCCCAGTTTCCTACCGTGGGTATTAACTACCCTGAAACAGGAATTCATTTACCTTGTGTATCACACCATAACTGAGGTGATTCTAGAGCTGCTTTATGAACCAGTCACCCCAGCTACTGCAGCCAACTCCTGTGGGTACAACAGACAGCTGTGTCAGCCGTCCTGTTTTAATCCACCACACATTTGAGTCAACTTCCTAAAATTAGACCCTGAGACTATTCCTCCTCTTCTCCTCAAACTACCCAGCTTTCACCTACAGGAGACATTAGTTATGTGCTGCAATTATCCAAGTCTCTGGCTCCTTCTCCACTGCAAAGAGGTTTGAATAACTTTTCTTTGCTAAGGGCCGAGAACAACGCGAGGCTTAAAAGTCACGTTTCTCTTGCAAATCAAAGTTACTCAAAACTCAGCGTGAAGTTGCAAGTTCATCTTGTACACTGTTGTCTCAGGCTGCCCCTGGATCCCTGGAAGTGTCCAAGGCCAGGCTGGACAGGGCTTGGAGCAACCTGGGCTAGTGGAAGGTGTCCCTGCCCATGGCAGAGGGTGGAACAAGATGGGCTTTAAGGTCCCTTCCAACTCCAACCACTCCATGACTCCATGATTCTAGATAAATGGAAAGAGAGGGAAAGACTGTGGCAGGTCTACTCTACACTCAACCTAATTTTTTCCTTGTTCTTCTCTGGTTTCTCATTAGTCCACCTTGGTAATAGCAGAAGGGCTCAGAAATGGAAAACCACAACATCTCTCCACCTGGATTTTATCCGGACGTTCATACAGAAATCAGTGATTTTGCTCAACAATCTCCTGAGCAAGAACATCAATAGTTTTATGTTCATAACTTTAAAGAAATCACTCAAAATGCAGATTCTACACTATCTGTCCCTTCCCAGTTTTGGTTCTCAGCTGGTTGATCCCACTGACTCACCGGTGTAGCACCAGGAAGCGGCTTTCCATTGATTTTGTGTAAACATTTCTCTGCAGTAGCTAGATCTGCAAATTCTACAAAGCAATAGCCTGCTGGAATTCTGAACATACAACACAGGAGAGAAGAGACAAAGGTTATGCATTAAAAACACATTCGAGGAGGAATTTTGTATTTTAGATAACTGGTAGGAAATTTGTTATCGTTGCAACACTTAGAACAGTTTCTTTTAAAAAGTATATACATTAGCTACCAAAAAGGAGGTAGAAATTCTGGATCTCAAGTAAAGGGATAGCCCCTACTTACCATAAATCATAAGCACACACAAAATGGTTTTGCTCACAGTTTACTTCCTACTTTCACTGACCATCAATTTTTCCACCCAAGTTTAAACATCTGAAAACTGAAATTACAACACTTAAAAGAATAATGAATCAGAATGAAACTACTTTATTCTGTGTCCAGTCACTCATTTTATCCCAAATGAACTCAAAAGGGTCTCCTATTGCTCCAAGTCAGACTTCCCACCTCTGCCAGCATCATGTAGCTGCACTACAGACCAGTCACCAAAGCCTTCAGCTGGGAGCTGCAATTCCCAGCGGGATGGAATGGGATAAATACACTGCTCTGACTGAGTGCTGGAGCACTTCAGGATGAGGGCCAAGCCTTGTTTGTTGAGGGGAGGCTGAAGAGCCAGCAGGGCCCTCTCCATTGCTCTCATCAATATTCCCATATTGGTGGCAGCAATGGTAAAAAGCTCAAAGGGAAAATCACTCTGACAAGGAAGGACCACGGTGAGGCTCCAATCCAAATGCACTGGGAGAACAAACATAAACAGTTACCCTGTCAACCTGTTTCGAATGATTTTTACACTCAGTACAAGCTCTCCCATGGTGGCAAAGGCTCTTGAAACAAAGTTTTCATCCATATAGGGCTCCAGCTATAAAAGCAAAAAAAAGAAAAGAAAAAAGTTAGATCAGGGCATCTACAAAAAAGAGAATTTATGTGTCAATGTCCCCCTAAGCAGTTAAAACATTATTGAGAAGGATTTTACCCTTACACTTCAAAAAGAAGACTCATTTAAGAGGGTCGATGCCACTCAAAACCAGCAGGCATGCATGAACCAGGCTCAACAGTCTGCAAAGTGGAACCCAAGAGACAGCATGAATTTCAGAGAACAGGGAGCTTCACAGAAGGACAAAAGCCACTCAGAAACATACAGCAACAAACTGAGCGTTCGCTACAGGGAGCGGGGGAGAAGGAGGTGCTGGGCTCCTTCTCTGGGCCAGCGCTGTGGGGACACAGGTGTGGCACGGCCCTGGGTGGCATGAGGCAGGTGACACGGCCCCCCTGGAGCTGAGGCAAGGGGCTGCAGAGCTGTGTCTGCCTCGCACAACCCCGGAGATACCGGGGCAGCACTCGGGGGGAGCCCTGGGGTCGCGTCCCGCTCCGTCCTGCCCGTGGGAGCACTGACCGCGCCGTGTCACAGGGGAGGGTGGCACCGTGCAGGGCAGGGGGTGTGCGGGGCGGTGAACACGCTGGAGAGCAGTGTCTGTGTGGTGTAAATGACTGACAAGTACGACACGGTGCTGGAGTTTGAAATAAATGCACGATGAAGGGCCCGAGGGAACAGGGCACCTCTCTGTGTAAGCGAAAGTGGAGGAGGGAACTAACAGAAATTAAGGGTTTTTTTGATGGGGAGCGCTGTGTGTAACACAGAGCTGTAAAATACATATAGGAAATATATCTAGCTCCATGTATGTAAGTACACACACCTCTGTGAGTAAGACAGGTGGCCCTGTGGTAACCGACAGCCCTCGAGCATGTCTGTGTGTCAGCCAGGTACCAGGTGACAGAATGTGCCAGGTGTGAAAGTGGGTGGCCACGCTGCACTCACGTGTGTAAGAGGCAGCAGATGCCCTGTGGGGGCAAGTGTGAAGCAGACCTGGCTGTTACATGTGCCAGAGGAGCGGGAGGCAGCACCACCCTGTGCACAGACCTGCCAGGTGATCCTGGGGGAGTGTAAAGGAAAGCTGGAGTTGTAAAGGCAACAGGTTGCTTGGATATGGCTGTCTGTGAATCAAAGAGAATCCTGCTTGTGAGAGGGGTGATGAAAAAGGAGAGGGGCTTATGGAGAGGTGGCAGATAACCCTCTGTGTGGGGAGAAGAAAAAAATGAGCAGACTCCATGGGGTCTGCTTGCATGAGCAGAGGCAGTGGAGGACCCCTGGATGTGTCATATCAGTGTGCAATGCCGTGGCAAAGTGGGTGTGCTGTGTGTGCGTGTGAGAGAAGCCTCCAGTGGGATCCTCAGGGACAAGGCACACTGTGGGCTCTGTATCTCTGTGAGTGTGCCCACGGTGTGCAGGTGAACAGGCAGCCAGACACCCCTGGGTGGAGAAGCATCCCTGAGTGTGCTTCTCATGGGTGCTTCTTCCTGCCAGGTGCACACAGAGGCAGGAATGAGGGAAATCCTGGGGTGTGGGACTGCTTGTGAGTGTGTGTTCACGTAGGAGAGTGTAAATGCCTGTGAGGGTGTGAATGCACCCATGGGTGTGCATGGGGGGGGCAGGTTGTGAGGGATAATCCTGGAGAGGCGTGTACAAATACACGAGTGCCTACGAGCATGAGTGTGTGTAAGTGCCTCAGAGCACACGAGCACGTAAGTGCCTACAAGCAGGTGAGCAGATAAATCCTTGAGGCATGCAAGGGTACAGGCTGTGAGTGTGGGGGTGTGTAATTGCCTCTTAGAGCATGAAAGTGGGAGACCTGTCAGTGCCTGCCCGCCAGGGACACTGGTGTAAGTGCCACGAGTGTGGCTGTGACCTGGCTGTGGGCAGGACACGAAGGTCACCCTGAAGGAGGGGTGTGTGTGTGTGTGTGTGAACTGTGTTCGTGTGTGTGAACTGCTCACAAATGTGCCTGTTGGGCTGGGGGTTGTGTCTGTGAGTGTGTGTGTGTGTATATCTGCCTGTGTGAGTGTGCCAGCGTGCACAGGAGAGCGTGTGTGAGGGGAGTGCCAGTCAGTTTGGGAGTTTATGGTGTGTCTGAGTGTGTGAGGGGCTGTCAGGGTGTGTCAGTGCGGGGGTGTCAGTGGTGTGAGGGTGTCAGTCAGTTGGGCGGTGTGAAGGTACCAGATGCTTGGTGTGAGGGTGCCAGTCAGAGTGAGAGTATAGGCAGTGTGAGGGTGTCAGTTGGTGCGTCAGACAGTCAGTGTGAGGGTGTCAATTGGTGTAAAGGTGTCAGTCAGTTGGTGTGAGGGTGCCAGTTAGAGTGAGAGTGTCAGCAGTGTGAGGGTGTTAGTCAGCTGCTGTGAGTGTCAGACAGTCAATGTGAGGGTGCCAGTCGGTGTGAGGGTGTCAGTCAGTCAGTCAGAGCGAGGGTGTCAGTTGGTGTGAGGGTGTTAGTCAGCGTGGGGGTGTCAGTCGGTTGGTGTGAGGGCACCAGAGTGAGAGTGTCAGCAGTGTGAGGGTGTCAGTCAGTCAGGCAGAGTGAGGGTGTCAGTGGTGTGAGGATGTCAGTAGTATGAGGGTGTCTGTCAGTTGGTCAGTGTGAGGGTGCCAGAGTGAGAGTGTCAATCAGTGCCAGGGTGTCTGTCAGTCAGTGTCAGGGTGTCAGTGGTGTGAGGGTGCCAGAGTGAGGATGCCGATCAGTGTCAGGGTGTCAATCAGTGTCCGGGTGTCTGTCAGGCAGCGGTGTGAGGGTGTCAGACTAAAGGTGCCAGTCAGTGTGAGGGTGTCGGTGGTGTGAAGGTATCAGCCGGCCGGTGTGAGGGTGTCAGAGTGAAGATGCCAATCAGTGCCAGGGTGTCAGCGGTGTGAGGGTGCCAGAGTGAGGGTGTCAGTCAGTCAGTGTGAGGGGGCCAGACTGAGGGTGTCAGTCAGTGCCAGGGTGTCAGTGGTGTGAGGGTGTCAGAGTGAAGATGCCAATCAGTGCCAGGCTGTCAGTCAGCCAGCGGTGTGAGGTGCCAGTCAGTGACGGTACCAGGCGGTCAGTGCCCCCCGCGCTCCCCCGGCCCCGCCGCGCTCCCGCCGCCCCCCGCCCTCCCCTCACAAAGCCGCGCGGTCCCGGCCGGACACTCACGTCCCCCATCCACAGGCTGGCGGCCATGCTGCTCCCGCAGGCCCCGCGGCGGGTTCAGCGGGGCCGCGCGTTCCGCCTCCCGGCCCGGCCCCGCCGCTGCCGCCGCCGTCCCTCCCTCCGCCCCACCCCCGGTCCCTCCGTGCCCCGGGCCCTCGGTCCCTCCCCCGGTCCCGCCCGGCCCGGCCCGGCCCGGCCCCGCCGCCTCCTCCGCGGCCCCGGGCGGGCGGAGAGAGCGGCGCCCCCGCCGCCGCAGCGACCCCTGCGGGCAGGAGGAGCGAGCGCCGCGGGAGCGAGGGCGTGTGAGGGGAGCGGGGCCGGGCGGGTTCGGGGTGGTGTGGGGAGGGGTTCGGGGTGATTTGGGGAGGGGTTCGGGGTGATTTGGGGAGGGGTTCGGGGTGATTTGGGGAGGGGTTCGGGGTGATTTGAGGAGGTTTGAGGTGATTCGAGGGGGGTTTGAGGTGATTCGAGGGGGGTTCGGGTGGTGTGGGGAGGGGTTCGGGGTGATTTGGGAGGGGGTCGGGTGGGGTTGGGGGAGGGGTGCGGGTTGATTTGGGAGGGGTTCGGGGTGATAGTTGGGGAGGGGTGCGGGTGTGTGGGGAGGGTGCGGGGTGGATTTGAGGAGGGTGTTGAGGTGATTCGAGGGGGGGTGGAGGTGAGTCGAGGGGGGTTCGGGGCTCCTCAAGGAGAGTCCGGGGGAACTTGAAGAGCGTTTGGGGAGATTTGAGGAGGGTTCGAGGTGATTTGAGGGGGGGGTTTGGGGCTCCTTAGGGAGGGTTCGGGGGAGCTTGAAGAGGGTTTGGGTAATTTGAGAAAGGTTTGGGGTGGTTTGAGGAGGGTTGGGGGCTCCTTGAGGAGGATGTGGGGAAACTTGAAGAGGGTTCGGGGTGATTTTAGGAATGTTTGAGGTGATTTGATGCGGGTTTGGAGACACTTGAAGAGGGTTTGGGGCTCCTTGAGGAGGGTTTGAGGCAACTACAACCACCTGAAGGAAGCTTTTAGTGAGGTGGGGACCGGTCTCCTCTACAGTATCTGCAGTGACAAGAGGAAATGGCCTCAAGCTGAGACAGGGGAGGTTCAGATTAGATATTAGAAAAAATCACAGAATATTCTGCACTGGAAGGGACCCAGAAGGATCATCCAGTCCAACCCCTGGCCCTGCCCAGAACACCCCAACAATCCCACCCTGTCCCTCACAGCGTTGTCCAAACCCTCCTGGAACTCTGGCAGCCTTGGGGCTGTGCCCACTGCCCTGGGGAGCCTGGGCAGTGCCCAGCCACCCTCTGGGGGAAGAACCTTTCCCTAAAATCCGACCTGAGCCTGCCCTGACACAGCTCCATGCTGTGGCAAGGCCAAAGACTGAGCGTGGGGGGTTTTTTTGTGATGATGAATTTTGGGAGAGGCCAAAATCTCGGCTCCCCTCCATCCAACTGGGCAGAAGATGAATCAGAAGCCCTGAAACCCAAACTGGGGCTCTGAGCTTGGACCGCTGCCTGCTCACAGAGACAGGACATCCATCCTCGGGGTCATCAGCCCAGCACGTGGGGTTGGATTTGGGTATGGTGTGATCCTCCCTCCTCTCCTGTTCACTCCCGCAGGCCTTTGACAGCAAGGGTGGCAATTCCTGGAAGAAATGAGCCCCCTCGTTGTGATGGAGCAGAGCCGAGTCCTCCCGGGCTGCTCTCGGCAGAGCTGGTTGGCATTTTGGGATCACCCGCTCCTGGTCACGGGAGCTGTGCTGTGTGAGCCCCGTGCCCTCTTAGGGAATGCCGGGCTGTGGTTGTGCACGCCATAAATCCAGCTGGCGATGACAGGGACACTCCAAACCCTCCGCGTTATTTTTGCCTCCGTAGCTCAGGCTCCGGGCGATCCCGGGCTGCGGCTCCAGCGTTCCCGTCCCATGAGAGGGCAGCACGAGCCCGCCGGTGTCGGATACGGGTTTTTAGGTGCTGAAATTGGGCAGCATCAGTTCTGAAACTCCTTCGGAAGCGATGTGAGTGTGTCTGCTTAAACCTTGCCCCGGAGCGTCCCCATTCCGGTGACTAATGTGTGAAACCAACCAGGAGTGGTTTTCCCTGCCGATAAAAAGTGTGGTGAACATCGATCCTTCCTACATTCCTGCAGGAGACTGTGGAAATCCTTCATCCTCATGCTGAGCAGGGTCTGCAGCTCTCATCATGCTGCAGCATGGCCAGGACTGATTGCTCTGGAACATCAGCTCTTGGGTGTGTAAGACATAAGATTAAAACCATATTGATTTATTTTCTGATTTTTGAGTCCCTAGAGCACGCTCAGGTTGTTTTTCCAAGCTCTTCTCTAAAGCATTGTAAAATCTGGCATGAAATCAGACAGCCAGCAAGACCCACAGCTGACAACTCAGCTGAATAAAGATGTTGGGTTGTCAAGTAGCACTTTCTGTGCCTCGATGTCACTGGCAATGTGGTCTCTTGCAAATTCACCCTCAGAAGTCCCTGCTGAGTCTGCCTTTCAAGTGTCAGCTCCCAGGATGTTTTTTTCCTCCCAGCATGGCCATTTATCCACTGGTTAGCCCCAAGCTCTGCTCTGCAGAGCCCACAAAGCTGTCACTCATCCTCTGTTATTACTTACAACTGCTCAAAGCCAGTAGTTTGTTCTTTGTCATTTAATGAAGTGAGTCCAGTGCCTTTAATAACCCCTTTCTATTTTTCCTTCCAGCTGAGTAATACAGAACTTGCTTTTCCTGGGATAATCCATAGAGATGGATGTTGGGCAAGGAAAATGCAGAAGGAAGCCAGGATCATGTGAATGTGTTGGACCAGGAGAAAATAAGAAGTTTGTATTCAGTGTTTATCTGAAGTGATTGCTATTTATGCACCTAACCTTGTGACAGAGCAAAAACACTGCCAGAAGAATGTTATTACCTGAAAAGCTGTTTATTCCCCCAGATTCATGAACCAACAAAGAGGCCCTAAAAGGAAGATGTGGGGATCCCTCTGTCCTATGTGTGGGTGTCAGCAGCCAAACCATCTGTGTCCCCTGTTCCCTCTGCTGGGACAGCAGGGATTTCTGGGTCTAGGAACTTGGTCCTGAAAACTGCTGAGTAAACTCCAGTTAGTGTTTCCTGGAATCCACTGGAGGGGTGGTCCCTGAACCCATTTTTTAGCTGGTCACTGGGAGCTTTAGCCTGTCGAAGGGCCCAATCCTGGGAGCTTCAGGGCTCTTCAATCCTCAGTAACTTTGATTGGAGTTAAGGGTCACTCAGTACCTCCTGGGAGGAGGCCCTGAGCGGTCTCAGCTTTTAAAGTTAATGGTTTTGAGCGTGAGAATCTGGCCTGGGAGTTTTTAATTTGACTTTGCTGGTTTTAGGTTCAGCTTGAAACTGTCTCAAATAGATTTTGTGCCCTCAGTACTGAATGTTACTTTGTTAGAGCCTTCCCTGTTGTTGGTCTTACAGGTGCCAAGTCCATCCCTTGTCTTAGGCAACTGTAGCCAATGGGCTGAGATCAGGGATGACTTTGGCCAGGGATAATTGACATAATAAATAAAATTTGAAACAAAAAAAATTATATATAAATCAAAAGTTTGAGTTTGGAATAGCTTCTGAGATTCTGAAAGTAACTGAAGTAATCCAGGAGAAAATATGCCATGAAATCTGTTTTCCATTATTGCATGAGATGGTATGTCTTAAAATTTGATCAAACCCATTTTTTTTATACGATGAAGACAATGCAGCTCAAAGTGATGTGGAGATCTGGGGTCATTTTCAATGTGGTATTTGTAAATTATTGTAGACTTGACATTCTTATTCATTTGTTTGATAAGATTTGCTTTTCCTGCTGTGATCTCACAGCAAACAATTTCTGACTGAGTGGTATTTTTGAAAGAAGTGGTAGTGGAACCTCATTATTGATACATTTGTGCCTGCTAGTTTTCTTATCCAGACCAAGTCTGTTGTATAACAACACAGTGCAGTGGGAGAGACCTGATGGCCTCTCTTGCCTTGTATTTGAGAAGAAGTGAAGTCACTTATGTGACAGTCCCATGTTCATATTCCCCCGTGGGTTTTGTAATATTCTCCGGCAAAACCAAGACCAAACAGGACAAGGACACTCCATTCCTGTTGCTTTAAAGGAATATATTTCCAGCTTGAGTGGCTTCTGAGCTCGATAGCTGTGAGCAACAACACACAGAGTCCAGTGTGGGGAATAACTACACACATCAGTGAGCAAGAGGGGCCAGAGGAGTTTATTGCCAGGGCTGTCAGCTTTCCCCTTCAGGAGCAGATGTGCTCCCCTTGCTGCTTTTGCATTCCTATTCCCACACCATCAGTCAATCCCTGTGCCTCTGTAGTTTTTATCCACTTCATATCTTTCCTGAGGGATGTCCTTACTCCCTCCTCAGAGGGAATTTGCTTTGGAGGCTTCATCCATCCCCACAGGCATCAAATCATAGGCTGACGTATCTCACGAAGCCACGAGTCAACCGAGGTCCATCTCAGATTGTGGATGTAATTTAGGGTCAAAAGGAAGCCTGTTTCTTGTTTTCTCCCTTGGTAATACAGGGAATTCACCCTCAGAGAATTTATGAACATGTCAGTTGGTCAAATAAGAGTGTTCTGGATATTTGCAGGAATAATTTACTACCTGGCAGGGCTCGTTTGTTTACATCCTCCATAGGGATCCCGTGGGACAGACTTAATCCTGGGCCTGGATATTTGATTGAGGACAGCTCTTGGGGTATCTGCTGGGATGTTTGTAGTCCACAGACAGTCAGCTGTGGGATGTTTTAAGGTAAAATAAATATATATGAGCTTTTCCACCCCATCAGTGAGGATCTGTGTAACTCCCAAACTGTTCAGCTCATGGCTCAGTGCAAACACTTCTGATGTTGCTGAAAACAAACCCCAGTCTGCTCAAATTGATTTTAAAGGCGACAGAAAACCCAAGAGGTCGTGCAAGTGCCTTGTTTGATCAGAGCCAGCACAGGGGAAGGCACGGCACAAGGCTGGCAGGGAAAGAGGGGAAGCTGGAGGCTGAGAGTTGATGGATTCATCAGGGCATCCCTGTTGGATACAGCAGGGCTGGAAGGTGGCAGTACCAGCTGATGAGTTTTCACTGCAGCAGCTTGTACCAATCTCTGCTGCACCCCCAGCACTCAGGTGGGCACGTGTGTGTGTGTGTGGAGCAGTGCAGGACGTGTGGGAGAAGGGCTGCTCTTCACTTTAGGCTTCTAATCCAAGCACTTCAAACAGGTGCCTGGAGTTAAGGGGCTAAATCAGGGTTTGTTTCTCTATCCTCTTGTAAAATGCAGTTAAAGACACTTTCTATGAGTTCCAGTCTTATCAAGCCCCAAGCAGCATGTGAAGTGTTCAGTTTATTCTTCACTGAGTGTGTCTTTTGCCCTCTGCAAATTAAAAATCTGGCATTGGGTGGGTGTCACACCCACGCCATGAAGCCAGTGGCAAAGCTGGGCATGGGGTGGCAGAGCAGAAGCACGTGGTGATCTGGTCCCAGTTATGTGACATCTGGCTCTGCCTTCAGCCTTAAAACTGAGCTGCAAACACAGCAGCAAGTGCAGATTGCTGGAAAGGTCTTCACAAAGTGCCACAAGTGATCACTGCTCAGAAAAATAACATGTGAGGGACTCGGGGGTCAATCTCTGGAGCAGGTACAAGTCATGTGCTCGCTCAGATGCTGCTGGAGATCCACCAAGGAGGCTCCTCAGGGAGCTATCAAGGCTCCCTCAACTCTTGGGTCTCTCCAGCAGCTTGTGCAGTTGAATTAACATTTACTGTTGGTGCATTTCTCCCCACAAGTCTGAAAAAGGTTCTCCTAGACAACCATTCCAACAGCAAGGACAACCAGAGTGAGTTTATAGGGGTGGGAATCAGCTCAGTAGCAGCACAGCAGAGAAGGATGTGGAGGTTTTAGGGGACCACAGCTGATTATGATTCAACAGTTGGTGCTTTGTTAAAAAAAAAAAGGCTATTTTTGTTCTGGCAAGTGTTAACAGGAAAGTCACGTGAGACACAGGGTGATTAATCCATGCCACTCTGGGAGGCATCAGTGCTCCCAGTTTGGAGCACCCAGGGAGAGCAGGACACACTGGAGACCAAAGGAGACCCAGAGGAACAACTAAAACTCTGGACCTATGGAGGAAGATTAAATAAATCCAGAAATAGAAGAGGAAGGGTAGGTTTTGCTGAGGACAGTCTTCCAGTGGTGGAAGGTAAGAGGCTGAATCTGTTCTCCTCTGACTCTGCTGTAGGGAGGATGGGAAGGTGCTGAACTTCCAGCAAAACACACTTCAAGGAGGTTTTTCCAGGTTTTGTCTTATTAGGCAGGGAGGCTTCCCATGGGAATATTGGTGTGGTTTCTCTCAGTACCTCAGCAGAGCACCCGAATATGGTGTCCATGTGCTGGGTGATGCATGTGGAGGGACTGGATCATTGCTTTGGGGGTGGAAACATTGCTCCTCTGGGCTTGGAATTCTTGGGATTCAGTGACACTGAGGAGCAGGGAATTTGAAAGGGTGGGAGAGGTGTATCCACACACAGGGAGCAGGCTTGAATGTCCAAATCCACCTGCAGATCTCCCACGGACTCCCTAAATTTTCATGTTTAGAATGTAGAACTGGAACCAACTATGCAGAATAAACCAGAATAACACCAAAACCTGGCAATTTCTATGAATGAGACCATCACAGTTACAGTTACTGGGCAGATGATCTCAAGGGAATTTTCCAAGGATCTGAACCTTATATTTAAAAAACCCAAACAGCCCTAACAAATGAGGAAGGGGAGGGGAGATAAGATGAAGTCCACACCTCTTCCAGGATGGGATACTCATGTTTTTGCACACTGTAGAGTATATTAAATCTGTAAGGCTGATCTGAGGATATCTGGGTGCAGTAAATGCTGTAAATGCCTGAAATACTCTGGATTTGATGGAGAACTACCCATTTTGGAGGTCAGTGGGGGAATATTCTGCCCCAAGGAGGCCAATTGAACTGATGATTTTGGTGAGCAGAGAGCCTGTAGCCACCTGAATATTTCCTTGGTCACCAACAGCCCAGTTTACCAAGAGCTGCTTTCTCAGAGGTGGTTTGTTGCTGAAAAAAAAAATAAATCAGAGAAATCAAACATTTGGATTGCTTCTCTGATTCCAACAAACACAGATCAGGGAATTAGGGTGGGAATCTTGAAGAGTTTCCTCTTAAGTTTAAAGAGGACAAAGCCTTGCTGTGTGAACTCTTTGGCTTTGGGGTTCCAGAAGTAAATTGTAGTTTCCTTGTTTGTGCTCCTGAGGTTTCCAGCAGGCTCTGGGACAGGGATGCAGCAAGGAAATTGTTCCTGAGCTTGCTCTTGTTTTAGTGAATGCTGCCAAACTGAAGGGAAGGTCGAAATTCCCTCTTTTTTCCAGCCTCAAAGCTCAGCAGGTTTTCCACAGGCTCGAACTGCAAAGGTTTTGTGGGAGGTCCTTTTGACTTTTAAATTCCAACCTGTTTTCTCCTCTTTTAGCAGAGATAAATTGAGATCATTTCAAACTCCCTGAAGTGCTTTTCCAGGTATTCTTTGGCTTTGATGAAAGGCAGCTAGTGTCCATATCAAAAAGCATCCAGGGAAAAATTATTAATTTCCTTCTTTTGTGTGGCAGGGAGGTTAATGGGGCCACCAGTGCTGCCCTGCAGCTGGCCCAGGGTGGAGGGTTTTCATCTCCCTGCTTCATTTTGAGCTGCTTGGAAGCCCTAAAGCCCTTTGGTTCTCCATGGAGTGGTGTTGCTTTTCCTGTTTCTAGTGAGTTACTGGTTCTTGGACAAGGTGGGATTTAGTGGGAATCTTGTGGGATTTAGTTCTTCAGCAAAAGCATCCTTTCCCCACAGTGTTAATTACTCACTTGTGCCAAATGGGGAATGAGAAACAGAGTTTAAGGATCTAATTAGCATTTGCTTCTCCCTTCAACAGATCAGCTTTTACACTCATAAACTCGGTG
Source organism: Pipra filicauda (assembly GCF_003945595.2). Classification (NCBI taxonomy): domain Eukaryota; kingdom Metazoa; phylum Chordata; class Aves; order Passeriformes; family Pipridae; genus Pipra; species Pipra filicauda. Next base: position 3,692,864 of record NW_024104964.1, on the reverse strand, counting down.
ATAAAACTATTTTCAGTTACTTTCTACTCATCTGAGAATCTTGCAGCCTCCACAGAATCGGAACTTCCAGGTTAGGAAAACAAACATATGGAAAGAAAAGCTAGAAATAATATCTTGCTGCCTTTAAAAAAGGACAAATGACATTTTTATGTGCATTTATCTTCTTTTTTAGCCCAGCAGTGATTACTGTACGTGCCAGAAGTACCTGTTAATATTAAATCTTCTTCACAAATCTTTTGTTCTGACATATCCAGAGTGGGCACAGTTTAAAAATACATATATTTTATCCCAATTTGGCTTATTCCCTTATAGGAGTAGGTAACATAAGGTACCATTGTAACAATCTGAGAGTGTCTAAGGAAAGCAATATTATCTTCACCACCACAGACTGGCATAACTAAAGCAGTGTTGAAAAGCCATAGGTCAATGTTATTGCTTTGGATCTATATCAAGGAATGCTACAATTTTTTTTTTAAACAAGTGTTTCTTCTCAGAAATCAGGACTACAGGATTTGATTCAGGGTTCTTAATTCTGGAAGGCGTTTTGAGGTTTGCTAAAGGTGCCATGTTTAGTCATAAAAATAACAAAATGAAAAATACAGGAGTGTATTTATAGTAAGAATAATGAAGATTTATAGGGTAACGATAGTTGCAGTGCTCCTGGCCTGGGAACTCTGTATTGAACAGAGTGATTGAATGTTTGGCTTTTAAAAAGAGAGAGAGAAAAAAAAAAAAAAAACCTAACCAACAAAAAAACCAGATGAATAATGAAAAACAAATCCTTTCTCTGGTGAAAAGCCAAACCTGTGTTTTGAAAATTAAATGTTTTTTTGGGTTAAGCGGTGAAAAAATGGACTTGATCTTTGCAACAGCTTGGATTTATTATTGGAAGCAGTTGGCTGTGCCATGGAGGAGAGGAATTTTCTGGTAATTAGGGCAGGAACAGGGAGTCAGGAGCAGTAGGGTCTGTTCCTGGCTCGGGCACTAACACGCTACGGAGCCTTGGGAAATGCACTGCCTCGTTTGTACCTTGGCTTTCCCATCCATAAAATGGGAATAAGGAAACAATTCCACCTCACAAACTGCACACACTAATTAAGGGACATTTCCACAGCACCTTGAGGTCGTTACTGCTGGAGGAGGGATTTTCACAAGGACGTGTTTAACTGCTTTTGAAAAGTCCTGCCCTAAACATTTACCAACCTGATTGCCCAGATTCCTAAATCCACGTGTGGGCATCTAATTGGATTTCTGATTTCCAGAGGTTTGCCTGCTATTGAAAAGAACATGGTGGGGAGTGTTTTCTCACTGGACTGTGCAAACAGAGGGATCACAGGACTCCCTCCTGCTGGGATCCTGCCATTTACCTTGGCCAATTCCACAGGCTCCCCCTGCTCCCAACAGTGAGGTGGGAGCACAGAATCATGGAATGTGCTGAGCTGGAAGGGACCCACAAAGATCATTCAGTTCTACCCTTGGCCCTGCACAGACACCCCAGTAATCCCACCCTGTCACTGAGAGTGTTATCCAAACCCTCCTGGAGCTCTGGCAGCCTTGGGGCTGTGCCCACTGCCCTGGGGAGCCTGGGCAGTGCCCAACCAGCCTCTGGGGGAAGAACCTTTGCCTGAGATCCACCCTGAGCCTGCCCTGACACAGCTCCAGCCGTTCCCTGCACGTTCTATTGCAAGTGGGGAGTGATCAGCCCAGTTGGTTCATGCAGTGGATGGTCTCTGGATGGGGCAGAAATGCCCCTCGCCCTGCTGGATGCAGCTTCCTCGGGAAAGCAGCGGAGTTAATCTGCTGGAGTTACCCCAGTACCCCAGAGGCCCCAAATCTGATTTGGCTTGGGTTTCCCGGTGGTTCAGTTCCTAAATCACCTTCTGTCAGCCTTAGAGCGGCTCAGCCACCCCTTCCTCCGGCCGTTGCCGTGGTCTGTGAGCACCAGGAATGCTGCTGGCCTTGGACACCATCCCTCCCTCCCTCCCCGGAGCACAGGAAACGCGCGCTGACAGGACAGGAAATTCTCCTGAACCACAAGGACCTGGAGCTCTCCCCTTGCCTTCCTGTGGGCCTTACCCAGCTCTCAGCCTGGGTCTTTAAAGGTTATTTATAGCACTGGTTGCATTGACACGTTTGTGTTTTGCTTCTTCTGTCAACCAAGTTGTTTCTCCAGTTGGGACTTTCTGGTTGTTTTCATTCAAAGCATCGGAGACGGGCCCAAGAATGTGGTGGTCCCGCAGGACAGTGATCCCTTGGAGCTTAATGGGCAGCCAAGTGGGATTTGTCTTTCTGGGAGGCTCTCAGTCAGCAGTGGACAGGCTCTCAAGTCTCCAGTGCAAAACAAATAGCTCCAAACTGGGGCAGGATTGGGTTTCCCAAGTATTTCTGTTCAGCAGCAGCGGATTTCCAGGTCGGAGTCACGTTCTCCTTGCTGTGGCTGATTGTTCCAGAACACAGTCCTGTTCTTCTTGCTGTGGCTGATTGTTCCAGAACACAGTCCTGTTCTCCTTGCTGTGGCTGATTGTTCCAGAACACAGTCCTGTTCTTCTTGCTGTGGCTGATCTCTCCTGCACCACCACTGTTCCCCTCTCATCCCATCTGCACAGCCGTGTGGTGGCCCACTCGGGGAATTATCTCAATTCCAAAAGAAAACAGAACAATTCCCCTTCCCTTTTTTTTTTTTTTTTCATTCTGTTAGAATATTCTTCTTTCAGGTCAGTTCCCTAATCCATATTTCAGATGGAGAAACAAGTCATGGAGACAGTGAGAAGGTGACAAGGGGTGGAAGTATGGAAGATGCTTAAGCCAGTGCTTCAACTGGAACCAATATTTGTGGAACTGGAGGCTAAGCCAGACCAAAAGGAGCTCTCCTGTGCTCCTCTTTGAGTCATGAGGACCTCAAAGTGAGTCTTGGCTGCAGGGGTGAGCAAGACATAAGTGTGTGGTTGGGTGTTGGTGTCCAAGGAGACAGTTTGTGTCTTTGGTGGGTAGAAAGTGCTGCTATTCCTTGGGCATAAAAGCTCTGCCATGGACAACAAGCTCCCAGGCTGGCTCTGGGTTTGCAGGGGAAAGAAGGGTGATGTGGGGATTCAGAAGCACTAGGAGTCCTACATTTCAAGAGTGTGACTTTTTAATAAGTTCAAAAAGTAGTGTGTGACTTTTCACTCTTCAAATGGCACCTCTTTGTGTGGCAGGATGACGTGCTAAGGTAGGAAAGGAACCAGGCATCATCCTAGATGGAATATTGGATGCATCTGACTGAAGGTCCAAGAGGTGACAGTGTTTTAGTTGGGGATCTCATAAAGGTGTTCTCACAAAACCTCTGGGGTACAAGGATTCAGACACAGGGAAGAGAAATTCTGGTTTTAAAAGTGCTAAGCCCTTCCTGCAAACTAATGATTTCATCTTCTCCTGCTTCCTGCTGGAGTTGCTGGTGCTTGGCCAGGAGGGATCTGTAGCTGGCACACAGGCAACTGTTCTTTGGAGAAAGGTGCTATTTTGTCTAGCAAAGCAAGGCAGGGAGTGCTGGGAAACATTCACACAACTGAGTAATGTGCAGGATGAGGAGAATTCTCTCCCCCACAACGTCTGATCCTCACAAGGAGTTAAACAGGGCTTATGGAGTGAGTAGATGGTGGGCTGGTCCTCTCTTGAAAAGCCTTTTTTTCACAGGAAGAAGGACAGAGAAGAGTAAAAGTTCAACTTTGTTTACCCCAGATTTATTCTGGAGCATAACATGTATTGTAAACAACTTTCTTCACAGGAAAGTACGTGCACAAAGCCTGTTCTGATTTATTTTCTCTGTTGTTCAGATTTAGCCCCAAAGCAGCACAAACTCACAGCTTCCCCTGAACATTAATGCTTTTAAAAACAAGCCCAACACGTAATTTCACTTACTGTAGGCTTTGTGTTGGTCATGCAGGGCGACAGCCCCAGCAGCACCCAAGCTCTGAGTGGCCACCCTGGCCACAAACTGGTGTGGTTTCCAGTGCAGAGTGAGAGCAAGAGCCTGTAAACCTGAAGGATGTGAGCAAGCCTGGGGCTGCTCCCTTGCTCTGGACCCCCCAGTTCCCTTGGTGGGGTGCCTGGGCTGTGCACTTTGCTCACCCTGGCTGTGGGATCAGGGAGGGGAGGTCAGAGACATTCCTTCCTTATGGTCAGGCTGGATCTCTCTTTTTCTTGGTCCCTCCTGGGACCAAACTCAGCCCCTAACAGGGCTTCCTTTCCCCTGAGGTCTCTGCTGACCTTCAGTTCACTCTTCACTGCTGTGTCACCCTGACAGCCCTGGAGCCTGCCCTGACCTCGGAGCGTCCCTGCAGAAGTCACTGGGAGTGACTGGGAAGTCCCTGGGAATGAACTGGCAGCACCAAAGCCTCCAGCACGTGCATGTTCCTTAGGGGGCAGATTTTGGATCCATCTGTTGTTGGCTTATCCCCAGTTAACTGTTGGTAGCAGTTAAGGTCTCACTCAGTGTGATGAGGCTCAGAACCACGAATATTCCTGGAATACATCCAACTGCAGCCAGGCTTCTCCTATGGAGTGTGGGCAAAGCAGTGCTCCCTAATTGTGAATTACACACAAATACTGCACGTGTTTGTTCAATGAGCTGGAGGTGTTTGGAATTCAACTTCAACCCCTCAAGAAATCCCCAGATCTCCAAAACAGGCTGTTCTGGGAGCTAAACCTCTGCATTAGAAGGGTTGAGTTGTGGAGGTGAATGGATCCACTTTAAATTTGTGAACAGACAACGGGAAAACAGGGCTCTTGAGTTCCCTGGAGACCCATGAATTGTCCCACTGAGTTTTTTCACAGAGCTGCACAGAGTTTTCTCTTTTGTCATTTAATTAATTTCTTTGCTGCAGTGAAGTGAAGACCTGAGGGCACCAGACAATCTTTGGAGCAGAGTGAAAACACACAGGAGACAGACAGGGTGATGGTCACTTCTCTGACAGGAATCATCTCCTTTAGCCTGACTCAGTGTTGTGTGCTCTCTTTTATTTCTGCCTCAGCCTGGTCCTACATTCTTACATGGGAAAGGAGAGCTGGATTCTGTCCTGGACTGTGGACAGGGCTGGAAGTCCAGCACACGTTCAGAATCCTGCCTGGAGGTGCCTCTGTGTGACAACAGTGCCCACACAATTCAGGACAGAACAGATCCTTTGCTCTCGAGCACATCCTGGATCTGGGGCTTTTCCAACCTTCTGCAACATCTTTGAATTTGGGTCTTTGCCCTCTTTGGTCCAGGTGGAAGCTCAAGAGCTCGTTCAACTCCGAGCACAGCAACTTGAAACCAGTATTTGGGAGTTTTGGGACACAACTGGACAGCAGGAGCTCAGTTGGCTGCATGGAAGGGAAACCTTTATTCATGCACCATGTTTCTGGCAAGATGCATCCGTGGAAGGGGTATGGCATCCCTCTGACACGCTGCGGGCTGCCAGGAGCAGGCCACTGGGGTTGCCAGGCTTTGGGACAGCAATCCTGGTGTTCCCCAGCCCGGGTGGGAGGTGAAATCTCCCCTCTGATCTCAGCACTGCTTTTAGCAGCTGGCTCCAGGGAGGAGGGAGGAACAGCCTGTGTGGGATGGAAGGGCCCTGCTCTCTGGCTCGGGAGAGCGTGGGGGGTTTTGGGGGGAGCGTTTCTGGCAAGCAACAAACTTGTCCAAATAAACAAAAGGCTAAAAACAGCCCGTCCTCAGCCCCCTGAGAAACCCTGCGGCAGATGTTGTCAGAGACTGGAGGTCCTTGTTGGGAATCCCATGGCTAATCACTGACAGCAGGCAAACACATGGCCGTGCAGAGAGGGCCCTCTGTTCTCCAAAATCACTGGAATATCTGTCTTGTCCGTGCCCGTGGAAGCGCAGCTGGGGAGGGAGCAGAGCTGCCCCTGGCTCGGCTCTGTGTGGTGTGTGGCCTCCAGCAAGTTGCCTCTTTTACACTGTAGATCCTTCTGTTGTGTGTGGAGGTCAAGGACAGGCAGCTGCTTCCCTGGGGATTCGTGGCCAGGCTTGTAAACTTTGCAAGGTGCAGCTGGAAGGGTCTGTACATGGTCAGCACGGATTTGATCCTTTATGTCTGAGCTAAAGGTGAGGAGGGATGAGAAGTTCAGCTCAAAGCTCACTTTACAAGACAATTTTTTTTTTTTTTTGCCACCAGTGAAAACAAGAAATGGGGGTGGGTACGATCAGAGGTGACACTGGACCAGGACTGGCCTCTCTCATGAAATGCTTTTCTCGTGTTTTGCTGCTCTGTGAGCCCAATTTTTGGCTCTGTTATGAGGTGATTTGTATTTCAGGCTCAGTGATGGCTGTGTGAGGTGGCTGGGGCTAAAGAGGGGAGGACTGAGGAACTGAGTGTGGTTCCACTGGGTGGAGGAGGCAGGGAATTCGGGATTAAAGGAATGAAAGGAGGAGTCAGGTCAGGCTGCAGTGCCTTGTCCGTGCTGTGTAAGGTGCTCCCTTCCTGCTCCTTTCTGCTGTCAAGTCTCATGGCATGTAAATAGGAAAGAAATACTTGTTTCCTTGGATTCATGGACTTCCTTCCTTTCACAGAAGTTAAACTGAGGCAGGAGGTGGGAATAACCACGAGAATCTTGGACCTGAGGGCATGGTGTTGTTTCCTCCCCCTGTAAACATGGAAACCTCTTTCAGATCTGTCCATATCCACAGCAACCAACTGATTGTCCTGTAGTAAAAATGAACCTGCTAAGCAAAGCCTAAACCTGTAAAATCCTGGGATGCAATTCTCAGCAGGACTATGCAAAGTAACCGTGTCATTCCTGTCACATCTGAGCACTCCCAGCCAGCCTGAGAAGCGACAAGATTTTCTGACCATGCTCTGAAATCTCATTTTATGGTTTAGGGGCATCCCAGGGACACAGCAAGGCGTTTTTCATGGAGCTGTGAATTTATGTGTCCGTGGAAATTTCCTATGGGAGGAGCATCTACAGGGATGGGGCATCTTGGACAGGTGCTGATGTGAAAATATACAGACCCACACGTGGGCTCCAGAAACACAACAAACTGGATCCAGCACTTTCTCAAAACAGACTTTTCTATTCTGTTTCTTATTTTATTCCTTCTTGAGGCTTTCCCAGCATCCCTCATTGAAATTTATAATCTGCCTGTTTCATAATTTATCATTCTAGTCCCAAACTCAGCACAACTCAGAGCCCTCCTAATGAAGTAGAGCAGATTGTTCCCATCTGATCCCATTCCTGCTAATCCTGAGAAGTCACAGTAGAGTTAAAAAGTCACATATGCAGTTAACATGTTGAGAAGAACCAAAAGGAGAGAGTGTGAGGCCAAGGTGAAGGAGCTGGACTGTTTTGTGCGATTGGAAATCAAGCTAGGAATACTCAGTGGGAATTATCTCATGGAAATCACTGTCCCTGTTTCACTGGGGCATAGCTATGTTGCCTTCTGAGCCTTCTCACTCCTGGATGTGGCCATTTTGTATTTCTGGGAAAGCCTGGCAGCTCCCTTTATTTGGATAGTGCTGGTCACAGCAATCCATCATCCAGAGCTGTGGTGTTGGTGCAGCAGGAACTGCACCTGGAGCAGTGGAATGTCAAATAGCTGCTGCTTTTTTGCAGGGAAAGAAAATACATGCTCTCAGGCACTGGAAAAGCTTCTTAGGAAACCCTGGGGCACTGTAAAACTTGCTAGGAGATCTCCAAATAGATACTTATCAGTTTGTTTGAAATTAGTTCTCCTTTGGGCCGTAGGGTTTGAAATCCCTGGATCTCAAAGAAGGCAAGGGAAATATAGGAAGTGGTTCTGCAGGAAATCCTTTTCTTCTCTGTCTTGTCACCTAAGTTTGTGTTGATGAGATCTGAATGACTTCAGTGGTGCCAATAGGCTGGGGTTTAGGGAAAGGTTCTTCCCCCAGAGGCTGGTTGGGCACTGCCCAGGCTCCCCAGGGCAGTGGGCACAGCCCCAAGGCTGCCAGAGCTGCAGGAAAATTTGGACAATGCTCTCAGGGATTGTTGGGGTGTCTGTGCAGGGCCAGGGGTTGGACTGGATGATCCCTGTGGGTCCCTCTCAACTCAGGACACTCCATGATTCTATGAAATAGGCTCCTGCAGCACTTAAACCCTTTAGAAACCCTCACCTGGGCCTTCCCCAAACTCTTTCCATTAAACAGTGTGTTAGAAACAGTCAGTACTAACATTCCCACTGCACAGCTTCCTTCTCATTGAAGAGGAATGGGAACTTTCTTAACTTGCCTTGGCCAGGAAACACCACAGGTCTGTCAATCCAGGGGAAGTTGTTCTTTCTTTACCCTTACCAAGAGCAAGATTTTGCCAAGCCCAGAATTCCTCTGGATTCCCTGCTGCCTCGGTAATCCCAGGGACTGCTCAGTAAATTTTGCAGTGTGGGGTATCTGGGAGCAGGGATAGAAACCGTGTTTTGAAATCTCCTGGCTCCATTTGCCTCAGAAGGTTATAAATGCTGTTCCCAGGACAAACATTCTCCATGTCTGGGAGCTAATGAGCCCAACAGCTGCTCCAAGGCTGTCCACCCCTGACACCAGGAAACACTAAGCCATGTGAAAAAGATTTTAATGTGCCCAGACACTCTGATATAAGAGGTTGAATGTGTGTCTGAAATGCAGGGGGGTTTCCCCACATCTATTTTACACCTTCAAAAGAAAAAAGTCCTTTACTGACCATCTTTGGCACCTGTAACTGTCAGGACAAGACCACCACAGACCATCATCTCTTTGACACTGGTGCAAATCCAGCTGTTTTCAATAAAATTGCAGAAGGATGAGATTATAAAGTGTCACAAACATTTCTCTGCGTTTTTGTGAGGATCCATCTGAAATGTGCCACATGCAGACAGCATGCACTGATACCCCCTGGCTCTCTGAGCAGCTTCGAGTCCAAAGCACCAGTAAATCCACTTTAACTGGCTGATTAAACTGGGTTTACAGCTGCTTTGCACTACAAGAGCAACCAAAGGTGTCCTGGCTCGTGCTGATCCAAAGTATCAAAGAATTTGTAAACAGGATCTAGGAACTATTTGAAGAATTAAATAACTTTTGGATCAACACAACACAAATGTCCATGATTCACTTCAGAGGAGACATAAACAGAATTACTGTGTGTCAGACCTGAGTTAGGCAGGAAAAGTGTGCAAAGTGATCTTGCAGTTCATAGAATCGTAGTCTGAAGTTTTTTTGAATCCCTGAGTTTGAAGGATCATCGAGTCCGACTCCTGGCCCTGCCCAGGAGTACCCTAAAAATCCCACCATGTGCCTGAGAGCGTTTGCCAAACACTCCTCCATTGTGAGAAGCTGGATGGGTGTGAAAAGGCAAACATTCTGTACAGAAATCTGCTCCTCAGCCGTGCTTTGGGAAGATCACGAGGCCTTTCCCGCAAGACTTTTTCCCACCAGTGCTCCTCAGACCCCAAACTCCCCCCGGGGCCACAGCTGGCCCACTGAAACCAAAGTAAAATGCAGAACCATGAGGGCAAGAACCGTGTTATGGGGTGGATCTCAAAGCCACACCTGATTCTGGCTTAGAAAAGCTCTGCCTGGGCTCCTGAGAGCAGCAGCAGTTGCATTAAAGGACCTTCTGAATCCTCAAATTCCTGATCTGGGGCTGTGGGAACCATTCTTTTCGCCTGACTCATGTTGACTTAAACCCAAGTGACTTTTAGCACAGGCAAAGTCAAGCCCAAGTTGTGAACAGGACCTTTCCATTCATGTTCCCACTGAGCCTGTGTCTTCTAAAGAGAAAAACAAATAAACTGGGTCGGCTGAACGCAGTAAACAGTTTTGTCTCTCGTTTTGGGCTTCAAAAAAAGTCCCAGTTGCTTAAGTGAAAATTGCTGTGACTTAGAGAAATGTGTCCCAAGGCCCCTCTTTTGTCTGTCTGTCTGTCATTAATCACTGGAAAAGCCTTTCCCTAAGAAAGTTTGCTTTTAGTAGCTCCAGCCTGGATGCTGATCTGGTTCCTCTGTTTGCATCTGGCACGAGCCTGGAGAAGGAAGTGGAGTGACTCGGGATTTATGGCTGTGTGAACCAGAGCAGAGGAGACCATCCTCTGGGCTCTTCAGCATCTGGAGAACATCACAGACTTATTAAAACAGCCAAACATCCAGTGATAACTGCTCTGACATCCCAGCCATGGCATTCTTTCTGACAGGGAGACTGAGCAAGGGTGGGAAGAGAACAAAGGCAGTGGGGGGTAAAGGAGTTGAGCAACCCGGATTTCACATGGAAACGGGCAGGATCTGCTGCTCATGCTGGGTTTTCCCTGCTCCTGGCCTTTTGGACCGGGTGGAATTACTCCCGATTTACACCCGTTCATGTGGAACAGGATCACTCCCTGTTTCTCCAGCAAAACAAACACTCGTTATTTGGAAAGAAAAACAGAGGAATCTTAAAATGTGACCCACAGCTGAGCGGAAATTCTCAGTAATGCAAGAATTCGGGTTTCTTTAGTTTGTAAACAAAGAAGGAGCCCTTGGAGGGAGGGTGTTGATTGATGCCACCACGGGGGTGGTAGAGGGACAGTTCCTGCTGTGGGGTAACTGAGATTCATCCTGCCACGGTCACAGCAGCTCCAGGTGTATCCAGCGGGAATGTGGAGGAGCAGGATGCTCTAACAGGAGAGAGCTGAGCTTTGGGAATGCTGACAGCAGCTTCTCTGCTGGCTCTGAGTCCTCAGGCAGGCTAGGACCTTGATCAAAACAACCCCAACTGCCAGAAGAAATAGAGATCCAGTGCTGAGCTGGAGATAGTTTGGGGTCTGCAGTGCAGACAAATGCTAAAAATTGTTTCCAGAATCAGCCCGAGCACCAAGAGCCCAAAGAGAATCGAGGTCAGATGCTCAGCTGGTGTAAACTGGTGTAAACTGGTGTGGTCCCCCCAGGCCCTGCCTCTGGTCAGTGGTTTGTAGCTCTCTCCAGAGCTCAGGTTCCTGTAGCCCTCACCAAGAAGCTCCAGATTCCCTAATAACAGAGGGTTTTGCTTTCCTTCCCTCCTAAAAACACACCAGCTCTGTTTTGAGGTGGTGATTTAGCCCGAGGAGAAATGCAGAGCTCTCATACTCCAGAGAACCCTCCAGCTTCCCTCCAGGAAGGGAGAAGAATCACACACACATCCAGACACACACACTGCTCCCTCAGCACAACCTGTTAAACTCAGCATGAACTCCAGGCCCAGCCTGGATATATAACCCAGGATATTTATGGAGTGAATATCTTCCTGTGAAGGATGTGGAAGGATGTTACAAGCACTGTAGAACCCCAACCCTCCCTCACATCCTCATATATCTCTCATACACACACTTTTATGACTATTTCACTGAACAGCAGAGGCTGATCCTGGCTGGCCCTCCATTCTGCAGGGAGAGGGCAGGAGAAATGCTTTCATCCTCCCTTCCATGCCCTGGGGAAAGCCCAAATCCCTCCAGGAAAATACTGGCTTTTCCACTCCAGCTGAACCAGTAGCTGCAGTGACCAGGCAGAATGTTTCAGTCATCTTTTGGGAGCATGGCAGCGTTGCCAACCCCCACAGTGCTGCTGTAAATGTGCCTCATAGCCCTTTGTAGGGGCTGTGGGGTGACTGTCCATGAAGTTGCTCTCAAAATGAGCAGAGGAGGAGTGACTGCCAGTGCTGTGTGTGACCTCAGAGGACTATCCTGCACTGGACACACCACCCAGTGCCAGCTGAAATGGTTCTCTGGTGACAGCAGGGACTGGCAGAATCACTGTGCACTTGCCACAGGAATGCTCAGGGTGAAGTTCTGCCTTTCTTTATGTCAAATTCACCTCATCCTTCTGTTCCAGAAGTCCTTTCATTGCGGGCAATTTTTCTGCCACAAGATTCTTTCTTTCAACTCTGATTTTAGTTGCTGGGGAGGGTGAAGAAGGGGGTTATATCCTTGTCATGAGGCTGGTCCATGGGATTCCTCTCTGGCTCAGCACAGCCTCACCAAGATCCCCTTAAAATTCCCCTGGGGCTTAAAATAGCATCTTTCCCACATGCATCCTGGTGAAGGGAACAGCCCCAGTGTGAACATGGGTGTTTGCCTGATTCCTTTTGTTTCTCCAGCTCCCTTTCACAGGGTAACAGCACAGACTAAGCTGCCATACTATTTTGAGAAGAATTGGAGAAGCTGGAAGTGATTTTGTGTTTCCTTTGTTCTAGGAGAGGGATCCACAGGGCCCTGCCAGCCCTCCTGGTCTGGGGCAGAAGGAACAGGCTCGAGCTGTGTCCTGGCCCTTGCTGATTCCTCTGGAGGAAGATGAGCAGAGGAGGAACATCACGAATTCAGAGGAACTTGCCCAGGCAGAGTGTCACTGTTTCAGCAGGGAAGTGGTCAGTCCATGCAGCTGGTTGGTTATCCCCCCACCTGGAACATCAGGGACACACGGAACCTGAACAGTTAATGCCAGTCAGGACCATTTCTGTGGGGTCTCAAGGTGCCAAGTGACCAACATCTGCCCTGGCAGGAAGAGCCTTTTTTCCCCTTACCTCCTTGAAACACAGCCAGGCTCCATGGTTTTCATTTCCCCCCTTCCTTTTCTGTGAGGTCAGGACACCTTGGGCTCAAAATGGTAAAAATTTGAGAATCCCCAGTAAGTTTCTTTTTTAGCAGAGCCTCCTGACCCTGCAGACTGGCCTGTCCCTGCCAGGCAGGACATCAACTTCCAGTCTAATGCACCAGGGAGAACATTGTGAAATGACTGTGCATGAAGAGGCACTGGAGTAAAGATGATTTGGGGCTATTTGCCTGGCAAAGAAATGGAACCAGCTACAGCTTTTCTTTTACCTGGCTCATGGCTGTGCTGCAGGGATAAGATTGGAAAAAAACCCTGTTTTTCACCTCAAGTCTGCCTTCAGACCCACCTCATGCACCTCTGTTGCCAGATGACATCAGGCTTCTGAGGGTGAAACAATTTAAAATATAGAGCTTAAAATTATTGGTTCAAATAACTTCCTTAAAACAGCAACAACAACAGACTGAGGCTTTGGGAACTGATTTGAAAATGTCTATTATTGCACCTCTGGGGTCAAATGGTCTAAACTTGGAAAGCTTTAATAATTTGTCAGGGTTTGCTTTACAGTCATGAGGAATTTAAAAGACAGTGTGGCAAAAGCTAAACTGAAAATAAAGGCTCTGAACTTAAAGTGCCCAGGACTCCAGCACTGCCTCTGCTCATGTAAAGCTCTGTGAGAGCCCTCACAAAGGTTGCAGCCTGATGAAACTTTTCACCTTCCTCAGCTTGGGTGAGTTTGGTCTGTCTGAAGGCAATGGTGGCTCCAAACACAGACAATTTCCTTATCAGTGTGTGTAAAATTGCACCATTCCTATAACTGAGGCTCTTCATGGAGCTTGAGGCTTGTCTTTTGTCATACATTTGTGATGTGAAACTTCTAAAATACCTATTAGTAAGGAAACAAAGGGGAGAAAAGAAGAAAGATCAACCTCACAGATGTGTGCCTGTAACAAAAAGAAAAGGAATCAAGAACACGTAAGTGAAAGTCTCACACTTGACATTTCCCACTTCATTTTTAATGTGTGCTTGTAACTTACTTTGTGCAGCCCTTTGGAGGACAGTGCTGTTATTTAATCAGCAGGTTTACAGGTAATTTTGGAGGTGACTGTGTCACATTCCAAGGTTAACAATCCCCTCAGCTGGGAGAAGCCCCTGCTTCTCCAAAGGTGCCAGCCCTCTGTAATGCTGGATCACAGTTACAGCTCCTGGGGGCTGGAAACTCATCCAGGATTTCTGGGCTGAGATTCCTTAGTGCAGGAAAGGCTGTCAGGAGAGCTGCCTGGAGGAACTGGGGGACCCCACTGCCCCCCTTTCTTGGTCTCTAAAATCTCCCCCTCTTCTCTACCCTCTGTGTTGGGAGGGGCTGCAGGAGGACCAGGTGACCTGAGGGTCCTTCCAACCTCCATTATTCACTGATTCCATGTAATGAGCTGGAATTGTTCCAAAACCTGAATGGGAAAGGTGTGGGCAGGCTCCTGTTGGAATCCCAAATCCCTAATGAGAGCTGCACACCAGTCCTGGTAGGCCACCCACCCCTCGAGGTCCTCCCAGCCTGGCAGAGCTCAGGGACCTGTTGCTGCCTGTTGAGGCTGATGAGATGTGCAGGGAATTAGGGAAGAACTGGGGATTTCAGCAGAGCTGTTTTGTCTGAGTCCTGGAGTTTATGGCACGGGTGGTGCCAGAGGTCCTTGGAGGGGTGGGATCCAGAGGAAAATTCCCCCTTGCACCCTCTTGGATGCAGCTGTGTACACACAGGCACCGGGGGAAGCTCGTGGTCATCGTGGCAGGGCAGCTGCTCCTTCAGGGGGTGGCAGATCCTGGTGCCCATAAAATGGGATGAGAAAATGCAGTGTTTGGAGGCAGAACTAGTAATGTGATGCCACATCCCACAGCTAGGGAGACCTCCCTTAGCCTTAGTCCCTTCTCTTTCCCTTGAGCACATCCTTCTGTGCAGGTGGTGAGGACCAAACTCCAGGAGACATGGAGTGCTGGTCTCAGACATCAGAGCAGTCCTGTGGCACGGGCAGCCTCCTTAAATGACCCTGCCCGAGTCCACCTTAAACATGCCCTCCCTCCCTGCAGTTTTCCTTCAGGATAATTAAGCATGCAGTAAGTTAAGAAGTGGAAAAACCCGAGGAAGCATCCATTTCACAGGTGGGTGCAGCTGTTTCCTCCCAGGGCCTGTTCCTCCTGCAGTTCTGTGCAAGCCCGTGCCTCGGCACAAATGCTCCTGGCCATGATGGTGACTCACAGTTGCATCTGAACAGCCAAATTTTGCAGTTAAGGGTCTCAGGAGGTCACCTGCTCTTACACCATGGCCTTGTTGCAGGGATATCCTTGGAAGTGTTGTTTGTCACTGCTCACCTGATCTGAAATGAGCATCCCCTGGGTTCAGTGTCTTTTCCTTGGGTGCCCTTGGCTTCGTGCTCTGCTGCTGCAGACCTGGATTTTTGCATCCTGCCAAGATCAGGCTCCAAAGGGGGCATTTGTTTTTTTTTTTTCCTAGAGGAGAATGTCTGCTTCTTCCTGGCCAGCTCTGTGTCTGAGCACTGGCTCTTTCCAAACTGGTGATGCCAAGACTGTTTTTATATATTTACTTCCTTTACAAGGACATCAGCAGCCACCTCACCCATCCCAAGTGTCACATCCCTTGATAGACTCCGATGTCACAATAAATCCTCAAATACAGCAGGGTGTTCCTCCCAGAGCTAATAAAAATGTGGATTTCACAAGTGAACTCTGCAGCCAGGAACAAAATTTGTCCCCTCCCTGACACCCTGTGGGCACAGCAGAGTGGCCTCAGGGCTGTGTATCTGGCATGCTGAGGGAATCCCAGCTCTGCTGGAGCCAGAGGGTGTTTCCCTGCAGTCAGGATTTCATCCCAGGGCTGTGCTGGAGTGAGGAGGGGTGGTTTTTCCTGCCCTTTCCACCCCTAGAGCAAGGAAGCCTTTGCACCCTGATTGGAGTTAGACAGGGTGTAGAACTGAGCCTTTGCTGAGCTCTGGTGCTGCATTTCTCTGACACTTCCTTCTGACAGTTTACAGCCACTGACGTGGTGACACAGCTGATACACAGGGAGGAACCCTCAGAAGGAATTTTAGGGCCACCAGCATGTCCTGGGGGTGACTGAGCAGCTCTGGGACAGGGGACAGCTCGGAAGTCACTGCAGACTGGGTGAGGACAATCCCCTGGACTGGGAGAGCACAATTCTCTGTACCATGCTGCTTGTACCAGCTTTTTGCTTTGGCTTCTGCAGGCAGGGAGAAATCCCACCGAGCCAAAAAAACCTGTGTGTGTGCTTGCCTTCATTTTATTCCTTGGCCTGACACGATTTTTTAGCAATTATCTGAATGTCTTCTATTTTAATTACTGTGAATCCAGGGAACGTGCCGGTTGGGCAGGATGAGTGAACCCAGAAGAACGTAACAAGGTGAATTAAACACCCACTGTGCTTTGCTTGGGGGAGATTTTAAGCAGGGTTGACATCTTTATCCCTTCACTTGAGGCAGCTCAGGCAAAAGGAGATACAAACCAGTGCTAACCTGGGTGTTTCCTGCCTTTGATCACTCTGAGGCACTCAACCTTCATGTTCCCCTTTTCCCTCTGGGTATGTCCAGGGGGGTGAACAGTTCAGCTCCTCACATGAGGGGTAGCTTTGCTCGTCCCAGTGCCCTAGGAAAATCTTGGAACTTGGGTGTAGGGAGCTCCCAAAATCCAGGGATCTCCAGCTGATGCTTCCTCTTCACATCCTACTGCTCCTATACTCCAAGAGCTAAGGTGGCTTGAAGGATGAATGAGACTGAACTTAGTGTGTTTTACTGCTCTGGGAAGGTGGAAGCATTCAGGTGGATGATGATGATGAGTGGCTTGGAAAGGATGTTTTATAATCAAATTATTCTTTACTTCTGTTGCAGGTTGAAAACCCAATCAGCCATCAAAATGCTAGCTTAGTGCTGAATGTTCCCAACAAAACTCCTGACAGGTGGGTGAGCCTTAGGACTGTGATTGAACAGTTCATCCCAGGGCACACAGCAGGTTTGTGTTAAAGCACAGTTTGGAAGATCGTGGTTCAAAGTGCAGCTGCTGCTTCTTATAGAATCATGGAATCATGGAATTGTTTGGGTGTGAAGGGAACTTAAAGCCCATCCAGTTCCACCCCCTGCCATGGGCAGGGACACCTTCCACTAGCCCAGGTGGCTCCAAGCCCTGTCCAACCTGGCCTTGGACACTTCCAGGGATTCAGGGGCAGTCACAGCTGCTCTGGGAAACCTGTGCCAGGGCCTCCCCACCCTCCCAGGGAACAATTCCTTCCCAATATCCCATCTAACCCTGCTCTCTTTCCGCTGAAGCCATTCCCCCTTGTCCTATCACTGGAGAAAGGGGAATGTCTTATTCTTGGACAAGGAGCCATGGATTGAGCCACACATCACACAGGGTGATGATCCTTCTAGAAAACCACAAATGTGTCATCTCCAGATGCCCTGGAGGGCTCAGGATTCAGCTGGGGTTTATATTCCTGCAGGGTGAGAGGATGAGGACAGAGGTGGTGCAGCACTTCATCCCTGTCTTATTTACGAGCAGTGGGAGAATGTCCTGGGAAATGTGAGCAGCTAATTTTAGGTGACAACATAGTTCAGGGTGCCAAGCCCTCCAAGAGGGGAAGGAATGTATGCCCGGAGCTCCAAGCTGCCTGAGGGCACTGGGTGTTTGTGCCACCTCCAGAACATGAATGTGTGCAGACATAACCTTCTGCTGGGACACGGGCAGAGGTGGCTGTTATGGAAGTGATTGAGAAATCCCTCTTATGGAAGGGGAGAAGAAGGTGCATCTGGGGTGGTTTGCACTGTGCTAATGCTCTCCAGCCCTGAATCCCAAGGGGCTTTCCAAGTGCTAATTAGTTAAGAGTCGGAATTGTCAGTTTGGACACACAGGGAGTGTGGAGGCTGATCTTGTTGCACAGGGACCTGACAGGACCTGGATGAAATTCAGGGCTTGATTCCCAGCTAAACTGCCCTGCCCTTGGAGGCAGACAGGAAGGAGGCTGAATGTAAATCATGGCATGAATTAAAATTTAAATTGAGTTAAAGCAATTTAAATTAACGGCATGAAGCTGAGTCAGGGGAGGTTTAAGCTGGATATCAGGAAAAGGTTTTCCATCCAAAGGGTGGTTGAGCACTGGGAACAGGCTCCCCAATAGTCACAGTATCAAGCCTGTCTGAGTTCAAAAAGCATTTGGACAATGTTTTCACAGACAGGGTGGGATTGTTGGGGTGTCTGTGCAGGGCCAGGAGTGGGATTGGATGATCCTGATGGGTCCCTTCCGGCTCAGGAGATCTGTCACTCTATGATTTTATGACCTACTACACTCCCTCATTTTCTGCCCTGCTTCCCAGCACTGAGCTGGGATGTGCTGGGCTCTGTGGGGCAGTGCCTGAGCTCCGGCCCCTGCTTTCTCCTGGCCCCAAATAAGTACCGGACCTTGCACCACTTCTCCCCGGGAAAGCTCCCTGACTAAGGCACAGCTCCACCTTTCTCAGGCCACTCCATGTGCAGCACATTCTGTCCGGTCCCCGAGCTGCTCTGTCCCACCCCCGGCCAGCGAGGGCTAAGAGTGCCCTCTGCTGCACTCCTCCTCCTCCTCCTCCTCCTCCTTCTCCTCCTCCTCCTCCTCCTCCTCCCACGGCAGCGCTCCGCCTCCTCTTCGGGAATAAACAAACCGACTCTTTAATACACAAAACAACTCTCTCGTATTCCAAAGGTCTGTTGTGCTGGCTGTACAGAAGCCTGGTGCTGGATTTCAGCAGCAAATAGAAAGGATACTGCCCCAAAGTAAAGATGTGTGAGATCCTGCATCAATCCCCAGGCACAAACAAAGCACTTTAGGGAAGTGCCGTCCTTAATCAAAATTCTTCATCCTGGAGCTATTCGTTGCCTTGTAAAACACGCAGGAGTTTTACGAGCACTCCTCGCGCAGGAGTTCCAGTGATGAAACTTTAATTTCTGGGAGCTGGAAGCGCAAGCGATGCAGGGACAGAGGTGACACCTGACAGCTCCAAACTTCCCATCCCTCCCTCCTGCTCCAACGCTGAGCACCGCAAAGCTCCGCTTATTCACCCCCGAGCTCCTGCAGCCAAACAGGAGCGGCTGCAGGCAGGGAAAGGGGGGCTCTGGCAGCAAAGCTGCGACAGGATTCCTACTCCGGGAGCTGGAAAGAGGTAAAAATGAAACCCTAGCAATCCTGCTTTTCCTGGGGTTTGATTCACCCGCCTGGAAGGTAACCAGGCTGCGGGCAGCAGTGGCAGCCCCATAACCGCGGGGGCCGCAGGAATCCGCTCGTGTTCCCTGGAATTCGGGCAGTTTTCGTTGCACCCCTTCGGGCTCGGTTCCAGCCCGTCGCTCAGCGCGGGGCCCGCCCCCTCCAGAGGATATTTAAGGAGAAGCTGATGTGCGACTTGCTCCAAAGAGACGAGAAACTCCGAAGGAGCGGGAGTCAGTCGGCAGCCTGGATCCCTTCCCAGTGCTCGGGATGTCTGGAGACTTGGGGACAGTGACCCGGACCCTGTTCCTGCTGCTCCTCGCCCCTGGCTGGGTACGTACAGCTCCGCCTGGGCTCTGCAGCTTCTTGCTTGGATGCATGAGAGGGTTTTGGGCTGGGAAACCCTTCCCACCTGCTCCCGAGTTTCCCAGGGAAGCTGGGCTGGGAGCAGAGCGACACAAACGTGCTGTGTAATTAAACCGGGCTCGGAGCTGCCCCGTGTAACGCCAGTCATCCACGGATCTCGGAGCTCCTGGCACACGGGAATGGGTTTTGTTTCATCCCCCTCCTGGGAGTCAAAGACCAGTCCTGGTTTACAAGGGGGAGAAGAGAACAGAGAGAGAGAAAGCCAGTCACTGAGTTTATGTCACTGCAAGGAATAACAGTCTCATATCCCAGTTCCTTACCATCCCCATCCTTCCCCAGCTGCCACTGAATCCACCCATGTGCTCCCAAAACCAGTGATCCCGAGGGGAAAATTAGACTGCAGAGTTTCCAGAGCAGGATTTGTGCCTGTTTTCCTGTTAACACAAGTGCTTGACAGAGCAGCTGATTCCTCTTAGGATGTTTGTGTGCTGTTCCCGTGCCAGGACTGGCAGGAAGGTCCCTGCAGTCATTAATGGCTCTAAATTGTTGGAAGTGCCTTTTGGATACATCAGGAAATCGGGTTCACAGAAGCACTTGCAGGGTTTGTTGTGCTGAAAGAGGCAATAAACTCCTGGTTGGTGAGGTCTGTTGGATGCTCCTGGCAGCACTTGGAGTGTGCCAGCCCCTCTCCTGCCAGGAATGTGCCCTGGGATATGATCTGAGGGTAACTGCTGCCATTCAGGTTGGCATCTTGGTTCTAGCACCAGCTCAGCTTTGGCAGCCTCGTGTTTGTCATATAAACAATAACAGTGAATCCCACTGCTGTGACCCTCAAATATCACTCTGAGATGTGTCATTTTCCCTAAACCTGCCTCAGAAGTGAAAATTTTACCTCTGAGCTCTGAGCATTAGGTTGGACTCAATGACCATAAAGGTCTTTTCCAGTCTAAATGAATCTGTGATTTATTTGTTTTTTGTGGATCAAGGCAGGAAATGAGAGCTGTTACTCCTGAATCTGCCTGTGGTGGTGTTCAGAGGCGAGAGTAATTCCAGGATTTCTGGGAGTTATGTTTAGGCTCAGCCTGGGCAGGTCTCTGTGTCCCCACTGTCTGGGAATGGGATCACTGGTTCTTGTCTCCCCTAACAGGTTGTTGTACAAAGTACTGCAACAGCCTTGGGAAGGTGCCTTGAGAGCCTGTGACAGAGGGAGAGCAGGGATTATCCACAACTGTCTGGTGTTTGGAGGATGAGCAGCCGTGTTTTGGCTGCTTTATCTACTGCCAGTCTTGGAGCACAAGGAGAACCAGTTGGATGTTTATTATCTCACCTCCACCTTGCAGCATTAACCCCTGGCTCAGTTCAGAACTCTCCTTTCCCAGCCCTCCGAGTGCAGAGATGAGCCCAAATAAACTTTAGAAGTCCTCTTTGGTTTGGCTCCCTCAGCTGGTTCCCTGGGCTCCCATGACCCTTGATCAGGAATGAGAAATCCCGAGGGTGCCACAGACCTGGTGAGATCTCATGTCCCCAACTTGTGCCCTCCTGAGGTGAGGAAGGGGTTTTGTGTGAATATGAAGCAGGAAGAAGGTTCTCACTCTTTCTTACCCCCAGGTAGCTGGGTTTGGTGCTGGCAGTTGGGAGGGAGCTTGTTCTGGCTTGTCAGCTGGGATGGGACCTGGGAGTAAGAGGCAGGGGAATCTTCTATCCAAGTGTTGGCACTCCCACAGTGGCTTGGCCATCACTCAGGAGTCCTGGGAGTCCCACAGCTTCTCACACAGCGTTTGTGACAGATGCAAGAGCTGCCAGCAAAGCCAGGAGCAGGGAGAGCTGATATTCCAGGCTTTAGAACCTCCTTGACTCCACGGCCTTGATCCCTGAGACTGGTTGTGTTCTGCTGCTCTCAGAGTTCACAGAAGTGCTCTGCCAACCTCAACAGAACCAAGGGCAAGGCTGTAGTGACCCTGAAATCGGGATCCTGCTCAGTGAAAATAAAAGTGAGTTTTGGGGCAGCCCCTTCTGCAGAGGGAAGAAAATGAAATGTTCCCTGAGTTGAATCCCTCTGGACCCAGGTCAGTGGCAGTTTGTGTGGAAATGCTGGGCTTTGTGTTACATTTGGGTCTGCAGCAAAGCCCCTAATTCCAGTCCTGGCAGTTCCTGGGGACAGGCTGGGGAGTTCTTTGGGGCAGTCTTGGGGCAGTTTCCACGCTGTGTTGAAACAACTCCTAGGAGCAGTCCTTGGAAAGAATGCAGGTGGAAGGTGCTCCTTGCAAATCCAGTATAATCCACTGTTCAGCCTATCTGAAGGAAAACTGAGTAACAGAGGACTCAGGAGGTTGGTTCAGTATTGACTTTGTCCCAGCTGTTCCCAGCTCCAGAGGTTCCCCTGGCCAGGCAGTTTTTCAGTGCTCAATATTGGGGGGGGGTGTGAGCCAAACCCAATTCCAGCTCATTCCCTCCTCTCCTGGACCTGGGAGAGCAGCAGGAGTTATAAATAGCGTGGGCTGACTTTGCTCTGTGATAAAACCAGAAAACAGGAGCTCCAACACCCTCTGGGTGATGGAGGGAGGCAGGTCCGAGCTGACTGGTGGGAATTGGAGTATTGGAAAGAGTATTGGAAAGAGCCCTGAAAACCAGGATGAACTGGGGGTTTGAGCTGGGGGAAATGAGGAACAGCTGAGGTGGGTGCAGGGACACCCAGCAAGTCTCTGACATGCCAGAGATCTGAATCCAGATGCTGTGCTCTGAAAGCAGAAGGTAAAACCAGGTGAGGTGGTTTGTGTGGGTGAGTTATCAAGGAAATCACCAGAGCCAGCAAGGATTGATGAGAGCAAGGAAGAGAACTCACAGAATCATGGAACGGTTTGGGCCGGAAGGGAACTGAAAAACCATCTTGTCCAACCCCCTGCCATGGGCAGGGACACCTTTCACTATCCCAGGTTGCTTCAAGCCCCGTCCAACCTGTCCTTGAACACTTCCAGGGATGAGTTTAATTCCACTGTGTCCTGTCATCCCGCAAGAGGTTGTTTTGGTTTGGATTTCAGCAGGAGAGCTATTTTGAGAGTGTTTTTTCTATGGCCTGTGGCTGACACTGCACTGGAAAATGCTTGTTGCCATTATTTTTTCTGAAGTGCATGGACTGCATCTCAACAGAGATCCCGTGTCAGGAATGCTCTGCCCCTTGTGTGAGCTCACGTACCCCCCACCCACTCACCCGGGGCTGGAGAACACATCCCTTGGCAGCTCCAGCAGTTGCCTACACGAAAAAAACAGTAGGGAAGATTTCTGTATTTTTAGTTCTTTTAATGCACTTCAGTGGTTGGGAATTGATCCCTGTGACGTGCCAGCTCCCGGCGAGCTGCTCCAGCACTGCCGGCTGGGAACAGCTGGGCTGCGGGGAGGAGGGGCTTGGCTCCAAAACACTCTGTGCTAGGACGGATCCAGGAGAATTAGGCTGATTTCTGCTGAGCAGGGAGATTCTGGGAGGACTCAGCCCTTGGGAGCACCCTAGGGAATGGCTAGATTTGTGTCTGAGGAGGTTTGGATTGGATTTCAGGCAAAGGTTCTTCCCCCAGAGGCTGGTTGGGCACTGCCCAGGCTCCCCAGGGCAGTGGGCACAGCCCCAAGGCTGCCAGAGCTCCAGGAGGGTTTGGACAACGCTCTGAGGGACAGGGTGGGATTGCTGGGGTGTCTGTGCAGGGCCAGGAGTTGGACTGGATGATTCTTGTGGGTCCCTTCCAGCTCAGCATATTCTATGATTCCATAGTTCCACGACTTTGAGGGAAGGTTTAGCCCGCTCCCAGTCCTGCCCTGGGCTGTGCTGGGTGTTCCAGCCGTACAAAGCAGTTGGCACCTTCCTACCCCACATGAGATCAAGTCAGAGCAACAGTCAAAACAGCTGGAAAAGTTTTCCTGCTGTTGTGGGTGACAAACACAATATCCAAGGAGGCTGTTTCCCAAGGGAGGGCTGGGTGGGATGTGACAAGTCCGAACAGAGCTGTAAAAAAAGAAAGATTTATTCTCTGACCTCTGTCCCAGGTGTGTGTCCCTCACCTCTTCCCAGCTTGGCTGCCCCTCTCCCAGGTTGCCAGTGGAGCTGTGAGGGGCTTGTCCAGTTGGGTGCCTCCCTCTCCACCCAGATCACAGCAGGACAGGACCCCAGAGTGTTTTGGTGGCATCATCCATGTGCAAAGGTCGTGTCAGCCCCGGGTGGGAGCTGAGCCGTGTCCAGCAGTGCCTGAGCAGGTTGGAGTGGTGATGGAGCAGGGCAAGGGAGGACTTGAGTGGGCAGGAACAGAAAACCAGGCTGGAGCTGGCACTGAGGAGGTTTCAGAGGATCTTTAGGTGCGACTTCAGGGTGTCACATCTCCCAGACTCGGGCAGATCCAGAGCTGAGCTGCTGTAGCTGCTCCAGGCAGATGCAGGACAAAGGTGGCACAGACTCAGTGATTGGGGTGTTGGACACATCCTGGGTTTTCCAGAGCAGGAAACCCCCCTTCAGCCACAGCCTGGTCTCTGTTTAGTGTCTGAAGTGGCATAAATCCACGGGTGGGTTTCAAGGGGTGGCCAGTGAAATGCTGCCCATGGGGGCAGCTCTGGAGTCACAAAGTCCCGAGGAAGGTTGGTTATGTTGTGTTCCTTGGAAAGGGGAGAGGAGAGAGCACATCTCTGGGAATAACGAAGGAAATGTGAGATCCAGGGCACAAAATGGGAGCCTTTGGGTCAGTTTTTAGCACTGCTCCAATCCCTCTGCCTGACTTTGGGCAAGTTCTGTACCTGTGCACGTCCTTTTCCAGCTCCAGCTGGGTCTGATTCTGCTGCTGCTGCAGAGGCTTTGATGTTTGTCCTGTGTAAGAGCTGGAATTGCTTGCTGTTAATAATTACCACTTTATTGCTTCCAGGGAGGTGGAGGGTGAGCTGTGCAGGGGACTCCGAGCTACTGCTTGTCCTGTTTGTTTTGGCTTTGCTTCCCAGAGGCATCTTTTTTCCCCCTGGAGCTCCAGAGGAATGAGGGATGAGAAAAGTCCTGTGAGTCCCTGGGCTCTCCCTCCTCTCTCTGGGGTGTCTGTGCTTGTGGCAGAGCCGTGTTTTCCCTTTCCCTGCCCGGACTCATCCTCTCCGTGGGTTTTTGCCCCGCAGGGAGAAGCACAGGCCTGCACCTTCCCGTGCCAGTGTCCCTCCCAGCCTCTGCAGTGCCCTGCTGGCACCAGCCACGTGTTGGATGCCTGTGGCTGCTGCAAGGTGTGTGCCAGGCAGCTGGGAGAGCTCTGCTCCCTGCACAGGCCCTGTGACCACCACAAGGGACTCTACTGCGACTTCTCCAAAATCCACAGAGGCAGCGGGATCTGCTTAGGTGAGACCTGCATGTTCTGTTCTTGGGTGGCTTCTCCGTGGCGCCTCCCAGAACACCCAGCAGAATTCCCTGGGAGCCAACAAATCCACTGACACACACACACACAGCTCCTTCCCTCAGCTCCAAAGGCGTGAGTGGGGCTGTGGATCTCTCCTGTGTCCTGGGACACCCTTAGGACACATCCTCTGTCCCTGTGGGCGAATATCAGCAATCTGGGCTCTTACTGAAAGGACTTTTTCCTGGAAAATCCCACCCCAAATCCCCCTGCCTTGCACTGCATATGGGTGTTCTGCACTTGGCTGCTCCCAAAGTGTGTTTCTGGCTGGAATGTGTGGGTGGGAAGAGCTGAACAGCTCCTTCACTGCATTGTGTCTGTGTGGAACATGGGAATTCCTGAGCCAGGTAAACACAAGGGCAAGAAACTGTTTTCTCGTGCCTTTTTTTCAGCCAGAAAAGAAATTTTTTTTTTGATTTTATGTTTTTATTTGGTGGTTCTTTTTAAAACAGGCAAAAATGACTTTGGTCAAGAGGGGAAAAAAAAAAAGCAAGTATTTCCTCAATCTCCTGTTCTTTGCTTGAAAACGAGACTCCTCTGCCACATCTCTGCCAGGAGCTTCAGGCCCTTGTCTAAATGAATCTAACTTGTAGAAGCTGGTTTTTTTTTTAATTTTGAAAAGTTTATATAAGTTGTTTCATTTCCCTCACTCGGTTTTTTGGGATCTTTAGGAGCCATGGGAGCTCCTGGTACTTTCTGTAGGCATTGACACCTGAGAGCTGAGGACTGAAGTTTAATAAGGTGAACGTAGGTGTGATAACACCCAGCAAAGTGTGAGCTGCAGGCTGCATCATTCCCACTGGGAATGAGGGATGGGTTTGTGGAGGAAAGGCAGTGAAATCACGGGAATGATTTCCTCTCAAGTCTCCCCACAAAGCCTGGACACCCTTCTGACAAAGGTGTTTTGTGTTCACCGTGAAATATCAGGTTTGATCCCAACATTTTGGAGTAAGAGTCCCAAATTCGTGCTGGGGAGGAAATCAGACTTGCTGACACAACTATCCTTCCAGCTTTTAAGTGAGAAATTAAGCTTTTCATGGCAAAACTCCCAGTGAACCCAGACCAGGATATCTCCCTGAAATGATCTGAGGATTTGAGCCGTAAGGTCCTTGGGTGATGTTTTTGTGGTGTCCACATGGATCTGTTGGAAGAAGGGGGGTTTTGGAGGCAGGGAAGGAAGGTGGAGTGGTGAATCAGTGAAGGGGAAGGATCAATGTGACTTACATTTATCCAAGAAAGACATGTTCTGGGAGCAGAAAGGAGCTGAGGTGTTCCAGTGTCACGGGAAAGGCGTCTCAGCTGGGACCAGCCCGAGGGCCATATCAGCAGAGGTGGGAAGGGAACCCTCAGAAGGAAAATTATTGTGTATTTGCTTAATGTTATCACATTCCACACGATGCAGAGGAATCCTTCTCTTCCTGCAGAGACCTTGGAGTATCAGAAAGGTAGAGACAATCCTGTAGTAACTCTAGAGTAGGGTTCCTACCGGTGGTAGAGTGGCCTGGGTGGGTGTTGGGACCTGGCAGAGGAGCTGGACAGGCTCCTTGAGCCCTGACATACTCCCTGTGGAAAAGGGCAAAAGTCTCCTTGGCTGGAGTTGGTGTTTGGGGTCGGGCACTGCCAGGGAATAAAGAACCACCTCTCTCTGCAGGCGCCGTCGTTTCGGTGCCTTAATTGGATCAGGTCGTTGGGAAAGGGAGGTCAGGGAGGGTAATGAAGGGCACGACAGAACCACTGAGTTTGGAAAACATAATCAACCCCTGGAGTGAGCTGCCATTCCTTGGGTGGGGAGGGAGGAGAGGGAACAGCACGATCCGTTCAGCGGGACGGGAGAGCGCTCGGGCTGAAAAACAGGGAGAGAGGGTTTAAAAATAAGTCTGAATGGCTGTGTGGAGGGAGGGTGGATGGATGGCTTCCACTTTGATGGAAAAAGTGAGGATTTTGAAACTTCTAAGTTGGAGCACAGGAGTATTTTTATCCCAGTGGCATTGAAAAGAGTTGCAAGTTGAGATCCAGCTCCGGTTTGGAACAGTCCGGAAGGATTTGTGTCCCCTCAAGGGATGGGATGGAAAGAGGCTCTCACTCCTTGTTTAGTCCAACCACTTTCTGCCTGACACAGTGTCCCCTGGGTGAGCAGGACTAAGGACAAAATAGATCAGGTTTCCTGGGAAGCCTCCACAAGCAGCCAAGAATCCTTCATTTTGCTAACTTCCCAATAGAGGTTTGCATGGGTTTTTGCAGGAAGCAGCAGTTGCTGAGAACTGTCCAAAATCAGGATTTCTGTCCCGTGAACAACTCTGAGATTTCAACATTTCATTTCAGGCTGATAGAAAAAAAAAATATAAAAAATACATCTAAATATCTATATATTTAAAAAACACCCTCAATTTTTTTTCATTATTTATTTAGAATACTCATTTGGCTGTGTCAAAACTTTCTGCTTCCATTTTATCAGAATATCTCATCTTGATCTTTTATAGTGCCCAAAATAATTACCAGAGCAAAACACTTCCCGCTATGGACACTGTCCCACAAGTATTTTGGTTGAGCACAAAGGAAATCTTTGATATCAAAATGAAATGCTTCAGTTGATTCCTATTGAAACCATTCCTGATCTCAATCAAATAAGAGATTTCTGCTGGAAAACTTCCACTGGGAAAGTTTTTGGTTAAGCCAGATATAAGAGCTGGGGAGCAGAGTGAAGGTTTTGCTGTTCTGTGTCAGATATTGTTGTGTTTCCTTTTATGCCCAAGTTTTATTAGGAGGGAGGGAAAGACTGGTAGGAGGGCTGGAGATGAGAGACATGGAGATCAGAAGAGAGAGAACTAGAAAAAATTGGAGCTGGAAGGAAGAAGAGATTTGTGCATCACAGAGGGGCCAGAAAGGTCAGCAGCCCGAAGTGTCATTTCCTTTGTAGGTGCCATCAGCCATGTGGGAACCAGCTGCTCTTGGGAGAACGTTGCCTTTTGGTCTGCCAGGAGTATTGAGGAGCAAAGTCGCTGCTCATGTGCCGTGTCAGGGATGTGACACCACTGACTGGGCACTGACTGGGGAACGGGCTGTAAAGGCAGTGTCACACTTGGTAGCTCACCCCAATGGAGGAGAAATTTTTCTAGAGAGCTTTGGGAGGTTTGGCGGTTCCAAAAAATCAGTGCCAGGAGCAGCCTTGAATCCAGGGAGGCAAATATTACACAATCCAGCACCGAGATGGCAGAGCAGGGCAGGGTGGGCTCTGTCCCTCCTCCTGAGGCAGAACTTCAGCTCTGCTCTTCCTCCTCCTCCTCCCACAGCTCATGAGGGTGCGACGTGTGACCTGCTGGGCAAGATCTACCTGAACGGGGAGAGCTTCCAGCCCACGTGCAAACTGCAGTGCATCTGCCTGGACGGCGCCGTCGGCTGCATCCCGCTCTGCTCCGACGACCTGCGCCTGCCATCCCCCGACTGCCCCCACCCCCGCAGGGTCAGGGTCCACAACAAGTGCTGTGAGGAGTGGGTGTGCGAGGAGGGCAGCGACAACGACCTGGGCACGGCCATGGCGGGTGAGCGGGGCGGGTGGGATGGGAACGGGAGCTGTCGGCCGGGGAATAGGGATGGATCCAGACTGCCGGTGGGCTGGGGCACGGGGAATGGGGCCAGGAGCTGTTTTCTGGCGAAGAGAAGTGGATCCAAACCACCTGTGGGTTGGGGTACGTGGGATCAAGCTACCTGTGGAATTGTGGTGTGTGGGGTGGGGCCAGGAGCTGTTTGTTGGGGAAGAGAGATGGATCCAAACTACTTGCGGATTGGGGCATGTGAGACAGAGCTGGGAGCTGTTTCCTGGGGAAGAGAAGTGGATCCAAAGTACCTCTGAATTGGGGCACATGGGATGGAACCAGGAGCTGTTTGCTAGGGAATAAGGGTGGATCCAAACTACCTGTGGATTGGGGCTCATGGATGGGGCCAAGAGCTGTTTGCTGGGGAATAGGAGAGGATCCAAACTACCTGTGCATTGGGTCATTGACTGGTTTGGAACTGGTCGTGGTTTTGTACTCTGGCATGTGGGTACCAGAGCCGCTGATGGAAGAGCTCAGTGGTGTTGTGTGGACCCTGTGGTGTCACAGCAGAGCTGGCTGGAGCTGTGCTGTGGTAGGAAATGCTTCCCTGCATCCTCCCCCTGCTGAGAGGCCGAGCAGCTCACGGGACGGGCCAGACCTTTGCTGCTGTTCTTGCAGCGTTAGCCCAGGTTGGGAGCAGCCGTGGAGCTGCCACGCTTTGTCCCGAGCCCTGAGCCTCACCCTGTGTCTCTTCCCCATGGCTCAGTGTTCAGGGAGGACCCAGCCCAGAAGCCTGAGCTGAACAACCTGCAGGAGAACTGCCTGGTGCAGACCACGGCGTGGAGTGCGTGCTCCCGGAGCTGCGGGATGGGCATCTCCGCCCGCGTCACCAACGACAACCCCCAGTGCCGCCTGGAGAAGGAGACCCGGCTCTGCATGGTCCGGCCCTGCGACTTCCCCATGGAGAAAACCAAGGTAGGGGCTTGGAGAGAGGGGGACACAGCTCCCCAAATGCCAGGGGAGACCTTGGGAATGGTGCTGGCTCAGGGGCTTTGCTCTGTGGTTCCGCTGTCTCCGTGCCCCGTTGCGCAGTGACGGGGATGGAGCAGAGGCCTCGGTGCGTCTTTCCTGTCTGTGTTAATCCATCCACTCTCTCCCCAGAAAGGGAAGAAGTGCGTGAGGACCCCAAGGCCACGCCAGAGCCTCCACTTTGAGTTCTCGGGGTGCACCAGCACCCGCTCGTACCGGCCGCGGTTCTGCGGGAGCTGCTCGGACGGGCGGTGCTGCACCCCCGACCTGACCAGCACCGCCGACGTGGAGTTCCGCTGCCCCGAGGGGGACTCCTTCCACAGGAAGATGATGTTCATCAAGGTGTGCTCCTGCCACTACGACTGCCCCCGGGACAACGACATCTTCCTGGCCACCTACCACAGGCGGATGATCGGGGACCACGTCAGGAGCGAGCGGCAATAGCCCTCCCCGGGCCGGATCCGAGGCGTCGGGAGGGATCTGAGGGGCTTTGGTGACTGTGTCGCAGGACAATGCAGCCTCTGCCCCTCTGTGAGGGGCTGTGCTCTCCAGAGCAGCACTGTTCACACCAGTGGTCCCAGTGAGCTGAGGTCTGGGGGGGAACAGCCCCAGCTGCTCCAGCCCTCTGACCCCCACCCGCGGTGCCGCAGAGGGCAGCGAAGGAACCAGACACAGGCTCGAGCTGCAAACTTGATCCCTGTTCCCACTGGCCAGAGGGGAGAGTGGATCAAAGCCACGTGGCTCCAGCCTGTCTCCAGCCCAGAGCACAGTGGGCACAGTTCCTGATTCAGACCCCAGGAGCTCCTCCAGCATGAACTGGGGGTGGGCCAGGCTGCCAGACCAAAACCTGTCCCCTGTGGGTGCTGCTCTGGGCAGCTTTTAGTGCCTTGATGAGCATTTCACAGAACCATAGAATGGTTTGGGTTGGGAGGGACCTTAAAGCCCATCTTGTTCTAACCCCCTGCCATGGGCAGGGACACCTTCCACTAGCCCAGGTTGCTCCAAGCCCTGTCCAACCTGGCCTTGGACACTTCCAGGGATGGGGCAGCCACAGCTTCTCTGGGCAACCTGTGCCAGGGCCTCCCCACCCTCACAGGGAGGAATTTCTTCCTAATCTCTTCAGAAATGGCTCTGGGGTGGGAGAGAGGCTGGACCCCACCAGCTCACACATCCACAGAGGGGCTGAAGCTGTGTTTTGGCTCCAGAGTCTTAGCTCTGGATGTTTGTGAGTAGGAGGAGCACTGTTCAGCTCAGGCCTCCCTGGGGAGTTTAAGGCACTGGCAAGAAAAATTCTTGTATTTGTAAATGGAGCAGATCCCCTCTGGAGTTACTTAGACAGTGACTCAGAGGGCTATTGGCACTGAGGTCTCCAGTAGGATTCCCACCTTGTCACAGCCCTGACAGAGTCTCTGCCATTAAAGACATCCCGCTGCCAGCCCATAGCTCCAGGAGAGGACACCAGCCCAGGAAGGTGCTGGTGGTGTGTCCAGCAGCAGTGCAGCCCCTGCAGCTCCACAGCTCCATGGAACTGCTGAGCTCTTGTGTGAAAACCTCTGCTGATCTTTAGCAGAGACATCCAGGCACAGGGCCTGATCCTGTTCATCACAGTCCATGTGCAAATCCCAGTGAATTCCTGTTCCAGCAGGAGCAGCAGGCCCAAGGCTTCACCCCACTACATCTCCCCCCAGAGCAGAGCCTGATGCCAGGGGACAGTCCCAGCTGCCCCCAACTGCTGCCCCAAACCCCCAAACTCCCCTGACATACCAGCTCAGGGCCTATGTCCCATCCCACTCCCTCTTCTTGCTCTCCCAGTCTGCAGCCGGTCCTGAGCCTTCAACCTCCTGAATCGATTTGAACTGTAAATAATTTATCTGGTGTTGTTTATCTGTTTTTAAGGCCCTTGTACAGTTCCTGTATCCCATTGGCACAGCCCTGCTCGTGCCATTCCCTCTCTCTGAGCTTCTCTCCTGCCGTTCCCTCGGCTGCTGAGCCTCCAACCACGCTGAGGTTGCACTTTACTCAACGCTAATAAATATCTCTTTATTTTTTATATATTTTATACATTTATTTGTTTGTTTATATATTTATCTTTTCTATCCCGTGTGAGGCTCCTGCCTGGTTCCCCCTCCAGCCTTTCCCCAGTGCTCCCAGCCTGCAGGGACCAGTGCTGGGACCCTCTGCAGAGCTGATGGCTGCGTGTGGAGGGGATGGGGGTCCCAGAAGGTCCCTTTCCCCCCACCCAAATAGCAGCGGGGCTGGTGTTGGTGCCTCAGAGGCCCCACAAATCACAGCTCCTGCTTGGGGGGGGGACAAGCAGAGCCCCTGCTCTGCCTGCTGAAGGACCCAGAAGTCCTTAATACCAGATTAAAAATAACCCCGGGAGCAGATGTGAGCAGAAGTCGGTGATAGCGGGGCCAGAACGCGAGGGGCTTTGCAGCGGCTTAACAGCTTATGGATTCATCCCCCTCTCATCACATTAGCCAGGGGCTCCCTCCCCTCCCACCGGGGCGAGGGTGAGAGGCTCTTCCTCCTCCCAAATCTTCCTCCTCCCCGGGGAAGGCTTAGGGCTCCCAGGGAGGGGCAGGGGATAGGGGGACAAGCCCCCATTTCATTTGAGCTGCGGGGTGTTGAGGCTCCGAGCCCGGGGCAGGATCCATCCCGTGGCTCTCCTGGGGGGCTGGAAAGGCCTTGGTGGAGGCAGAGGGGGGGACACGCGGTGACGGACGCACGGCGACAGTCCCTGCCGGTGTCCCCAGGGCGGTGGCCATTAGGTGGCACCAGGGACCGTCCCCAGGGGGACACCCTGACCTGGGGCAAGGTGCGATGGGGCGCAGGGCCTTGGCTGGCCCTGGGGGGGCTGGGGGTGACCCTGGGGCAGCACCCACCTGCTCCAGCCCAGCCCCGGCATCCGGTGCCACCGCAGGGCCAGGACAGCAGAGCGGGCCGGGACTGGGACCGAAATCTAGCCCGCCGCCCCCTCCATGGCTGTCCCGGTCCCGCAGGAGCCGCTGTCCCCCTTTATCTCCGCAGTCGCCGCCTGCGCGGCCCCGATAGCCCGGGTGTGGCCCCGGGGCTGGGGTTGGGTTCGGGGCACCTCAGGGACCCCGAAGCCCTTTATCAGCGCCGGCCACGCCGCAGCCGCTCGGGGTGGGCGCAGGACGGGGAACCCCCGGCTGGCCCGGCCCCCGTGGGGAAGGGGTTTCCCTAAGAAAAGTTAAGAAAGTGGGTGAAAACGAGCAAAAAAAAAATCCCCCGATCCTTTTTTTTTGGGGGGGTGGGATATTGGGGCTCTCCCGGCCCAGCCAGGGGTCCCCCGCGGCCCGCGGGGATTCCCGCGGGGGCTCCTTCTCCTTATATAGGCCGGTGACGTCACGGGGCGCTGGGAGGGGGGATCCCTGGCCACGCCCCTTCACCTGCGGGCCCCGCCTACTGCAGCGGCGCGCGGGCGGCCACGCCCCTCCCCGGCGCGCGCTTGACGGGCGGCGACGGCAGCCAATGGGCGCGGCCGCCCGAGCGGTGGGGCGGGGCCGGCGCGGTGACGTCAGAGGGGGCGGGGCCGGCGGTGCAGGTGGAGGGAGTGCGGAGCGGAGCGGCCCCGGTGAGTGGGGAGGGGACGGGGGGACATGGGGGGATTTGGGGGTCCCTGGGGGGATCAGGACGGTTGTGGGGTGCTGGAGGGATATAGGCGGGCCTGGGGGGGCTGTAGAGGTCAAGCAAGTTTTGGGGTGCGGGGGGTGCGGGGAGCTCTGGGAGGGGGGTACAGGGGTCAGGCTGGTTACGGGGGATTTGGGGGTCCCTGGAGGAGCCCGTGGTAAGTCAGTCTGGTCGTGGGGTGCGGCGTCATAGGAGGACTTGGGGTGGTCTTGGGGCGCATAGGGGGGTGGTTGTGGGGTTGGGGGCTTGCAGCGGGACACGGGGTGCTGTGGGGTGTGGGGTCCGCAGTGGGGTCAGGCTGGGTGTGGGGTGGTGACCTGGGGCTGGGGCAGCCAGGGGCACCCGTAGAGGTCAAGCTGGGTATGAGGTGCTTTAGGGGGCTCAGAGTTTTGTGGGGGGTCAGGCTGGGTGTGGGGGACCCGCAGTGGGTGAGGTGTGGTGCGGGGGGGTTGTGGGGAAATTAGGCGTGTCCAGGGCTGGGGGAGGCCGGGGAGGCACCTGCAGTGCTGTCAGGAAACGTACAGGGCAGGAGGGAAGTGGGGTAGGGGGGTCCCCAATGGGGTCAGGCTGGGTGTGGGGGGAATGGGGTGCACTGGGGCCGGCCCCGGGACTCTGAGTGGGGCTGACGGGGAGGATGTGGGGTGGCAGGGCTGGGGGGGCAGCAGCGGGGCCCACAGTGGGCTCATGCTCAGGAGGCAGCTGGGGCCCTGTCCCACGGTGGGTGCCAACCCCAGGACCGGGGGGTTTCCCCCCGTGGTGTTGTTCCCACCGGAGCAGTGGGGGGGACAGGCGGTTGCAGACCCAGGGAGTGAGGTGCCCCCTGCCCCCCCATGTCCCGCCCTGGGAGGTGGCAGCTCCCACTCTGGCACCCGGGTCCGGCTCTTGGTCCTGGTTTGGTGCTGCCGGGGCTGTGCCCGGGGTGCAGCAGCTCCACCTGAGCTTCGAGAGAGCTCTGTCCCCTCTCCCCCAGACCCGTCTGTGCCCACCGAGACGGTTCCCAAAGCCGACCTGGGAGTGCCAGGGCCCTGCTCCTGCTGTCCATCCCTGTCCCGGGGGCTTCTCCTGCCGTCGGTCCCTGTCCTGGCTCACCCGGGCAGTGCTAAAATCTTCCCATCGACTCCCCTGCGGTCCGGGGGCGGGGGGGGCAGGGTGATGTCGCCGCGTCCCCTCCTCGACGGGGACATTTTGCGGTGATGTTACAGCCCAGAGGCGTGTTTGGCGTCCTGCAATCCCTCTGACCCTTCCCGAATTTCTCCCTCCTGGCAGCTATAGTTGGTGGGTGGGACGAGGGGCTGGTGTAAACCTGGTTTGAACCCGATGGCAGGTCGCTGCCATGTGCTGTGCCGGTGGCGTTTGCCTTCCCCGGTGCCCGGCGGGGTCCAAGCGGCCGGCGGGGTGGCAGGGGGACAGCGGGGGACAGCGGCAATCTTTAGGGCTATCTTTAGGGCTGTGTTGCAATGGAGGGGTGTGCCTTGGCTCGGCGCTGCCGGCAGCCGCCTCCTCGCCCGGGGATTGATTTACGCCGCGGCTCCTGCTCGGGGAAAACCAGCGTTTGCTCCGCGGTTTGTGCGAGCGGGGCGGCCGCGGTGGGAATGTGGGGCTGAGCCGAGCTCACGTCGGCAGCACAAGGTTCGGGGAGCACCATCGGCCCCGGGCACTGTCGCACCTCACACATGCTCTGTCACCGGCCCGGCAGCGGGACCGGCCGAGCCGGAGCGAACGGCCAGGATGGGGAAGGCGGACGGTGCGGGGAATCTCTGCTCCTCATGGGAGAGGAGCCGCCCTGGGGCGCGGGAGCAAGTTGGGTTCTTACGAGGTGCACCTCAGAACTTCCCCGTCTCCCTGCTCCTCCCTTCCCAAGGCTCTAAGGCAGGCACGGATGTGGCTCTGGGAGAGCCGGGGTCACTCCCCTCCTCGTCCTCTTCGTGCCGGAGTGACCCGGTCAGTCCGCGAGAGTAACCGGCGCCTGCACCAGAGCTGAGGTGACACGGGACCCAAGTTCCGTGTTTGGCTTAATCCTTCTCAATGCCACTGCCCTGCTCATGCCCACTGTGCCCGTGGTGATGCAGCTGCACCGTGGCTGTCCCTGAGAGGAGGCAGCCGAAACTCGTGGAGCAGTTTGCATCCCCCCAGCTGCGGGGCCCGTGTAGATGTGAATCTCCCCCAGCTCTTGGCGCTGGCAGCCCCTCAGCTTCTCTCCCGCAGTGAGGCACACGCCGCTTCTGCCTGTGGTGATGGTAACGGCGAGTCAGCGGCAGCCAAAAGTTGATCCGTGCACCGAACCTCTTCCCACGGTGGTGCTCAGCCCGTTCTGCGGGCGCGGGGCTCCCCCGTCCCTTCACTTGGCTTTCCCTCACTCTTAAGAGAAACTGCAGGCCTTCCCGAGAGGGTTTGGAACCTGCTGAGGAGAGAAAGTGCCTTCTCATCCGCGGCGGTGCTGCTGGAATGAGGTTCCCTGTTCCCGGCGCGCAGCCTGGCAGCTGCTGGAATTGCCTGCAGCTGCTGGAATTGCCTGCAGCCGCATCGCTCCGCACCGCGCGTCCCCCCGGGCGGGCACGGGCCTTTCGGAGCCAGCAGAGGGTGAGGATCGCTTGGAAGAAAGGGTTCTGTCACGATTTAATACACAACAAGCTTTTCCTGAGCTCCCTCCCCAGATAGGTCCTGGAGGGCAGGGCAGGCTGCAGGTGGTCCCTGCCCTGGGGGAGCAGGAATAGTCCTTTCTCTGCTGAGCAGTGTTTTAGCTGCAGGAAGAGGCTCAAGGTGGCTGGAAGTTTGGGGTGATAATTGGCTCTTGGCCACGCTGGATGAAGGTGTGGGAGCTGAGGTGTGATTTGGGGAGGGGAGGGACTTGCTCACCGTCAGCCCGGAGACCTCTGTCAGTGAGCTACCTGGGAAGGAGGAGGATGTGTCCCTTGTCCCTTTTATGCAGTGATTTGTGCGAGGCTCTGAGTTGGGATTCACGGGGAGGGGCTGTAACCGGTTCTCCCTGCTAAGCCCGGGACCAGCACCCGGTGCGGGGGGACGAGCAGTGTCCCGCCCTGGACATTCCACCGGGGCTGTGGTCCTTCAGAGCGTCGGGGCTGTCCCGTGCTATCCCCTTCTGAGCTGGTGGGGACAGCCAGGGTGTGCTGGGGGCAGCCGGGGTGGGTTGACTGTGGCTCTGGGGTCCGGCCGAAGCGGCCGCCCCCGCTGCCCACCTCTCCCCACTAGAGGCTGCTGATGACCAGAGCATTTTCCCTCCCTGCTCTGAGAGAGCAGCGGGGTTTGGAATTCGCAGGGCTGAGCATCCCAGCCCGAGCTTTTCCTGCTGATTCACCCTGGAGACAGCAGTGCGCTTTCCCCGGGTTCAGGGGGCACATCTGCTCCCCCTGCCAGGCCCACAATAGATCTCCCCACTTCATTAAGTCTTAATTAGGTAAATGCAGCGGGACCATGTGCGAGGCCACTGCCAGGGGACGCGGATCGTGCGTGGAGCCGGGTACCAGGGATGCCGGCTCCCATCCCGCCTGCCTCAGGGGTGCCGACGGGGTTTTTCCAGCTGGGCGCTGAATGTGGAATGAATTCAGCCTTCCGTATTGTTTTCCCGGAGGATGTGTGCGCAGCGATAAGCGCTTCAGCCCTCCGGCATGGCCCAACTGGTAGAAAAGCCAAGGATTAGTTAAGCCATGGAAGGGATCCCTCACCGCTGGGCACAGCCGCGGTAAAACCGCCCTGTAGACACAAAGGAGACTCTTTGTCCAGGGCACCAAATGCCTGGGCAGGATGGGCTGGAAAACAAACCTGGACCCTGGGAAGATGATTAATCACGTAACAATTAGGCGTAAAATGAAAGGCAGTGGCTGCTGCAGTGGAAGGTGCCTCGGAAGGAGTTTGTGGTGTTGCACAAGCCCCGCTGCCTTTGCTGGGTACAGGCAGTGCCGGGCGGGCAGTGAGGTGCCAGCTGGCTCCGGCACCGGGCACGGCTTCCCCGACAATGGCAGAGCGGCGCTTTACATAATCTGGGACTTGCCAAACAAGCTTGAAGGTCTGGAAAATCCTCCTGCTATTGTTCGTGCTCAAAGTTTGCTAAATTTCCTGGTTTGATCTGCCGGGCCGGGTTTTGTTGTGGGACCGCAGTGTGGGGGAAAATGCACTTTGCACAGAGGGAAGAAAAGGGCGTTTGTGGCGTTTAATCCACGCCCGCTCCTTAGATGAAACTATTTTTTGTGGTTCACAAGAGGTTCTGAGCAGCTGCTGGCAGCTTTGTAGGGCTGCAGGACTCTGTGTCTATCCAATTAGTGTGGTTTGTGTCTAGTCCTCTCCTGATGCCCCCCGAGGAAATCCTGGACTACCAGACGAGGACGGGGCGCCGTGGGCAGGGCTCACACAGGCACCATCTGGGCTTCTGCACTGAGGGTCTGTGCTGGGACAGCAGTGCAGGGTCAGAACAGCTTTGTGCTGTCTGAGCCCCCTCGAGTCGGACCCTGTGGCTCTGGGAAGGCTCCAAAGCTGCTGCTCTTTGGCAGATTTTAGGAGAAGAGGCTGGAAAGGAGCTTGGGGCGCCTTGTTGTGCCGTGTCTCCCAGGCTGGAGGTCACTTCCTGCAGCCTGGTGATTTGGGGCAGCCGGGAACCCCCCAGGAGGATGCTGAGGCTGTGGGAGCCACTCCATCCCCATCCTGGCCTGTGGACGGCCATGGGATCAACAACAGTGTATTTTCTGGCCCTTGGGAAGTGTTTTGGGGTGTAGGGCCTGCCCTTGCTCCTCCATTGTCTCACCTCAAAGCTCTTTACCAACACAAATAAAGCCGTTAATTCAGTTAAATGAACGAACCCTGTTAAAATGTTCTCTGCTCCTATTCCTGCCTGTTCTTGTTCTCTGCTCCTACTCCTGCCATTCCTGGGAAAGCCGGGTTTGGTAGCAAGGGATGAGGTGAAGTTCTTGCTGGTCCACTTAATGTGAGGCAGGTTTTGGCACCCTGGTAAGCAGCAGAAGAGGAGGAACAACCCCGGCCTGACGGCACAAATACATCCTCTTATTGGATGGCTAAATTGGCAGCTTCAAGTGCCTTTCATGTAGGTAATTACACCTGGCCACAGTTGACCTGAGTGGGATTTAAGGAGGGGGTGTGAGGCTTGACGTGTGCTGGGAGCCTTCAGAGCTGACTGCAGTGGCACTACAGCAGTGCTGTAAGTGTTGCAGACAAGGCAGTGGTGGGGAAGCTCTGAGCTGGTTTACAGCCTGGAGAACCCGGTGTGGGGAGCTGGGGTGGGCTGATGCCTCGAAGCATCACCAGGGCATTAGGGCAGCGGGTGTGTTCCAGGCTGCATCTCGCTGTACGTGACCTCTGTGAGCTGATCCCTCTGAGTGCCACGGTGGCTTAGGTGCTTGCCAGACACCACCAGCCTTTAAGTGCTTGTATTTCTATATCCACTCTCCGAAAACCCTTGGAGATGGGGCAAGATGGGCGCTTCAGACCCGGGGGGGAGCTCTTTCTCTGCGCTGAGGGCGTGTGTCAGACAGGGCAGCACCGAGTCGCCTCCCTGCCCCGGGGTGAACTCGAGTGATGAGGAGGGAGGGCAGATGTTGGCGCGGCCCAGGGCCACGTTGAGCTGTAACGTGACTTCGTGCGTGTGTTGTTGCTGTTGTGCTGGAGGTGCCGTGGCTGACGTGGAGGTGAACCTCTGCCGTATGGCCGGGATGGGCCCCGGCCAATCCGGGGCTGGCAGATGGGGTCAGCGCTGCTCGGGGATTTCCTCGGGTGCACAGTGCAGGCTTTTAATAGCAAACGGGGTCATCTGCATCGTGGCACGGCCTGAAACCCGGCCCTAAGGATCCCCACTGGCAGCTGAGAGGTGGCTGAGCAAGACATCCACTCCTGTGGGAATTTTATTCCACGGTTTTGAGTGAAAATAAAATAAGACTTAATGTTGCTGGCGGGTTTGGGGTGAAGCTCCTCCCTAGAGGCAGCCTGGAGAAGCCCTGCCTTTCTCAGGACGGTCACGTGGCCCCTTTCCTGTCCATCCAGGTGGATCCTGTGCCTCAGCCCGGTGCCAAGACTTCATCCTTCTAGGAAAGGCAGCGGGGGCTGGTGTGGGTTTTCCTCACTCCCAGCTGGCAGCCCCCGGGCGCCTGGTGCCCTGTGAGCAGTGTCTGGGGTCGCAGATGGCTCTCATCGGGGTGACGGCGCTGTTTGCTCCATCTCAGCTGCCTTTCAGTGGGAATACCCAGGATATCCGAGTGCAGAATTGATCCCTGCCACTGGCCAGCCTTGTTCCCGGTGCCGCTGCTTTTCCTTGTGCTGCGGCAGGAGGAGAGTGTGGTCTCTGGCAGTTTGCATCCTGCTTTCCCTACAAACTGCCTTCATCCTGCTCGGCTCCCTGGCCCCTGCCCTGCTCGGTCTGAGGCTGTTATGGGAGCTCAGCAAACCGTGATGATCAGATCCAAGCACTGGACCTGGAACCACCTGGCAGTGCTGGGCTGGGTGAGGAAGCTCATTTGCACGGGGTGGTTAATTCTCTGCATGTTTTAATCTCCGTGACCATCTGTGTTCTTGCCTGGGCTGGGGAGATGGGAGCTCTTGGGATTTATCCCAGGAGGTGAACAAGGAGAACGCTGCTTTTACTCTGCGTGTGCCGAAAACTGCCCCGGGTCAGAGCGGGATGACCTCATTAGCTGTGGGAAGAGTCATTCCTGCATCTTTGGGCAAGGAGGCCTCGACCACAGTGTGTCAGCTCTATCCCAGAGGCACATCCCAAGGATCTGCAGGGAGGAGATGGGGGCAAAGGCACTTGCCAAAATTGGAAACCTCTGCAAATGCTTTCTACCATCCAATCCCAAGCATGGAGGGTCTGTGACCAGCTTGGCTGGCACCCTGGAGGGCTGAGGTCCCGAGGAAGGCAGTGTTGGTCTGGGCTAAAGCACCTCCTGGTCACCCCAAAAGCCCTGCCCAGGTTGTGGCAGCTTCTAGGGTGTGGCTCTGCCCCACCAGCAGCCACTGCTGCCTCTGCCCTGGTGAACTGCTCAATTTGACCTCCAGAAGCTGCTGCTGAGACTGGGGTGCTGACACACAGTACCGAAATTGGGGGACTAGTATCTCTGGGTGGGCTGCAGTAGCATCCCCTGAGTAGAGACGTTGCTGGCAGATGAGGTTTTCACAAGCAACACCCAAATTCTTCCTCACTTTGGGTTCTCACATTTGGAGCCTGAGGCTCTGCAGCCCCTCCAGAGCCCCAGCTGGGATGCTGCTGACCACGGGCTCTGCATGTGCCACGGGCAGAGGTGGCACTGGCTGCGGGTGCTGTCGAGAAGCGCCTGTCCCGTGGGGCAGCGCGGCCCCGCCGAGGCTCCCGCTGGCATCCGAACCCAGAGGGAACGATCCCTGCCCTGTAATTAAGCTCTTCTGCTCCTGTTCACCACACTAATGAGCAGTCTCATGGATGTGCTCCTCGCAGCTGCTCTGGATCCTCTGCATGGCTCCAGAGTTAGAGGTGACTTTCCAAGGGAGCCACCTGCAAAAGGCAGGATCTCCATCCCTGTCCCATTGGGGTGAGATGCGTGGGCTGGGAACCTTTGACTGTAAAGGATTTTCCTTGACTTCACCCTGCCAAGATGTAAATTCCTCTGCCAATACACACCCTGGCTCCTTGGTGAGGAGAACCCTTCCTGCTGTTCGTGCTGGCTGCGCTGGGTGAGGTGATGAGGGACTGAGGCTGCCTCTGGAAAGGAGAGCTGCTCTTTGCTTGCACCCAGGCTCTTGGCAACAGTGGATAATAACACTTGAAAAACAACTGGTGCTCCAGCTACAATCCCTGTTCAGCAGTTTGGGGGTTCAGTCTCGATGGAGGTGACGGCACCAGGACTGTTGGCGTCGTGGTGCATCCCAAAGGATGGGTGTGGGCTTGTGCCCATCTCTCCACCTGGTCTAGGTTTGATTAGATATTGGGAAGAAATTCTTCCCTGTGAGGGTGTGGGGGCCCTGGCACAGGTTTCCCAGAGAAGCTGTGGCTGCCCCATCCCTGGAAGTGTCCAAGGCCAGGTTGGATGGGGCTTGGAGCAACCTGGGCTAGTGGAAGGTGTCCCTGCCCATGGCAGGGGGTGGGCAAGAGATGGGCTTTAAGGTCCTTTCCAACCCAAACCAATCCATGATTCTGTGATTCTCTGCTGTGGCAGGGGGATTCTTGAGGACTCCAGCATCATGCCACATGTCAAGCAGGTCCCTGGACCCTCGGTGGGGCTGTGGCGTGGGCTGAGGGTCCCGCTGGATTTCGGGCCCCGGCGTGTGCCCACCGGAGCACAGAGCCGGCCCTGCCTCGGCTGGGAGCACCGCTGCTCTCTTGAATCTCTTCATTTAGTTAATGATCCTTTTGTTGAGAGGATTAGGGTTTAGAGGCCTCTGGCAGAGTGTTAATTAAATTAAGTCTCTGGGTGTTTCGCGGAGTTTTTGAAGCCCCACTAGAGGGCTCAGGCAGCCCTTACAGCCGGGGCCGGCGGCGCTGGGCTGTGCCCATCCCTCCAGAAGTTTGCACGAGAACTTATGTAAGGCCAGAGGACTGGACGGGCGCAGAAGTGCTCAGGGCCAGTGCGGAGCCCTCACGGAGCTCGCTGCTCCTCCAGCCCGGCTCTGCTCGGCCCTCGGCAGTGCCCTGTGCCCCGGCTCGGGGGGCTCTACTCCCTGGAGTCTGTACTCCCCGGAGTCCGTACTCCCCCGAGTCCGTACTCACTGCAGGCTGGCAGGCACGGGTGCCTGCGTCACCACCCGCCGTATTATCAGCGTTAGGTAATGCCGGGCTGATGTTTTTGGGGCTTTTTTTTTTTTTTCCTTCCCCACTCGGTGTTTACTTTTCTAAGAAGTGGCTGAACGTGAACGTCCGGTTCCACCTTCAGTCCTGGGGAGAGTCAGACACTGAAGTTCGCTGGGTTGTTGCCGGGCTCATGTGGATACAAGTGTGAGCACTTGACTTTGTGGCTCCAGGGGGTTCTCCTGGTGGGTGAGGGTGGGAGGGTTTCGTGTTTGGCTGAAACTGCTTATTAACCAGTGTCTCTTCTCCCTTCTCTTCAATATCTGCTGTCCCGTGATGGATTTTGGTGCCTCGCCTGCGTGGTTGGCCCGGCTGTCTCATCTCTGGGTGAGTACCTTCTTTGTCAGATGGAAATGCCTGAATTTTAAGTTTTAAGTTGCTTGGACTTAAATAATGAACTGACCTGTTTATTCTGTCTTAAACTCTGGAGCGTTGGTTGTTATCAAACAGCAGGATTTATTGTGTGTGTTTGTGTCTCTGTGTGTGTGTGTGTGAAGGTTTTGGATATTGAAAAGCACTTCCTTGGCCTGGAAATTGTTGTGTTTTATAATATGAAGAAGCCCCCAGTGGGAGTTTTTATTGCCAGCCTGGGCTGTGGAGCACTGACCTGGGGATAAAAGCTCACTAAGTGCCAGCAAGTGAGCAAATGGAAGTGAAAATGTTTTTGGGAGTGGAAGGCAATGGCCCCTGTTCCTCCCCAGATGCCTCCTGCCAGCTGTTGGTGGCAGGTCAGTGCTGTGGTTGTGTAAGGGGCTCTCTGAGGGCACTGGGCCACCTTCCCCTTTGCAATCCTGCAGATATTTGGGGAGGGCAGGGCAGGGAGAGGAGCCTGGGGCCCTTCTGGCAGGAGAGGAGGGGAAATGCATGTCGAGTTTGGAGAAGTGCACCAGGCACTGATGTTTTCAGTTTGTGTTCAAGGAGATCCTGCTTTGCATGGGGGAAAAATCGCCCTGATGGGGTGGATTCTGGTGGTTTCCCTGCAGGGGTTTGGTGTCTGTTCTGAACCTGAGGTGTACTTTGTGTGTTAAAGCCTCTCAGGATAAGGTGTGTGTGCTCGGGGTGGAGGGAAGGAAGGGGTATCTGCTTGGTGAAGCTGTTTCTCTGGATTCACTGGTGCCTTTGCATCGAGGTTGTGATCTCTGGAAACTTCAGAAGTTTCAAATTTACTTTCTTTCTTTTTCTAAAATTCGGAGTGTCCTGCTGTACATCACCTTCCCTCCCCAGTAACATCCTCTCCTCTCCTAGTAATGGAAAGGACTGAGCATATTTAGAGCAGCTCTGCTCCGTGCCTGAGCATTCCATGTGCTGCCGGTCACTGAGGAAAGACTTGAAGGGAAAGCAGAGGAAGCTGCTGGGAACAGATTGCTTTATTCTTAAACTCAACATCATTATACAATGCCTCACGGGGGGGACAGGAGAGATGAATCAAAACCAAGCACAAACCTGTTGTTCCTACCCAGAACTGAGTGCAGGACTATATTTGGAAGCTGTGCTGCTGCCTCCTGATCTGAATGAGCTGCTCTTTGCTGCCACATCTCTAAAAGCAGGATTGTTAATTAACTAGAGGACCTGCCTTGATCAGAGGTGCTGAGCCCCAACCCCATCAAACACCCAGCAGTCATCTGAAAGCAGAATAAAACTCCTCTGCATGGAAAGTCCTGAGAGCTCTGATGTGGAGCAAAGTACTTGTGTGAGAGTCAGGGTGGGTCAGTGAGAGGCAAACCTGTACCAGCACAGTGGCTGTAGCTGTGCCAGCAGTGCCAGCGTGGTCTGGAGCAGGTTTTCATCCTCGATGCCTGAGCAGACCCCCAGGACAGTGGCCCATCTGTGTGACAAGTCTCTGGTCATGGGTGAATTTCTTCCTTGGGGAATGCTTATAACCTGGACAATCCCTGGTTTGCTCTCCCCAGAGCAGTCTCACTGTGACTTTTGTTGTCTTCCACATGCCACACAGGGGGCAGAGAGCTGCATTTCGGTGGTCCTCCTTGTTACAGGCTTTGGGGGTTTTGACCCTGCTACGAGATGAGATTTGCTGCTTGCTGAAGGCCTGGTGTGAATCTTGGTCAGAGGACCAGAAAGCCAAGTGGTACCTTGTTAGTGATGACAAAGATCAAGGTGGTGTGGTACAGTTTCACTGGCTCAGGGACAGTCCTGACCTTCACCCAGCAGCAAAAACAGCAGGCTCAGATTGCTTCTCCATCTTTAAGCCTGGCTTATCTCATAGGTAAACATAAAATGCATAGGAGCTGTAGTAACAGAATCTCTCCTCCTGACCTGATAAGTGTTGGGCATCAGTCCTGAGAGTACCACACCAGCAGCTTCCCCCAAGGGAAGCTGTGAGTAGCTGCAGGGCAGCAACCACGAAGGAAAATGCTGAAGATGCAGGAAGAGCCTCTGTTGGGGGTTTTGCTCTTGACCTTCAAGCTGAGGTTCACATATGTTGCCATTATTTAAAGCCTGTCAAGAAATCCAAGCCTGTCTGTGGTGGTAAGTGCAGTGTGTGCATCCATGGGCTGTGGCTGGGATATGTCTTTCCATACGTTGGCACTGGTGACTGGGAGACGTGTTATGATCTTAAAGTTCACCTGTAC
The DNA here is from genome assembly GCF_003945595.2 of Pipra filicauda. NCBI lineage: Eukaryota > Metazoa > Chordata > Aves > Passeriformes > Pipridae > Pipra > Pipra filicauda. The sequence continues at coordinate 3,648,740 of NW_024104964.1, read as the reverse complement.
ATGAAGTTGTTTCTTTCTATCCTGTAATTCCTGTGTCACCTGGAGAATGGCATTGCTTCATGGAGCCCTTGAGCAGCTTGTTGTGTTGTGAACTTGGGTCTCCCCTTAATTCTTGTTTACACGTAACTCAGGGAGGAAGAACAAATGAGATCTCCTGCTTTTGCACCTCTCAGTGAGATTTTCTGCTTCGACCTTTCCCAATGGTCAGCAGCAGCTGAACATGAGCCCAGGTGGCCAAGGAGGCCAAGGACACCTGGCTTGTACCAGCCATGGTGTGGCCACAGGACCAGAGCAGTGACTGTCCCCCTGTGCTGGGCACTGCTGAGGCCACACCGTGAAACCTGGGGTCAGTTCTGGGCCCCTCATGAGAAGGAAGACATTGAGGGGCTGGAGCGTGTCCAGGGAAGGGAATGGAGCTGGGAAGGGGCTGGAGCAGCAGGAGCAGCTGAGGGAGCTGGGGGGGGCTCAGCCTGGAGAAAAGGAGGCTCAGGGGGGACCTTCTGGCTCTGCAACTCCCTGACAGGAGAGGGGAGCCGGGGGGGGGTCGGGCTCTGCTCCCAGGGAAGAAGGGATGGGACAAGTGGAAACGGCCTCAAGTTGTGCCAGGGGAGGTTCAAGTTGGATACTGGGAAACTTTTTCATGGAAAGGGATGTCCAGCCCTGGCACAGCTGCCCAGGGCAGTGGTGGAGTCCCCACCCCTGGAGGGATTTAAAAGCCATGTGGATGTGGCACTTGGGGACATGGGTTCGTGGTGGCCTTGGCAGTGCTGGGGGAATGGTTGGACTCCATGATCTTGGAGGGCTTTTCCAACCTAAATGAGTCTATAGAAATGTGGCAGCAGGGTGTCCCTTTCACTTGTCCCACCCCCTCAGAAGAGACCATCAGACTCCCGATGCGGTGTCAAGTTCTAGGGCCGGCTTAGCTCAGTGTTTTCACTTTGTTGCTTTGTAAGGCAGTGAAACAGTTCTCATTGTGGGGTTCAGAATAGCGGTGCTGCCCTCGGAATTACCATCTAATTAAATGAAAGCAAAAACCCCAAAGCAAGTGAGCTTTCTATTGCATAAGAAAGGCTGTTTTAGTTGACCTAAAAACCGACATTGAAAACCAGCCCAAACAGAGATGCTTTCCCTCCCAGCTCCGTGGGCACTGCGGAGCGGTTGCTACTGTTCTTGGAGAGCCATTCATGCCGTGGCAGCTGCGAGCCCGCTTCAAAACAGTTACTCCTTTGAGACTTGCTTCCCTTTTGCTTGATGGTTGGAGAAACCCTGCTGTGGAGACAAATAATTAGAAATAAAAGATGGCAGCTTAATGATTATTAGCTTTTTTCTGACGCAGTCTGCGCCGAGCGCAGGGTAAGATCAGCATCTCCAAGCTGCTGCTGCATCTCCTGCTCCGAGGATTTACTGTTGTGCAGCCTCAGTGGACCTGCAGAACCCCCTAAACTAACAGAGTTATTATTTATTTCGGTAACAGACCTTTTTCAGAGTCTTGGCAATTAGCTGTGACAATGGCAGCAGGACTCCTGCCCTTGCCTTCCCATTGCTCCATCCATACCCACAGCTCTCCTTGGCAACTTCTCGTTCCCCTTGCCCTCCTCCAGTACTTGGACTCTGTCTATAAATATGAACCACTTCAGGATTTCTTTATAGAATAGGATAGAAAGATAAAGAAATAAATAAAGCTAAAAATGCCTTATTTTTTGCTCCAGAAAAACCAGCAGCAATGGGATGCTATCCTCTGGGATTTTGTCCTATTGATATTAATCTTTTTGAAGCTGGTATCCATGACTGCCAGTTTCAAAGGTTAATATGCTGCATTTCAAGCAAGCTGAGGTCTTTTTCTTCTTCCTTTTTTTTTTTTTTTAAATTTGTGATATGGAAATGTGCACCAGTTAATCACTGTGCACCTGCAGAAATGCCTCTGGGCAGACTGGCACAGACTCTAGGCTGTGCCTATAAGGTTTTGGGATCATCCCTAGGCAGGACTTGGGGTGACAAGTCTGATCCAGTTGAGTAGCTCAAGACAAACCCTGCAAGGTCCAAAGAGAGGTCAGGCAGGGGAGGCAGAGCTGAAGAAGGTGGTTCAGAGCTTCAGCTCATATTTGTGGAAGAAATAAGGGAGCTCTGCTTAAAAGTTGTACTTGGGTCAAGTTTTAATTAAATAAGTGTTAGGTCTTGCCAGGTGTCCCTTGCTGATGTGCAGGTCTAGCCCTCAATAACAAACTGCTGTCTGTTGACTAATGCTGGGTCCATGGCTTGGGTGAATTTGGATTACATGGGATGTGTTAGTGCAAACCCAAGGGCTCTCTGCCAAGTATCCACTTCTGACTTACTGCTAGATACACACTGGTCCTAAATAAACCCTGATCTAGAAAATGCCCTTCCCTAAACCAAAGAGCTCTCAGTATTTTGAAGCCAAGGGATGCACTGTGCCCATACAACAGCACAACAATATGGACTCAAATCTCCTTCGCTGAACTGGTGCCTTTCTGGGGAGAAGCTGCTGTTCAAAACTCACCCACCTGGTGTTATTTCAGTGGTCCAGAGCCTCTCCTGGCTGCAGTTTGACTCCTCGTCCATGCAAGGAGGAAATCAGCCTCGACATGCTCTGTCTGTGGTGTGGCTCGGCTGCCTCCCTGCCGAGCGCTGGTCCCTAGGTGGCACTCACTGTCATTTTTGGGTTCATTTCAACAAAGGCTGCATAGCCGAGCTTGTCCCCCGCCGAAGGGACAGCTGCCTCTCTGGCCAGCCTGCCTGGTCCTGCTTGGTTTAGGAAGCTGGTGCAAGGGCTTCAACTTCCTCCCGCTGCCCAAACACAGGGAATTCCCACAGCATCTCCTGGAATTCCTTAATGAGGGGGAGGCAGTCAAGCCCTCTCCTCTGGTTTTAGTTGTGTCATCTTTTCACTGAGGCAGCAGGGGATGAAATCCTAGTAAGTTAATGGAAGCAGGGTGAGCTCTCAAGGTGGTGGAGGTCGGTGTGCTGTGGGACAGGCTGTGGCTTCTGCAGTGGCTCTTTCCGTGGTTCAGTCCATTCCTGGGGTTGTTTCTGGAGCTCAGGCTTGTGCCACACTGATTCTGCCTTTCCCTGAGCCTGCACTACCTGCATTCACAGCATCACCTGTCATTTATTCTCCAGGATTTTTTAAGCGCTTTCTCGATCCGTTAGGTGCAGCCACTTGCACGTTTGACACTTCCTACCCATACCTGAGAGGAAAAGTATTTCTCTGTCAGTGTAGAAATATTCTCCATGTGAACACTGGCTCCTGCAGGCTGCAGCTGACCTCCCCCTCTAATCTACAGTGGTGCATCTTGGCAGAAATGTGCTTTACACGCTGACTCTAAGCCCTGGAACAAAGCTGACTTTCCAGGGAGCTGTTCTTCCCTGCACTGGCACACAGCCTGCAGAGAGCTGAAGCTCCTCTTCATCTGCCTTATTCCTCTTTCTCCTTGGAGCTCATCTGCTGTGCTGCAAGACACTGACTCAAGTGAACATCAACTTCACGCAAACTGGTGAAACCCACGGCGGGAGCTTTTTGCATCAATTTACCAGATTTCGGGTGGGATGGGAATTCCTGGGTGTGCAGACTTAGTTCCCTGCCATGCCCTCTGCTTTCCCCATCTCCCCAAAAGGGATCCCCGTGAGCCAGCCCAGTACCAAAAAGACCTAATGGCCCAAAAAATGGATTCTTCTGCCCGCAGGGGAGGACGCAGAGTTTTAGTTTAGAATCAGTGGCCTTCAAAGGACACAAATTACAGCCAACAAAGGAAAACTCTCCAGTAGAAAACCACACTGAAAAAGGATGGAAAAGGCAGCTTGGATTTAGCAAAACTTGAGGCAGACTGCCCTGATGCCAAGTGTGATTCCAATGCCCAAATCACTCATTCTCTTTACCTACGGAGGGTGCTGCTTGGCTCTTTAATAACTCCTCAACAATGAATCAATTCTTGGTTTTGGAGAGTGTTGTATCGGGCTGGACCAGATTTAATCTTTGGTTAAGAGTTGATACAGAGCCAGGTGAGTGTGGATGTTGCAGGTTGCCTTCACTGTGCAAACATGTTGTAGCAAAGCAGTGCAGAGCATTCTAGTCCTTTGGAAAACTCCCTGAGTTTGCAGTTCAGAGGTGTTTTCAGGAGTGAATTCTGTGCTGGAGAGAGGGGTGGACACAGGAGAAATGCAGCATTAGCTGAGGCATCCCTTCCTTCTAGGTGAATCATTTACCTGGAATATCTTAGTTCTAGATCACTGTGTTACAGGGACACAAAGCCTGAGAAGTCCAAGGACAGTTTCCTTTCCTCCTCATCCTGGCCTTCTGCTCCCGGCCAGATCAGCACTGCTGATGGTGACAGCAAAACTGGGAAGAGGAGCCAGGGGCAGAGGGCCAGGAGCTGGCAAAACTGAGCCACCTGCTCTCCTCCCACCTTGTTTGCTCTTGTGAAATGGCTGCTGCTGCGCTGGGGACTGTCACTTGTGTGCAAAGTGCGTGAACGTGGCACGGGAACGGAGTGTGCCTGTTGTGTGTTCACACACGTGTGCATCATACAGCCCCAGCCAGCTCATGGGGAGCAGGAGTGGATAAAGGGTTCGGCTGACCAGCTTAATTCCTTTGTTTTCCTAGAATTTGGCATAATCCCGAGTATTCCTCTTCACCTTAAATCCTGCTTGCTCTGGGGGAGGGAGCACCGTGATGCACAGTTGCTTTGTTTAGACTGGGAATTCCTCGCTGGAGAAGCGAGGAGAGCTCTGTGCCTTTGATTGTTGTGCCAGTAATGCCCCTGGCACGGCGTTCCCTGGCACTGGTGTAAACTGGGAGCCCTGCTTTACAACAAATCCTACCAGTAGGGCATCCTGTGGCACCTGCAGAGCGCTGGATCACCTCTCAAAGGATTTGTTCTGTGAAGAACTTACTTGGGCTGGATTTAATCTACTGTCTGGATGCTCTTAGGATGCTCCAGTGTGTCCTGCCGAGCTGCTTGTGAGTGCCTGCACATGAACCAGGCAGAGGGCAGGGTTTGGCATCGTCCTCCCTGACCCAGTTGACTTGCACTGACCGAATCCATCAGGATCTGAGCGCTCCCAGTGGCCTTTCAGCTTGCAAGGACCAACCTCTGCCTCAGCGACCCCAAACACGTGCCTAAAATGGATGTAATTCCTCTCCTTATTCCTATGTCCAGCAGCTGAATACCACGAAATCCTGATTTACTAAAATAATTCCCAGTCTCTAAATGACTCCTGTAAAGCAACTTAAACCAGCTGTAACTGGGAGAGTTCTTTAAATATTTGCAATCCAGGCTTGGCATGGGGCAAACTGTTCTTATAGGGAAGAATTTAAGACATTTCCATTACTTCCTATGGGATTTCAGAGGTCAATTTGGGGCTGTGTAGGAGGGAAAAGGTTAGAAGCTAAGTCAGTGGCTTACAGAAGTGTGGTGGTGATGGGTGTATTTCCCTGTGCACAATAATGGTGGTTTGGGTTTTTTTTCCCTCCTTTTTATCCTTATTTTCTGCTTCCTACAAAAGGAGCTTTGGCTTAAATCCCTCTGCCCCAACAGAGCATTTTCCAGGCGCTCTCAAGGCACAGACCAAGTTCCTCTTTTCATACCTGATAGCCCAACTTTTTAGTTTCTCTTTCTTTAGCTTTGAAGCTCCTCCTGCCACTCGAGCTCTCAGCCATTTGTTTGGGGCCTGGAGAGGTGTCAGCAGCATCCTTTGCCCTCGTGCACAGCGTGTCTGCAGCTTGCACTGGCGCTGCTCCCTGTGGATAAATGCTTCACCTGGGAAATAATGGCTCAGAATGCTGCTGCTCTCTGGTCTCAGCTGCTGGCAGATGGAGTTGGGGATCATCTGGTGATCCCAGTGCAGTGGATGATGCTCTGTGTGGTGTTAAATCACTGCTTTGATGCGAAGTTTTTGTTGCCCTGGTCTCTCCTCCACTTAATCTGCAACCAGCTGGTGATGAAGTGATGTGGGTTTGTTTGCTTGTTTTTTCTTAATTGCAAGAAGTTGCTGCCATCCAAAAATTGTGTTTTCTTGGCTGGGTGGTTTTCTCCTCCAAGCCCTTTGGGCTCGTGTTTCTCATCTGTTTTCAGCCCACCCCTGGGTGAGCAGCAGCAGTTGTGGTGGGTCAGCACCAAACATCAGAGGCTCCTCCTGTGCACAGCCCAGGCTATTAAAACGTGTTAATTTATTGCTGTGGGGAGTGAAGTCAGCTTCAGGGCACGTTTCAAGGGAACTGCCTCTCCCCAGTGTAGGAGCAGCGACTTGCAGCCGCCAGACCTTTCCCAGCTTGTGTCTTTTAATCAGATGTGCTCAGCTGGGTCCAAGCAAACCACCAGATAGTCCAGATTTGAGGCAAAAATACCTGTCTTCCCTCTCATTTAAGGAGCTTTTTTCCAAGCAGTCTCAACACTGAGGCAAAGGGGAGCTGCCCCATTCTTTTTGAGTTGAGTGTCCTAGACATATAAAGGAGAAGGGGTAAACAGCTGCAAGGAGCATGTCAATTTTTCAGAAAACTGAAGCTCCCATTTAGCACAAGTGCCCTCAGTGTGAGTGGTCCTTGCTAGGTCAGTACCAGTGAGGGCTCAGCATGAGGATGGAGCTGTCCCAACCAGGGTGTGCATCAGCCCGGGGTATTATCTGCTGATGAAGAGGCAGGGCGGTTGCTCTTAATCCAAGCAGAATAATGTGCCTGAGAGCTTAATTCTCTTCGGGAAACAAACAGAGATGCCTCGGTGCCAAGCGTCCTTTGGGACTGTGCAAATGTTTGAGGGGGGTTTGGCCCCCCGAGCTGGGCAGGCTGGGCAGCGGGAGCGCTGATGGTGCTGGGCAGCGTTTTGCTCTGATGTACGTAGCAGGGGGAGAGCTGGACAGCTCTGGTTGAGAAAAATAACCGATTATAATTTGGCTGTGGGTGGGGAAAAGCCAGTCCTTGCCATAGGTGCGGGATTGCAGAGCAGGGGCAGGTCTGGCTCCTCGGCGGGGCTGTGCCGGGCTCCTGGGGGGGGATTTCTTGTTGACCAAGTGCTCCCCATTTCAATTATCGCTTTTTTTTTTTGGCTCGCCATCCACGGACTGAGGCAGTACCTGAATGGCCTTATGCTTAAAAAAAAAAAAGAAGAAAGGATTAAAGAATATAGTAATAGCCTAAAGAACACCCCGACGCCCCCGCTCATTTCTTCCATCCCTCCCACCTCCTTCATCCCGCCCCCCCTGCGTTCATCTCCCCCGGGTCTCCCTGCAGAGCTGGGCTACAACTTTCTCTGGGAGACAGCGAACTGTATTTAAAATCTAGGTCAGGGAGGGAGGGGGAGTGGTACCGGCGGGCAGGGCCCCTCCTTGCCCCGTTCCTACCGGTGCCGTGCGGCGCCAAACCATCGCCCCCCCCCCCTCCACCATCGGTTTACCGGGAGGGGGTGTTGTCGGCATCATTTCAGCCTCCCCTCGCAGGGGTGCGTTTGTGGCGGGGCTGAGCGAGGCGGGACCGGGCGGTCCCTCAGGGCCGCCCGCGGGAGGGAAACGTGAAGGAAAGGAGGGGGGGAGCCATGAGGGGGCGCGCGCCCGCTCCCCCCGCCCGCCCCGCCGGCCGCGGGTTCCCCTCAGCCAATGGCGAGGCGGCGCTGGCGCCCCGCCCACCACCCCGGACCAATGAGAACTTACTACAGTGTTGTGGGGGGGGGAGAGGCGGGGCCGCGCGGGGCTGGGGGGGCAGAGCCGCGGGCGGGCGGCGGCGGGCGCAGAGCGGCGGAGCCGGACGGGGAGCGCGGCGAGAGGAGAAGAGAAGCGGCGGGGCTGGGCTGGGCACGGCACGGCACAGCCCCCGGGGTGAGGGGCCCGGCACCGCAGCGCGGGGCTCTGCGGGGCCCGGCGTGAGAGAGGGGCGGCGGGCGCCGCGCGCGCGCGCGCGGGGGCGGCCGGGTAAGTGCTGCGCGGGAGCGCGCGCGGCCTTGGCGCGGCGGGTCCGTGTGTCTGCGTGTCCGCCTGTCCGCCGGCGGCGGGGCGGTGCGGCCCCCTGCGCGGGTGGGCACGTGTGCGTGCGCGTGTGCGGTTGTGCGCGGGGTGCGAGTGCGAGAGGTGCGTCTGTGTCCGCGCCGGGTGCCTGTGTGTGTGTGTCTGTGTGTCTGTGTGTCTGTGTGTCTGTGTGTCTGTGTGTGTGTGTGTCTGTGTGTGTGTGTGTCTGTGTGTGTGTGTCTGTGTGTCTGTGTTCGCACTGTCTGAGCTCCGAGCCCCTGTGCGGGTAAAGGATGCGGGTGCGTGGGGTGCTGGGGGATGCACGCGTGGTCTGCACGGGCACCGCGCGTGTGTGTGTTGGGCATGGGGGGGTGTGCGGTGCGGCTGCTGCGGGCTCTGCGTGTGTGTGCGCGGTGTAGCTCTGTGTGTGTGTGTGCCTGGTGTGTTTGCACCAGGTGGGTGTTTGCACGGTGTATCTGTGTTTGCATGGCATGTTTGCACCGCGCGCGTGTGTACTCTGTGTGTGTGTGTGTGTGTGCACACTGGGTGTTTGCGCGGGGTATGTGTGTCTTTGCATGGTGTATCTGTGTTTGCACGGCAGGTTTGCGCTCTGTGCGTGTGCACGGTGTGTCTGTGCGTGGTGTATGCGTTTGCACTGTGTGTGTGCACCGCGTATCCGTGTTTGCACTGTGTGTGTGTGCACAGCTCGTGTGTGAGCGCTCCCTCCGTGTGTCATGGAGAACTGGAAGCCGAAAGGCTGAGGCTCAGCCCGAGGCAGATCCTGCAGGAGCCAAGAGACAGGGATAGCAGGATGGGGACAGCGCAGGGGAGCCGGCACCCAGTCACTGGGGCAGGAGGTGCCTGGGGGCTGCCGTGGCCGAGCCGGAGTCCCCAGCTCTGCCCGGAGTCCATTGTGCAGGAGGAGGAGGAGGAGGAAGGAGACATGGCGGGGAAGGGCTGGCGGGGAATTGCTCTGGGCTCTGTAAGCCCACGGGGACCTGCTCACGCACCCGTGGGACAAACGTGGGTGCCGTGGTCTGGCAGCACCAGCCAGGTGAAAGCTCTTTCCCGGCCGTGCATCCCACTTCCCTCTGAATTCCAGCTCAGGAAAACACCTCAGCCGGCTGGGAAGCGACACTCTCCAGCTAACAGGATTTTCCGCCAAGGCATATTTTTATTTCCCATCTCCAGAGGGGCACCGTTCGCAATGAAAACAGCTCCAAAGGGTCTGGAATGAGTTAAAATCCACCTCGACCGCCTCTGTGAGTGCCGTGGCTGCAAGTGTCCCGGGCCCTCGCTTCCGTGTTTCTTGGGGAAACGGAACTTGCTCCCCCTTTGTGCGCCCAGAGGGCTGTGTGTGGTTTGGGGGGGTTGGTTTTGGGCGGGGGCCGACGGCCCTCCCTGCTGGGGGTGTGTAAATGGTTATTCAAGAATTGCATGCTTGGCAGCAAAGAGAAAATATCTTAGAGATGGTCCAGATCCTGGGGCAGGTGTTGTGCTGGTTCGGTTATATTTCTGTGTGTTATAATTTAATTAAGGTAGTGGAGAAGCAAAGCAAAATAGGTCCCTTCCAACGCAAACTATTCCATGAAAATCTTATTTCTGAGCAGCACTACAAGCTCAATTTTTGCCTTACCTCGCTCTTTCTATTTAGTATCTTAAGCCTTCAAAACACGCTGGGTTTCATTTGCCTTAGTTTGGTAGATCTGGGGGGATGGTCTTTGAATTAGTGATTATTCTTACTCACAGTTGAGTAAGAATGTAAAAATAATCCCTGTAAGGTCTCAGGGGGTGGAGGACACTCCTGGTCTGGATGGGGGATGCAGAGGGGCTCTGCCCCGGCCGCTGTCGCTGCCCTGGTGCCGCGGAGTGCAGTTCCTTTCACAATAAGCTGACTTGTGTGTTGCTGCTCCCTTTGCTTCAAAGGCTGCTTTAAGGAGGTCCGAAGTAGGTTTTTTTCCTTTTTTAATGGCTGGTCCAACCGTATTTTTAATGACTTGAAGCTTTTCCTGCAGCGTTGTGGTGGTTGTTAAGGGCTGTCCTGCTCGCAGTGTGTGTCTCGTGTCAGTGGTGCTGACACACTTGATGTTTATATTTTGCATCGTGCCAGCCCCTGGCATCCTCAGCTATGTTTCTGGGATGATTTGGAGCGTTGGGTGTGATTCAAAAGGCAGTGGGGTCCTTTGCATATCTCTGCTGCCATGGCCTTAATAAAGAAGGTGAGGATTTTCTAGGATTCCCATGGACAAACATAATCTGCTGTGGAAGGTAAATATCGGGATAAACATAGCGCTCCTTACCGTGAAAACTCAATTAGAGCCTTATGAAACAGAGAGAAGGATGATTATTTTTCCCCTAACATAAACACATTCATTATTTCCTCTACCAGTTTAGATTAGGAGAATGGAAATTACCAGTGTTTTCGTCTGATCTCACAATTGCAATTTGAAACAAATAAGATTATCAGAGGCAAAGCGTTCGCAGGGAAAGCAACACTCCCGAGGAGGGAGGACCATTCTCGGCCTGTTTCCAAACACTGTATGTTCCCAAAGCCTAAAAAAAAATGCTTCAAACAGTGATACTCCAAACCTACAGCTCCTGGCTCTGGCATCTCCCTGCCAACTGCCCTCGCTCCGCATGAGCGGCCACGGGATTTTTCACTTGACAGCGTTTGATTTTCAAAAAGTGGTAAAACATGTCTCTCCCGACGCCCCATTTACTGCTTGTCGAGCAGATATTAGAATGGATGGGAGGTGGGGACCTGGCTTCTCTAGTGAGCAGCCAACCACCCCTACAAATTCATTCATTAGCCATCAGAGTGTTGCTGTGCCGGGGTAGCTTGCAGGGATGTTGGGATGCTCCGTGTGCTTTGATATGTTGATGGCAGGATGATGATGATGTGAATGTGGTGTGTAATGTGCTGGAATAAAGTTGTGTGTACAGAGGGTTGCTGATTGAAAGTAGTGGCTCTGTGCTGTGTTTTCACCAGGGGTTATTTCGCATCTCAAAGGAATCTTGGATTTTTGGGGTCAGCAAGTGAACCTCCTGCTGTTCATCCTCGGGGCAGTTCAGTGGAGGTGTTGACTGTGTATCCACAGCATTTGGCTAGGAGTTTCTCCTCAAACACCTTTCCTTGTGTTCTCCAGTGAGGAGTGTGTGCTGAGAGGCTCTTCATTTGTCAGTACCAGTTCCACTGCAGAGCAGGTTTTTTTCAGCCCCTTACTGCCATATTGCACCTATTTCTTGGAAGAAGCCTGAGAAGTCAGTGATCCTCAGAGATCTTGTGCCCATGGTGGGTGGGAAAGCTCTGGCTCTCCCCAGGTGCCTGAGTGAGGGATCCCTGCTCCCAGTGGGAGCTTCCCATCCTGCTGTGGATGGAGGCATGTGTGGGGCTGCAGTGGGGAGCTGAAGCTTGGCTTGTGTTGATGTGCCTCACTGGGTCAGTGCCTGGACTTGCTGGAGCTGCTTTTACATCCCTGGGAATAAGCTGTGATGAATCAGAGGTGTTGCTTTAATAGGGGAGTCTGAGGGCCCTGCAGCAGCCCCATGGATGCAAATCATTTCCTACCATCAACCTGACTTTGTGCTTTTGAACTCCTGGCTTCTCCCTGCCCGTGGCTCTCCCTGTGCAACTTTCCTGGAGCGTTAAGAAATGGCAGCTGCTCAGGTTGTTCAGGCTCCAAGCTGCGTTTTGTTGCTGTCCTGCATCTCTCTGGGGAAGCTCCAGAGAGCTTTGCATCGTGAGTGGAAATTGCACCCTGGGCCTGGGGATCTTTTGCAATGATTGTTCTGCTTTCTTGGTGCTTGGCTTTTGCTGTAATCCTGTGTAGATTAAGCAGAGGGCTGTACGTAAAGATTTCTCTTTATATGTCTCATCTACTACTGTTTTGATCAGTATTGTGGTTCCTTAAGTTGCAAAGAGCTGTAGGATGCTGCATAGCAGGGATTTATCTCTGCCCATCGGATGGATTAGGTAGGAATGTTCATGGCTTGTACTTAATCCAGATTAATATTATTAGTTTCTTTACGTTCAGTCGGTTGTTTACGCTTGTTTTTCTGTTTATGTGAATTTCTGCTTTTGTAATTCCCCTCACATTGTGTATTAAAAGCAAATGCTTTTAATTTCTCCATGTAGATGAACTAAATCTCTTTTTTTTTTTTTTTTTTTTTTTTTTTAAAGCAGTTCCACAGAGAGGAAAATTGTGTGGGTTTGGGGGGTGTGTCCAGGCAATTGTACTCTTCCAGGGCACGCTCCTGCAGACCCTGCTGCATTTCTGATCCGGGCTTTTCAAACAAATTCCCATGCCAGCCTGCTTTAGCTGCTGTGCTCAGAGCAAACATCGACAGCAGTGGGTTGTGATTTATAATTTATAAAGCCTCACAGCACTTGAACTCTGGTGCTTTTGGAGGGGACCGAGGATGTTGTACCTCCCTGATCTCAGTGGAGAGCCTGAAAGCTGTGGGAAGAAGAGCAGCTCTGGGAGCTGTTTCTCCTTGGGGTGATGGGAGAGCTCCGTCGTTCGGTGCTTCCCTCCCACACACACATCTTTGGGGAGCAGCCCAGTCCATCTGCTGGTGAGCGTGAGTGCCATGGGATGTCAGCCTGGCTTCCCAACAGGGTCACACCATGGAATAACCCTCCTGAGGAAACCTTGGAGCCCAGACCTGGGGAGGAGCTTCGCTCTGCCCAAACCGAGTCCTACTCACACGGGATCAGCTCAGCCCGAGTTGTAACTGCAGCAAACACACCGTGGCTGGAGCTTGGGAATAGGGACACTGTTTGGAAGCAGCAGGAGAAGAACTGGGCTAGTTAGCTGTTTCTGTGAAAACCACAATTCCTTTGAACCCACGGGTCACCGTTTGTAGGCTGATTATTCCCCCCCTTCCCTGCCCCACGTAAGGCGCGTGTGTGAGAGAGATAATTAAAAGCTTTTAGTTAAATAAATAACTAAGCTGCTCACGCGGCTTTATAGTAGAATTGCAGAGCCAAACCCTTGGAGGTGGAAGATGGCGCGTGCTGCTGCTGGTCCCGCAGCATCTCCCGCCTTTCCGTGCTGGAGCGGGCTCAGGGCGTGATTCCATGTGGACTTTTCCCCCCCCTGGGGCTTGTGTATCACTGAACGTAAGAGCGAGCTGGATGTAAGGGGGGACAGTCCCATCCCATTGTGTCCAGGGCCTCGGGCTGTATTTTATTCCCCGCTATTCAAACTCTGCTCCGAAGACGGGATTAATAACTCCCGCCCGGCTTCATCTGTGGTGCCTGTGTGCAAATGGATCAAAAAAAGCGTGAGCTGGTCTTTGCAATTCTCTGGTGAGATGGGGCTGGATGCTCCGGGACAGCTCGAAGGGTGGTTTGGTTTTATCCCTCTGACGCAGAGCGCGATGGAACGTTTCATATTCCAGCCCCGGTTTCTGCCTCCGTGAGCTGCCCGCGGTGCCTCGAGCCAGGCACTCAGAAAATGAGAAACATGCAGCTGGTGACCATTCCTGGGGAGTTTTAGGAGTCATTTGTCATTGGGCAGGGGCTGGTTCATGGAAGGGTAAAGATCTTTCAGGTCCAGTTTAGCTGCCCTAGCCAGGAAATATTTCTCCTGCAGCCCTGCCTTGCTGCTGCCTTCCAGTTCTGAAACAATGGAAAAGGGAGTTCTACAACCAATGTAATAGAATATAAGAGATGCAGAGGCAGCTCAGGGTGGCATTTTGCAGTCTGACAAAAAACCCCCCTTGGATCCCCGAACAAAAACCGGTCTGTCCTTTAAATTCTGTGTTCTGTGTGCACGTGGTGTTCTAGTCCTGCTTGTAAAGACACATATCCAGGCAGTGTCACCTTGACCTGCACATCAGACACGAGCTGGTGGGACCCTCCAGGGATGCAGCCCCTTGGAAAAGAGCAGTGATGAGCTGCCATCCTCCCTGGGCAAGGGAACTCTCCTGTTCTTCATGTACATGAAAACTCAGCTGCTTATTTTTGTCTGAAAAGTCTTGAAATCCAGCATTAGGCCAAAGTTTTCTGTCCCAAGTACCTGTTTTGCAACTGTTGGCTGGCGGTGATTGACAGGCAAGATGGAAATTGTGGGTTAAAGTTGTGTGGGGGTTGTTGGTATGAAGTTAAAAAAAAAAAGTCACCTAACCAGCATCTCTCTCTCTCCTGTGTGAGTGTGTGTAAGTGTGCAGAGGTAATAGAAAGTCCATTTATCTTGTAAACATGCCCTGACACAGGCAGAGGATGTGTTCCCAAGCTGCTTGCAGGGGGAAGGGGGCACGTTCCATGCAAGAAAACAGAGCTTTTAGGATTCAGTGGCCAGTATTAAAATTTGAGCAGTGAGAAACGGGATGGGGTGAATAGCAGGCACTTCCCTGGTGTTCCTCCATCCCAGGGAATAGCAGCACTGCATCCACGTCCCTCCATCCCTCCTGGGATCGTGGCCGATGCCGATATCGCTGCTCTTTTATCTCCCACTGCCAACTTGAAAGTGAGTGTGTGTGGTGAGCAGCTCCTGAGAGTCTTGGTGAATAAGCACATCCAATAGCAACGTGGTAAACTTGGTGTGGGCTGCCTGGTCCAGCTGCTGGGATAACTTTCATCTGGGACAAGCTGGAAGCGTTTAGGGCCTGGGGAGGAGTCCAGCTGCAAATGCCCATTTTCAATGTTTGTACAGAGCTCTAGTCACAAAGGTTTAAGGATCCCTACACTTTCTTGGAGAGGGGGAACAACTAGGAAGAGGAAGTATTTTGGGAGGGAAAAATTGCGGGGTAGATATACCTTGCTTTTCTGTGGATTTTCATGTGCAGCCAGGCCCCTCCTGGGTGTTTAAACATGATGGAAGAGAGCTCTTGCAGACACATGGGTTTGCTGACTTAATCACACAGATGAGCTGGCTTCATTCTCCAGGGGGTTCTGAATAATAATTTAATATTGTAGGGGACAGGCACAGGATAGACCCTGGAGAAGGGGGTTTATCTGCAGTGAGAGCAACTCCATCAACATGGGAAGGGTGTGCTGGCGATAGCAGGGAAATGGCCACGTGCTGAATTCCTCTGATACCTCTTCCAACGTGTGTTGTTGGAAGAAATAGTTTCTTCAGACTTCTCCTGGAGCTTTTTGTTGTTGTTGTTGTTGTAACTGCTGCTTCTGTTATTTCCATCCTGTCCACCTCGATGCCGCCTTCAGAAAACACTTCCTTTGTTTATGGGCGGCTGTATCAGTTTGTTTGCTCCCGCCTGTCTCTGCACTTCCCTTCCCTCCCCCGGGAAATGGTGGAATAAAGCTGGGGTTGCCTGACGAGGTCAGAGCAGCTGGTGTGCCCATCCTCTGGCAGGACACCTCTCTCTGCAGTGAGGTTTGGGGTCCTCACTGAGGTTTGAATATCCCCTTGATAACAAGAACTGAAGGGACTTGCAGTGCCTGAGTGTGTTCATGTCAAAAAAATGACCTTTTTTCCCCTCGCTCTTGCGCACTGGAGCAAGTTTTTGTTCTGTTTTATTTTGTTCTGAAGCGAGGTGCTTCGAGTAGCTGGTGTCTCCCATCCCCTCAGTTTTGGGACACCAGTGTGGAAATATTCCTCTTCCTGGTTCAGGTGCTCTTGCTCCCACCTGCAAACACCCATCAGATGCCAGTGGGAAAACCAGCGGTGGCAGGGACAGCGTTAGTGGTTCGTGTTTTGCAGCCGCTGCTCTTGGCTTATTTAAAAATGATGGTTGACTCTCTTCATGTGCCCCGGTGATGACAAATGGTGATATTCCTTTTGCAGGCATGTGGTTTATTAAAAAAGGAGTTCCCCTTGCACGATGAATCGAGAGGGAGAGCTGGGGGGAACTGGATCTGCCAGGGAGGAATGGAAGTAGATAATGGATGTGAGGGATGAGTTGGGCAAAGAAAGGAGACTTGCAGTTACAGGGGAATTTGGTATTTCACTGTGACGCTTTTCTTGCAGGTTTATTTTTTTTTTTTATAATTGAGCTGGACTCTCCAGCACGAGCCTGGTTGTGGCACAGGTGGGGTTTGATCCACGCAGTGCTGATCCCAACACAGGCCAGCCATCTAGGGATGCACACACGTTGCATTATATACAACATATGCCAATAGGGTGGAATTAAACTTCTTTTTTTTTTATACTTTTTTGAGGCATCTGAGCTACATCTGTGCCAGTGATAAGGTTCCCTGCAAACACAAGTGAAGGGAGCAGGTGCCAGCACCCTGCAGGTTGCAAGGTGTGCACGGAGCTCATCGTTGAGGTACCAACCTGATTACAGGGTTGGCTCTGTCTGCTGGGGGGAGTGGTTGTACATTAACCATTTCTCGTGATTTCTCAGCACAAACAGTCGTAAATCACTCCTGTGGTAGGAGCAGATGCGAAAAGCCCTCGGTTCCTGTGCAGCTCCTGCCTGGGCCTTTGAAAATACAGTTGTAAAGAAACAAAGAACTCTGCCCTTTTGATGTATTAACTGTAAAATAAACTGGAAAATTGTAGCTAGATTGTGCTTGTTTTGGAAACAAGCACAATCTTGTAAGTGTAACCTTCTGAAGCTTCTGACTGTGGCAGAAAACCCAGGAGTGGTGAGTTATACTGAAACTAAGCTTTGATTAATTGTAACTTTTGTAGCGCTTGAGCTTTGCCACTAGAAAAAGTCTTGGTTTAGGTGAAGAACACTTGTTTTTTCATTAAAAACACCTGTTCTAATAAATTTTCGAGCTGGTTGGGGGGGAGGAGACATCAAGTGGAGCTGCAGCTGTGCACCTCTTGAAGCAGGAGGTTCGTGGGTGGGTTGTTCCTGTGTTACCTCAAGGGTCTGCTCCTGTTTTTCCCCCGATTCCCGTCAGCAGAAACACTCCCTGAGAAAATATTTTGAGACATTTACAGAAAACAAGTGGAGAGGGGAAAATCACAAGCCTCTCTGTTGGAAAACATCATCAGAGCTTTGCTAATGGAGCAACAGCATTTGGGATTTTGGCTGCACCCCACGACGCCGAGCGTCAGCCAAACCCAGCAGTCGCTCAGTTCCACATCTCCAGAGGAAACACCAACTGGGCAACGTGCAGTTTTTGTCTGTTTTTCCCAAGTTAATCTCCTTGCCTTGCTTTCCCACCCATGGACTGTGGTTTTGCCTAGTCACAAGGTGTTTCATGGGTGCAGCAGTTCAGGTGCTGCGAGTCAGAGATGTCTGGAGATGAGTCATTAGAGCTCAGGATGGGGCAAGTTTGTTGAAAACAACCTGGGAGAACCCCAGGCTTTGCACAAGCTTTAAAATTAAAGGTTGATTTCCAGACACAAAAAGATCCAGACCTCTTGGTATTGGCAGCAATGAGCTCTTTGATGGTGCTTTGGGAAATATGCTTGAAATTTGTTGCCGTGTTTTAAAGAAAAATATATCTTTGCTGCTCCAAGCAGTGAATTATAATTTTTTTTTTAAAATGCAAATTGGAAAAAAATGCAAATTGGAAAAAAATTCAGCTTGGAGCTGTGCAGATATTTGATTTTCAAGTTGATAATTTGTCACACAAGCAATGAGCCAGTGTGGTACCCGGCACAGTCCCTTATGGCTTTTGCAGTGATCATATGTGTGATCTGCACTTACTGTGGGGAAAAATGGATGTGACACTTGCATTTTAGTAGGAGGACTGTCTTTTTGGGTTGAATCACTGTAAATGGGGATGTGTGTGTTTCATCTGAAATCCGAGATCCACCCATCTGGCATTAATGCAGTGTTTGGGATCAGCCACCTGCAGCAGGAGCCTATGCAGCCATTCCCCATTTACCAATGGCACCAGCCCGTTTGTGCTTGTGCAGCATCTTCCTGTTTCCAGCCATGCTGGAACTTGGGTTTGCTGCCTAAAATGAACTCCTTCTGTAACATAGCAGCTCACTGGGTGACCACTAATTGAGTTAATTGCTGCCCTTAATATGAAATATATTGTGGGTTAGAGAGGCACGTTCTGCTGCCCCACAGGACTCGACTGATGCAGTTCCAGGCATGGGACACCTCCCTGTGTCCCTGTGCAGGCACGTTCCTTATGGGAGCAGTTCATGCCACTGCAGCGTTCCCTCTTGATGCTGCAGTGGGATCTCCAAGCCCTACTGGAGTTATTCACCTTTTTATTTTTCCTCTTGTATGTAGAAGTCTCTTCCCTGCTGTTGTCAGGACTGAGTTCTGCATTGCTGTTGGTGAAAGTGCACCACACCACACAAGTTAAAACGCACACTTTGAGCCAAAAAAAAATCTAACATTTGATAAAAAATGAGTAGATAATCGTGGTGAAGTGCTATTTCCTTCTGGCACGTCGCTGTTTCACACAGTGGCAGTGCGTTGTGCAATAGGGATCTATTTGTAGAAAGGAAAAGAAGAGGCCAGAGTTTACGGGATCTTTCTCAAAGTCCTACAGAAGGATGTCTTTCACCAGGGGGATTATTAAATCTGAGCAATGTGAGTTGCAAAATAACGTCTTGCACTGCTGCCTGCAGATGCCAGTGTGTCTGTGAAGGCTCTGCCAGCTGCAGAGGGTCGTTCCGTGCCGTCCCTGAAGGCTCACGCTGGGCTCCCGTGTCCCAGGGCTCTGCCACAGGGAGTTGTTTTGGGTCTTAACCTTCCAGGTCCGGTGTCAATGCCTGAAAAGCTCAAGTCATGGTATAAAGTGACCTGTGCTTGGAGGGCAATGTTTTTTCAGGTGTTTTTTTCTGTATTTTGGGGAGTTTGGGGTCTCCATCCTCCTGTTTTTGGCTGGTTTTCCAAAGGCACTTAGAACTCACTTGCATTTATGCAGCACTGGCTGCTGTTACTGGTGTGTGCCCCACATCCCCTGAGTTAACAACCCCAGTCCTGAACTGCTGCTGTGTTTTGTTGAATCCCAAAGGAGAAAACAGATATTTAGTGCTGTGGATGCCGGGGGGATCCCAGAGGCTGCTGAGATCTGGGCGGTGAGGCTGCAATGACCTTCTGCTGTTTCACCAAACCTCCTCTTCATGCTCAGGGCTGTTATTCCACCACTGAGACCAGGAATCTGTGTTTCTTCCCCCAGAGGAGAGGCTGGTCCTGGATGCCAGCAGGTTTGAAGCCCCGTGCAGCGCAGCCGGCAGCAGCCTCGTGCGCAGGGTGCTCGGTAATTAACGTCGGCTCTTGAGCGCCGAGTAATTGGGAGCAGTAATTGGATGGTAGCTTAAGAGCAGGAGCATGGTTAAATAAACCAAACAGGCTTGCAGTTGTAGTGTCAGCAGGTAAAACTCCTGGGAAACAGCAAATCCACATGGCAGTGACGGGTGGCACGAGCGAGGTCTGCGCTCAACGCAGGCGCCCCAGAGCAAAGGCAGCGATCCGGAGCGTGCGGAGCAGAGCAGGGCAGGTCCTCTCCTCCTTCCCCGGGTGCTGAAGAGGGGGCACAACCCGGTAAGGCAGATATTTTTTAAACAAGAAAATGAAATGTTCTTGTTTTGGAGTTGTAGGTCACTTCAGAAGAGTTTTTGCGGCTTGTTTAGTTGGGGAGCTGGAGCAAGCTCGGGCTGTGCAGTGGCGTCCTGAACGGAGACCAGCTCGTTGCATTTGTTTCTGTCTTGTTTTTGCTTTTTATTCTTAAACCACACTTCTTGCCACTGCAAGGGCTGCAAAAACCAACCTGCTTTCTGCAGCTGGTGTGGCATTTTCTCTACTCTCATTTTCCTCGTGCCCTGGTCACGGCTTGCACCGTCGAGGAGGTGCCTTGGAGCGAGCTGAGCCCCCTCAGACCTTGTGTGCACGCTCGTTATTTTCATCTTACAGAGGAACAGGCGACCATTTACCTTCAGCTCAGGTATATAGAAGGAGAACCTGAAGGAAGTGCAGAGGAGGTGGTTTATGGATGTATTTATTGGAGGAGCAAAGAGCTGGTTTGGCAGGAGCCGCCTGGCCGGGGCGCCTGGGTGAGCTCACCGATGCTTTTTGCTCTCTCCACTCTTTCCCCCTGGCCTCGTTTGAAGGGTCTCCTCATGGCAGTTTTAACCCGAACAATGATATCACCAGAGCTTGCAGAAAAGAGGATTTGTGTGGCATTTTATTCCCTTGTGCTGCATGAATGTGGATTTCAGCAATATTGTTGTGTGGCTCCTGCTGTCAGCAGCACGGTGAAAAGAGCGGCTCACTTGTCTGGAATTGTGACTGTGGGACTCGCAGCCCTTCAGCAGCACAGTTTTAGCTGGGGCTCTCCATTTAGTCTTCAGCCCTGGGTGCTGGGCAAGACCAGTAGTTTTCGAGTCCAAAATACTGAGGGTGATATGGTTTATTCTTGATTTTCTGTTGGTTTTGGTACTTCATAAATAGCCGGGACCCTGTGAGTCTGCAGAGCTTCCAGCTGGATGAAGCACTGTTGGGCTCAATGAGGCTTCAGCTGTGCGTGAGGCAATTGCACAACTGGGTTTTAAATATAAAAAAGGGAAAAATAAGCAAAGCTTCTCCAAAAAAACATGTGGTTGTTCTTCCCACCGTTATATTGTCGGGGGGAGGGTGTGCACACACACAGGCACACACTTTCAATAGAGTAAGGATTATTTTGAGACCTAACTCACAAAGTAAGTATCAATGGGATGCTAAATTGTGTACACAAGGCCAGTAGCTTATCCAGAAAGCACCACTATCCTCAGCTATGATTTATTTTAGCAGGGAGAGATTTAAACCAGCTGATGTTTTCTGCATATGCTTTATCCCTACTAAAGGAAATGCTTGGTCTTTAATGGCTTTTCACTTATATTCAAATATTGCAGTGTTTAAACAGTCGGGAGGTGTTTGCTGTTGTCTTCTCAGCTGGTTGGTGGCCAGCAGTGTCCTGGCTGTGCCACGGCAGGTGTGTGCCAACACTGGTGGGAGTGGGGAAAGCTGATTTACAACTTCCAAGTGCTGCCCCAGTTTCTCATGTCCACCTGTCTCCATGCCCAGGCTCCCTTTAGTGCCCTTGGGGATGTTAAGCTTCTCCCAGTGTGATGTTTAATGCAGGATGAAAGGGAGAAGATTCGAGGGAAAGGTGTGAGTGGGTGGGGATCCTGGGCAGCCCCTGGAAGTGGGGAGAGAAGGTAGGAGGGGATCGAGGGGTGGTGGAAGGCAGAGAGATGAAGTGCAGCTGGACAGGAGGGTGGGAGACATGCCTTTAGTGCATGTTGTCCATGGAGCTCCTGGGTGGAGCTGTTTGGATCAGCAGGATTAGGTGTGGCTGGAGGGGAAGGTGCTGCAGTGTTTTGTTCACAAACCCGAGGACCATCCGGGAGCACCAGGGTGAGACTCAGCACTGACACTGGCCTGGTGTGCTGGGTGGCAAAGGTGGGCGTTGAAGAAGTAAAAAATACCTCTTGAGAGCTGGTGAAACGTGGCATTGCTGCTGTTTGTTCAGTGAAATCACAACCCACAACACCCTCCCACACCAACCCATCCAGCGCAGAAAGGAGGGTGGCAACTGAAAATATGAGCAAACAGCCCCTGGATGTGGGTGCAAAATGTGTTTCTGACCCCTCCCTGCAGTGCTGAGCGTGAACACAACTTCCTTTTCCTTTCTGTAGTCTGAAGAAAGCGATGTTTGTGCACATTTCCTCCATGCAAATGATGGCAGCAACCCTGGGCTGATGCCGGAGCTGAGCTGTGAGCACCAACGTGGATCCTTACTTGGGTCTCCAGCGCTGAAACCTCACAACACCATCTTACCTTCCATCCCATTTTTTTAAATCAGTGCTCACCCTTCCCCCCCAAGATGGTATTTAATATCCTGCTCACTGTTTCCTACTGCTGATAGGCCAGGCTGGAGCTCAACTGCCGTGTCCTGGTGAGCCATTAGTGCATCCGGATGGGATCGGGGCAGTAATTCTGAGCAGGAGTGAGCACAGGCTCCCTGGGGGATAACTCTGTCGTGGCTCTGTGGGCAGGCAGGAGGTGTCAGCGTCATTAGTTTGGTTCTGCAGCAGAAGTGGGGGTGATAAGGTGCTCGCTGGGTGTTTGCTCTCCCAGAGGATCAAAGGGATTCCTGGCAGCTGAGCAGCTGAAATTAAGCACCCCGTTAACAGAGCTTTGGAATGGTGATGGACCAAAATCTCTGGGTTAGGCACCGAAATATCACCCCTTGATCCCACGGGACAATAGTGAGAGGATTGCCTGAAATGGATGGTCGCTTTTTTGCTGTAAACTTCTGATAGCTGCGCTCCCACTCTGCTGCCTCAGACTGCCGGGGGTTTCTCCTGAACCCTGCCAAAGAAACAGGTGATTATTTAATGAAAATGGCATTCCCAAGCTGTGTGTCTTGTTAAAGCATCCAGAACGTCGTGTTGTGTCTTCTCCCCGCTGGTGACACAGCGCAGCCAGTGTGGGAATGACGGCAATTTTGATTCAAAGCCATCTCCAGTGAAAATGGTTGTTTGTAAATGTGTTGCATCAGATGTGTCAATGGATGTAATTAAGGAATGAAGGCTGCTGCACACCCCTAATTAAGGGGATTAAAAACTAAAGCTGCCTGATTTCACTGTTGGGTGGAAAAAACAAACAGACAGAAGTGGTGGAGACTGCTGGAGGGCGAGTTTTGAGTGGGGGATTCTGCTGCTGAAAAGAGCAGCTCCGGGAGGTGACAGGACTGACCTGTTCTGCCATGTGTCTGTAGTTGACTGCTGAGCACAGAACATATCTGATTGCTGCTCCACACTTCCTCCAGTTTGGTTCCTGTTGGGGATGGGAGAGTTTTTATCCCCTGGGGTGCAGCCTCTGGGAGGTGACAGTCGTGTCACCCAGTGATGGTTTGGTGTCTCCCCACTCAGTGCCATCACCGGCTCTTGGCTGTTTTGGGATGATGCTCTGGGATCTTGTGTAGAAGCAGAGGAGAGATGTGTGTGAGGTGCTGAAAGCAGGGCAGAACCTTCAGGCATCCCTGAGGTGCTTTTGTGTGCGTGAAACGGGCCAAATTGCACCAGATCTGGGACAGTGAACGTTGTGTATGGAAATATTGGGGAGCTGTGCTCACTGAGGGCTTCTCCCTGGCTGTGCCAAGAGGATGAGTTTGTCCTGGGATGGGGACTGCTGAGGATGTCTCTCTAATCCTGACACTGATCTCCCATTGCTCATTTGACTCTGGGAGGGTGTCACTGCAGTTCAGGATCCCTGAAGGGCTGCTGGGGAACATCCTCTGTGTGGGAGGCATTGCAAAACCCGCTGGGATTTTCCAGGAACCATCTTCTCCTTTGCTCCCCAGCTTGCAAAGCCACCCCAAGGGGAAGGGTGACTTTGGGGTCACTGAGCATCACGAGCAGGAAAAGTGGGCAGAAAACCATCCCTATGGAGGTGGTGTGAAGTGTCCAAGTGCGTGCCTGGGACACGCAGTGCCCTTTTGTGGTACGTGGCCCTGCATTCACTGGGGCAACGTCCTTCTGGGGCCCTGGTGGCACTGGAGCTTGTCCCAGTCAAAGAGTCAGCACCTCAAGGCTTTACAAACAGCTTCTGACTCCTGTGTTTGGGAAAACAGCTGAGTGACTGGTTTGCTGCCTGTGGACCATCTCTGTTGGGAACGTGGAACCAGGATTGAATGGATGTTTGCATGTTCTCCTTGGGCACAGGCAGAAGCACCATGGGATGATTTTCTGGGAATGACGCAGAGTTTGGAATTAACTCATCACCTGCACTATTTAAAAGGGGAAAAAGAAAAAGAGGGGAGCTTTCTGGAGGAGCTGTCTCCCTCCCTCCCTCCTGTACACGGTGCCCAGAGAAGAAGCTTTGCTGTTCCCAGTCTGAGGCAAGGTCAGCAGCATCCCAGTTTGCATTTCCCATTGCTGCAGCCAGCTGGGAAAGGCCTGGTGGGCCCTGTGCTTCCACAGGCTCTGCTGGTTTTGCTGGGGACTTCAGTTAGCTCTTATGGGCTCTAAAGCCAAGCTGCCTGGTCTTGTGAGTTTTCAAATGGTTGAAGGTTGGGTTCTGTCTGTGATACTGGGAATTTACAGCTCAAGATTTGTGTTGGGGATGGATTTCTCCTTCTCTGTGTGTTGCACATGATACTGAGCCCTGAAAGAAGAGGAGACTTTAGAAAAGGGTGGCCCTTCCTGAAACAAAGCCTTCCCCCAGCTCGGGAGCAGCACAGGCTGCTGAGTGCTGATACCTGCCGTGGTTTGTACCCACCCAGTGAAACTCAGCCTCACAAAACCCTCCCTGCTTGCTGACTCATTATTCCTGGGCTCTTTGGAGCTTTTGCTGCCCCAGCTGTGTCTCCAGAGGCTGCAGCTGTGCTGGATCTGGGTTGTTCCAGGCTGGTGGATGCTGAGGAGGTCTCTGGCTTTTCCATCCCCATGTTGATCTGGAGGTGT
Organism: Pipra filicauda; assembly: GCF_003945595.2. Classification (NCBI taxonomy): domain Eukaryota; kingdom Metazoa; phylum Chordata; class Aves; order Passeriformes; family Pipridae; genus Pipra; species Pipra filicauda. Next base: position 3,624,510 of record NW_024104964.1, on the reverse strand, counting down.
AAGCATCTGGGGCTTGTCCAGAAAACCAAGAATAGAGGGATTTTGTGGATAATCTGCAGCTGGCCAGTGCCTTCCTGCACTCCTAGGTGGGGATCATTAAACTTTAAAGTGCAATGTTCAGGCTGATAATTACTGTAAAGGTAATTTTAGTCCCCTTGTCTCCACTGTTTGATGGTTGCAGTGAGCATAGAAGAGCAAACCACGTAAATTAGCTCAGCCTGGCATCTGGTGCAACTCCTTAAAACTCATTAAAACAGCAACAAAACCACATTGCTGTGCCCCTGGGCAGACCCTGGCAGCACAGGGTTAGGCAGCGTGTCCTGGGGGTTTCCCTCCCTGCAGGCTCTTGCTGGGGAGAATTTGCATTGAATATTTTGGAGTGTTGGTGTTCAGAGGAGGAGGATCAGTGGCTGACTTACAGGAGAAAAGGTCTGGAAATCAGCTTAGGGTAGTGTAGTGCTAACTTGTTTAAGTGTCCCTGACAGACTGGGAGAGTTGGGGGGGTTCACCTGGAGAAGAGAAGGCTCCAGGGAGAGCTGAGAGCCATTTCCAGTGCCTAAAGGGGTTCCAGGGGAGCTGGAGAGGGACTTGGGACAAGGGATGGAGGGACAGGACAAAGGGAATGGCTTCCCACTGCCAGAGGACAGGATTAGATGGGATACTGGGGAGGAATTGTTGGCTGGGAGGGTGGGGAGGCCCTGGCACAGGTTGCCCAGAGAAGCTGTGGCTGCCCCTGGATCCCTGGAAGTGTCCAAGGCCAGGTTGGAGCAACCTGGGCTAGTGGAAGGTGTCCCTGCCCATGACAGGGACATGGAACTGGATAACCCAAACTATTCTATGATTCCATGATATTCAGTGGCAATTTTGAAGCAGTAAGCCCAGCTTAAAGCTGGGGTGGGGGATGCTTTCAGCCAGCTTTCACCTAGGCTGGGTGGAGGATGAGCCTAATGTGGCTCTGGCCATGCCAGTCCTTCTTGTAAGTGGTTCCCTTAGATGGTTTAAATACTGTGCATTTCTCAGCTCATCACATCCAAATAACTGTGTGATTATGGTTATTTTTAATGAATTTGGGGTGTCCTACTGGGGTGCGGCGGATGCGTTCGAGGCACTGGGGTGGATGCAAATGGCTTTGCAGCCATGCAGTAACAAATGAAGTGGTTAAACACGATGTCCCCGGCCCACAGGGGAGGAACAGCCCTTGTGTGTGAGCTGGAGCACTCGGTGGTGAAACCTGTTAAGAGCTTTTAGCATCAAACATCCCTCTGGCTCTCGGTGCAGCAGTGGAACGTCCTGGCAGGTGCCTGTGTGTGTGTGTGTGTGTGTGCAGGGGTGGTATTTATCTAGCAGGCAGCTCTTTATCAAAGGAGTGTGCAAGTCCCTCTTGGCTTCTAATTATAGCTTTGGTTTGGAAACAACCAAAGGGAGAACGACAAAAGCAAAAAAAACCCAGAAACGCTTTAGCCCTGTGCTTGGAAAACTGTAAGGGAAGAAAATGAGCCCTGTTATGTTAAACCTTGAGTGTAAATGAGGCACAGTGTAAGTAAACACATCTGTGTTCAGGCAGGGGGAAAAAAAAAAACAACTCCCTATGAATAATTCATAGAAAAAATCCTCCTGTTCAGCTGATGGAGATCTATTGCTTATTTTGTGTTGAACTGTTGCTTTAGCAAGGGGTGTGCTGCTGTGGGAGAGCCTCGGTGGCATTGTCATCTCTGCTTTGGTGTCATCCCCACTGTGGGTATTCCTTGCACACGGAGTTTGGAGTGGCTGTGATGGAGCAACCTGCTGGGATGGAGCCCATCCTTGGATTTGCTTCCTTGTGGTGGAGTGACCTGCTGAGGCAGAGCCCATCCTTGCATTTGCTTCCTCGTGGTGGAGTGACCTGCTGAGGGAGAGCCCATCCTTGGATTTGCTTCCTCGTGATGGAGTGACCTGCTGAGGGAGAGCCCATCCTTGGATTTCCTCCTTGTGATGGAGTGACCTGCTGAGGCAGAGCCCATCCTTGCATTTGCTTCCTCGTGGTGGAGTGACCTGCTGAGGCAGAGCCCATCCTGGGATGTGCCCCCCTGTGATGCAGCACTGCTCGCTCCTGGTGCTCTGAGCACCGTTCCCGCTGCTTTTCCCTGCACAGATTTTTGGCCCCTGCCGTGTTTCTGTGCTCCCTGCCCCTGTGGGAGGCTGGTGGAGGGACCAACCCCTGGGATATTATCTGTACCACGCAGGTGCTGAGCTGCCTGTGGGGTGGGGATGGGTCTGGATGGATCCCTCCCTCCCTGCAGATGCCTCTCCTCTGCCTAAGGAGGGTTTTTGGAGCGGCTGCTGCCTGCCAGGCTGAGCCCCCTGTGTCCTCTTGGGGGGTTTGGTGTGGTCAGAGCATTTGCAGACTTGGTTTTGCAGAGGAAGGTCCATCAGGCACTGTGTGTTTGAGACCAAACCTTGGTTTTGCTCTGACCTCTGCTGAAGAGGGGAAGGGAGCCCCAAGAGTAGCTGCTCTCTATGGAATAGGGAACAACACTCGTATTAAACTGGTGGTTTTCTTAGTCTTTCTAGCAAACTCCTGTGTTGGAATATGATGGGATAGTCCATGAGCTTTATTTTCCTGGCAGCCCTGCCCACGTGCCTTCCCCATGGCTCTGTTCTGAGTCCAACTGCTCCCAGATCAAGTGAGTTTTCCTAGCAGGTCCCACACGGGGCAGCCTTTCCAAACCCATCGCAGCAGACAAGGCTCCAGTGACAAGTACATGTTTTCATTTAAATTTCAGCACTTTACCAATGAGCAAAGCCCATGAATTTCCATATTCTGTAGCATCCAGGAGGATTTTTGAGGATACAGGGGGAGGAGCTCTCAGCTCCCTTCGGTTGTAATGCACTTACTGCTCCATTTAGTCAGGTCATTTTATAAGCCCAGTCTTCAATTTGACATAAATGATTTGCTTTCAGCAGATGGTGAGCTACTATTTTTGCCCTCATTTAAATAGGAAAGCTGTATGAGAGCAGGAGATGGGAGAGGGGCACGGGGCTGCCGACGTGCAGTAGATTACCAGGGCTGCTCTGGTGAGAATTAAATCCGGGCAGTTGTAATGTGCCATCTGTGTTGTGTTGGGTGGTTTATTTTTCCCCTGTTCAATGAGGCTCCTGGAGTCTCCTATTACCCTCCAGGTCAGGCTGAGTGACAGCATCTCTTTTGTTCAGGACCCAAAGTACCAGCACAGAAAGATCGTGCACGTTAACTCTGACAGGGGTTATAAATGTCAGCGCTAATTATTCCTCTAATAAAATATATTAAATAAATTCCGAACGGTTCTGGTGCTTCAGAGTATTTTCAGGTTGTTTGAATTCCTTATCGAGGGGCTTATTTTATTGCACTTGAATTTCTTGTTTTATTTAAACTCCCCTAACAAACAGCTTTCTGCTGTGGTCATAGAATCCCAGAACGGTTTGGATTGGAAAGGACCTTAAAGCCCACCTCATCCCACCCCCCTGCCGTGGGCAGGGACACCTTCCACTAGTCCAGGTTGCTCCAAGCCCCTTCCAGCCTGGCCTTGGAATGTTTTTTTAACTGTAGTAAAAATCCCGTGTGGGACACGTAACTCACACACGCGTGGGGCGAGTCCTGCTGGGGGCGGCTGCAGTTTCCTCCCCTCCCACCCTCAGGTTTGTCTCACGTGCACCAGGTCTTGACTAAACCGAATTTTCGGGCTGTGCTGTCTATTTTGAGCAATGTTCTCTGTAGTTTCTCTGGTGAGTTGTGTGCTTTTCACACACATTATGAAATGGGAAGGAACGCATTTAAAAAAAAAAAAAGAACCCACCACGCTGTTGCTGAAACTATTTGATTTTTGCCTATTTTTAGCAGAAATTTTTCTCTTATCATTGTCTCCAGCTCTTGCTGGAGCAGCAGCGTTCTGAGAAGCCACACGTTTTTGGGTAGGAAGGTCAAGACAATTTGTCCCAGCACTGTGATCACCCTTATCTGGTGTTGGGCATCGCTGTGAGACAGTTTGGGTTTCCAAGAACTGAACTTTCCCCGTGGACAGTCCTTTTTCTTCTCTCTCTGAAAGACTAAACCACTGGGCACGAGCTATGGCACGAGCCATAAATCATTTTTCCAGGCTTGGAAGCAGAGATAAGTTAGATTTTCTGTCACAGAATCACAGACTGGTTTGGGTTGGAAGGGACCTTAAAGACCCTCTCCTTCCACCAGGACACCTCCCACTATCCCAGGTCGCTCCAAGCCCTGTCCAACCTGGCCTTGGACACTTCCAGGGATCCAGGGGCAGCCACAGCTTCTCTGGGCAACCTGTGCCAGGGCCTCCCCACCCTCACAGGGAACTATTTATTCCTAATTTCTAATTAACTTTGCCCTTCTTCAGGTATGGTCACTACACTTATTTGTGTGCCTAAATAAGAGACACTGGAGGAGCTGACAGGTAGGAGAGGGTGACAGACAAGTATCTCAACATTCCTGTTTCTTTTGAGAGGAGATGTTTTGCTAAAGCCTCTTCCAGCATTCCCAGGAGGTCCAGATCCTCCTCTGGCAGGTGAAGGGGATGTGGTTGGTGGAAGGTCAACCTGTGGTTGCAAGTGTCCCCAGTGGGGCAAAGCCTTTTTGCTTCTCTGGGAGTATTTAACTCCCTTTTCTTCAGGTTGCTTCCTGTTGCCAAAGCTTTCTTGTCTGGAGGATGTTCTTAAACTTAAAAATGCTTAAATATAAATACATATTTTCTGGTGAGATTTTCAACTCTGAAATCTCTCTCTGGGATCGTATCTGAGTTTTGTTGTGGTTTCCTTATTTCTGTAGCGTCAAACACCTTCTCTACACCAGACTTGTGAAGAGCCTGCTTTTTACAGGCTGTCTGGCATCAAAACCTTCAGCCTGTACCAAAGAAAACCCCCAAATGCAGTATTTACAAGTGTGGCAGCTCAGAGCAGGAGGTGAGCAGCATCACTTGAGTGCTCCTACAAGAGCAGAGCATCCTCCTCCAGCATCCAGGGAGCTCCCGAGGCACCTGCAGGCTCGGCAGAATTGCCTTGTGGGATAGTGAAGGAAGAAAAATTGAATTTAAATAGAAACCTGCTTGTGGTTTGGCTGTGGGTTGTGCTTTCTCCAAAGGATGGGTTGAGGAGCAGTGGTGTGGGAACTTTGCTCTTCGTGTCAGCTCTGCTGCGGGCTGGGATGGAAACAAAACAAGTGCAGCCAAGGTGCTTTTTGTCTTGGAAAATCACAGAATCACAGCCTGGTTTGGCTTGGAAGGCACCTTAAAGACCATCTCCTTTCCCCCCTTTGCCCTGGGCAGCCTCTCAGTTATGTTATTTGCTTGCTGATCTCTTTACTTTTGACGGGGAGCGTAGGGAAAACCATTTCTGAGCATAAAACTCGCAGGGGAGGGATCCAGCCGTGAGCCTGGGTCGGAGCAGCTCAAGTCTTGCAGCAGGAGGTTTGCTGCACCCAGTGAGTTATTGGTGCTGGCAGCTATGAAATGTTTATTGGGAAGGGCAGGGCTCCTACGTGCCCATCTCCGCATCCCCAGCCCTGCCGAGGGGATCTGGCTGAGCTGCAGCCTGGAATCCCAAGGGATGGAGGAAAGACAAAGAGATGTTTAAGACAAGGAGATGTTTTTCTCATTGCCAGCGAGACCCACCTTCCTACGTCGAGAAAGGTCCGGGACTGCGGCTCTGAAATGTAAACAAGTAAACAATCCTTGTTCCAGAATTTAAGGAGAGAAACGTACATCCAGAGGAAATGTTCCTTTGTGGACCGTCCCTCTGGTTTCCTGTGGCTGATAAGAGCTGCTCCTCAGCTGTGCCCTCCCCACCGTCCTCATCTCCAAAGCCCTGGTTCTGCCTTTCTAGTCTGAGGAGCGACGCGCGCCCGACGTTGTGTGTTTTGATAACGATTCCTACAAATGTGTTTATTCAAAACAAACACAGTGGGAAGCAACTACAAAGCAGGCTGCTCTGGCAGCTGGTGCCAGAGGGAGCTCGCTGTCGGCGTGTGATCCTGGTGGGACAGGCTTGCAGAGCATCCATCCCGATCCGTGTGTGCCAGGACATTGGGAGCTCTGCCCTGGGAGTTGACCGTGGCGAGTCTGTCTTGTGTCGTGGGCTTGGAGTGATGGGTTTTTTGATAGTTCTTGCCCCTTCCACTGCCTTGTGGCGTCTCCAGGAGTCTTTGGAGAGCTGTTGAGAGCAGGAATTGGCTGCATGGTGGCTGGAGGGACTCTGCAGAGTGTTGCTAACAGGGCTAGCAGCATCTCTGGCAGTGGACTGTGGGAGAAGTGAAGAGGTTTCATAGCATAGATGAGTGTTCTGAGTTGGAAGGGATGCCCAAGGATCATCCAGTCCAACCCCTGGCCCTGCCCAGAATACCCCAACAATCCCACCCTGGCCCTCAGAGCGTTGTCCAAACCCTCCTGCAGCTCTGGCAGCCTTGGGGCTGTGCCCACTGCCCTGGGGAGCCTGGGCAGTGCCCAACCAGCCTCTGGGGGAAAAATCCTTTCCTGAGATCCAACCTGACCCTCCCCTGACACAGTTTCAAAGGATCCAGAGTGCCTGTTCTAAATCTGACACTTCTCCAATGGAAGCACAGACCCAGTGGGTTCCATCCCTGCTTTTCCAAAAGCCCTCCCTGAAAAGAAATAAAATCACCAAAACCTCAAACCAAACCTTGTAACCTCAGGAAATTTGCATTGCTGGAGGAACAAACTCAGGGAAGATCTCTGATGCTGCCCTGGTTTAACCACAGCGTTAGGAATAATATCAAGTGTTTGCATTAAATGCAAGGGAAGAGTCCTTTGGAGAGCTGGGGGGGCTTTTCTCCTTCCAGCACTCTGGTTCTTTTGGTAATCAGCATGAGTCAAATTAAAACTGATGAATGCAATAATACGTAGGAGGGTGACATCTTGAAACGTTTCCTAATTTTGGGTCTGTATTTGGAGCAAGTGTTTGTGCGCCGAGGCTCGGGCTGGGGATTGGGGCATATTGGATTATATGCTATTTGCTCAGTGTAAGCAGTGGCAATTTATTGCTGCAGATACATGTGATGCAACGCACAAAGATTAGTTCTATCCCCTCTAAAGCATGATTATTTTGGGTCCTCTTTATACCCTAAATAGATATTCTTCTCATGTGATTTCCATCTTTTTGTGTCAACAGCCCAGGCTAAAGTTGAAATAAACATTGCATCAGTTTGACAGCACAGGCTCTGAGGAAATCTGCTCTGCATTTTATGGGTGTCGTTTGGAAACCTTTTCGTTCTACGTTTTTGCTGTGTGCAATCCAAAGATTCCATGAATCCCAAAGCCTGCTCTGCTCCACTGGACTGGTCTTGTGCAGATCAACATAGTTGATCAGCACCAATGAGTCCTGTCCCCATCAGTGTGGTGTGATGTGGTGTGTTTAGATCACAGAATCTCAGACTGGTTTGGGTTGGAAGGGACCTTAAAGCCCATCTTGTTCCACCCCCCTGCCAAGGGCAGGAACACCTTCCACTAGCCCAGGTTGCTCCAAGCCCTGTCCAACCTGGCCTTGGACACTTCCAGGGATCCAGGGGCAGCCACAGCTTCTCTGGGCAACCTGTGCCAGGGCCTCTCCACCCTCACAGGGAGGAATTATATCCCATCCAGCCTTGCCTTGTGGCAGTGGGAAGCCATTCCCCCTTGTCCTGTCCCTCCAGCCCTTGTCCCAAGTCCCTCTCCAGCACTCTTGGAGCCCCTTTAGGCACTGGAAGGGGCTCCAAGGTCTCTCCAGAGCCTTTTCTTCAGGCTGAACAGCCCCAACTCTCTCAGCATTGTCCAAAGAACGGGGGGCAAACATCAACAGAGATGTTTCTATCAAAGCAAACCACAGCAAAAGGAGTGGTTTTGCTCTTGGTGACTCTGTAGGCTGGAGTTGGCAGGGATTCAATCCTCGTACAGGTCATTCACTGAAGGGTTGGACTCGATCCTTGTGGGTCCCTTCCAACTCAGAACGTTCTGTGATTCTGTGGCAGGCTGGTGTGACTGGTGAACGTGGCGTGTCTGTGCTCGTGGCTTGGCTTGAGCAGCTCAACCAGGCTTGAATGTTGGAAACCACCTCTGGATTGAGCCCTCCTGCTCCTCTCTTACAGCACCACCATGACAACAGAGAAGAGCCCAGCGGCGGACGCCGACAGCTCGGACCAGCAGCAAGCCAAGGAGGAGGAAGGAGCTGCTGAAGCACAGAAACAGGAGGCTTCTCTGGAGGAAGGGGCTCAGCCTACGTCAGAGGGGCAGGGGCAGAAGCAGAAGGCCTCCAACGGAGACACCCCCACGCACGAGGAGCAGAGCAAGAAGGAACGTCGCACCTCCGAGGGCCGGGGCCTGTCCCGCCTCTTCTCCTCCTTCCTCAGGAGGCCCAAGTCTCAGGTGTCTGAAGAGGAAAAAGACACTGATGCTCCTAAAGAGGCAGGAGGTGACCAGAAAGGCGCAGGATTAGGAGCCAGCCCTGATGAAGACATCCTGGTGAAAGCGCCGATCGCAGCTCCTGAGCCCGAGCTCAAAACCGACCCGTCACTGGATCTCCATTCCTTGAGCAGTGCAGAAACACAGGTAAAAAAACACCCCATCCTGTGGGATGGGCTCCCTGCTGTCCTAAAAATGTGTCTTTGTAGCCAAAAACTTCATATCCCAGGCTGGTGAGCTTGACCAGAACAGCTGGTGAGGTGTCAGCTCCCTGTGTTGCATCGTGTACTTCCCACTCTTCTCCCTGCATCGCTGTGTCCTGCCAAGTACCTGCCCTGGGAATTGTGCTCGACGCTTCCCAGCATAACTTAAAGTGCCCTGTGGCGAGTCCTTGCTCTGCTGAGGTTGGGATGTCACCTCAGAACGAGGGTTCACATTCAGAGGGTCCAAAACCAGTTGGGATCTCCTTGGTGTGAGCAGGATAAGGGCAGGTCAGTGGCCTGAGGTGGAGGACTTGGATTTAGGGAAGGGTTTCTTCAGCTTCAAGGAGCGCAAGCCCAGCATTTCAGGACTTGGTCATCTGCTCAGTCTGGGCTGGTGCTGAGCCTGCCAAATACAAACATTTTCTGCTTATGCATCATGTAGACAGGGATTTCTGCAGGCTGGTGGGCTGAGCCCAGCTCCTGGTAGCTGTCTGGTGTCTGCTCTTCCCAGCCAGGGTCATTTTTTGTGCAAAATATGTGAAGTTTTAAAATTTAAAGTAGAAATTGAGGCAGACACAGCCACAGGGAACATTCACAGAGCTGCAGCTGGTTGTTGGTTTGGGGGTATTGGGTGCCCTCTCTTACTCCTTGGGTGATGGCAGCTCTGCTGTTACTTGTGCCTGGACTTGGAGAAGGGTGTCCTTTTTCCTCAGCTGGGGATTTCTTGCAACCCAGCGAACCTGGATGTGTTGCTGGAGTCACAGAATGTGCAGGGTGAAATTTGGATTTCTTACCCACTGCCTTCGTTCTGAGTGGCTCCAGAGCACTGTCAGGTACCCACAAACACTGGGATTCAGAGCAATACAAGTTCCAGCATTGCCAGTAGGCAATAACTGTAAATCCACCTCCTTTAAATTACAAAGCTGTAGAGAAGGTAGGTGACACATTTTTCTTTCTTTTCCCAAATTTCTGAGCCTGTGAAAACCAGGGGATGGTCTCTGCTCATGTTCTGTACCTCTGAGGGTTGGGAATAGCAGGATGGGAAGGAGCTGGAAATTTTCTTGCAATTTCAACCCAGAAGTTGTATTTTCAAGAGCGAATCATCGCTGGAAGCGTTTAAAGTCAGATTGGACAGAGCTTGGAGCAACCTGGTCTAGTGGAAGGCGTCCCTGCCTGTGGCAGGGGGTAGAACTGGATGAGCTATAAGGTTCCTCCCAGCCCAACCCATTCTGGGATTCTAAAATACATGATTTCTTCCTCAGTTTAACTTTGATTTAGTGCTTCTGAGCACACGTGAGCGTTCACCCCAACCTTCCTTCACGGGCTGTTCGCTTCAGACGGAGCGTTTGTGCCTTTTTTTTTTTTTTTTCCCCCCAGTTCTTATTTTAGATCCCAGTCAGTGGCTTTCTGAACTGTGACACTCTGCAGATATTTCTGCTGTGACAGCAGTTGTGAGGTGCTGCAGTTTGATAAATGCTGACCGACGGGCATTAGGAGCTTTGACTGATTCCCTGCTCCCGATTGTCCCAGTTCTGCTGGAACAGAAGTCAGCAGCTTGTGGACATTATTTAGTTTTTAAATACCTCCGTGCACTTGTGCCTGGGTGTGATTTCATGAGATGTGATGGCTTGAACAGACAAGGTTTTGCTCTTCCCCTGCTGCAGCTGTGCTCCTGCTGCATCCAGCCCTTCCAGTGCTCGTCAGAGCCTCCCGTGAACTCGGTTAACCTGCTGAAATGGCAGAGGGGAAAAAAAAAAAGGCTTCCTTCCTCCTCCTGCCCCCAAACTGCATCTCTTTCTGCTATTTCAGTGGATTAAACTGGCTCACAAAGTGCTTCTGTAGGCAGAGGGACAGTGGTGTGAGGGCTGCCTTCCCTTTTTGGTGGCAGAGAGCTGCTTGGTCAGCTCAGATGGCTGTGAAATCCTAGCCCTGACCACCCCTTTTAGTGCCACTGCTGCCATAGAGTCATGGAGTGTTTTGGGTTGGAATGGGCAGGGACACCTTCCACCAGCCCAGGTTGCTCCAAGCCCTGTCCAACCTGGCCTTGAACAATTCCAGGGATGGGGCCACAGCTTCTCTGGGCAACCTGTGCCAGGGGCTCCCCACCCTCACAGAGAAGGATTTCTCCCCAATATCCCATCTAAATCTCTCCTCTTTCAGTTTAAAACTATTCCCCTTGCCATGTAGAGGGTGGGTGCACTGGAACAGAGCCCATGGCCCAGGTTGGTACTGGGAGCACTGAGTGTCTTTCCTGGGAGGCAAAAACCTTCCCAGTCCAAAAGGTGCTGTCATTAACACCACGAAGATTTGCAGGATATAATCTGCCTTGATTTTTCTAATCAACCCTTATTTCTTTTTTATTACATCCTTTATTAAATGAAGACTTGAAAATGACTTGGAAGGGCTTTAAAAATTAATATCATTCCCTTGCTCACCCCAGCTGCTGCTCCAGGTCCTCGGTTGCAGGTTGAAGTCAGATAATGAATTTTGGGTGAGGCCCCAGCCCTGCAGTGCTTATTTAGTGTGATGCTTTGTTTGCTTGTTTGACACCTCTAAATTGGGGTGTTGGGGGGGTTTCAGCCTGCACAGGAGGAGAGGAGGGACGAGCAGGAGCCAGAAGGCAAAGACCCTGAGGACAAGGAAGAAGGAGAAGCCAAGGAAGAGTGTGCCAAGCCGGAGCCTAAACCAGAGACTCCGGAGACCAAAGCAGACAAGGATTTGAAAGCTGCCCAGAAAGCAGTGAAAAGACACAGAAACATGTACTGCAAAGTGGTCTTGCTGGATGACACCATTTTTGAGTGTGCTGTGGATGTAAGTACTTGTGGGGTTTGGTTCTGCTTCTCCTCTCTCCTGTCTCCCTTCTGCTCCTCTCGAAAAATCACCACAAACACGATTTAATAGGGGCCTAATGTGCTGCCAGGGAATTACATGACAGGCTTTACTGCAGAACAAGCCTGCTGTAAGCTATAACAACTTATTTAGTGTGTTGTAAAAGCCTCTGGGTACTAGGAATCTTTATTTTTTATTGTTCTACAATTCCAGGGTGTCATGCTTTATAAAGGTAGGAAGGATTTAAAAAAAAAAAACAAAGAAACCCAAACTTTATCTCACTTGCTGTTCATCATCTTTGTCATTTGTATCCCAGATCAGAGTTTAGGTTTTTGGGATAAGTTGGGACGGTCTAAATATCTTTTGCCCCCTCTCCTTTGAGAAAAATGGGCTGCCAAATTGATTTGTGCTTTTCTAGTTCCCCAAGGTCCCTTCACCTCCCAGGCTGCTGGTGCTTGGATATAAAGAAAAACACGCTGTGTTTAGCCTGCAGTTGAATATATTTGCAGTAAACAATTTAGAAATTATTATGTTGACTTAGAGCACTGCAAACCCCTTCATCTGAGAGCTTTTCTTCTGCTTTCTTCTGTGCATTCTCTCTCAGGGATGTGGTGCTGTCAGGGCAATAAAAAGCGAGCAGAAATCCCTATTTTAGTATTGAAGTACTTGTCTGGAATATTAATAATGTGGTACTTACCACTGGAGCATAGTTCCACCAGCTTGTTTTCCCTCAGTCCTGCTGGTAAATGGGCCAGGAGAGGGTATCTGGGCACAGGATTCCTTGTGGGAACAGTCACCTTGGGTGATCCTGGGCAAGTAGGTCAGTGCCGGGTGTTTGTGTAACGGTGCTGCTGGCATTGCCTGGGATCAGCTCGGAGCATCCTGCCCCAAACTCCTTCCCCTGGGCCAGGGATGTTGTGTGCAGCCCCCCAAAAGGGAACTGTTCCCCTAAATCCTGATGACAGCTTGCCATGGTGTATCCATGATGCCTTTGGATACTGGCACAGGCATTGCTGGTGGGGGGGGGAGCCCTGACTTGAGCAGGACGTGAGAAATCTCTCTGTAGGTCCAGAGGATTGTGGTGGGCACTGCAGAGGGGATTAGGAGGGGCCACTGTGTCAGTGAGACCCTCTTAACTTGGCAGGCACCCTGGGCTTTAACACCCCTGTAATCCTACTCTGGTGTTTTGAGAGTTTATTAAGATTTAATTGGGAAGGAATTGCAAAGGTGTAGGCAAAGAGCAGCACAAATGCCTTTATCCAAGGAGAATTAGTGCTTTCAGGCATCCTTTCCAACTGACAGCCCTGGAAGGTTTTTCATTCCTAGATCACTGCCAATTCCTTGAGGGATACCCAGGCTAACACATACATTATGTTACCTATAGAGTCACAACGTGTGCACAAAGGACCTGACAGCTGAAAGGCTGGAATAAAGCCAAGGAATAAAACCAGGCAGGGGTCTTGGAGCAGTTGCCATGCAGAGATGAGTGACAGGAGAGCTGTGGGCACCAGCAAGGCATTAGTGAAGCTGATTCTGCGTCACTGGAACGGCACTTTCTTCTAACAAAGCCTCCAATGGAATGAGCTGCTCCTGGTTGCCATAGTTTTATGCCTCAGGGATGTTTTCCTTCATGCTTTTGGACTAAAAGGGTATCTTGTTCCTAGGGCCAGTTCACTTCTGCAGGATTTGGGGGGGGGTGGGGGGGAGAGGAAATAGGAATGCTCAGAGTGTGTTTCTGGAGGCAAGAAGTGCTGAGCAGCTCTGGGTGCAGGAGGCAAACAGGAGAAGGTGGTTTTCATCAGCAGATCGGGGTGATGGAAAGGCCACAAGAAATTATGGGCTGTGGGTCCGAGCTGCTGGTTTTTTTCTGAACCTAAAAAAAGTCAGATTGTCCCCAAAATGAACAACTGTAGCAGTGGGTCGTAGCAGCAGGTTCATCTTTTGATCCACACCTGGTTGTCTGACAGCCTGGATCCGGGAGATATTGGGGCTCTGAATGTACCTTGGCAGGGAAAAGCTGTACAGATCCTTGGTGTTTACTGAGCTCCTGATGGGAAGTTCAGCTTTGGGGTCCTTCAGACAGGGAGCTGGTCAGAAGAGAGAGACCCACTGCATTCCTGTTGCCTCTCCATTGAATTCTTATGCCTGATGCTCTTTCCCATAAGGAGTCCTTGCTCTGAAACAGCCAGGAATTGTGATTTGGAGCTACTCAGGGCTTACAGTGTGGTTTGGTGCCATTCCCTTCCTCCCCTCTGCTGTGAGTGAGAACAGGCAAAACCCAGCCTGTCCAACAGGATTTCTTCTTCTATTTGCAGAAACATGCCAAGGGACAGGAGCTCCTTAAAAAAGTCTGTGACCACCTCAATCTGCTGGAAGAAGACTACTTTGGTTTGGCCATATGGGACACACCAACCTCCAGGGTAAGCAGCTGCTGTTCTGGGGTGGTCTGGCCCCGGGGGGATTCAGCTCTTCCATAGGATCATCTTCCCAGGGCAGGAGGGAAAAGCCTCCTCTTAAAACTGCTTTTGATGTCCTCCCTAAAGATGGGTTGGGGGTCATCACAGAGGCAGAAATGGTGAAAAAGTGAGTACAGGAGTGTGGGTTTTAGTAAAAAGGCTGCATGAATCACAGAATGATGGAATCCTTGTGAACTTGGGTCTTCACCTGGAGAAAATTTGTTATATTAGTTTGCTGCAAATTAAGTTGTTTTCTGCCATTAAGTTGTAGAACTCCAGCTGAAGAAGTCAGGCTGCCCTGGCACTGGTGTCAGCATTGGGAAGGTTTGGTTAGAGCCTCCCAGAGCAGTTTGGAGTTGAGGCTTTGCCCTGCAGAACACCAATGACTCCATACCAAAACTCCTACTCATGGTTTCAGTTTAAGGCCTTTGTTTGGTTTGACTCGGGCGGTGTCTTATCTTTTAAACCCCTTGGTTACCCTTTAACTCAACAATTACTCAAGGTTTGTTTCACAAAGCCAAAAGCTAAATTGAAATGAAGGGCCCAGTTCTGTGTCCTTTAGCCCAGTTCTGTTGGTCCATATTCTGAATATTCCACTGCTTCACCTGCACTATTCACCCTTGGCAGGTTGTGGGGCTGACAGACATTTGCCATTAAATACTTTATGATGTTTAATCCACAGGCAAAATAACACCCTGTCACTGTTTGAGGCAGGCAGAGCTCCCACTCGGGTTTGTTTTACTGTCTCTGGTGTCTTGCTATCTTCCTGTATGTGAAATCTGTTTCCATGTATAAAGCCTGGATACTTTTTACCCTGGGAGTTTGTTCTTGCAGAGGGAAGGGTAGGTGTACTTTTATATCCAATTAAGAGCAAAAAGAGTCCTTGAAAGTGTTCAAAAAGCATGTAGGTGTGCTTAGGGACGTGGGTTAGTGGCAGTACTGGGTTAATGGTTGGGCTTGATCTTAAAGGGCTTTTCCGACCTTAATTATTCCACGATCTCCCAGAGCCCTGGGCTTGCTCTTCACCTGTCCAGGCTTTCAGCATCAACTCTTCCAGAAGCAGAAGCACCTCCTTCCTCCAGCTAACAAGGGCTGAGAGGTTGTGGAGCTTTTTAACTGTAGGGGCTGAAAACAGATTGTTTTGTCACATCTGTGTCCCAGAGCCAAGAGCTGAGGAAGGTGAAGCCTCTGTCCACGGGTTGTTCAGCTCCAGTGTGGAGCAACCTGGTATGGTTTGTTCTGATGGGGAAAAACACCATTTTTGGAGGGTTTTTTGGGAATCTTTCTGGTTGTGTTTCATTGAACTTTGAAGTCTGAGGCTCCATCTCTCTCCTGCCCTAACTTCAAACGAGACCCCACACGGAGTTACTGATTCACAGGAAGAAATGATGTTAACAGGAATCCAAGGATGAGCTCCTGCACCTCACCTGCAGCTGTGTGGGGCAGGCAGAGCTACATGTGTGTATTCCTGGCCAGGGAAGGCTTGCATGTGGCATTTTCCACCTTGATATACAGGGGATAAACCTTCTGGGGAGGGATATTTACCCCCATGGGCGTGGCCGAGGGTGACAGCGGGATTAGGAGGTTGTGACAGCAGCTGGAGCAGCAAGGAGCTCATTGCTCTGAAAGGGAGGATTGTTTCCCTCTGATTCATGACCCAATGGGATAAAAGTGGTGTTAATTGCTGTTCCCATCATTGTCTGCTGGCTCAGGCGGGGTGGGATGCATGACTGCACCCTGGGCTGCCCAACCCAGGAATGAGCAGCCGTGGCACCACCCCGGGCCATGGAGATGCTCAGCTTAAAGCTGTGCCCCTAAAAAGGGCAGCAAGTGGCCCATCTGCCTTCCCCAAAATGGATTTTTTTACCCCCATTTTATAGGTTAGAGGGACAGGCACATAAAAAGAGGAGATTAAATGTAAGTATGGCTGTCTCCCTGCCACGAAGTTACGTGTCCTGCTGGTCGGGAGAGATTAGCTCGGGGGATTCAATGAGTTAATTCCTTCACCTCGGGAGACCTGGACGTCTAAATCCTTCTCAGGGCTGGTGAAAATGAAGAAGGTGGTTAAATGTAGCCTCTCCAGGAGGGTCATTAACCCTGTGCCATCCCCTGCAGTGGGGCAGACCCTGACCTCTCCAAAGGGAAAGGCTCAGACCATGGAAAAAGCAGGAGTTGTTTTTTGTGGTTTATATTGCACCATCATCCCACAAAACCCCAAATTACAGAGGGGAGAGGAAAAAAGGATACATTTCTAAATCTGTAGCGGAGATAATTAGAAGAAACTTGAGTCATAGTTAAAAGAAATGAAGTTTATGTCACACTCCTGTGAAAGATTCCAGCCTTCTGTGGTAATTGGGTGTTTTCACTCATATTTCAGTGATTAGGTCGTTAAAACCCAGAGCTAATAATAGAAAGTCTTGGTGATCTTTGATCTGAGTCGGCTAAGTGAGGAGACAGGGTGCTTAAAATGAATGTAAACATCCTATTTGCCTATATTTAAGGGTTGTGGAGGAAAAAAAAGGTGTTGTAGAAGTGCCCCTTGTAGCTGGATGTGGCTGTGACCTGGCTGTACCTGCAGCCCCGATATCCTGCCTTTTTTTTTCCCCCCTCCTGTTCCTCCTGCCTCCCCTGTGAGTACCTGGTAGATGAATGATTGGAAATACACCCCCGAGACCACAGCCTGGAGTAAAAGTAGTGAAAAATGCACTGTCTCTCCAGTTTCCATGGCTGCCTGAGTGTCAAATATTGTCTTTTTTCGCCATATTTTTAGCAATTTGCAGCTTTCTGTGGCGTTTCTGGAATGTCTGTTAAACTGTGAATGTTTTTATCCTCTTACAGACGTGGCTGGATCCTGCCAAAGAAATAAAAAAGCAGGTTCATGGTAAGTAGATTGAATTTATCATCTGGAGGGGGGAGTGGTTTCTCCCTTCTTCCTCAAATAACATGGCCTTGGAGGGGGCCCAGGGATGGGGAGAGGTCAAGTGAGGGTGGCTGGCAGGGATCAGCACAAGTTCAGGCAGTCTCTACGTCCTTTCTCTCCTTCTTAAGGACTTAGGGATGCTCTGGATTTAGGGAAAAATGTCATTTCCTTGGCAAAACATGGCTTGGGGCGTGTTTGCCTGAAGCAAAGCAACACTGGCTCTGCAGGGCTGGAATGGGAGATGGCTCCTTGTTGGAGGATGGGAAAATGGGTGTCAGTGGGAACCACTGAACTCCCGAAGGAGACTGGGAGAGCCTGAGCAGAACTGTGTGCTGGAGCAGGGTCTGATGGACTCTGAGGCTGTTTTGGGGTCCAAATAGGGGCACTGGAATGATAAATGGCTCAAGTAGCATCCCCAGATGCTCTCCAGAGTGGCATTTTAAGGTCTGCTACCACTGAATTACTTCAAGACGAGGGCAGTGTTAAAATTAAATAAACATCTCAGAGGCTTTTGTTTTCTCTTGGGGGCAAGTCCGGCTGCTTTGGAAGTAAAATACTGGGTTTGGGAAGTAAACTACTGGATTTTGGATGTAAAGCCACCGGTGTTTTGGAAGTAAAATGCTGGGTTTGGGAAGTACAGTGCTGTTTTATGAGAGTAAAATACTGTTTCACGGATGCTTTTGGTGGGAGGCACAGGACAAAGTGTGTCACTAAGTCCAGGTTAGGGGGGAAATACCACAGGGCTGTGGAGCAGGGAAAGCTCCTGGTCTTACCAGCTTCTCTTGGGATCAATAGCAAAATGTGTTTGAAGGGCAGGAGCTGCTCCATCCATAAAATTCATCTAGTAAATGTGATGAGCAGCAACCTCTTATGGAATCTGATCCCCTGAGATGGGTTAAATGACAGATTATTAGATTTTTGCTTGAAAATAGGTTGAATGCGGGTATGAATATGTGTACCCTGATATGGGTTGCTTTAGATAACCTCTGCTCCCTAAAATGACCTCCTGGAATCGCTTGGTTTGAACTGTGTGTGATGAAAACAACATGCCTTGGGTTTAATCCCAGTTATGGTGTTGCATAAGAAGTAAATCCAGGGATGCTCCGTCCCCCCTCTTCCCTGTGTGAGATCGGGATAAACCTCTGGGTGAAGTGCAGGGGCAGATCTTCTCTTTCTGAAAGAAATCTTATTTTGAGCTGGTGTTAAAGGGCCACAGCAGGGGGGAGATGTAACTATGAAAATCACCCGGTCAGGACTATTTTCTGCTGGGAAATGTGATTATTTTCAAGGAAAAGAGAGAGTAACCCCTTCAGCTGTGGTACCTAGGCTGACCAGACCACTTATAATGCCAGTTCTAGTGTGATTATGTGGATTCTCACTCCACTTAATGCCTGTAATGGTGCTGCACGAGGTTTGCAACAAACATTATTTTAACCATTAAGTGTTATTTTAGACATTAAGTGTTAAACATTTAGGTCTGGACTTGTAAAGCTCTTCCTACCCTGGTGCTTGCTGGCTTCACCCTAAGATTGATGCTTGTGTTGGGCTGAGTTTAACCTGTGTCTGACCACCTGACCCCAGTGCATTAGGCTGAGAAGTGACTTAGCACATCCCCTCCTGAAATTTGAAAATTAGCTTGAGTGATAAACCAGTCCTAATTCGTTAACTTACAGCCCACCCCTGCCCTCTCTTCATGAATCCCTTTTCAAGCAATGAAAGAACATGGGAGTCTTTGAGCTTCTTAGCAGTGAATTTAATATTTGCCACGAGTAGTGGTTTATTTATGTGTATTTCCCTGTCCTACTTCTTTTTCTCCTGCTTGTATCCTACCTCCTATAAATAAAACCATACCTTATACAGATGTTAAGCTGCATCCAGCTGTGAGAGTGAGCAGTATAAAATCAGTGTTACATCTGCTGGGTGAATGTTGAAGATCAGGTTGGATATTCCCAGCTTTTTTAATAACAACTGACTGTCACA
This sequence comes from Pipra filicauda, assembly GCF_003945595.2. Taxonomy (NCBI): domain Eukaryota; kingdom Metazoa; phylum Chordata; class Aves; order Passeriformes; family Pipridae; genus Pipra; species Pipra filicauda. Next base: position 3,605,702 of record NW_024104964.1, on the reverse strand, counting down.
AAGCTGTCCTGGTGTGTTGGCTTTTCTCTACCTCTCCTTTGTCATTGCAGGAGGCCCCTGGGATTTTACCTTCAATGTCAAGTTTTATCCTCCAGATCCTGCCCAGCTGACAGAGGATATAACCAGGTGAGTTCCCTGGGAATCTGCTGCCAGCCAGGAGCTCGCTGAGCAGAGCAGTGAATATGGAATAGAAATGTTTAATATTTAACTCCTTCAGTGAGGAGATCAAATGTCTTCCCCACTTGGTTTGTTCTCAGTGGATGTGTGGATGCTCCTGCTCTCCACTGGAGTCCACTTGGGTAAAGCAATGTCATGTACAACCCTGGCATGGGTGTGTTTGTAGAGGAAAGTACGTTTTTATCTAAACCCAAGATTTTCTGGTCCCTTTGCAGAGTGGAGGTGACCTTAAATCCCCCAGACCTTCACACTGTTTACCTTGGGAATGAGTAAAAACACAGGTAGAACTTGGGAACGAGCGCCGTGCTCGTTCATCAGGGGCATAAAAAAAAAAAAGAGACTGGTCCTCAAGTTAATAAATTTCTCTGTGATCAATATTTTCCTTTGTGCCCCCAGGTATTACCTGTGTCTTCAGCTCAGACAGGACATCCTCACGGGGCGGCTGCCCTGCTCCTTTGCAACCCTGGCCCTGCTGGGCTCCTACACGGTCCAGTCGGAGCTGGGGGACTATGATCCCGAGCTCCACGGCCCAGATTACATCACTGAGTTCAAACTGGCCCCAAACCAGACAAAAGAGCTCGAAGAGAAGGTTGTGGAGCTTCATAAAACATACAGGTAAGGTGTGGTGGCTGCAGGGGCTTGTTTGTGCACAGCAGCCTGAAATAAGGGCAATAATGGGGCTTTCGGGTGTTTCCCCCACCTTTGTGGTGTGTTTTTGGTTTCCTGCTGCACCAATTTTATGTTGGCAACAGAAGCTTTAGCAGTAAGGTGTGAACTGGCAGCTCCTGAGAACGTTGCAGGTACTGAGCTACAGAGAACCTGTGGCTGCTCCATCCCTGGAAGTGTCCAAGGCCAGATTGGATCAACCTGGGATAGTGGAAGGTGTCCCTGCCCATGGCAGGGGATTGGAACTGGTTGATCTTTGAGTTCTCTTCATATCCAAACCATTCTGTGACTCTGTGATGATTCTATGAACATCAGCTTTTAAAAAAATTTCTAATACTTCTGAAAAAAATCTTTCTAGAAGCTGGAATTCTTTTTTTCAGGCATGGAAGAAAGTCTTGAAATTATTTATAAACAAGTGCTTTTTTTTTCAACAGAACAGGGGTTTAGTTCATGCGAAAATCCAAAATTTACTTGTTTTAACCTTGCCCTTCGTTTAGGATTCATGTAATTTTGGGTTGTAGTCAGCTCCTGCCTCTCTGTGTATACACAGTACACTACAGCATGTTGAGGGTTTTCTGCTGCCACGGTTCACTTCCTAACGTGGAAGGATTCCAGGTGATCCAAGAGTTACAAACCTGCAGTTAAAGTGTTCCCCATGACCTGGGCAGGTGTGCAGTGTTCAGGGAGGGTTGAACAACTGGGAGTCCCCCTGATACCACACTGGCAGTAACCAAACCTGTTATTCATCTTTTTTTGAGCTCGTTTTCCTGGATGCTCTCGAGGGTTTGGCCGCAGGAGCTGTGGGGAGGGGCAGCAGCTTCTGTGTCCTCGCAGGGATACACTGGGATTTTAGAGGGGAAAACCCCCCAAATCCATAACACCACTTGGTGGTACTTTCAACCAGCAGCCCCTTGCCCTGTGAAAAGCTGCTGGTTGATGCCCTGACGAGAACAGAGCAAAGACAAGACCTTCTCAGAGGCAGAGGGGAACTAATAACTGGAGTGCAGTGGGAAGGGTGGACATGGGCTCCTGGCTGTGGCCAGAGCTACAATTAACACCTCACTCAACCCTCCAAATCAATACTTTAAATTGATTCCCCTCCATTTGCACTGAGAGGAGAGGAAATGAGGGAAAATAAGTACCAGGCCACTGATGAGCTTCATGACTTGGAGTCAAAGGCCGTTGCTGTGCTGGAAGTGTTGGATCAGGGTGATGAATTATTCATGGCTTCATTAGAAGGAGACTTCAAGGTATAAGATGTAGTTATATTTCATCTGTCTGCGTGTGCAGGAGGAAGCAAAACGTCCCAGTTTAATTTCTGGTCTGTGTTCTGTGAACATTAAACTGTCAGAGGGTTTTCAGTGGGAATCAGAGTCATGGAATCATTAAGGCTGCAAAAGGCCTCGAAGACCATCGAGTCCAACCATTCCCCCAGCACAGCCAAGGCTACAACTAAACCACTTCCCAGGTGCCACACCCACATGTTTTTTGAACACTTCCAGGGAAATCTCTGCTAAACCACTCTCCAGCTCTTGCTACTGTATTTGCAAAGCACGAGGCACATGTTGACATAGTGACAGCTCCTGGGTCTTTCTTACAGGATTGTCCTTACACTTGTCTTTGTCTGCCCTGTCTCCCACCACCACAACCTCTATTTACATCACACACAAGATGTATGGGAGGGCTCAGTGAGGAAGACATCAAAGGAGGGAAGAAAATGAAATATATGCAGCTGAATTCTCTCCCAACAGAGCTGTTAATGTACCTCACACACCAGAAACTTATTAACAAGGGCACTTCAATACCGTTGATAATGGCCTCCATTATCAGGATGTCTCTGTTAAGTTGTGCCCCTCCTGCAGACAGGGCACCATCTGTTCCCAGAAAACCCTTCATTCATCTGGTCCCCCGGTTGGAATCTCTGCTGAGTGGTCTCAGCTGTCCATGTGTTTGGCTTGGAGAACAATAGCTGGGTTTGGGGAGGTCTGGAGGCAGCAGATCTGGGGGGACAGGACCTGTCACCCTTTGCCTGCGGCTCAGTTGGGGTTTCTTCTGCTGAATCAAGTTTTGCCCCCTCGCTGCTGTTCCTTGCTTTCTTCTCTAGTGCCCGTGCAGCTCCACAGGAATAAAGTGCATCTGTGTTCTGGGAATGTCTGAAAGCACAAATGTGGGCATTCGGAGCGATTTAATAATTCATCACCTGAGCACAAATCTGGTTGTATTGAAAGCAAAACAAAATCTAATGAGTTTCATGAAGTCTGATTTGTCCTCTCTTAAAAGCAACAGTTTGAGGAATACCAAACCCTTTCTCTCTTTCCCCAGATCCATGACTCCAGCCCAAGCAGACCTGGAATTTCTTGAGAATGCAAAAAAGCTGTCTATGTATGGAGTCGACCTTCACCAAGCCAAGGTGAGAACCAGCACCCTGCCTGTGGGTTTTGTCATTTGGTTATCCTTCCCTTGCAGGAACAAGTTTACCTGTTTCAGGAAGCTCCTTTTGAAAGGTAGAGGAAGTATGGAAATACAGACACAGAACAGGAATGACTCAAGCATTCCTGCAGGAGAAGTGATTCTTCTTGGTTGCTTGTTATTTATATATCCCAGGAAGCTTTCCAAAGCTTCTTATATAGAGTCCTTGCTCTGAGGAACTTTGAATTTATGGCTCTGACCTGCCACGTGGGGCAGGAAGGACTCTGGATAAGCCCTTTGGGCAACCAGCAGTGCAGGAAAGAGGAGGTTGTGAGGAGAAAAGTGAAGGAAAAGCTGGAGCTGGGAGCTGGAGTCTGGGGGGGGTGGGGAGATGAATTTGGGTGAAGACCAAAGGGGTGATTTGGAAGGCAGATGTTGACCTGAAACTTGTAACCCTGACGCTGCTTAAATCCTGGTTTCCCAGGACTTGGAAGGAGTGGACATCACTCTGGGAGTCTGTTCCAGTGGCCTTCTTGTTTACAAAGACAAACTGAGAATCAACCGCTTCCCGTGGCCCAAAGTCCTGAAGATTTCCTACAAACGCAGCAGCTTCTTCATAAAGATTCGGCCGGGGGAGGTGTGTCCTGGCTCCTGTGTGTCACCTTTCACTGCCTTGTGATTGTCACCGTGTGTGTGTGTCACTGAAACGGGGGTGGGGAGGGAACGGCCTTTTCCCTGGATGAGCGTTTCCTGTCGGGGTGTCTGATCCCGGCTTGGGGTTGAGCCGGAGCTACAGCCTGGCTGGTGAGGGTTTAACAGCGTGTCATCCAGCACCACCTCCTGGCACTGCGGGGTATTCCCAGCATCCAGGGGAACGGGTGGGAAGTTGTCAGCTGAAACTGGGAGAGGACTAAATCCTGGTTTTTTTTGGTTTTTTTTTTGGACACAAGGCAAAACAAAGGCTCTTTGTCTTGCTTTTATTAAAAGAAAGTAATAAAAAATTCGAATTAGCTTTTCACCTAAGGGCAGGAGGCAGGGGATGGATGCACTGGTGCTGCTTCATCAGTGGGGAGATCCCTGGAGCAGCCTGGCCACATCAGGGAGAGAGGCTGCAATGGGGATCTGCCTCTTCCCTTCTCTTCCTCCTCCTCCTGCTTCCACTGCCTTGACCCAGCCTTGCAGGGAGGTCAATGTTTGACTCCATCCTGCAGCTGGGCAGTATGATGGGGGTGTAAATGAGGCTGACTGGCTGCAAAATCCACAGCATGTTCCTCTGTAAATCCCAGTGCATCCTGAGAGATGCCCAGGCTTGTGGCCAAGCCCTACCTTTGATCTGAGCTCCTCCTGCACATCCTGGAATGAGTTCAGCAGTTTGTGCTGCAGCAGGACAGAGCAATGGGCTGGGGACTGAGCTCCTGCCTCATGTATTCCTTGCTATACCTAAATAAGTTGTATTTCCCACAGCAAGAACAGTATGAAAGTACAATTGGGTTCAAGCTTCCAAGCTACCGGGCAGCGAAGAAGCTGTGGAAAGTCTGTGTCGAACATCACACCTTCTTCAGGTGGGTTTCCTGAACTTTGAGTAACTAATGCTTTAGTGTAACTGCTGAAAGTGAGCAGTGTTCCTTAGTTCCTTCAGTGTTCCTTAGGGTTTGGAACAACTGGAGTGAAATGGTTGCAGGGACACTGAGTGTTTGTTTTGCAGTAAATTTTTAAGCAGGTTCTGCTTTATAAGATACATAAGACAGAGAACTTTCACTGATGTAGATGTGAGACTTATTGGCAAGAGACTTCTTTAATTTCTATTTAATTTCTCTCTACCTCCTCCCCTACACTCTCCCTTCCCAATACATCCATAGAAAATGAAACTCCTTAGAAAATAAAGTCCAGTGAGTGGCACTTAAACCAGAACAACTCAGGTTTAGTGGGATTTGAGCTCAGCCCAACTCAAAGTGATCTCTTGGATTCTTCAGAAGGTTTTTCTACTCTGAAGCACGCTGAGCTCTCTGGATCCGGGGAGCTTTCCTGATGGAAATGCCACAGCCATGAAGGAGCACTCATTTCAAAGTGTTTGGTGTTAGAAATTGAGGAGATTTGTTGGGAAACGCCAAGTTGGGATTTCCCAATTTGTTGGGAAACTCCAGTGCAGCACAGCCCACAGAAGCCATACGTATTTTTCCCAAGATGATATGCAAAAAGAACGAGAATCCTTCATTCCCTCTCGTGTGGGGGGAAAATCAGCCCAACGTCACGAAGTCGTTTGGAGTCGAGGACGCGGATTTTCGGATTTGTTCCTTTACTCTCCTCGGCCGCGCCGAGATTTGCCGGATTTGCCACTGGCTTTTGGTTTTTAAATCCCGGGCGTGTTTTTCAGGCTGACTTCCACCGAGGCCATCCCGAAGAGCAGGTTCCTGGCGCTGGGCTCCAAGTTCCGCTACAGCGGGCGGACGCAGGCGCAGACGCGGCAGGCGAGCGCCCTGATCGACCGGCCCGCGCCCCAGTTCGAGCGCACGGCCAGCAAACGAGCCTCCAGGAGCCTGGATGGAGGTGAGTCCACACGCCCCCCTCCCCGCCCAGGATGCTGAAATAACAGCTCAATCCCCTGCTGTACAAAAACCCCCCCTCGCCTCCGTGAGTCGTGTGTTGAAGGGTTATCGTGTGTTCAGGGGTTGTCGTTCGAACCCGCGCTCGTCACGCGACCTTTGCTCACGTCAAAAAAAAAAAACACCCCAACCAACCGACCCAAAAGTTCCCCCTGCAAAGATCAAAATAACGTCATCACAACACAGGTAATTTATGCAAAATCCGCCCTTTGTCCCTTCGCCACAGTCACGACAGGAATTTCCCCCGTGATCATTCCGCTCTCCGACACTGTTCAGTACTTATTTGTCTGTTACCTCTCCCAGGTAGTATCCTTATCTTAAAATCACAGCACTGTGAGGGCTGCTGTGGGAAAATGAGCTCCAGCTCAGCCAGGCCCAAAACAAAAATGCAAACTGAGAGTAGTCGCGGCAGAACTCACTGACAAAAAGGGTGTGGGTGGGTGCTGAAGGCTCATGGCAAAGTTCTGGTTGTAGAGATATTTCCTCATTCAGTGTCAAAGCATTTTTCTTTAGAAAATCAGGAATTAAGCTATTTGTTTTGTTTAACGTAACTGCTTAAATTCCTTAGTTCTCCTTGAGGGGGAGATTTTTTGCCACAGCTGAAACTTTTCCAGTGTTCCTTAAAGTGATGCTTAGGTTGGGATGTCAGTCAGGTGGGCTTATCTCACGTTTTTAAAGGAGATGGGTAGCTCCAGGCTAGAGGAGGTGAGACATGGAGAGGAGAGTGCTTAAGTTTACTCCACTCGATCTGGATCACTGGATACTAAGATTCTGAGAAAGGGGAGCATCGCTTTGCACCACGAGTAACAGGGAGAGGGGAACATCTCTTTGCACCATGAGGATCCAGGGAAAGGGGAGCATCCCTGTGCTCTGAGAGGATCCAGGGAAAGAGGAACATCCCTGTGCTCTGAGAGGATCCAGGGAAACGGGAGCATCCCTGTGTAGCAAGAGGATTTAGGAAAGGGGGAGCATCTCTGTGCGCTGAGAGGGTCTAGGGAAAGTGGAGCATCCCTGTGAACTATGAGCATCCAGGGAGAGGGAGCATCCCTGTGCACCATGAAGATTCAAGGAAAGAGGAGCATCCCTGTGCTCTGAGAGGATCCAGGGAAAGGGGAGCATCCCTGATGGAGCAGGGACTTCATTGCTTTGAGCCCCGAGGTTGTGCTGCAGCCCGGGAGGCACCAGGGTTGTCCCAGCGCCCTGTGACCAGCAGAAGCCAGGCTGTCCCTGCTCCTGTGCTCAGTGACACTCCAAGCCTGGGCTTTGTACCTCGAATCCAGAGGGAAAAGTCTGCTTGGTCTGAGCTCCATTCAGCAGCAAAGCCAAATTCCAGCTTACCAACAATCCGGGCGTGCGAGATTCCTCAGGCACGACGCACGTGGGGGGGGCGAGGAGACCAGGGCTGTTGGTTGCCACTTGACCCTGCCATTCTGACCCCAGATGGGTAGAGAAATCCCAGCTGCAGTCCCACACCTGGACGTGAGAGCGTGGAGAGGAGCAGGCCGGGGATGTGCGGGCCCTGTGGCGGTTGCAGCGTCGCCTGTGCCGCGCGGGTCCTTAACGTGTGCCCCGTTTCCTCAGCTAAACGTGCGACTCAGAGAGTTGAGTTCAGGACCGTAGAGGAAGAGAAGCAGAAGGAGGTGGTGGTGGTTGAGGTTCCTGAACCAAAACCTGCGGATCAGATCCGAGAGAAGCCAGGTATAGCTGTGGTGGTGGCTACAACTCTCTGCGGTGCCTTTCCTGTCCTCTCCGTGCTTGTTCCTGACAATTCCAAGTTTCACCCAATCTGATGGCTTTCTTTTTTCATTTCTTTGCAAGAAGAATTCTGCAGTGAGAGGAGACACAGCCCAGCTCTGGGAAACTCCTTAAATTTCCACCTTGCACCTTGTAATTCTTGTGAGGAGGTGGGGGGAAAGTTGAGGATGTGATGGTACTTAAGAACTCTCATTAGATTTGGGTAGTTTTGTGTATGTCAATTAGCAAACTTTAAAATTTGGTCTTGAAACTTCTTGTGAAGCTTCTGAAATTCTTCATCGTGGGATCTTCTCGCCATTTTTTAAGAGTTCTGGGAGCTTTTTTTTTTTTTAAAGTCTATTCTGGGATCTTTTTTCAGCATTTGAGAAATGCCACCCCATTTAGTCTGTGGAGCTTATATTTCTCTTAAGAGAGGTACTATTAATAAATATTAATAAATATTAATGTCCTTAAGAGGGGGTGTAGGTACAACAGCACATTTGAATACTAATAAGTGTTTCACAGCACAGTGTTGTCAAATATTTGCAGCCTTCATCACTTGGATGGCGACCGCCTGTGGTGTGTTAGGGCTGGAAATAATTCGTATGCAAATGCTGTGGGTGCTGCTCTGCTTCCCTCCTTCCACCTGGAATTTTTTTACAGTGTGCTTTTGACTGCATCACTATTTTTGTAGCATCTAGGTCCAGCTTTCACGAAGTGTGTCAGCCTTCCCCCCACCGTGGTCATGCCTTGATCTTCCCTAGTCAGCATTGCCTGGTGGGGAAAGCCCGATGCTGTAAAAACAGGGTGAGGAATTTCAGGCACCAAGTGAATCATTCAAGTACATTTAATTAAAGCTGCTAGTTTTTATATAGGTTTTTATCTGGATGTGTTTTGCCTGGATTTTGCCAGCCAGCACCCCTATCCCTCCAGACTGTGCAGGCAGAGCCCATCCTAGTTCCACACGTGTCCCCACGTCTCCCTGCCTGGGCAAGGAGCCTGCAAAGCTTATTTCTGTTGTTCTTTTCCCCTCTTATCCAATGCACTGTTGGGTATGGCAGCACTAAAAAGGCTGGTGCACAATTCCATGGTGGAAAATGACTGTTGAGCTGCCTGGTTTGCAAACCTCTTTGCTGTTCCCAGCTGCTGAGAGGGATCTCCTCGCTCTTTGCTGTGGTGACCGTCGTGTGTCCGTGCGGGTCCCCAGCCCCCATTAACACCTGCAAACCTCTTTCTAGCCAAACACACTCTTGAAACTTTTGAAATGAAACCCATTGCAGAGGAGGAAGAGGAGGAGGAGAAGGTAGAGGTGGTTAAGGTTCCTGTTGCCAAGCCAAAGTTCCCGGAGCCGGTGCCGCCGCGGTCAGGTACAGCCACAGCGGCGTTTGGTGGCTGCTGTGCTGTCACTGTGGGGGTGAAGTGATGCAGTGCTGTAGGACACAGGTTGCACTGCTTGTGGTGGTGTTTGTTGCCACTAAAATCCCCCCCTGGCTTTGCCGTGTGCTGCTTTCCAGGAGTGCCCTGGGTGAGGTGAGCGGGTGCCGTGGCTTGGCTGTGTGTGGAAGTGAGTGTGCAGTGGCCTCTTAACCCTCCTCCCTTGCTGTTCCTTCCTGGAAGGTTTGCTCCCCTGAGCTGTGGGAATGTGCAGTGCCTGAAAATCAGGTTATGAGATCCAGGACTACTGGAGGTCACCTACATTCCACTTTATTTCTTCACTAGGGAGTGCTGCTTCCCTAGTTGGAAAAGGGTGTCAGAGCAACGTCGCTGCTGCAGTCAGATCCACGCTAATCATGATTAAAATGGGGTTGATTAGTTGTTGCAGAAAGAGGAGACTGAAGCCGTGGAGGGAGGTAACTGAGAACTTCATGTTTTCTTGGTTAGGATGGAAAACACTGGAGGATATTCCATGGGATGGGCAGCAGCAGAGTGGACATCAGCTGGTGTCAGACCTGAGCACAGCCTGGGCTCTCCTGATGCAGCTGCCCCTTCTTATCCATCTCCTGCACTTTTCCTCCTCCTGACTCTCCTGTTCCCAGCAGGGACTGTTAGTGGGGTGATGGTGGTCGATCACAGAATCATGGAATGGTTTGTGTTGGAAGGGACCTTAAGGATCATTCAGTTCCAACCTACATTTTATATCTTTTATTTTGGGGCAGTGCTTTTTTACTGTGTTTAAATCGTGTCAAAATACCCTGAAGTAGTTAATCAGGAAAATTAACTAAAATACAGTTCTGGGCAGCCCAGAACTCACTGTTGGATGGCAAAGGAAAAGCTTGGTGTCTGTTATCATTTTTCCTGCATGTCTTCATGCCCTGGGAGAGGAGCAGGAGAGGTGGCTGTGTGGATTTACTGGTGGCAGTATTTCCTTTGCTGCTTCATCTTTGAGGTGGCATTTTAACACATCCATAACTTTTTTAGCCAAACGTGATCTTGGCAGTATTGAGATAAGCCCAATTGAAGAGGAGGAGGAGGAGGAGGAGGAGGAAGAAAAAATGATGGTGGTGAGAGAACTAGAGCCAGTCCCGAAGGAGCCAGGTACCACCGCGATGACGGCTTTGCTCTCCCAGCATCCTCCTCATCCCGACTGTCCCTGCCATCCCACCTCTGTACAACCTTCCCAGCGGCTGTCACCGCTTCCATGGCAGAAGTACACCGGGACATGGCACTGATTGTCCTCCTGAAAGGAGAACACAGTGTCTGGGCCACAGAAGTGAGCTGCTGTGCTGAGGAGCAGGGAGAGGACGGAGCCTGTGGTGGTGGTGTGGGGTTTGGGGTGGGTCCAGGTGTTTGTCTTGAAGGTGTAATTGAAGTCTCTGGAAAACCAGGTTCTTTTTTGCACACACCCCCCTCCCATCTTGTACATTTTTTGGTCATGTGGATGCTTTATTCTCTCATGTTTTATTTACACACAGATGAGACGCAGTGACCTTTTCAGTGAAACAGGAATTCTTACTAAGGAGTTGCTTGAAATCACAGTTTCTTTTTTAACAGCAAATTTTCTAGTGTCTTTGACTGGACACCGGTGTTGGATGGGATGGGTTGCACAGTGTGATCCTGCTGCAAACTGTGACTTTGGGAATGTGGGACCACGTCGAAGATACTATTTTGGGTGTATTTTTAGTGGAACATCCATAAAAACAACCTCAGGAGAACCAAATAGCTTATTGTATCTATAGGTACACACAGGGGCTGGCTTTGTCACACAGTATTGACTTGAATATTTCGTTGGAGTCGGGCCTTTCAGGGGTCAGGAACTGCCTGGGAAATCAGGAATTGAAGGAAAGGAATAGGCAGTTGATTTTATGTGGGGCTAGTGCTTGTGTTTAAGACTGTCATCCTCTGGAAAGGTGATTTTTTGGCAGCATGCTGTTCATTCCTGCACTGTCACTGACCTGGAGGTGCTGGGTATCTTCCCACCGTGCTGCCTCGGAGATACCCCACGGGACACACAGCCCAGCCTGCTTTGAATCCCACCTGGAAGTTGCTGTGAAGTTTTCTAGAGCGATGCTTGTTGATTATTTTTTCATTTGAGTTGCCTACAAGATTGGGGAGGGGGGGGGAAAGCCTGTGTTTCCCTTCCAGAAACCATCTGTTTCTGTTTGAGGAGGTGCCCACAAGCCCAGAACTCCCCACTCTGTGTCCGTTTTGTGGTGGCACTGGAGTGGAGTCCGTGTCAGTTGTGTGTGAAGGACCCAGAAATCTGTGGCACGATGTCAAATTCCAGATTTGCCTTTCTGGTGTGGCTTCTCTGCAGAGTGCAAGCTTGCTTTTTGTAAACCATCTGGTGTGGGGCTTTATTTGATTTTATTTAAACCATAAGGAAAATAATCCCAACTCTCCCGTACTAAACGCACAAACTGCTTCGCTCAACATCTTTATTTCGTTTCCCTTTTTTTACCTCCTCCTCCTCCCTTTCTTTTTAAATGACAGCACTGTAATTTGGAAAGGCTTTGCCTAGAGCTTCGGAACGTTACCTGCTCTGAACCTTGTCCCTGTGTGTCCCCCCTCCTCAGCAGTGGCTGTGATAACCCCGGAGCGGAGTCCCCGGCCCACCTCGGCCCCGGCCATCGCTCAGAGCCACCCTGCAGAGCCAGCCCCAGCTAAGCCTGACGTGAAGGACGCGGCCACATCTAAAATGGGGAAGGAAACAGCAAAAGCTGATGTGAGACGTGAGGAATTCCCACCAGAGAAAGCCAAGGCAGAGCCAGCTGATGCATCCAAGGTAGGTCAGACCGGAGTCTCTTTGGAAGAGCTGGAGGGTCACTCTAGAAGCCACCCCAAAGCAGCAGCTCTGTCCACCTTCCCCTCCTGGGAGATGAGGGGTTTATCCCTCTCCCAGGCATCAGGTGGGGAGCAGGCACGGGGGTCTGGCTGCCAGGGGAATCCCAGCCCTGACATTCCTTGTGGAAGAGGAGTCACTCCAAGTTCTGGTGGCTGCAGTCAAACTGAGTGCAACCTTAAGATGGTTAAAAACGCTGCCAAGGGCTGCACGTGCTCGTGGGGTCGGAGTTTAGGGCTCACCCATGGCCAGGCTGTGCCCCTTGATTCCTGGTACGACAGCAGGAGGCAATTCCAGTGAAATCAGTGATATGGATCTGGCTGCAGCCCAGCGCCGGAATGTTTTTCACATTGATAGGCTTTGGCTGGGAGAGCTGGTAACACAGTGCTGCAAACTGGACTAAAACTTTAGTTGACGATGGCACTGGTGAGACCTTGGGGGGTTTATTGTTTAAATGCCATTTTTTTAAGCATTATTTGATCTTTCTACAAGTGTCTGAGGCCTTTGCCGGGGTTGATATGTGTGTGTTGTTCTAATAAGTCAGAATAATGTGCAAAATTAATGTTGATATTACAGTGTCCTTAATATTCTGCAGATCTTATTGAACTGAAGCCTTGCAGTGGTGCAGCAGAAGTGTTTGCCTTGAGACACAATTTTCACATTACCCCAAAATTTAGCTGATCTCAGCATTGCTGGAGCCACATTTCCTATAACATATCACACAGTGGGTCTTATGTGACATCTCCAGGGGAAATCCCTCTTAATTAAGGTTGGGAGATGGAGGTAAAGGAAAGGACAGTTGCTTCAAAAAATTCCACAGCCTGTGTGAGTGGTAATTTTTAAAGGAAAGTGCTGAAGGGATCCTCAGGCTGGCACTGTGGAGTTGGAATTGGAGCACAGAGTTCCTGCCTGGCTGCTCCTCCTCCCTTGTGTTACACTGAGAACAAGGAAATTTTACTCATCCCATCTCACTTATTACAGGTTTTTTCTTAAGTGCTCAAACACTGGATTTTTTTTTCCCCCCCTTTAAATATAGATGTGGGAGGAAATTGTGGATTTGAACGTGCCAAATTTACCCTGTTTCTCCAATGTAGCTGCATCACTTCTTTTAACACCCACTGAATGCTTTTACCTTCAGAGTACTTGGCAACCCAGTTTCCCTAAAATACTTCCTTGAGAGTGTTAAGGCAATCTTGGCTCTCTACTTATGGACAGGAAAGAACTTAATTAGTGATGTTAGGCTTGGTTTTGTAGCTAAGCCTGCTCTTACTGCCTCTGCCGACGTAATACCTGTGCATATAACCAATAATTTCTGTTTTTGAGAAGGTCTGTGTTAATTGGAGCATGTTGCTTTGTTGGGATTTCACTGGGAGATCCAGCTGCAAATGGCATTTGAAAACATTGCCTGGCCGAGCTAATGCAAGTGGGAAGCCCTTCTTCAGAAGCACTGGAGAGCACTGGTTTCAAATATAAATAATTCTCCAGCTGAAGGAATTATTTCACCTGCTGTTGACTAACAGAGCTGCCGTGCCATTAACCCAGGGCTGCATGTTGGTTTTTGCATGTTCCCCCAGCACCTCAAAACCAACTTTATGCAGCCGTGTTTGGAAACTGAACAGTTTCTCGAAACAAATCTACTAACAAGAAATGTTTTTACCGATTTATTTCTTAAATGTAGGTGAGGAAAACACACATTGAGGTCACAGTCCCCACCACGAATGGTGCCCAGCCCCAGGTTTGTGCTAATAATTCAGTTTAGGTTGCTCACAGTTGTTTTGGTTTTGTTTTTTTTTTTTAAGGTTCAACATAGTTAAATGAACCAACTCTTTTTTTTTTTTTTTTTATCACTGCCCAACAGCAGCAGCCTGCAGAAAAAGAGGAAGAGCTGATAAGAATGAGGAAGGTTAGCCATTTTACCCTTTCACCAGCCAAATTTGCCATATCATTCATGCATCTGTAACATGTTTAAAAAGACAGTGCTCCAATTTCTTCCTGTGCTTTGGGTTGGGATGTTGGTTTTCTTTTGACTACCAAATACTTGATTGGAAAATGAGTAGTTTTTTTTGTCCCATAGACACAGCCTGATTGCTAAAATTATGCCTGTTGAATGTTCAAAAGAAACACGGTTGGTTTGACTTATGAAATTTGTCTTCTCTGTAACAAATTCACTTAGAAACCAGAGAAAACTGTGCAGTTTGCATTGCAGGAAATGCAAAAAAAAAAGAAAAATGAAGAGGATGTTTTTTTTTTTTGGTATTGATTAAGTAACAGGGACACATCCAAGATGGGACAGGTGGTTCAGGCATAGTTACTGTGCACACTGGGACCTTGTAAAGGTTACTCCAGGTAGTACAGCCTCACACTGGGGTGGGCCTGCATCCCTCAGGGATGTCACGTGGTGACCTGTGCAAGGCTTCCATGGAAAACCAGTAACTGTCTCTTTGTGGCCGGAGCTGAGGCCCCCGGGAGCTGTCTCTTTAAAGGACTCATCACATCTCCCATTCTCCATGAGCCAGACCCCCCCATTCCTGGTGGGAATTCCCACCCCACGCTGCCTCAGCGCTGCACTCCCGACCTTGAGTTAACTTTTTTAATTTGCCAGTTTCTCGATCCCGCAAGACCAACGTTTTAATTTTTTGTGCTTTTTTTTTTTTTTTGTTTGTTTGTTTTGTTTTGTTTCCCCCTTTCCTTTCATTTTCACAGAAGAGATCAAAGAGGCTAGATGGTGAAAACATTTATATCAGGCATAGCAATTTAATGTTGGAGGTTTGTATGAACTTGAAGCTTTTTTTGAGTTGCATTTGCCTAAACCTTCTGCATCTGCGCTGAACTTCTTCCTCTTCTGCTGCTGCCTTTATTTTGCATGCTCTTGCATGAAAGACCTTTTGATTTGATTTGATTTTTTAATTATGCTTTTGCATGGTGACAGTAAAATGATGATGTGCAACCATTCTTCCTTCTACCTCTTCTGACTTTCATTCTCTCATACCTACCCAAAATACATGATTGGCAGAGCTCAGATCTGCTCTGGGACCCACTGGGTGCTCACAGGGGCATAGATTGTAGTGGGGACTAGTTTTTCATTGCTTGAAACAAATTACTTTCCTGGGGGAAAAGCTAGTCTATGAAAATACAAAATTCAGGATAAGCTGCAGGGGAAATTGGAACAGGTTGCCCAGAGAAGCTGTGGCTGCCCCATCCCTGGAAGTGTCCAAGGCCACGTTGGATGGGGCTTGGAGCAACCTGGGCTAGTGGGAGGTGTCCCTGCCCTTGGCAGGGGGTGGAACTGGATGAGTTTTATGGTCCTTCCCAACCCCAACCATTCTGGGATTCAATGAAGTTGTCACCCCTGGGCATTCAAGCCACCACAATGTCCATGTTGCTTCAGGCAGGAGGGATCCTTTTGGATGCTGCAGGGATGTTTCCATCCTCCTTCAGCCCTTCCTTGCCTTGCAGCACCTCAGCACCCCCCAGGTCCCATCCTGCTCGGTGCCAGCTCCCCACAGATCTGACATGGGGGCTCAGTGGTCACGGGTGGCTCATCCCTCCAGGTTTTCCCTTTGCATTTGGGAGCCCTTTCCGTTTGCTTTCACCCAAGCACGGTCTCAGAACAGGCCACGCCAATCATATATTTTAATTCTTTAATACACTGTGTTATGGGAGATGTTTTGTGGCTTCTGATACTCTGTGTTACGTGTTTCTACTCAGACTTGCAGCCCCAGCAGCTCGTAGGGTTTCCCCGTTGCCATCTCTTGAAAAAAGTGGAGTGAACCAACTGCCTTCTCCTAATCGGAATTTTCAAAAAGTTTTGCAGCTTTTGGGTGGTTTGTTTGTTTGTTTTGTTTTGGTTTTATATTTATTTTTTTTTTTTAAAACCTGCTACAACGTAGAGCTTTGAGCCGCGAGTGAAGGGTGTGAACACATCGGGCCGCTGCTGGAGCTCTGAAGACTCTGCCTGTCGCCTTCTTCCACCCAACTCAAAACAGCTCCATCTCCCCAACCCCAAACAGAGCTTTGTCTTTGCTTCCAAACCCCTTTTTCCTGTTACTGCAACACCTGCCTCTGCCACCCAGCCCTTTCCCTCCCTGGTTCTGTTGCAGGTGCTCCAGCCCTCCCCTAGAACAGGGCTCACCCAGCAGCTCACCCCCTTCGTTCCCTTTGTGTTTTTTAGCCCATGCATTTGGCAGATCAGATATTTTCCCAGCAGACCTCACCCTCCTGAAGCTGCCTGTTGATTTTGTTGAAAGCCTTTTAACTCTCCACCTACACCAGGTTCTTACAGAAAGGGAAAAACAGGAGGAAAAGGAGGTGACGCTGAGTGAGCTGGTTCCTCAAGGTGCTTTCCAGACCTGGCTCCACGTTAGCTCCTCGTGGCTTTAGCTCCTCTCCAGCCCTCCCAGGCCCTGCTCCTGCACAGTGCTGGAAAAGCCAAGGTGGTCCTTCTCTCTTCTCTAAGCCAGGAGCAGCTGTAGGGTTCCTGGACCCAGGCAGGGATTTACCCCGGAGTCTTCAGCAGACTTATTTCTGCTTTTTTTCCCTACCCAGCAGGCACTTGACTTATACTTTCATCCAGAATTGATGCCAAAACTTGCGTTTTTTCCCCCTAGAACTGTGCCAAAAAGAGTAAATGTTGTTAAGGAGGCATTTGGGGTTTAGCTGTGTCCTGGGTGAGCTGCAGGGATGCAGATTTTTGGGAGGGCCCCTCCTTTAGGGATGTGTTTGCTCTTCCATCTTCTAAAATTAATGGGCTGAGTAACAACTGAAAGCACAAAAATAGTTAAATTTCCCAGTGATGCTTTTACTGACCTTGATTTCTCCCTTTCTTGCTGCTTTTTGGCCCTGTCCAGAAAAGTTGTTGTTTGGCTTACACCTGTTTTATGCAGAAGCTTTGTTTTCTACAAACTCTGGTTTGCTTGCAAAGAAAAACTATTTTTAACAAGTTGACTTGCCTTGAAGTCTGTGTGTTTATGCTGTAAACTGGCATCACAGAGTAGAAATCTGGCTTTTTCCAGATGGAAAAAAAAAATCATCAGGAGTTTTTTGACTGATCCAGCATAAAGGAAATTCTCAGTTTGATTAAAAAAAAAAAATCATCTCATCTTCATTTCAGAAGTCTAAAACCTCCTATGGTAGCTCCTGGAGGGATGAGATGAGAAGGAGGGGAAATGATGGTAATGGAGATATTCTGGGAGCAGAGATAATTCCTGTTAGGATTAAAGAGAAATAGGTATGAAGAGAGCAAAAAAAAAAAAATTAGGAAAACGTGTTATTGAACATTAATTGTATTGATACCTGGGAATATTCAGGCTTGCAGAGGGAAAAGAAAGCAAACCTACCCGATTTAAAAAATAACCTGAACAAACAGAGTCTGGCAACTCTACAAAAAAAAAACAACCCATATGGGGAAAATCCATGAGATTCCAGGTGACCTGTCACTGCTTTGGTGGAGATTCTCCTGGAGGAGACCGTGATTAATCCGAGAGGAGAGAGGAGAGAGGACGCTCCCTTGGTGTGTTTGCAGTGTGAGCAGCACTCGGGAGGTTCGGCCCCGCTGAGCGCAGCTTTGCTAAGCCCAGCCTAGGCAGTCCCAGCTCCTCCCTGCACCCCTTCACTCATCCTGTCCCTTTTGCTGGTAGGATCTAGATAAGCCCCAGGAGGAAATCAAGAAGCACCATGCCAACATCAGCGAGCTGAAGAAGAACTTCATGGAGTCCGTCCCGGAGCCGCGGCCGAGCGAGTGGGACAAACGTCTGTCCACCCACTCCCCTTTCCGGACCCTCAACGTCAACGGGCAGATCCCCACGGGAGCGGATGGAGTGAGTACCTTGGGGCCGTGGTGGTGTTCCAAGGGGTGGCCTTTTAGCATGTGGGATGGTCCCTGAGAGAGCTGAAGTCGGAGGCGTCATAAAAATGCGAGTTTTGTTTTGGTAGGGGAGGACGTAGGGATTCCTCACCTGCTTTTGGGGCTGCTTTTCCTGGTGTTGCTGTCACTGTGATGTTAGAGAGCACTTCCCATCTCCCCAAAATGTTGGACAAAACCCACCTAAACTCTTAAATTAAGAGAATTATTACTTCAGTGATAATATTGCAACCCAGTGCAGAAGCACTAGGATGGGATAATTTTTCCGAAATCACTTTATTCTCCAGTTTCTCCTTGGGGTTTAGACTTGCATTAGGAATTCCAGATGCTGATCTGCTGTGGAGGCTTCAGGAAGACTCCTCAGCAGGGCTGTTCATACATGATGGGAACCTTCCTCCTTCCAGGAACAGGGCCTGTGTGTTAGTAGCCACATACACCCAGTTTCTCTGCTCATTTCCTTAAAAAAGGTAATTTTTCAAAGAAACCCAGTTGGAACAGCAGAGATCTGTCACCAACTGGTTTCTTCTTGGCTCAGAGACACCTTCTCTGTGTCACATTGGTGGTGCCTAACTCAGGTTTGGAGCTTGTGAGTAAAACTGTAGTTAGCACCCGTGGTAATCAGTCTCTGATTACTCTCTCACTCAGTAGTAAATGCAATTTTTTATTACAACAGAAAAATTGCATCCTGGCTGCAGTGGTGGCAGTTGGAGACTCTCTCCTGGTTTAAGCCCAGCTTCTCTCCTTCCTGCCCACAGCCCTGCAGATAAACCTGTATTTTATCTTCAAAGCAGTGCAAGGGAAACACTCATTAGTCAGTAAATAGTCTTGCAGTGGATGGAGCACTGTAACACCTACAAGAGGTTTAACACCAAGTTTACTGCAAGCTCCTCAAAGTGTAGAGAAAACCCAGGACAGCTTAGGAAAAATGAAATCCCCAAATTGAACTTAGTCGGGGTTGGTTGCTGTAGAATCACAAAGTGGTTTGGGTTGGGAAGGACCTTAAAGCCCATCTCGTTCCACTCCCTGCCCTGGGACACCTTCCACCAGCCCAGGTTGCTCCAAGCCCCATCCAACGTGGCCTTGGACACTTCCAGGGATGGGGCAGCCACAGCTTCTCTGGGCAAACTGTCCTTGGGATTACCCTGTTTAACACATGGATAGACTTTGCTCAGTTTAAACCCACAGGAATTTGGGCAGCAGAGCTCTGCCCACGGTGCCACGTGGTATTTGGGGTGTGGGTGGGACAGAGCAGGGGCTCTCAAGCCCCACAACTGCAGTTCAAGAATTATATTCTTGGTTATTATGGAGAATTTCTGACAAGGTGACCATATTGTGAGGTGCTGGATGGTGTGAGCTTGTCCCATCTAAAGCCACAGTGGGTCTTTAGTGTCCCTGGATTTGCATTTCTGGAAGGTCCCTCTTAGTCTGACCCTCTCCAGAATGATCTTGCTCTGAGGTGGAGGTGGACACATTCTGGGAACTTCCAGAAATGCATCTTCACCAGACACTGACCAGGGAGGGTGTTTTCCTTCACCTGCACCTGTTGAAGGATGGCAAATCATGATGGTAATTTAAGGTTGACAAATCACAATGGTAATTTAAGGATGATAATTCACCGTGCAAAGTGGTGCCTTCACCCTGCCCTAGTGGCCAAAGGGTTTTTTGCCAGGGGCTGCTTTTCTGCTGTTCCTGAATGTTTTATTACGAGACAACTGAACCCTAACACGCTTTGTGTGTCCAGGTCAAGAAAGTCACTGTCCTATCTTCTGAGAGACAGGTTGGTGGGCTTGAGGTAAAGCTGCTGCTCTGATCTGTGCTTCTGAACCAGACTTGCTATTGCAATGGCACCGAGCAAAAACTCGACAGCAGCTGCTGGATAACATTTTTTCTTTTGGCTACATGAAGTAGTTTCATAACTCACACCCAGAGGTCTTTGGCTCTTGCTGCAGCTTTTGCAGCTTTCAGTTTTTGCTTATTTTGGTGCATGGCTGGTTCGAAAAAGCTGCATGAACGATATAACCGTGTATTCGGCGAGAAAAGCAATTCTGAAAGTTTAACTGTTCCCTGTTCTTTTTATGTTGTCTTTCTTTCCGTTTCTTTGTTGTTTTAACAATCATGTTACTCCGGCATTTTATATTTTCTTTTGCTGCCCAGTCTCCCAGCTACTTTCTCCCCAATTCTCACCACTTAGGGGTGTGCAAAGAACCAGTCCCAAAATACCGCACTGACCAGAGGAGGTTGGCTCAGCTGAGGGAGCTTAGAGCCAAGTTTTTCCTCTCCTAAGTACACCTGGATTTGCCCAGGGCTGCCAAACTAAAGGGATGGAGAGTTACTGCACAGCAACATTCCCACAATCTTTTCTTTCTTCAGCAGAAGTGCTGGAGGCTTTGCATGGTCCTGTGTGCTGATTTACTCATTCCGGGTTTTTAACGTTCCTCAGACTCCAGAAACAAAAGTGCTAAAACACGGAGCAAAATTCCAGGAGCTTGCAGTGCTCCCACTGCCATCCTGCCCGTTCCACACGTGGCATTTCTGAGAATAGCAATTTTACACTTGTTCCAGTAGAATTTTCAGACCAATCAGTGTTTTGATCCTCTGGTCAGAACTTTGGAAAAGCCTTTTGTATCTGCTCTGCAGTCTGGCTGTTCCATGGCATTTGCCAGACGCTGGTTTTAAGGGTAGATTAGGAAGCTGTCAGAGACCACCTTTTGTACTGCACCATTCCTGTTTCTAATGCCTCCAGCTTTTTTCTCAACCATTCCAATTCCAAAACACTCCAGGAGGTTTTGAGCACCTGCTTTCCTGGCAGGGCAGGCACAAAACCACCACAACCCCGATGCAGATGTTGATCAGCTCTGCAGGGAGGACGTGGTTCTGTAGCTCCAAGGCTCGTGTGGCCCAGGCCACCGGCTGCTCTGCTCCCCAGGGCAGTTTATTTTACGTTGAGAAGAGCTGTCCTAATGCTTTGCACACCTCCAAGTGTCACTTTTGGGCACTTTCCATCTGTCATTTTTGTTCATCTCTCTCTGTCTTTCTTGATCTTCTACCACGAAAGCAGAAACGGGAACGTCCTCTGTTAGTACAGGATGAAGACAAATTAAAAAAGCAGCAGATACCTACTGAGACAGCCTTTCCCCGGCCAGCAAGTGAAGAAACTCTTCCAAAGGTTTCAATTGCAATTCCTGAAGAGCAGAAAGCACTCAAAAAGTGTCAGCTGTACTCTAGCATTTTTCCTTCTCCACGTATTCCCTTTATGATGTCCTTTCTCCTCGTTGTAGCACTGACTGTTTGGTGGCTGCTCTTTCTCTGAGTGGCAACAGGGTCGTGTTGAAACCTCAAGACCAAAGCTCCTGAATTTCTTGGCCGTAGCCTCTGCTGCATCTTCCTTGTCCTGGTCTTTGATCTCTCTAGTTGGCTGTCCCGGGGAGGGACATCCCGCGACCGTCCTGTTAAATCCCTCTGTGTGTCCTTGTGTGGCTGGGATGGGACCTGGCAGGAGTGGTCTGGGATTGCCAGGTCCCTTCTGAAGTTTCCTACTGTGCAAAAGCAAATTCTTTGAACCCTGTTCCTGATTGCTGTGAGAGAGCAGGCGGGGAGAGGAAATGATGGGAGGAGTCGCTGGCTTCCTGAGCCCCTGTAGACTTCACGTAGGAATTGCTGGAAAATTGCTTTAAAACTTGTTGTTTTTTTAATGTAAGATGTTCAAAAACTGGAGAACCTTTGATACTGGTCCAAAAGAGGCTTGGCAGTAATCTGCTGAATTATGGAATCCTGGAATGGTTTGGGTTGGAAGGGACCTTAAAGCCCATCTCATTCCAACCCCCTGCCAGGAACAGGGACACCTTCCACTAGCCCAGGTTGCTCCAAGCCCTGTCCAACCTGGCCTTGGACACTTCCAGGGATGGGGAGTCCACAACCTCTCTGGCCAACAGGAGGTTGAATCTCTGGGAAGAATATCAGAATCTAATCCATAATCACCCCTTTCCTAGGAAACTCAGATTGGCATTTCAATACAAAGTACTGGTTCTCACTGCTGTTGGTGATGACTCAGGGACAGGGACAGGCAGCTTTTCTTTTCCCAGTGGGTGAAGCCTTTGGCAAAGCATCCCGGCTTCCCTCTCCACCCCTATTCACGTGTCCAAGAAAATACGCAGTGTTACAGGAGAAAACCCATTGCAAGGAGATATTAATTGTCAACCTAGATTAATCATTTCTTGGAATCTGATGGTCTCGGTGCACTCGGGATGTGTTTTGTTTCATTTGTGTGGAACTAACGGACTCGTGTTTGCTGAGGTCACAGGGCTGGAGTCACCTGCTGTTTTAACATCCCCTCTGTTGCCATGTTGGCTTGGCCACATCGGGACACACTTCTAAATGTTAAAGCCCTCGATTGTTTTTGACTTCTTTACCCAAACCCTTGCATGCTGCTTGTTGTTTACTGCCTACAGTGTAAATGTCTGGATGATGCTCCCGTTTATCCCAGTTCTCCTGGCTGAGCTGTGCAGGCTCCAGCCCAGCTGGGCTGAGCAGAGCTGCTTTGTGAGCTGGAGGGAAGGTGGGACTTTGTGTCTGAGGGGTTTCTTTTCTGTAAATAGTAAAGATGGGGCTGAGCTGAGCCCCCCGTGTCTCCTTTCAGCACTAATCCGTGTTTTCCTGCAGCTGCTGGAGGATTGGGCTGGACACAGTTACTCTGGGAACAGCCCCCAGTGCCACCAGTGGTGGCAGCTGCTCCAGCAGCACGGGAGAGAAAGGAGCAGACCTTTATTACAGGGACTAAAATGTGTGAATATATATAAATACATGTATTTATAACCCTTTCTAGATCTGTATCCATGTGAACAGTGTTATTTAGGAAGCAGATAAGCTTGCAGGAATAAGGCAAACATGGCATGTGCTGTCTGGTCAGAGGGTCCGTGGTGTGTCACGGACCACTCGAGCCACCTCTTGCTTTCAGTGTACAGGTTGAGGCTCTAAATGCTGTCTCAGAAACTTAGGTTGGTAGTGAAACTCTTTGTTTTAGTCCCACAGGAATCTTTCCAGTTCCTCTTGTACCCTGCTCCGATTAGTTCACCGGTTTGTGCCTTTAGGACTTTGTTTTGTGAGGATGCTGATTTTTCATTGGAAAAGATTCTTCCCTTTTTAATACACTGCCTTTAATACACAGTCTTCCTCCTTCAGTGCTTGGAAGCGTAGGAGTCAGAGGGTTGTTGTCCAGGTGTCCAGGTGAAGGAAAGTGTCAGCAGGCTGTGTCCCTGCATCCTTGGAGCATCCCTTGGAATGCACTTGAACTCCAGCGAGTTTGGGGTGGAATTTAGGAAGACAAAAGTGGGCCCTGGAGAGGAGAGGTGGAAAGAGATGTTGAGGTGCCACGTGCAGAAGATGCAGGATGGAAGAGGCCAGGGGGATGCTTCTGGCTGGGATTCCCTGCCTGCATCTCCTTCCCAAAATTGGAACAGACATGATGAAAAACAGGGACTGTTTGCTCTCCCCAACCTGGCTGGGGAGGGAAGGGATGGGAGTTGTGTGGGTGTCTCTTTGTTCATTTTCTGTCCATATTTCCTGGAGAAGAGCGGCTTAAACACAACAGGTGCTCCCTTCCCAAAGCCATTGCTCGGGATCCCTCTTGGAATGCACAGCTGAGGTTCCTGTGTGTGTCTTTTTGGTTCCTTGACAAGGACTTGGAAGCCACATGGGTGGCTTTGGCAAAGCCATGGTTTCTGTAGCTCTGTCACCCAATTCCAAAGGACCTGAAGTTTAAAACTCTTTGCCCAGAGCAATATCTGACCAGAGTACTCAGGGTGTCTCATCCCAGAGGGATGAGAGGTGGGCTCTGCCACTTCAGCTCAATTCTGTAATTCTTTAATTCAAACGGTCTCTTTCTCTCTCTTTTTTAATCTTGAGGCTGGTTGTCATCAGCAAAAAAGCTTGGAAACTTTACACTCTGAGAACACTCAGGAACATTTTTGGGATTTGTATACCAGTTATCACTGCAGAGTATAAAGAAATTGAACAAATGCTTTTTGTTTCTCTGGCAGTTTAGAGGCCAGTTATATTCCTCCAGGTGGGTATGAGCCCTCCTGACAGAGAATTCCTGTAGCTTATCAGGAACAGAAACCTCATCCATCTGATGCCACAGGGATGTGCCCTCTGGGCTCCAGCCCCTTTTCCAGTCCCTCCTCTGCTTTTTTTCCTGTTTGCTTGTAAGGCAAAGGGAGTGACAGTCCATGGCATTCCGTGTAAGGTCTCGTTCCTGCTCGTTCTCTCTCCCGTTTGTGCACATTCCGTGTCTCTTACACCTTGGTGCTGTGGTTTCACCCTTTTCCCTTGGTGTCCATGCAGGACTCAGCCCTCAGAGGAGGGCTTTTGGGATGCCTGCTGTCATCCTTGAGCACAGGGAGAGCTCATTGACTCTAGTGCTGTTTAAGAGCAGAGGTCTCAGGGGTTTTGTAAAGGAACCAACTCTGTACCACTCCCTGTTTTCCTCAGGAACAAACTTGCTGGGAACACTGGCAATCCCTGGCTGCCTGCCCTGACACTGGCACCCATTGACAGGGATTCACACACCCATGCCAGGCTGTGAGGGATGGAGAACTGAGTTATCCCTTCCTAGATCCTTCCAGGATCCTGGAATTGTCTGCAGTGCGTAACCTCCTCCCAGCTGGCATGAGAAATCCTGATTTTTCAATGTGGCCTGCTGCAGAAAATGACATTTTGGTGACTCTGGCACACCAGAATAAGTCTGACAGCAGTTCTGATGTTAATTAGGCTTTCCCAGTGTTTTGTGGTGTGGTCACTCAGCTCTTTGGTGCTCGTGTGTGGGATCCCCTTAGGAGCTGTTGGGGCTCCATCGTGATTGGTGTGGTTGGCTCCACACTCACTTTCTGAATCTTCTTACCCTGGTTCCATCTCTTCTGAACACCACCTAAAACATACATGAATCTCTTGTGCTTTCCTGCTTTAGGAAAAGGTGAGCATCAGTAATTTTAAGCAGCAAAGTGCTGCTGGTGGCTTGGAACTCGGATTCAGCTCCGAGGCCGTGCTGGGTGTCGGGCTCTGCATGTGCTGATGCTCGAGGTGTTCACTGCTGCAAAACAACATCCCTTTTTTCTTTCCCACTGTTGAAAGTGAGCAGATAAATGAAGGTGTTGGCTGCTTCTCCTGCCACGTGCTGCCTCTCTTGGGGGGTCAGTAGAAGATGAGCTGAGGACTCTCCATGGGCAGGTCAGGGCATGGAGTTCAGCCAAGACCAGCTCCCCTCCCTTGCAGTTTGTGCAGTGGTGACCCCAAAGAGTAGGTATTCCCTGTTTCCCTCCTGAAGTAACAAGGAGAAGTGGATTTCCTCAACGTGGCACCAAGGGAGTAGTTTGTGTTTGGAGGAAAGAGGCTGGGCTGGCCTTGCTGTGTCTGTACCACGGGGCTCCTGGGAAGGTTATCATAAAATCATGGAATATCCTGAGTTGGAAGGGACCCATAAGGAACACAGAGTCCAACTCCTGATGGTTGTGGGCAAAGTGTCTTTCACTTCACATCAGTGTCAGTAATTTGTCGCTCTGAGAATTATTCCACTTTGTTGGGTTTTCTTTTTTCTGGTCGTGAGTTGATGGCGCCTGTTCTGACCTACAGAATGAGGAAGGAAGCTTTCTGGGTAAATTCAGCCCCAAAAAAGGATTATGGATTCATGCAGGAACTCTCTGGTCTGTACTTGATAGTGGGTGACACTGGAGAGAACCTGTCAGTGGTGGTTCCTCTCGTGTCCCTGTTTGTGTCCGTTGTGGTTTGTGAGGCTGGAGGGAAGGGCTGGCCTTGCTTTGGGCCCCTTTGGGATCTTCTATCAGTGGTACATAGTGGTGTTGGGTCAGTTTGTGGGGACTAAAAACACTTTCTTTTTTACCTAAAATGCTCTCTTTCGGAACACTTTTTCGGTTTTGTATTTTTTCTCAGATTTTCCTTTGTAAATATGTACATTTATCATTAATAAATGTTGTTGCAAATCACATCCTCCTTTCCACTGCTTATTAACAAAAAAAGCTGTGTTAACAACCTGTGTTAATTAATTGCTTGGACTAACCCTCTGTATTCCTTTCTCAAACCAGAAGCCATCAGACCTTGGGTCACTGCTGGTGGCTTGCAGAGTGTTGGGTCAACTGGACACTCTTGGGTGTGGGTTTAATGCTCTTGGGGAGAGAGGACACACAGCTCTGAGCTTTTAAACTGACTGGAATAACTTGGCTGAGGATTAAATCCAGCTTGGTTTAAGACAGGCTTTGTTTGCAGAGAGGTCAGAATGTTCAGCCCTCTACCAAATGCTTGATGTCACACTAACACCTTCTCCCTCTTCGCTTCAGAGACTGAATGGTAGGAAAAAGCAATTGCAGAAAGTTGTTCTGAGGGCAGAGGCGATGCAGATCCTGCACAACTCAGCTGCGAGAGCCTCTGTCTGAGGACAAAAATGCTCCTTTTGGGTTTTGTAAGTGAAGAAGCCACGTTCTTAATGAACCACCATTTGTCTGCTCCATGATACGACACGAGCCTCTGGTTGGGTTTTGGCTGGTTGAAGCTCAGGTTGTGTTCAGAGACTGTATCAAGAGTAATTTTTGATTCTAACTGCCAGCTTCTCTTTGGTGAGATTATTTATTCTGGATAAACCATTTGGCTGATCCTGTGCTGTCACAAGGGATCCCAGGAAGGCAGATCTGGCTGCTGGTGCTGCTGCTCCCTGGGACGA
This sequence comes from Pipra filicauda, assembly GCF_003945595.2. Lineage (NCBI taxonomy): Eukaryota > Metazoa > Chordata > Aves > Passeriformes > Pipridae > Pipra > Pipra filicauda. The sequence continues at coordinate 3,579,249 of NW_024104964.1, read as the reverse complement.
GCCTGGCACCAGAGCAGAGCTTTAACTTCATTTATGAAACGAGGGGAGCAAAAAGCAGCAGAACAAAATTGATATCAGTTATAAACTCTGATGTGCTATCTCTTCTTTGCCAGAGGCAGCTCTTGCAGTGCCACTGGTCTGTTCTCTGCAGAGGGAATTTGGAATAAGAAGCCGCTCATCCCCCACAAAAGGGATGGGAAGAGGACCTGGGATGGGTGGACAGAGGAATCATATTGCCCAACAAGGAATTGTATTGCCCAACCACCTTATTTTGATAATTTAAGTGTTGATCTTGATGTGGTTTCATGTTGCCCAGTCCTCAATGCAGTGGTTGGAGGTGGTTGCTGTATGTTGTGTAATATCCTGAATTCTTGCTCAGGACTTGAATTTTGAAGCTTCTAGCACATTGTGTCTTTTCTAGCATTACTTTTAATTTTGGTCAAAATCTCTTTTATCCTTCTGTTGTCTGACTAGGCTGGTCAGGATGTGATCAGATCAATGGCAATTAAAAAGATCCATCCAAGTCCACAAATCCATAGGTAATGTCTGTCCTTTTCAATGCCAGGGTGTGTTGAACAGCTTCTAAACCTTTTTTAACTTCTATCTTTAAGGCAAAGCAGTTCTGTAAGGCAATGGCAGGTACTGTAAAATAAGGCTCTCTTGTTTTCTGCTTTATAATACTTTTTACCCAAGTGCTTTGCCAGCTGTGAGATTGAGCATCAGTTGATCTGGGAGCGTTCTCTGGTGAGTGTGGTTTGCTGCCAAAGCAACATCATCTCCTTGTGCATCCCTAGATGGTCACTCTGAGCCTGTGAGCTTCTGTGGATCCGTGTTTGGGGATAACCTAATAACAGCCTTCACAATTCCATTGCCACGCTGGAAAAGAACAGGATTGGGAAGTACTGACCAGCTGGGATTTCTAGTGTGTCATGCCGTGGTTGTAAGGAGTTAGTGAGCACTGTAACTTCATGGGCTTATTAATTTTTATAAAATATCTTTAGTAACTGGCAGCTGGCACCACTTTAGCACCCCTTAAGTCTCCTGCAGGATAAGAGTGTGGTTTGGGATGAGAATAATGGAATATTCTACAGAGAGAGGCAGCAGCATGAAAGCAACACCCACTCCAACAGCTCAGGGCAGTTGGTTCATACAAATAGATCCTGATGCAAAACAGCAGGTTCTTGAAAAAATACAGGCAAATTTATACTAAAACACTTTAAAAAAACCCCCAAATCCTTTTGGCCACTGATATCAACCATGTAATTAAGCCTGTTATTAATTTATCCCCAGTCTGAATTATTGTGTGGCACTTTACACTGCAACGCTTCAGCTGAGTCCTCAGGTGCACAAAGGTCTGTATTTAGAGGGTGGTGCTTTAGTTGCATTCGTGTCTGGGGCAGTTTGTTTCTTCTGGGGCATTGCATCCTGTCCTTTATTTAATTTACACTGTGTTTGGCTGCTTTGTGCTTGATTTAGGCCTTGCTGGTTTGGGGTTGTGTCCGTGGAAATGAGTAGTTGGCAGCCCAGGCACCTCTCAGGTTTCCTGGGTCTCAAGGAGAGCTTGGAACTCTGCAAATCTGAGCCCTAAACGTAGGGATGCTTTTGCATTTGCAATTGGAAATAAATCTTGATAAGATCAGAATTTGTAACAGATGCTGAAATTCCCAAGGGGGGAGTTTTATAGAGATAGTTTTATCTGGAAACAAATACCTTTCCATTGCTCTCTCTTCTTACCAGTGGAATAGGAAGGCAAGGCAAAAAGTGCTTCTGATCAGTTGATCTTATCAGGATTTCATTCTGTCTTTCCAGCCTGCATGTTTGCTGCTGCACTTGGCTCTACTGGTACCAGGATATGCTTGGCACAGGCTCCATTCCAGCTTTCCCTTCCTTTGTGCCTCTGTCATGCAAGATACTTCCAAAATGCAAATTATTTTCTCTGTCTGTGAAAGGGATTTGGGAAGATGTTTTGACTGCATACAGGGTTTTGTCTCTTAAATAGCTCAATGTTTGTGTAGCTGGTTAATCTGCTTTGTTTTATCTGTTATTCTTGCTCTTGGTTGAGTGGTGCCCCAGCTGTTTTGTAAGGAAATCTCACTCCTAAGGCATGTTCCATTAAACCTCAGAAGATGTGCTGTGTCTTCTCAAGATCCCATGAGTAATTTGCAAGGTTTAGCATATATAATTAAGGGAAAATCATAATATTGGCAGTGTATAAATTCAGGTTTTAAAACAAGATTAAGGCATGGGTGTTCAACGCTGATAACCCCATTTCTGTTCTGTTTTGTGGAATATTGCAGTGGAGTATCTTGTGTTGGGCAAATGAGGGTGGATATAGAATCATGGAATATCCTGAGCTGGAAGGGACCCACAAGGATCATCCATCCAGCTCCAGGCCCTGCACAGACACCCCAACAATCCCACCCTGTCCCTGAGAGCATTGTCCAAACCTCCTGGAGCTCTGGCAGCCTTGGGGCTGTGCCCACTGCCCTGGGGAGCCTGGGCAGTGCCCAACCAGCCTCTGGGGGAAGAACCTTTGCCTAAAATCCAACCTGAGCCTGCCCTGACACAGCTCCAGCCATTCCCTGGGTGCTGTCCCTGTTCCCCCAGAGCAGAGCTCAGTCCCTGCCCCTCAGGAGGAAGCTGCAGCCCCTGCCATGAGGTCTCCCCTCAAATATTCCTTTGGAAGAGGACTTGTGGAACTGGATTTTGATCAGAAATAACACTCCACTGTGAGCACAGTCTGACCTGACCATCTCAGTGCTGCTCCTTGTCCCTTCACTCCTGTTAAGTGCATTTTGCTCAGCAATATCCCAAGGACTTAAGAGAAGCCCGAGAGACTGGAAATCCTAATGGATAGAAATCCTTGCAGCTAATCCATCTGCAACATAAAGGAGCAGAGAACTGAAAAATACCCATGAGGAGTTAGGGAAGAGTCATTTCTCGAAATGACTCTAAAAAAAATCATCTATTTGTTCCTGCATAAAGCAGCCCCTGGTCTTACCCTACCATCGAGTTGTGCCATTACATGAGGTCAGTCAGGGTGAGAACCTCTGGTGTGTAAAAAATGCACTGTACCAAATGTCCCACGGGCTTCAGACCTCACAATTTAAGCTCAGATTACAGTTTTTTGGTTGCCCAGGGAATCTTCTTATTAGAAAGTGAGGCAACGGTTTCCGTTTGTCTTAACACCACCACCAAAATTGGAATTACAGTTGGCAAAATGGACTTACCGTGTTTTTGTGAGAATTTAATCCCTGTTTTTCAATTAATAGATATGTGGCTGTTTCTGTGCAAAGTAACCAGAAATCAACCACGAGGTTAATTACTGAAAAGAGATAGTCCCTTGGGGTTTTCCCTCTCGTTCCCTGATTCTGGATGATGTGACAGCTCGAACACCTGTAAATTGTGGGGCCTGTAACTGCTAATTCTGCCTTTCCTTGGAGGCAAATTTCCATGTCAATAAGGAGAGAAACTCAATTTCCAGCACATTGTCTTGTTCCTGTTTTAACTCTTGCTTTCTGTCACTGGTGTTCCCTCCTGGCTCGAGGGCTCCCAGAGGTGCCAGAAGACCTGGGTGAGACCTTGCTAAGGAGCTGAACAGGAGCAGGAATCTGATTCTCTCAGCCATTCCTAACTTGTAGATATTCGTACAACAGTTTTCCCAGTGCCACAAGGACATTGTGTCAGTTATCCTGGAATTACAGCAGCCAGGAGGGTGCTCAGAGGGGGGTGAGCATTCCCAGGATGGGGAAAGAGCAAAGCACAAGGTTCTGTGGATTGTCGGGCACAGAAATTCTGGGCTTGTTCTTTTCGCTCCGTGTGCAACTTCAAACACTGTATAAAGTATTTCAGTGAGTTAAAAGCAGAATTGGAGGATAGGTTTTGGGATAGTTGGGTGGGTTTTGTTGCACATGGGAATTTTGGATGTGCACAAGTCCCCACCTGCTGCACTGAAATTATTCCTGTTTCCAAACTGGGTAAAAAGCGCTTAGTGGGGGCTCTTCCTTTAGGTGCAGGGAGTTGTTTTTATATTAATTCCTTAAAATTTAGAAGAGTGGATTATTAATGTACCGGGAAGGCTGTGTCAGTAAATGCACTGGGTACCTCACATGGTTTTTCAGTGTCCAACCCCACTGTTGCATGTGTTACTGGATGATACCTGATAACAAAGCGATGTTTTGCCTTGATGCCTCCTGCCCTCCTGCTCTCCCTAACGCTTCTCTTTCTCTCTCTCTCTCTCTCTCTGGCCTTTTTTGTGTATCCGTTTCTTTTTAGAAAATGAGTGACTTTTCCTCCCAAGAGGATGTGGCTGCAGTGCCAGAGAGGAGCAGTGTTTACTCTGGCTTTGCATGGGAGGGCTCAAAGCAGTCGGTAGCTTTTAGTGAGACCCCAGTGCCACCTGCCTCAGAGCCTTCTCCCAGCCAGCACTTTGGTGCTTCCTCCCTAAGCAGCGAGGAGGAGGAGGAGAAGGAGGAGGAGGCAGCTCCCAGCCTCCCCACCAGCAAGGAGGACCTGACATGTGGAAAGGGGGTTTGTGTGGATGTGGAGAAGGACTCGGAGCTCTCTGAGCTGGAGCCCCCCACCAGCCCTGCGCCTCCCCGGCAGCCCTGGGGAGAGGAGGAGGAGGAGGAGGTGGCAGAGGATGGTGAAGACAGCTTTGCCTTTAGAAAGCCCCATGGAGAGTGTCACAACTCAGATGCTCCCAACGGGCTGCCCGTGGTCATTCGCTGCTTCCAGGTAGTGAGCCCAGCTCCTGCACCCCCAAACCCGGCTGCCTCTGGAGTGGGAACCCAAACACTGCAGCAAGCAGATGCCATGGACCTGGAGAGGAGCTGGCTTTGCTTGGCCTGGACTCGTGCTTGGAGTTAATGACCCGGTTAAATCTCCCAACAATCAGTGTGCACGAGCCCCTCTCAATTTTTCTCTGCATTAAATACAAGCCCCTCTCAATTTATCTTTCTGCGTTGAACACAGTCACTGCAGTGCAGTGCCCTTTGCTTTTCTGGGATCAAAGCATCCTGTGGCACCCCCACAGAAAGGCTCCAGACCCTTGTAATTTTAGTTCCTCACGGATTTTGCCAGCTCCTGCTGGAGCCTCAGCGCAGCTGAGCAAATTTGAAGCGCTGTCCAAGGTGTTTCCTCGTGCCCTTGGTGCTCCCCACCGGGGAGGTATTTTTGCCTGCTTCAGTGTTGATGTTGCTTTTGGCTCAATAGGTGCCCATTCCCCTGCTAACGATCACGGTGGCATCTGGCAGGTTTGGGGATGGTGAGCAGAAACTGAGCCCTCTGGGAAAGCACTGGGTCTAAACTAACTCTGTCTTCTTCTGGATGATCATCAGGTGGTGGAACAACTGATTTCTCTTTCCCCCTCCCCCCTTCATTGTCTTTCTGTTTTATCTGACATTGATTTAATAAAAGTTTAAGATCTGACAAGGACTTTCAATAATACAGTTGCACTTGGAGTCAGGATAAAGCTGCTCAGTTGTGATCAAGTCTTTGTGTGCCCAGGGTTGGTGTTAATCCTGACATTGGCATCAGCAGATGAGGGTCCTCTTCCCCTGGCAGCTGGCAGTGAGCTTTTGGTAATTAGGAAGTTAAGAATCAGTGGAGACAGTGTCTTTGTGGTGTTGTGACACACCAGTTAAACCCCTAATTCCTGGTTTGGGCTCACCAGAGGTGGGGAAGGGCTGGAGGATTTTGCTGCCTGTCTAATCCTCACTCCCTGTCTCTGCCTTCTGAGCAGTTCCAGAGCCTCAAACCCAAAGATTCCCTGGCTGCCCTTGGTTTGCTTTTATCAGATCAGTGTCAGAACCCTTGCCAGCAGCACGGTCAGGATGTGGAGGTGGGAACTGGGTGTTCACAAGGTGTTTCTAACCCTGTCTCACAGCCCCCCCTGGTGAAGACACAGACTGTCACCATCTCTGACGTGTCCAGCGCCATCAAAAGCGAAATTCCCACAAAAGAAGTCCCCATTGTCCACACGGAGACAAAGACCATCACCTATGAAGCTGCACAGGTAAGGTGTGTTCTGATTAATTTCCCAGGGGCTTAATTAAACTCAAGGAAGTGTTTTCTTTCCCAGCCCTCAGGATGAGACAGCAGCACCTGCCATTCTCCACACATCCAAGTCACAGCACAGACATTAACTGATGCTGTGGACACTGTTTCCAGGTGCATCTGGTATTTTTAGAGAAACAGTAGTTTTGCTATCCCTGAAGAGTAATTATTTTTTCAAGATGTGCATTCTAACAGAATTTATCTTCAGCCACTGGTGGCTTTGGGATGCAGACTGGACCATATGGAGTTGACCTGAGTTGGCCTTTCTTTCTGCAAGAGATGTCTTGTCTTGTTTTCCTTTGCTGTTTATGCCTCTTCAGAACTTGGTTTATAAATTATTTGCTAATCCTTTAGGTTTCAAGCCTGAAAAGGTTGTTGTACACTGAAAGTTTTGTATAAAATACAACCAGACTGGGGATGTGGTGATTGGAAACTGGAAAAGTTAATGGAGTGATACCAGTGTACAAAGGTCATATTGATTGCTAAGGTCAAAATTAATCCTCAGTCTAAACCAGGTTTTATCGAATGATTTGGACTGGAAGGGACCTTAAATGCCATCCAGTTCCATCCCCTACCTTTAGCATGGACACCTTCCACATCCCATGGACTGTGCTTGTCTAATTTGGGATTCTTGAGGAATCCCATGACTGTTCAGCATCTGTCCCAGTTGCAGAAGTAGAGGAGTTGTTCACACAAAGGTAGTGAGCACTGCCCTGATCTTCAGTAGATGAATAGAGGAGTTTTGCTCCCACTGGAAAAGTGCATCTCCCGGGCTGGGAGCAGTGGATGTGAGATGTGCCACGGGATCTCTTCGGTCTGTGGAAAATGGTCCCACCTTGTGGTAACTCCAGATATTGTCCCACTGCTGAGCTGGGAATGCTGCCCAGTGGGGACAGGGACAGGATGAGCTGGCCAGGATGGCTTAGTTTAGGATTTTTGGGCGACCTTGAGCGGTCGAGTTGGGCAGGAGGGGATCCAAGAACCAGCTCTAAAAGTTATTTCTGATTCATCAGATGTGTGGTTGTTCCTTGCTTCTGCAGAGGTCAAGGAAGGGATATACAAGGTGTTGTCAGAAGGGAGGAAGGGTGACAGGTACCTCCTGAACCAGGTTGTTCTCTTGGCTTTGTGGATCTCCATGGATGCAGGCAGGTGGAATTTGGGATTGGTTTCTGTGTTGGTCTCCCTTTGTGCTCCAAGCATGGAGGGGCATGACCAGCACTGCAGGGCCAGCCAGCAGTGTGCCCAGATTTGGGAACAGCCCAACCTTCCTGGTCTGAGGGGTGCCACAGGTCCTCCCTGAGGAGGGATTCTGTGGATCTGTGCTTTTCCAGTCTTAAAAGTCCAGGGACTTCCAGCCTCCAGAGCCCTGCCCAGCCCTCGTGCACCTGGGCACAGGTTGACTTGATCCATGATGGAGAGGAGCTTCTGTCCTCGGATTGCTTCCTGCTCTGGTGACATGGAGCCCCTGCTCCTGTCCACACTGCTCAGGGACTGATGGCCTGTCCTTGTGCCCCACAGACAGACGGTGGCAATGGGGATTTAGACCCTGGAATCCTGCTGACTGCCCAGACCATCACTTCGGAAACCACCAGCAGCACCACCACCACCCAGATCACCAAGGTAACACCAGTAAAACAACAGCTCAAACAACAGCCTGATGGAGCAGATGGGCAGAGCTGAATAATAGGGGAAAAAAACCTCTTGGAAGCTCCTTTCAAAAAATATGATTAATACTTGAAACGAAGCACAAGAGGCCCAGGTTGCCCACGTTAAGGCTGAATTATGCATTAATTGCAGCACAGTTGGTGGGCTCTGACTGTCCTGTGGGGCAGCAGGAAGAGCTGTACTGTGAGGAAAAGCTCTTCCCTGGCTCAGCTATAAAAAAATGACTGTTTGACAGTTTTTCTTTGAGCAGCAGCAGTTTCCCCCGTGACTCTGATGCCGTGGCACGACTGTTTGGTGACGCTATTTTTGGATACTTTTAGACAGGCAGCCCCAGTGAGCTCCAATTCCTCTGCACTTCCACACTAACAGCAGCTTTTCCTTCTGTTCTAGACTGTAAAAGGTGGCATTTCAGAGACACGGATTGAGAAGAGGATTGTCATCACAGGAGATGCAGATGTAGACCATGACCAGGTAGGAGTGTGGGCGTGATCCCAAAGAGTTTCCCAGAGTTGCCACAAAGGAGACGTTCATGCCTGTCCAAAGAAAATGTCACTAAAAAACTGACCCAGGGAAACTGTACTGGGGTAAAAATAAAACTTCCAAACTGATATTTTTTTTAGCTTGTGGCTGCTCCCATCCCTGGAAGTGTCCAAGGCCAGGTTGGACAGGGCTTGGAGCAACCTGGTCTAGTGGAAGGTGTCCCTGGCCATGACAAGGGGTGGAATTGGATGGGCTTTAAGGTACCTTCCAACCCAGGCCATTCTGTGATTCTATGACTCTATATGAGTAATAAATTCCTTTTTGACATTATGCAACTGGGCCAGCAAAGCTGAATTCTGTTCTGAAACTGGTGTTGGCAGCAAAGTTTTGATGCCAGAATTTTTTTGGACAATGGCACTTTAAAAAAAAAAAAAAATCCATAAAAATGTGAAATAAAAGTTTTCCTTGACATCTGGCTGATCTGAATTAATTTTCCCATAACTTTGAAACACTGTTGCTGCTGTATAGTGCCAGAAGTAATTTCAGAGCACTCAGCACCTGCATTAAATCTCATTGGCTTTATGTGAAACCTTTGTGATGAGTCAGCCCCACTGGCCTCTTGCGTGTGTTGGAAGTGATGATTTTGTCATCAGAGAATTATACTGTGAATTTAAATTTAGTTGCAAGTATCGTGGGGGTGGAGAATATTCTTATGACAAGAACTGGTTTATTAATTCCAACAGAAAATGTCTGAGGTGTCTGAAATGTGCTCATCACACTGGCTGGAAGAATAAACAGGCTTTGCTTGATTGCTCTCATCCATCTGCTACCAGTGGAGAGATGGGAATACTCTTAAAAAACAGCTTTTCTTTTTAGAAATGATGTGATGGCACCACAAGTCACCAAAGTGTGTGGCTGAAGTCCTGGGGACAGTTTTGGGCACCACAAAGATCTCAAGCTAAGACAGTGAAGGGTCTGGAGGGGCCACACAAGTAGCAGCTGAGAGCCCTTGGCTTGTTCAGCTGGACAGGAGGAGACTGAGGGCAGAGCTCAGTGGGGCTGGAGCTGTGTCAGGGCAGGCTCAGGGTGGATCTCAGGCAAAGGTTCTTCCCCCAGAGGCTGGTTGGGCACTGCCCAGGCTCCCCAGGGCAGTGGGCACAGCCCCAAGGCTGCCAGAGCTGCAGGAGGGTTTGGACAATGCTCTGATGGACAGGGTGGGATTGTTGGGGTGTCTGTGCAGGGCCAGGAGTTGAATGGATGATCCTGGTGGGTTTCTCCCAGCTCAGGATATTCTGTCATTCTATGAAGTGGCTGTTCAGCCTGGAGAGGAGAGGCTCAGCAGCCTTCCAGGCCCCAGAAAGGACCTCCTGGGAAGCTGGAGGGGGACTCTGTCAGGAGCAGTAGGGATGGGACAATGAGCAACGGGTACAAATTGAAAGAGGGGAAATTTAGGTTAGATATTAAGAAGAAATTTTTCACTCTGAGGGTGGTGAGGCCCTGGCACAGCTTGCCCAATATTCAAAGCCAGGCTGGATAAGGCCTCGAGCAACCTGGTCTAGTGGGAGTTCTCCCTGCCCACAGCAGGGGGGTTGGAACTGGGTGATCTTTAAGGTCCCTTCCAAACCCTTAACATTCTCTAATTCTGTAAAATTCTTTTTCACTCTCCAGAGTTAGAAGAAGGCTCTTGTGCCCTTGGGGAGAGTGGGTGCTGGGCTCTGAGCCATGCTCTGACCCACTCTGCCGTGTTCTGACCCGTTCTGCCCCACTCTGCCATACCCTGAGACACTCTGCTGTGTTTTGACCCATTCTGCCCCACTCTGCCATGCCCTGAGACACTCTGCCCCGTGCTGTGACACGCTCTGATCCAGGCTCTGACACGCTCTGCCCCTTCTCTCCTGGCTGTCCCACAGGTCCTGGCACAGGCGATCAAGGCGGCGAAGGAGCAGCACCCGGACATGTCGGTGACCAAAGTGGTCGTGCACCAGGAGACTGAGATTGCAGAGGAGTAGCCAGGCTGTGTGAGTACAGACACCACCCACGAGGGAGGGATGGGGGCTGCTCCCCTCCCAGGGCACGGGGGTGGATCTCTGGGCACACAAGGTTTGGCTAAATATGGTCAAAGTGGCAGTAAAATGATTCTTGTTCGCTGCTGAGGCTGGTCCTGGTAGATCAGGTGAGGCTGATGAAGGAGGCCCAAATACAGACTAATCCTGCTGAGGAGATGAGCCAGAATTGGTTAAAAGCTACACAGCTCCTGCCATGAGGCTGCTCTGCCTTCCCAAACACCTCTGAGGCACCAGCAGCACATGGAGCCACTGGGGACAGGAGGACTCTGCCTGTGTCAGTGCCAGGGAACCCCTGAGTTGGACCCCAGTTTGCCTGGAAAGATCCCTTTTTAGGATCTTTAGGAAAGAGCTGCTTGAGGAATCCTGGAGCTCTGCCAGTGCCTCAGTGCTGTAAAGTCCATCCTACCCCACACTGGTGATCAAAGAATCCTGGAATGGTTTGGGTTGGAAAGCACTTTAAAGCTCATCCAGTCCCAACCCCCTGCCATGGGCAGGGACACCTTCCACTACCCCAGGTCGCTCCAAGCCCTGTCCAACCTGGCCTTGGACACTTCCAGGGATTCCAGGGGCAGCCACAGCTTCTCTGGGCAACCTGTGCCAGGGCCCCCCCACCCTCACAGGGAACAATTCCTTCCCAATATCCCATCTAACCCTGTTCTGTGGCAGAGGGAAGCCATTCCCCCTTGTCCTGTCCTGTCCCTCCATCCCTTGTCCCAGATCCCTCTCCAGCTCTCCTGGAGCCCCTTTAGGCACTTCCCACCTACCATGGATGGTAACTCACCTGTTCTCCATCTGCTTTTGGGAAGGAGGTTCCTCTGTCTCCCAGGAAGCTGCTGTTGGCTGCTGTTCCTCTTACCCTGTTCCTCTCTCTCCCTAGGAAATGTTCCTGCCAGCCACAACACCAGGAAAAAGAAACCCAGCAAAACTACCAAGAAACTACCTGGAGCACAAAGACCTCGGATTTCAGACTTGACACTCAGAGACATTCATATCATTTATTAGGAGTTGCGCTTTGACATTTTATTGGGATTTTTCCAGGCTCCACTGGATCCTATTGGATATAGGGTTTTGTTTTGTTGTTGGTTTTTTTTTTTTTGTTTGTTTCTGTTTTTTTTTTTTTATATCTATTGTGACAGAAATCTGCCATATTTCTAACTGTACTGAATATTTTTTACAGGTTTTCAATTTTGCATTCCCTCTCATGCAAAGCCTCTTCAGACACAGCCCCACCCCAAAAACCTCGCAGGGCTCCAGGGCTCCCCCTGTTTTATCTCCTATTCCCTCTGCCTCCACCGGGATGAGGGAGCCAAAGCCACCTCTGTGCATATTCCCAGTGCAGGATCCGGACTTGCCTTCCCAAAGCCATGGGTCCTCCTGCCACGAGAGTCAGTTTAAAGAGTCAAGACTTCAGTTTTGTGCAGCATTTCCGATTGCCTCTGGATTGTTCCTGTAGCTCTTGGGAGCTGCCCCCCCCACCCTGAGCTCCCTCCCCCTTGGGATCCAGCCCCCAGTGTGTGATCACAAGTAGGGTTTTGTGGTGTAGCCTATGCACACATCTGAATAGCTGACTAGATTTAAGGAATACTGGAAAAGTTGCTTCAAGTATCTTTATACTGTGAATTTTAGAGCTTTAAAGAGGACTGTGGTAGCATCTCACCCTCCTCCCGTGTGTCTCTGCCGAGTGCTCCCCGCCCTGTTTGTGTTTTCTAGATGCCATTAAATTAAAAAAAAAGCCCTTAGAAGTGTGTGTTTAAGGTGTGTGGACTCGGGATGCTATTAAGGTAGGCTTGTGCAGCATTCACAGGAACTGAGTTTTTTTCAGTGTCATAGTTTTACACTTGTTTGTGTTCATGATTTTTAAATTAGGGAGGTTTTTTGTTTTGTTTTGTTTTTTTTTTTTGTAAGTCATGGGTTGGGGTTTTTTTTCCTCCCCTCGCAGTGCTATTTAAAGCTGAACACGTTACCCATCTCCCAGGGCGTGTATCCTGCTATCATTTGATTTAAACTCCTTTAGACAATCCTTCCTAGGCCTGTAAGCTGTATTTGGAGAGGCTGAACAAGGAATTTTAGGAGGTGTCAGGTGTTGCTGGTCATGATAGAGCCAAACCACATGGGAAGTGCTGACATTCCCTCTTCCACACTGTCCTGGGGGGTCTGGATTTGGCTTCGTGACCCCCTTGCTGGAATGAAATCCCAGGGTGGGTGTCTGCAGCTTTAGGCTGGGCTTAGAGACCCCCAGGATGATCTGCAGCGTGGAAGGGGTGACCCAAAAACATGATTCCAGGGGCTGGATGTGCTTCCCTGCCCTGCACCAGGGGCTGAGCTCCCACTGCTGCTCTCTGAGCTTTGTGGGAATATTCTAATCATGCCTGGGTTTGTCCTTCCAGCATTTAAATTCAAAAAGCAGAAAAAAACCAACCAACCAAGCTTTGTAAAGAGTCTGCACAGACACTTGTGAACACTTTGGTCCACTTTGAGGTTGTGATTTTTTTTTTAAATGTATAAATATATATATATATATATATAGTGTGTGGCACATTGGTAGCTGAGGGCAGGGAGTGCTCTGCTGCTCCTCAGGCGAGGATGGGAAGAAAATGGCAATAAAGAAAAAGCTCTCTCTTCAGTTTCAAATTTGAATGATGTGTTTCAGAAGTCACTGGATTTAGCTCAGGCTGCAACAACCCACTGTTGAGCTGCAAACAGCCTTGGAACTGCACCAGGGCTGCTGCAGCTTCTCAGATTCAGGTGCAATTTTAATTAAGTTGTCAGTATTGATTGGAGACTCTGCTGGAGCTGCTGGATTTTGGCTTTCCTAGAGCCTTGCTGGCCCCTGCTCAGCCTCCAGCCTTCCCAAGCCAACAGCTGCTTCTGGGCTGCTCCGGGTGCAGGATCCCCTCCTGGGGTGCTCTGCCTTCCACAGGGCATCCTGCTCTGGGGATTTAGGGACTCCTGGGCCCCACAGCTGCAGTGTAGAGATTAAGTCTTCCTCTACCTGTCTGAACAGCCCCTTCCTTCCTTGTTCTGCCACGCAGACCTTGGAGCAGGTCTGTGTCCCTGCTGTCCTCAACTTAGTTGGGTAACGCTTGCCTTAAACACCCCTCATGCTGAGCACCCTCTGGCACTGTCCTTTCTCTGGGAATTTAGCTTTTTTCCCCACTCAGTCCTTCCTTCTCACCTGCAGCAGCCACCTGAGGAGGGAATGGGCACATGGAGTAGTGGCTGAGAGGGTTTCTGGGCTTTACCAGGCAGAGCCAGTGTGATAAATTAAGTTTGTCCATAGCACTTAAAGGCACTTGGCTGCCGCAAGAACTGAGGGGAACCTGGTCCCTGGGTGTTCCCTTGGGGTGTCCTGTGCCCTGAGCACAATGAGTGGGACAAAACACCCTGAGCAGGGGATTTCTGGGGGTGAGAAACCTGCTGGCAGGAGGGGTGGTTCCTTCCCAAAGGGACGTGCCCGCCGTGGCTGCGGATGTCCCTTTTTAAGGGCTCATATTTTACTTTTCCCCTGGATTTTGGGTGGCCGTTTCCAGGCTGTCCACTCTCACACTTCCCCCCCCCCCTCCCGCAGAGTTCTTGCTTCTCCTTGAGTATTTTAAACAAGTCATGGCCTCGTCTGCCCTTTGCCATCACCTGCTGTCCGACCCCGGGGGTTTCCCACTGACCCTCTCCCGCCGACACGCGCAGCGCCCGAGCCCGGGAGCTGGATGGGAGCAGCAGCAGCCTGGGAAGAAGATAAAAGTTAAGAGCAGAAGAAGCTTCTTCCCCCCCTCATCCAGGGCCGTGGTGGGGCTGCCCACACCCCTTCCACCTCCAGTGGGATTTAAGATCCTTGGCTCTGAGCAGTGCTGTGTCAGCTCGAGGGACAAACTGGCTAAGTAAGGTCTATTTATATGAATGTTCCCAGCTCTTCCCACTCCACAAATTCACCCAGAGACTTGTCTTGATTGTATAATATACATTATATGGAAGCTATTTATATATGAATGAATGTTTTTATAGAAAGGAAGGCAAGGAGCTCCTGTTCTCCTCCATTAAACTGGAACGGTGGCTCCAGTTGCCTGATAGCAATCCCTGACCAACAGAGATGTGTTAGCAAAGGACTGACTGATTTCTGGTTTTAAATAAACTGTGGTTTGCTGATTTTCCTAATTGTACAATTACCTTAAGAGGTGGTAGTGTCCCAGCCTTAGAGGTGCAACTTGTAAAAAAAAAAAAAAAAAAAAAAAAAGTCATAAAAATAAATAAAATAATTTAGTTGAGAAGATGAAGGAGCTTTGTAAAATTTTTTTAAGGCAATTGTGAATTGTCTAGGGTAGGCATTTACACTCTTCTTTATAAAAATAGTAACTTTTAAAGTTGGCAAATCTTTCTAGATCAACTAGTGATGGGAGCTGTTATTTTGGATTTTCATAGTGAATCAAAGGGAAAGTTGCTGTAGCGTTTAGACAGACCTAAGTGTTCAGTATTGCTTCTTGTATTGAATTTTTCAATAAATTTTCAAACAAAACACTCTCCCTGGCCCTGGAGCCTTTCTTCCTTCTTCTCACCCTCCTCCACATTTTTCTCCCCATGGTAATTTGGTTTTTCCAGCCTAAACCAGACCCACTGCCCCTCCAAACGCAGCCGTGGCTCTCCCAGCCCTGTGCCAGCCTCCACCACCAGCATTCTTCTGGGCTCTTGGTGCCTTCAGACCCTTCCAAACAGCTCCCAGTGGGGCCACGTGCAAGACCAAAGCCCCCCCAAAAGGGCCAAAAGGGATTCCCAGAGTTTTCCCTAAAGCAGCATCACTTGATATAAAACCTCCCTTTGAAGCTATGGAATTCACCCAGGTGAGGTAAAAGGGATTCCCAGAATCCAAGTTTTTCCTAGAGCAGCATCACTTGATAAAAAACCCTCCTTTTTGAGATCCAGAATTCCCCCAGGTGAGGTTGGTGCTCAGCAGCTGCTGCCCAGCCCGAGGGAACATGACTGAACTGGAGCAGGGAGGAAATGTCACATCCATCTATTTTTTTGGTCCCATCTCATTTTTTTTTTCTGGCTGCAGCAGCTTTAGGAGGGACAGAAACACGGAGCAGAAAGCTGACAGGGCATCTTGGCCACCAGCCTGACAGAGAACAAAAGCCAGCTGGCCCAGTTAGGGCTGCTGGAGATTGGGAACTGGCTGGGAAGAGCAGCCCTGGGGGCAAGGGCAGCCCTGGGGCTGCTGTGGTACCACCCCCCGGGGCAGAGGGGAGAGGGAAGGGGGACATGGCCCCTGTCAGATACTGAAAGCCCCACGAATTCCCATCGCTCCAGACACAGCCATCGCCTCTCCCACCCTGCCCCGGGCCTGTTTGCTTGCAAGCCTCTCCAAGTATTAAATCTGAACATGCTGTAAAGCCAAACTTACAAAGGAGCCCCCAGAAACCGACCCTGGAGAGTTGGGAATCTGCCACCACTGGAGCTGCTTTCCCGTAACGTGTCAGGGTCGGGGTTTACTCCCATAATTTACTCCCAGGTCTGCAGCAGAGCTGAGTGTGTCACATTATCTCCCTGGGCCAGCATAGGCTGTGGCTCCTGCCCTCTCCAACCCCGTCAGGGTCATGCCAAAACCAGCCCTGTCTCGGGGAGCTGGGGCTTGTGGAGCTCCCAGTGCCTCCAGACAACGCACTGGTGTGATGTGACAGCCCAGCACAGACCACAGCCCCCAGACCAGCGTGTCTGGGGTAAACAACCAAGAAATGGCTTCATCCCTCTGCTCAGCTGCGCTTTGGGGTGTCAGTCCCCTGCTCAGCAGCCAAGGCATCAGCTGTGTCCCCACTTTAGCATTGCCCAGGGAGCAGCTCCAAGCTGATCCCAGTCCGTCCCAGGGCTCCCAGCTCCCATGGCAATAGGGGGGTGTGTCCTGAAAGAACATCATCACCCCTGGGACCCTCGTGGTGAGGGGCACTGGGCTAACAATGGTCCCCAAGGGGCTCCCAGCCCGTCCCTGTCACGGACACCCTGCAGGGACGTCGGTGGGACCTGCTCCCACACGGCCCATCCACCCAAGGCACAACAGTTTGCTGGGCAGGAGCATTGCCATCACCACTGAAGGGACACCCCCAGCACAGGGCACACTGCAGCCCCCCCCCAAAATTCCCAGGGGAACTGTGTCCCCAGCTCATTTTCCCAGGGGACAAGCACAGGGACAGCAAACACCCACCACAACCCTTCGCTCAGCCACCGAGCCCTGGGGCTGTCAGCCAGGAGACCACCACACCTAGGAAGGCTTTTCCTTAAAGCTCCCCCATTCCACCCCCTCAGGGTGGGTGTCCCAAGCCCAGGGTTACCCCCCTGACAGCCAGAGGAGGATGTGTGTGTGTGTGTGTGTGTGTGTGTGGTAACTTTGCTGTGGCATTTTGCCTGGCTACAAGCAAGGGAAAATATTAGACAAACAAACACCATGGCAATGCAGATGCAAATAAATAAAACCCCAACCCCCAAGCCCCTGTCCCGGCCCCACAAGAGGCAGCAGCAGCTCCCCACAGCTCCCGGGGGCCCAGTCCCAGCTCCTGGGTGGCCCCGTGCCAGCTCCAGCCCCCAGATCCCACACCAAAGGCAATGCCTCCCTCTTGGAGGTCCCATCATTTGGGAAGGAGCCACAAAAGCTCATCACCCATCCCTGGTCCTTCCTCATATCTCAGAGGAGCAGCCGTCACACCGGGAGGAGAAAGTTCCCATTCAAACTCCAGTTTGTTCCAGCCCTCGGCTATTTTTGGGTTGTTCCTCCCATTTCAGGGGCTCAGCAGCCACTTGTGTTCTCAGGGGGTCAGTGCAGTGCCCTCAGGGCTCCAGGGGGAATTGCAGCAGTGGGGTGACTCCCTCACTTCCAACCGAGAGAGCCCAGGGGGATTCAGGGTCTGGAATAAATAGGGTTGAAATGGAGGAATTACATTTGCAATGGGCCAGGTTGGACACACTGAGCCCAGCCCTGAGCTCCTTCACTGGGGAAATTGAGGGAAAAGTCAAAACCAGAGGCAGGGAGTGACCTCTCATCTCACAGCATTGTGTTCATTCCTGCTCCATCCCCAAGCCCCCAAGAAAGCACCACTGCAGGACACCTTCAAGTCTGTGGGCATCCCTTCCTTTGCCTTTCCCTTTCCTTTCCTTCCCCCTTTTTGCCCCCAGTGGTTCCATACGGACTCCAAGCCAAAGCCCTGGAGATTTGGGCTCCAGCTCCTGCCACTCAACGACTGACAGCACTGGGGGGACTCTGGCTTTGGAGCTCGGCTCACCCCATCCCACCTGGACCAGCCCCAGGGGGATCATCCCACATTGCTCAGCCCGTTTCTGCAGCAGGAGAAATGTGCAGCTCCTGGGGTGCTGATGAACCTGTGGAGGACACCCCACACCCACAGAAAATAAAGAAAAACCAAAATTAAGCAACTACCCCCAAACCCACCCCAGCTCCAGCCTCATCCCGGCTCCCTCAGATCCTGGGAAGTGCCAGGATGGGTGCCCTCGGCTCAGTGCTGGCTCATCAAAGCAGAGAGGCTTTCTGTATCACATTATTGCCTTGTTTTTTTTAAAACAAAGCAACAAAAAGCAGCACCCTGTGTACTCCGCCGAAAGGTCATAGAGGTTTTCAGCTCCCCACACCCACCCAGGGTCATCTTTAAGCAGGAGGGGCTGCACCTTCACCTCGCACAGGTCACACTGTCCCCGACACTTCATCTTCCCAGCACCTCGGCAGATTCACGGCCGGCATCGCTCACCCCAAATAACGCCGCAGCCTCGGCGTTCCCCGGCGGTACTGCAAGCGCAGAGCCCCCGCCTTCCCACGGACCTGAAATCTTAAGGAAGGACTCCTCGACCGAGCAGACCCATGACTGTGACCCCGAGAAGAGGAGGAGGGAGGGCAGGAAGGGCTGCAAACCAGCCCGAGGGCTGAGCAGCATCAGGTGTGGGGTGGGAGCTGATCGTCCCCGGCTGTGGCTGATTCCGTGTGCCCGTGGCTCTTGTGCTCCAGGGTTTGGGTCTGGATCCTTTGCTGTTTGGAGCTGACGTTTTTTGGCACGGCCCTTCTCTCTCCATCCCCCACTTTTTGCCCCTTTGCAGGGTGTTTCTCTGGCTGGCACCGAACCTGCCCCACTGGAGCTGCACAGTCCTTGGCCCCAGCTCCTTGTAGAGCTGTTTGAGAGACTTGGGGGAGTGTTAATAACTCCTCCTGCAACCTGTAGCCCCTCCCTGGGGGATGGAGGTGTCCCAGCAGCAAATCTGGAGCCCCAGCAGCACTACTGGGGTGTCCCTGGGCATGGGAGACCCTCTTACAGCCCTCAGTGGGGTCTGAACCCTCCCAGGGCACCTGTCCCACACACAGCCTATGGCAGTGGTTTCCCCCAAACCCATTTTCCACATTTTACCCCATAGCCATGCACCAGCCCTTTGAGGTGGGGGGTAACTGCAACTGGTGGGGTCTCTGGCAGCTCCAGTGTCCATCCTCTGGCCCAAGGGACCCCGGGGTCAGTCCTGGCCAGGCTGGAAGTGTTGGTATTTGGGATAACCCCCTGATTTTCTTTGCTGGTGTTTCTGGTAAAATCCCTCTTCTGTTGGCAGGAATCTCCTCCTGCAGTGGGCACCTCCTGGGATGGGATATTCCAGTGGGTGAGAACAGCTGGATATTTAATCCATAGTGTATCCAGCCCGTTCCTGGGCAGGACAGACCACCCAGCACTGCCCTTCACAGGCTGCACAGTGAGACATCTTCCAGGCTTCCAGGATGGTTTCACTTCCCACCTCTGCAGCCAAGCAGGGTCAGCCAAGGGATCCATCCAGGGGGGATATTTCTATTTTCTCTTTTAATTTCTTTTCTAACCCAGCCCCATCCCTGCCCAGTTTATTGCCAGCACACTGTGGGGACAGCATCCACGGCATCCACCCTCTGAATCCAGCACTGTTAAAATCCCACAGATTCTCTGGAAACGGTGTCCACAGCTGGAGCTGAAAGTGAGGGATGCACAGATGATGCTCTCCCTGGAGAAGGCACGGGTCATCTCACCCTGCCAGATTGATTAATCAAGCAGCTTTGCATTTTGAAACAATCCCAGCGTGGCTCAGAAGTGCCTCCCTGGAGGATGCTGCTGAGCTGGGCAGGAGGAGGATGGGGCAGGAGGAGGATGCTGGAGTGGGCACGTGGTCCAGGCAGGTTCCCCTGTGATCCAGCCACTTCCCACAGTCAAGCTGAGCCCCAGCCAAAAAAACGAAGGGAAAAAAATGAAAACAAAACCCCCCAGTAGCTCCTGGTGCAGCTCCTTGTGGTGCTTCAGGCTCCAATTTCTTGCTGCTGGTTCCTGAATCGTGGCCCAGGGCCCAGCCTGAGCTCTGGCTGCAGCTGGTTGAGCCCAAATAAAAAGTTATTTTCGGACAAAAACAACCTCCTGGCCCTTCCCCTGGGATGCTGCTCCAGGGCAGTCCCTGCCGGTGACTTTTTCTTGTTGCTGTTTGTTGCACTGAAGCAGTGCCTAAATAATGTTGAGATTAAGCAGCCAAATAAATAGCTGAGCTGTGGGCTGGTGTCGCTGCCAGCAAATCCTTCGGGATGCAACCGGCCCCAAACCGCAGCCGTCGGCCCCATCTCTGTCCCCTGCTCAGGGGGTGCTGGTTCTGACCTCCCTGTGAGGGAAACAGAGACAGCTCTTCCTTGTAAAGCAGGAAAAAACCCCACTGTGGGGGGTTGCTTTTTGAGAAAAGAGGGGGTTTTGCCAGAAAAGGCAATTCCCCAGCCATTCTGCTGGGATGTTTTGGTCTGGAGAAGGATGTTGACTCCGAAGTTTGCAAGGTCTGATGCTCTGTGCTCACTTCAGGCCAGAGAGAGGCAGAAGCAGAGACAGGAGTAAAAAAATCCCAAATATTTCATGCAGATAAAATGTATTTCAGTCATTCAGAGCTGGAGGGAGCAGAACAGGATGGGATGAACCCCCAGCTCCCACCTCTCCGGCCTCATCCTGTGCAGCTCCTGTTCTGCATCCAAAGGGCACCAAATAACACGACACTCACCCACCTCACTGCCCCTTCACATCCCTCCTCCTGCACCCTTCGTCCCACCAAAAACCAGCACAAATAAACCTGGATCCACAGACAGGCTCTGGGAATTGCCACGCTCTGGGTGGGCAGCAGCACCTTGCTCGCCACCTGCAGCTCCCTGGGCATCCCTTTAGCATCCCTCCTCTACAAAAAAAAAACCAAACCCCAAACCTTGAGCTTATCACCTCATCCTGCAAATATTCAGCAGCTGGTTATGGAGCATCCCTTCTCCAGCACAGCCTGGGTGGGGGCACAAGGTCTTGGAGACCCTCTGGACCGGCTGCTGCTGGCACTGCCCCCCCTGAGGATCCCTTGGGAACAGGAGGAGGCGAGGCAGGACCACGTGGCATCCAGGTAATATTTAATAGCCCTGTCGGGCTTACGTGCTCTGGGCAAGCAAATTTTCTGGTGGGCTGAGACTGGACAAGTGGCCACCACCCCCCAGATCATCCCCCCCACCCCAACCCCACTGAAATAAAGTGCTGCAGGGGCTGGTGAGGCTTCACTCACCCCCACATCCCCATCCCACAGTTTGTTGGGTCTTAAAGTGGGGGCTCCTCCAGAAAAGCCACCAGGAGAAGGGCTTGTAAGGCCAAGGGCACCCACCAGGAAGGACATCCCACCCCAGGTGAGTTCTCCCCGGGAGCGGCGCGTCAGGATCTTCCTCTTGGCACCTGCTCACAAACGAACCCCTCCTGGAGAGGGGCTTTCAGGGCCGCTGGTGGGTTCTGGGGGCCAGGACGAGGGGCTGTGATGTCGTGGTCCCCAGGGATGTCACACCTGCGTGCCCTGCTCTGTGCCCACCACCCAGGAGCTGGGCCGGGGCTCTGCCCGGCTCGGGGGCTCGCTGGGCTCCAGCAGCCGGTCCGAGGACTCGCCAGTACTTTCCAGTTTGGCGTAGCCCACCAGGCTGACGTGGTCCAGCCGGGGCCAGCTCCGGTTCTTACGGTCCTTCATGGGGGCCACCAGCAGCACCCCCGGTCGGCCGAGGTCCAGGGATTTGGAGTGTCCTGGGGTGTGGAGCTGCACATCGGGGCTGAGATCTGCTGCCACCAGCTCTGCAGCGGGGCACCCGCCATCCATGTCAATGACGGTGTGACCACCACCACCACCACCACCACCACCACCACCACGGCCACCACAATCCTGGCCACACGCTGTGACGCTGTCGCCGATGGAGAGCGGGGCCGGGGGGGGCCGTGGTGTTTCAGGGGGATGCTCAGCAGGGCCCACCCTCCCACCAGCCCCTCGCGCCGCTGCGTCCAGCAGGCAGTTGTTGAGCTTGATGACGGGCAGTGCCAGGGCGCCCACGGCCGAGCAGAGCAGGGACTCGGCCCCGGCGCGGCGCGGGAGGCCAACGTTGGCCTCGGCGGAGGCGCCGGAGCGGAGGCTGTGCAGGGAGGCCGCGGGGGATCCCGCCGGGTGCTGCAGGAACTCTGCCATGGCCTGGAGCCGATTGGGGCCGTAGCAGTCGGACCACTTGCTGCCAGGGCCGGGGCAGGGCTGGCAGGACAGGTCCACCTGGTAACAGCCCTCCACGCACTCGGCGTTGGCCTTGGGGCCATCCCCGTGCTGGCAGTGCCCGTCCTCGGGGCCGGCGCCCTCGGGGAGCCCCCCGACCATGCCGTAGAGCCCCTTCTGCATCAGCCGGCGCGTCTCCATGTCCCTGTTCTCGTAGAGCATCGTGTTGGCGCAGATGAAGATGAAGAGCCCGATGCCCATGATGACGGGGCCGATCAGCTTCAGCTTCTCACTGTGGGGTCCGTGGCGCGCAGCTGCCACCTCCCTCCTCGTGTCCCCGGCCACGCTGGCGTTGCCCCCGCCGGCCCCTGTGCCGCCGTGCCCCCGGTGGGGCCAGTAGCCCACCACGGCGATGGTCATGCCCACCAGGACCACCGAGATGCCCACCATGACGAAGGCTCCGGCCGGCGAGCGCATGCGGAGCTGCCCCTTCACCGGGCTCTCCGGGGGGGATTTGCGCCGCAGGCGGCGGCCCCGGCGCCGCGAGGGCACGGGGGGCACCGGAGCCTTGGGACCCCCCAGCTCCGGCTCCCGCAGGGGCCCGTTGGTCTCCGTGCTCTCCACAGTCATCGTCTCGTCCGGCTCAGCCGCTCTTCCTGCGGGGTGGGAGGAGAAGGTGAGAAGGTGTCACTGAGAGTCCGTGTGCCTGGAATGCTGGGAGCACGGGGATGGCAGCAGCATGGGGAACAGGGGGACACTGGGAATGTGAGGGTGCTGGGAGCACGGGGACACAAGGAGCATGGGAACCACAGGGACACCGGGAGCGTAAGGGTACTGGGAGCACAGGGGGGCACGGGGACATGGGGAGCACAGGGATGATGGGAACATGGGGAACACAGGGCCACTGGTAGTGTGGGGGTACTGGGGACATGGAATGGCACAGGGACACCAGGAGCATGGGGATGCTTGGAACATGGGGAGCATGGGAACACCAGGGGCACAGGGATGCCAGAAACATGGGAAGAACGGGGATGCCGGGAATATGGGGACCACAGAGAGAGTGGGAGCATAGGGATGGCAGGAACATGGTGGACACAGGGATACCAGGAGCAGGGGATGCCGGGAGCATGAAGGACACCGAGCCCGCAGGTTACACCATGTCAGGGAGCAGCAGCTTTGCTCTCCCCCCTTGCTCCCTGTTTTCCTCGAGTCAGTTCTCTCTCCGCTCAGGAGCTGTGAAGGGCTGAGGAGTCCCCTCCAATGGTGCTCCTAAAGCCCCCAGACTCATCCCTCTAAACCCCTGGGCCGTGCAGAGAGTGAGGACAGCAGGGACCCCACTGTCAGCAGGGACCTCACTGTGCCACATCTGGCACAGCACTATCACTGGCATTGGGGCCCAAGTGACCTGTCCTGGGTCACTCAGTCCTGCAACACCTGCAGAAGGTGCCAGCACCCAGTTTCCCTGAACAGGAGTGAGGGAAGGGGCTGTTTGTTCATCCCCTGGGGACACTGAGGCCCGTGGAAACCCTAAGGTCTGACACAGACACAGCCGGAGCCCTCCGAGCGCTGCCACTCCCTGGTCATGCCCCACTTGTGATCCAAGCATGACCTAAAATCCTAAACCAACATCCCATCAGCCCCAAGCCACTCATCAGACCACAGGACCCACCAACCCAGCACACACAGGGAATTTAAGTCAAAAGAGATGTTTTTCCAAACTTACTGCTGTCTCCTATTTCCCCTGAACTGCTCAGTGCATCCCCAGGGTCCTGCCCTTGCACACACCAACATAAAGCTCCACATCCAGGGATTTACAGGGATTTACAGTGTTCCATTTTGTCCAGCACTTTCTTTCCTAGAGGAGCAAAAAGGTGTGGAAGCTGCTGCCCAAAGCAGCTGGTGCCCAGCCTAGTAGGAAGTGTCAGCTGGGCACGGGATAAGTGGTGCCCCACAACACTGGGAAGCCAAAAACATACCTTGAACATGTCCCAGACCAAAAACATCTTTAAAAAAATATAAATAACCTCATGGTGACAGGAATCTGTGTCACTCATGCTGCGAGCACTGGCACTGGGGCTGGAGCAGGACAGAGCGTCCGAGCCCAATCCCGTGTCTCCTGGCACTGCCAGCACGGGAATGCTGCCCTTGGGAACATCCCAAAGAGAGCTGCAGGGTGGCTCCCAGCCAAGGGATGCTGTGGCAGGGGGCTTGTCACACCACTGCATCTCCAATGGACAAGAAAAATGTTTGGACAACACCCAGCCATGGATATTCAGCAATTAAAATCCAGACACGAAACTTAAGGAGAACCCCTGGGAGGAAGGGGGTGACCACTCCAATTCTACTTCCTGAGATGAATGAAGTGCTGAGAGTCAGTGATCAGCATCCAAATAGCAAAAAATAAGATATTACATTTCCCCCCCTCCTAGTCTTAATCATCTTAAGGTGTTATCAGCATCAGAGGGAAGGAATTAAAGATATGAGTTTCAGGATGACAGCGTGTTCCTGGCACAAGGCTGTCAAGCTGTGACAACTTGAATAAGGGAGATTTAAAAGGGAGAAAAAAAAAGAAAATAAAGTCCCAAACAAACCAGCCACTGCTGAGGGGCGTGTTAAGCCTTTCTGGGAAACAAGCTGATAATCCCACATGGTAAAAGGGGAAACACAATAAACCTAAAGCAACGTTCACCCTGAATGGAAAAATGAGGTTTTAAATATTTCGATATTAAAGGGAACCAACTGGACACTTGAACACATCCCAAAGGCTGTGGGTGTTTTGCCTCCAAATGCCCTGATTTAGGTTATATCCCAGCTTTCTCTAATTGCCACCTTGGCTTTAACCTCTCTTAATTTTATAGCAAAGCCTTTATATGCCTTGCTGGCTACTTAGGGATTAAAAAGAGAAAGAGCCCCTAAATCACAAGAGCAGAACAAAGGCTCCTTGGCACTGACTGGGGGGAGAACATGAACCCCCCCAGGGCTCATGACCTCAAAGTCACACTGAACACACAACAGTCACCTCCTGTTTTGGGCCTGAGCCTCAGATGTGCCTCTTTAACCCCAAATCTGCTGTGACCTCCTCTAACACTTCCCCCCAAGCCCCTGTGGAGCCAAGGCCAGTGTCCACAGGGACCACGAGCATCCCTCAAATCCCACCCGTGAGGGCCAGGAGCATCCCCCAGGTCCCATCCTGGGCAACACTTTGGGTCCAGGTGATGTTCACCTGGGCTGCTCTTCCCACACTCTTGCCCTGGATGCAGCCTGGGGTTCAGCTGAGGGATCTGGGATGTTTAAAAACGGGTGCAGGAGGATGAGAGGTGCTCACCCACCCCACACCCACGGGGTCCAGACCCACACTGGGGCTGAAACAACCCCCTTCCCACCTCCTCTCTTTTTCCCTGGGCACCGGGAGGTGTAGGACAGGAGGCACAGGCAAATCCTGATGATCTGCCTTCAGGCAGGGAATCCCTTCTCCCCCTCCTCAGCCCCTGGCCACTATTCCTGCCAGGAATGCCTGTCCCTTATCTCCCTTCTGCTGCATTCTGAACTTGGAGCATTTCCTTGCTCATTGCTGGGGCTGGTTGTTCCCAGAGTTCAAACCCATTATTTTTATTAATAGAATCCCCAAGGTTATATAAGCCCTTTCCAAAAAAAAAAAAAAAGAAATAATTAAAAAAAAAAAAAAGAAAAAGAAATACAAAACCCAGCGCTGCCATCCCCTCCTGCACCCCGCAGCTGCGGCATTCCCGGGAATGGATTCATCCAGCGTCGGAGCAGCAGCATCAGACACAGCCTGGAGTGCAGGAATGGGGGTCCTGGGGGTGCTGCCAGGACAGGGGGACAGGCAGGTATTCCCAGCCACCTCCCTCCAGCCCACAGGCAGTGGTTCACCGGGACCAGCTTTGAGGTTCTGGTTGCCGGTGGAGAGGAAGGACAGCATGGAATGACAGTGTGGAGCTGGAAATGCCATCCAGAGCGGGATGAAGTGCTGCTCTGCTGCCAGGTTAAGCTCCCAATCCCCGCAATAAGCCTGGCATTAAAATAAACCCAAATATTTCTGCAATCCCCTCCCATCACGAAGGCACTTCCACCCTCCCACCTCAATCCTCTCCCGCCGCCTTCACAGACTGATGCTCCTAAAATTTGACACTAAATCCCAACACGTCCAACAGCAGCGGAGCTGGATGGAGGTAAAGTGGAATTTGGGAAGGGTCCCTCCTGCAGGTGCCCTGGGGATGCTCTGCCCCTGCCCCAACCAGCTTGAATTTGCATCATGCCAGCCTACCAAAAATCACATTTTGTCTCAAAATCTCCCTCTGGACAAGGGGTAAGGGGCAATGCTCGTGCCTGGTGGTGCCAGCCTGGTGCTGTGCCACAGGAGGTGCCACCCAGCTCAGTGATGGGCTGCCTCGTGGAAAAGGGCCAAGGGCAGCTCTGAGGGTCTTCCCCTTGCAGGTTTATCCCCCTCACCAGTTATCCTTCCAGGAGCTTTATATTTTCCTTGGCTCACACCTGGGAAGGGCTTTGGTGTGGGACAGCCTCCACCACACAGCAGGGATTTAACACCCAGCATCTCCCCAAGGGAGAATATTCCCATTGCTGTCCTGCCCTGCTCCAGGCTATGATCCCATCCTGCACCCAGGATCCCATCCTGTGGGTCCTCTGCAGGGCATCGCCCCGGGGACCTGCCCTGGATGTAAGAAACACCCAAGAAATGCCCAACAAACAGAAAGTGCCTCCTTTTTCTCTTCTTTTCCTAAAATATTGTGACTTTAAAGCCTCTCTCCTGATTTGGGGAATAAATGGATTTTGAAATCACACAGCAAAGCCCTCAGAGTGTCCAAAGGCCACCCCCAAAGCACCGAGCACAGCACAGCCCCCTCCACCTCATCCAAGCCCCAGGCAGCCCGTGATGGCCAAGCTCGTGGGGTCTGAGATCCCCCAAATTCCCCCTTGGCAGGGAAAAGGGACCCAGGCAACCAAGACCTTCTGGGTCCAAGGCTGTGCTGAGCTGCTGGAGCCCCCCCTGCTCCCCCACCCACTGGGAAGGTAGGGAGAATGGGAATGACAGTCTGAGCCGAGATGTGGAGCTTAAAAATAACTCCCTTTCAGCCCAACCTCCAACGCCGCCCCCAGCACGGGGCAGGAGGGACCACGGGAGCAGCACCCAGGCACCAGCTCCCTCCCCATCCCACCTCCCATCCCGGCTGGAGGAGAGGAAAAGCAGGAAAGCAGCAGCAGTCCCAGTGTGTGGTGCATCCCCTCATCCTTCTGACCCCACGTTCCCACCTGTG
Organism: Pipra filicauda; assembly: GCF_003945595.2. NCBI lineage: Eukaryota > Metazoa > Chordata > Aves > Passeriformes > Pipridae > Pipra > Pipra filicauda. Next base: position 3,552,182 of record NW_024104964.1, on the reverse strand, counting down.
TGGTGCCTCCTCCTTTCCTATTTCCTCACTTCAAATTCCCTCCCCTTGGCTACACATAAAGACCTCCAGAGGGAAGGGACAGGAGAACAAGCTGCTGGCATCTTCCTGGGGGTCTCACCACCCCACCACCCACCAGCAGCTCCCAGTCCAGAGCTCATTCCCCAGGGATAAAACCTCCCTGCGTGACCCCGGCACCAGCGTGTTCCCAACGCGGTGACAAAATCTGGCTCTGCAGCTCCAGCTTTAGCTGGGGACACCCATTAATCAATCATAATTAAGTTCCCTCATAAAAGCTTCCACATAAACCCAGTAATGCTAATTATCACGGCGTGGGAAGGATTATCCCCCTTCCCAGCAGGAATCACCTTCTGGTCCTGGGCGAGGGGGGGGAATCTCACGCCTGGTTTTCACCAAGGTGGGGATAGATTTTCACCTCTGCTGCAGCACAGAAGAGCCCAGGTGTGATGACCCAAGGGTCTGAAACATCCCCTGTTCCTCTCTCCACAGCAGTTTTCCTCTTGGTTTCCCTCCGTTGCTTTTCCCAGGTGAAGGAGGGGATAGAGGAAGTGTTAACACACAACCCCCTCCACCTGCTGACGGAGGCATCACCTGGCCAGGCTGTGGAGAAGCAGAGTGCCAGCTTCCCATCTTCAGGTCACACATCCCAGACAGAGCCAGGAGCCACCAGGGCCACCACCATCACTTGGAATACGATCCCGGACAGCAGCTACAGGGAAAGGGGGTGCTGGGGTGGTTTGGTGGCACACGGGCCTGTCCCTTTGCTTTCCACCCCTGGGCTCCCCCAGGAGAGAAGGTCCTGATGGGCAAGTGGGATGTGAGGAGTGAGAGCCACCAGTGCCACCAGCAGCTCCACCTCCATTCACCTTGACTTCTCCAAAGTCCTCCCTGCTCCCAAAAAACGGGGCCATGCTCTAAACTCCTCTCTACCCCTCAGGCACAGAAAGTGCGTGGAAACATCCCACTGATTACTAATTACCAGAGCCTGCCTTACCCAGATTTGCTCTGCTAATTAGACTAATCTCTCCGGCTGGGAAATGAGCCGCAGTCACCCATGGTGAGGAGCTCACGCAACTTGGATGATGCTTAACTTGTGTCAGACCCCTGCGATGGGATCGGGATCGTAATTCCCGGCTGCTTCTGATGGGCCATTGTTTAGGGAGACAATGGAAACGCCGCGGATTTGGTGTTTCTCCCCCAAGCCGATGCCGAAATCAGGACATCTGCATTGCTCAACTTTTTTTTTTTTGATAGGAACCAGATGCAAATAATTAATAAATCCAAATTCAAGATAATGCAGGCATCTAAATTTAAACGGAGAGCGGATTTCTAATGGCAGCTCTTTGCTGGTTTGGAGGAGGGGGAAGAGTGGGGGGCTCGGGGGGATTTCCTGGGGGAATTCCTGCCTCTGGGAAGCAGTGCCGGATGGCTGGGCACCCAGCACCTTGCAAATCCTCATGGCCAAGAGAAAAGAAAGGAGAGGCGAAAAAAAAATCTGTAGGCTGGGATTTCCAGGTAATTAGGACCAAACTCTTCCTGAATTTGGCACCTTCCCTGCTGCTCCTTTGAAAAATCCCTGCCAGCGTGGAGGGAGGGAGGGATGGAGTCCGGGGGGCTGCCAAGTCCTCCCTGCTCCCAGGCATGGCCCAAGTTACCCAGATTCCACCTCCTCCTGTCCCACGGACCCACATCCCACTCGGCCTGTAAGCAATGGAATTCCCAGCTGTATTCCCAGCTGGCATCACTCCTGCCTCCAGCTTTTTAAATGCCTCATCTCCCCCACTCTCTGCCCTGCAAAAGTCACATCTCCCCGACTTCATGGACAAGGATCCAAATCCTCCTGGAGGCGAGAGGGAGCCGTGGGTTCTGCTGTGGTTGTTCCTCCCTCCATGTCACAAAGCTGAGCCCCTTGTGCCCACAGGCCCTCCCAGTCGCAAATTCCAGGAGCTACCGGGATAATTTCCACCCACTTCTCCTCTCTCCAATGTCTACATCAAGCCCTACGTGGGGATGAGCTGTGAGGCTGCTCCTTGCCCCAACCCTCTGCCAGGAGCCTCAGGAACTCCTGGCACAAAGTGCTGGGATCTGGGGAGTTGTGCCCAGCTCCCGTGTTTTGGCTGTGTGAGGATGTGTGTGGGCTTGCACACGAGTGTGTGTGTGCACATCTGTGCACACCTGGCTGTGCATGTGCGGGTGTGTGTCCGGGTGTCCCTGCGTGTGTGGGGTTGTGTCCGTGTGTGCACCGTGCCCGTGGCTGCCTGGTGTCTGTCCATGGGTGTCCGTGGGTGCCCGATGCCCCTGGATGCCCAGTGTCCATCTGTGGGTGCCCAGTGTCTGTTCGTGGGTGCCTGGTGCTCCTGGACTCCTGGTGCCCACGGGTCCTCGGCGTCTGTCTGTGGGTGCCTGGTGCCTGTGGGTGCCCGGTGCCTGTGGGTGCCCGGTGCCAGCGGGTGCTGGGTGCCCGTGGGTGCCCACGAACGCTCAGATCCCATGGGTGCTGGGTGCCCGTGGGTGCCCACGAACGCTCAGATCCCGTGGGTGCTGGGTGCCCGTGGGTGCCCAGTGCCTGTCTGTGGGTGCCTGGTGCCCGCGGGGTGCTGTGTGCCCGCGGGTGCTCCCTGTCCGTGGGTGCTGGCTGTCCCCATGTGCCCGGTGCCCGCGAATGCCCATACGAATTCCCGGTGCCCGCAGACGCTCCGGGGGTGCTCCGTGTCCGCGGGTGCCCGGCGTGCATCCCGCCCGGGCTCTGTGTGCCCGGGGTGATGTGGCTGTGCGCGGCCGGTGCCGTGCGTCCACATCCCTATCCCTGTCCGTGTCCGCGTCCCCCGCGGCTCCCCCTTCGCCGCCCCGCCCGTCCCCCCCCGTCCCCGCACTCACCGGCGGCCGCCGCTCCGAGCCGGGCCCGGGGCCGGTGCCCCGGGGGTGGCGGGCACTGGGCTCCGCCGCCGCGGCCGGGGCCATGGAGCGGCGGGAGGCGGTGGGATCCCGACTCCCGGTTCCCCGCTCGCCGCCGCCGGGACGTCTGTGCTCGGGGCGGGGGGGGCGGCGGGTTCCGCCCGGCCCCGGGTCCCGCCCCGGCCCCGCGGGGGGCGGAGCGCGGCGGCTTCGGGCGGGGGGGACACGGACGGGACGGGACCCCCCCCGTGCCCCACCCGGTGCGGGCTCCGGAGGGGCTCGGGAGCCGCTTCCCGGCCGTGGGAAAGTTGCGATCGCCGGGCGGGATCGGTGGGATTTGGGATTTTCCCGGCTCCGAGCGGGGCCGGGAGCGGCGGCGGATGGAGGGAGCCGGGCTGGGATCCTCCCTCCGCCCCGCTCGCGGGTCCCCTCGCCCAGCGGGGACCCCCAGACCCCCCCGCAGGATGGGCCCCGCCGCGCCGGGGATGCTTCGGCGAAAGGTGTCCCTGCCCACGGGGGGGGGTTTGGAACTGGATGGTCTTTAAGGTCCTTTCCCACCCAAACCATTCCATGATTCCGTGATCCTGTGAAACACTTAGAGCCCAGAGACCCTTCTCCACCCCCTGGGCACAGTCCCCCAGCCCCCCAGCCTGCAGTGCACCAGCAGATCCTGGTTCCAGCCAGGCCAGCCTGCCCTAGGACTGGGGCTGCAGTGGTTTCCCTCTTCCAGCACAGGGAGTTCAGCAGTTGGGATAAAGCATTATCCCATGTTAATCCTGGCAGTGGAGGCGTTTGCTGCAGCCCCCCCCCAGACAGCACTAACGTAGGTTCCAGAGGCACTTTCTCCTCCAGGCGCTTTGTTTCTCCTCCTCTGAACTCGCCAAAAACACAACAGATCTCTGTCAGCCCCAGGGACCATGGCACAGCATTCCCATCCTCTCATCCCCACATCCTCATCCCTTCATCCCCACCCCCTCATTTCCATCCCCACCTCCCTATCCCCTCATCTCTATGCCCTCACCCCTATCCCCGCATCCCCATCCCCTCATTCCTACGCCCATATCCCCATCCTCATCCCCACATCCCCATCCCCTCATCTCCATCCCCATATCCTGCATCTCCATCTCTGCGTTCCCATCCCTGCATCCTCATCCCCTCATTCCCATGCCCACATCCCCATCCCTGCCTCCCTGTGCCCACATCCTCATTCCCACATCCCAATTCCCGCAGGGGATGCAGCATCCCACTGGTGGCACCTCCCTACCCACTTTTCCCATCACATTCCCATCCCAACACTCCAGTAAGTGCTGTGGAGATTCCACCTTGTCCCTCCCCAGGCCTGGGATGTTCTGCAGGCAAAGGCTCTTTCTCAGCCTTTAATTAAAAACGTTTCCCCTTCCCCATGGTTGTGGAAAGTCTCGGATCATCAAACCAGACCCCCTGCTCTCCCCAGGGAGCCACGAAACAACTCTGCAATTCCCTGAGGGACTTTGCCACTGACACCCCACAATTCATAGGCAGATCCAGGATCCAGCTGGGTGTCTCTATGGCAGAGAGCACTGCCCAGGAAAGGTTTTTAGGGATAAAGCTCAGAAGTGAGGGGCAGGACACTGGGTTCCTCACCTGTCTCTGGCAGAGGAGCATCGTCCAGTGGGTTGACGATGAGAGAAATAAACTCCCAAATTCTGGAGGAATGCTGCATGGGATTGGCTTTCCCTCCCCCCTGCCAGGCTCAATTAAAAGAGATTTTGGGAATCTTCGGAGCTTCTTGAGTGAAGGGAAAGAAGAGGGATCATGGTAGTGGGTCCAAGGTGCCAACTGCACCGCTGGAACAGAGCGAGGCCTCCCTCATCCAGGCCTTGCAGGCAACAAACCCAACTGCCCAGGGAGAAATGGGATTTCACTTTGGCTTCTCGGGCTGTTCGAGCGAACACGTTCAAGGTCTCCCTTCACTGCCACTGGAACCCATCTGGGCACTCCATGATCCAGAAGAAATTAATGCTTTTGAGCAAAATCTGATTTGTATTCCGAGGCTGTACCTGTGCCAGGCAGAGCCGGCCAAAGAGCCGGAGGGGGAAGTGGTGGGAACTCGACGCCGGCGGCTTTCGGAGCAGGGGTCGGCGGTGCAGCAGTGTGGGCAGGGCAGGGAGTTGGCAGCACAGGGCTGGCAGAGCCCACCACGCTCCAGCACTGCCCATCCCTGCCCAGGACACTGCAGTTCTGCAGTCACAGGTCAGCAGTGATGCTCCCAGTGGGCTGGTCTCCCTGGGGGTCTGTGAGGAGAGATGCTGGAGGCAGGATTAGGGGAGAGGGCAATTCCAGGGCTTAAAGCTGGACCCTGCAGGGGACAGGCTCACAGAGAAGAGGAAGCATGGATCTTCCACTCTTCCTGAGGTGGAAGCTGCCAGGATGGGGATGTGGGGATGGGAAGGTTCCTTCTGTCTCCTTGCACAGTGGGATCACCTCCCTTTGTAGGAGCAAAGGGATGAGGAGGAGAAAAGAACCCACTGGAGACAAAAGCGATGGTGGAAAGAGAGGAAGGGGCTCAGGGAGGAGGATCTTGAGCAGAGCCCATGGCAGGGCAGGACCAAAGACTCAGAGCACCCTCCCAAAGCTCTGGGAGAGGGTGGCGGTGGTGGCTCTTCCAGACACATCTGGGATGGGGAAGAACAGCAAAAAACAGTCTGAAAGAGAGTCAAAGTCACTGTCTCTCTCCAGAGAGAGAAAAGGTGGATCTCCTGGTTGCTGGGCACCTCCTCTTAATACTGGGGGAGGGAGGGGATCTGCATCCGCCGTGATCCCGGCAAAGCCTCCTCTGCTGCCTCGGCTGGGGACCGAGCCTGGGCAGGAGGGACCATGTGGATGGAGGAAGGAGAACTAGACAGGGAGTGATCACAGCCAGGATCTGAGATCAGAGAGAAGGAATGTTGTTATGGAGAGGCTGAAAGCTCGGGGTGGGGATGACTCATGCTAGAGAACATACAGCTGTTGGAGCGGGATTTGGCACCGGCTCGCGAGGCTGCGGAGCCTTCCCCGTTAGCAGAGAGGGGAAAGAGGAGCCTCCGGGATGGCTCCGACCTGGCAGAGGCGGCTCCCGACCTGTGCCGGAGGTGATGGGCAGGGAATGCCGCCTGCCAGAGCAGGGACACGGCCCGGAGAGGTGTTTTGGGCAGCAGGAAGGGCTGAGCAGCGAGGTCCCCTGCGGCTGAGGGATGTGCCCGAGTGCCGGGGCTCGTTTGCTCTCGGCGACATTGCCCGACCCTTTGTGCTGGGAGAGGTGGATTGTGGCTGGAAGAGATCCCTGCCTGAGGAGTCACACCACAGTCTCTTCCCAGGCTGCTGGCAGCTGATGCTTATAGGGCACTGGGGCTTCTATCCAGCTTCCATCCAATTTCCATGCAGCGGGAAGGTTCCTCCTGTGCCCTTGCAGACAGTGGGATCACCTCCCTCCAGGGGAGCAGAGGGATGAAGAGGAGAAAAGAACCCACTGGGCACAAAAGTGACAGCAGGGAGAGAGAGGAGGGGGCTCAGGGAGGAGGTTGTGGGCAGAGCTTCCCCAAAATTCACAAGGCTGCTGCAGGGGTAAAGGGGAAAAACCATCCCCCCATCCACCAAAGCCAAGACAGGCAGGGAAGGGGATTTGGACGAGGCATCAGGAGGAGGGGGGTGAGCCAGCATCTTCCCAAAGTGGCTTTCAGAGAGATTTTTTTGGTATGATGCCTGGAAATAACCACAGCACCAGATTCCCAGCTCCATGGGATAAAAGCTCCATGGGCTGCTTCAGAGGTGGCCCCGTTGCAGGGGTAAGTGAAGAAACTGTAAATACAAACAGACTTGTTATTAATCATGTTCTGTAAATGTGGAGTCATTATCTTTATGTCCCTGCAAAAGTAATTATCTCCGGCTTTTCAATAAGAACTTGGAAAAGCCCCGAGACTTGAGTTCTGGAAATGTCATCTGTCTCCATGTAGAAGAAAAGCTGCATATTTTCACAGATTAATACGAGTTAAGCAAATTTACAAAACGAGTGAGTTTTAATTCATCTCCAGAGCTGTAAGTTAAATGCCTCTTCTCTTCCCGGCGATTTATGTTACTGTTTTGCAAACTTTTCCGGTGTTGGACACATCCTGTCATGCTGTGTTTTATTGTCCAAGCCAGTGGTACTCGTACAGGAGATAAGGTGGGATCTGATTTAGGGATCTCTCCTCCACTGCCATGTAAAGCAATCCCTCCTCACCCGACCGGGCTGGCGGGTGCAGAGCTCTGTGTAACCAATTCCTCTTCCCTACAAACAACCAAATCCAAGCATTTTCCACTTGAAGGGAACGTCAAGCCGATAACTCCAGGCCAAAGCACAGCTCTGTGCAGTTTGATGTGACTGAAAGCCCACAGAAACACCGAAAATATTTGGGAAGTTTGACATTGCCTGCTGCATCTACATTCCTGATGCTCCAGCAGCCACTTGGGGAGAGGAGGAGGAGTGAGGAGAGAGAGGCTGGAGACCCAGGGCCAGAACTTGCCAGGAGCCACTTGGCTGTTCCATTTCCAGCTCTGACAGCACAGGGGAGGAGATCTGAGGTGGGTTGAATTTCACCCCGTGTCTCTTTAAAGCAGAACACAATCGTTAACTGGATGGTGCTTGATCCCACCACCTCGGTGGGTGGCTCAGACGGGGGTCAGTGCAGCCAGAATTCACTTTAAGCAGCCAGAAGTGTTCAGGAGAGGGGTTTTTACTCTGGAGTAGCTGCATCTGGTCATCACTTGCTTTGCTTGGTCACGCAAGGGATCAAGATCCAATTCCTGATGGGAAGAGTGAACTGCCTATGAAGGATTATCCCAAAATGCACCAAAAGTCTCATCCTTCTAGCTCTTCCCCAGATTTCACAGAGTTTTCTGCATCAAAGTGTTTTCTTTTGGTTTGTCATTTCAGTTATATCCTAAATTACTAGGCATTAGTGCTTGCTAATGTTGAAGTAACAGAAATAAAAGCTGAAGTGCTTCAGCTAAAGCTGGGATGGGATGTTTCATGGAAATGCAATATTCTGAGATTGCCTTTTCATTTCAAAATGAGCCATAATGTTTCCAGCTCCACATGGCTCTTGGAGAGGGGGGAGGTAATTTGGATTTCCAAGCCTCTCTTGCTTTGCTGGAGTGGGCAGAGAAGGATTTGGGGCAAGCTGGGCTATTGCTGATGGCACACGGGTGATTCGGGGCAGAGGTGAGGGGTCTTCATGCTGCCTCACCCTACAGGAGAAATCCCAGGGGAATCCCAGGGATCCACCAGGGCCAAACTTGAACACACTCTGAGGGAAATGCATTTCAGGCCCTGTTTGATTGAATTGCTGAGCTCATCACTGCAGGAACGAGCTCAAAAGGGGGAGAGAGTGGAGGGAGAGGAGCTTCACGGACGTGGTCGATGGGGTGACGTCTGCAGCTGCAGGAGCCCTCCAGGCATCGGTGCTCCGAAGGGATGGAGCACTCTGGGAAAGCGTCATCGTCCTCCACACGTCCCCAGCCCCGGCTGGGATCCACCTCCCGGGCCCCTCTGCACCAGCCTTGTTCCTTGTTTGTCCCCTCCCTCATTAAATCACACCCTCGTGAGCACCAGCCCTTCATTAGCAGCTTGCAGGGGGAGACCCTGCAAGGGAGGGACCCTCCCAGCACAGGTGGCACCGTGGGGTCTGGCAGTGTCCCCCGTCCTTGTTCCCCCAGTGGGACGTGGAGCTGTCCTGTACCAAAGGTTCCTTCCCAAAATGCTTTGAGATCCATTTGGGTGACACAAAAGCCAAACGTTCCCACTCCGCTGCACAAGGAAAAGTGCAGGACTCGGGTGTTTGGGAGAGGAAAACATCCCCTCACCTGCCCTGAGGACACATCTTGGATCAGTACATTAAATAGGTCCTGTTGGCAATTCAGACACCTGAGCCCAGCATTCCCCAAATACAGCAAATATCAACAAACCTCTAAAGAATTAGCAATTTAATAATAATAATAATAATAATATTAAAAAAGTCACCCAGTGCAACATCCACAGGATTTTCTCGTGCTTTAAAGCTGGTTCCCGAGGTCAGGTGGGAGCAGGAGGAGCCTGGGCAGTGCCTCAGCACTAACACAGTTATCTGCTCCTCGGCCCATCAGCTGCATCTCATTATCTCTGGAGCATTATTGCATTTATCCACGTCCCTGCCTCAAATAACATCTCAGGGTGCAGGCAGGGAGGGAGCTGAGACCTCAGGAGGGGAATGGACTTGGGAGGGATCCCTTGGAAAAGGGGACGAGCCCAAGCTCAGCCACAAAGCTTTCTTGATTTGGAATATTCTGCTTCGTCCCTGGATACAAACTCATCCTTTGCAGCCCTTTCCTTGACAGATTCAGATCCCCCCACCCACATCACCTCACACACATGGAACCACTGCACACAAAGAGCATCTCCCACTTTCCAGGGATTGGGAGGATGCAGAATGCTCCCACACACCTCACAGCAGGGCAGCCCCCGAGGGTCCCAGCAGGGATCTCAGCCCTACAGCACCAGAACCCAGCACAGCCCCCCAAATCCTTCCTCTCCCACTCCCCAGGGACACCAGTCAGGCAGCAGGGCCAGAGCTGCACCCTGGTCATGTTTGAGGTGATGGTGATAAAATAGACTGGACGTGGGGTGGAGGTGTGGGGCTGGAGCAGGGGGATGGCTTTGGAGCGAGGGCAGGAAGGGCAGGAGCACCCAGGCATTTAACAGCAACTTCCAGGGAACTCATTTCCCTCAAACCAGCGTGGGTTTGTCTCAAACACCTCATTTTCCCTCCCCTGGTAAGGTCCTGGAAACCCTTGGCTGCTCAGTGAGCTGAGGCTGGTGACCTCATCCAAAGCCAGGGGGTTTACACAGGGCAGGGAGTCACCCAAGGGCCACATTTCCTCCCAAAGGGTGTTTTTCCACCCAAAGCGAGCAGGAGCAGAGCCTGTCAGCCATATGGTGTGGGCTGGGAGCAGCTGGGAGGAAAGCTGTGGAGAGCTTCCACAATCCCATCTTTGCAATTTCTTCTTTAAAGCGAGAAGAACAAGAGGAAAAAGAAACAGAGAGGGGACATTTGTGGGCATCCTTCTCCTTCCCCGCTGGAAAGGTCGGATGCTGAGGGTGGAAACCCAGCACACCAGTTATTTCCAGGAAATTATTTGGGTTGGAGCATCTCGGTGTGCTTGACCTTCCCAGGGAAGGCCAGGCAGGGACTGGAGTGGGTTCCATAGACAGGGGAGAGCGAGGAGAGCTCTTAACACTAATGTGTGGGAAGTGGCCATGAATAAATCAGCAGCATCTTTCCAGCCATCAGAGCCTGAAACTCTCCCCAGCGGATTGAGGAGCAGATGGAATGGCAGGATGATGTATGGCTGGATTGTGACAGGGGTTATTCAATGCTGTTACCTCCAAACCCAACAGACTTGGCCCCACAGGCCCCCAACCCTCTGCCATGGGGGGAATTTTGGCCCTCACCCCCCAGCCCTGCACAGAAATCCCCTCCCAAAGCTGCTCCAGTGAGCGATGCCTTTCCCTTTGGTACGACTCCAGGCTGGATCCGGGCATGGGTTTCACACTTGCCCTGCCCTTTTGATGCCACAGATGAGAGAGGAGATGTGGGGAGGCACCACCAGCCCAAACCTCCCTGTAACCAGACACATCCTTCTACCTCCAGCTGCCCAGCCTGGCCCCGGTAATCCCAAATCCCAGGCATTAGGCATTTAATCTTACATTTTATCATGTCTCCTCTCGCCAGGGGGGTCTGAAATTAAAAGGGAAGGAGGGAAGGGCTGAGCTCCTGTGGGTTTAAGTGGTTCTGGCTGGCGGACAAGAAGGAAGGAGGAAAACGCCGCGGTTTCTTCCGCCGGCTTTCCTTGTTTCCTGAGCAGCTGAACTCCTGAAGAGGGGAAGTGATGCAGCATCAGGGGAGGGAGGGGAAAAATGCCCCCTCCCAGGACAGAGGAGGAACTTGGGTTCGTGTCTCAGGCGCCGCGGGCAGGAGGGACCGAGCGGCTCATGGAGCTGAGCCAGCCCTCGGCTGCAGCCCCATCATTTTCCATGATGCAAACGGGGAGAGGGGGGAGAGCGGCCGAGGCAGGACACGGCCAAGGCAGAGCTCGATGCCTTTGATGTCCTCTCCTGCCGTGCAGGAAAGCTGGAGGCATCTCCCCCACCCTGGACTGGTGCTGGTTCGGGAGGTGGGATGAACTGGGGGCAGAGCCAGAGGGGATGTGGGGCAATGAGCTGGGAGCCAGGGATGTTCGTTTTGGAGCACTGGGAGCCAACAGCAGCGTGGATTTGGCTGTGGCTCCTGGACAGGACTCAGAGCAGGTCCCAGCTCTGCTTTGCTGATGCCCTGTGGGTTCTGGGATATAAAAATCCCAGTTTCCATTCCCTCCCCCCAGTCTGCAACACAGCCTTGGAACACCTCAGGTTTTTGTCCCAGAACAGAAGTCCCAGTGCAGGATGTTGCCCAATTAATGCAGGATCCCATCACTTGCCATCTTGCTCATCATCTCTGGGTCCTACTGATGCTAATCAGAAATGGAGCTGCCCTGGTTAATAAAAGCACTTGTTTAATTATTATTGGCAGAATAGAGAACTTTTAATTGCATTTCCCAGCCCCCAGATGAAATGAGGGACTGTACTTTGACCTCAGCTGAAATAACTATTAGCAACAGGTATATGTTACATATATCAATATGTTTCATGTAGATATATATATCAATACATTATTTTCTAGATGAAAATAAACAGAACCACAGCTGATAGTATACAAGGAAATGGTGAAGCTGTAACCCCACTTTTCCATATTAAGCAGGAAAAAACTATACAGGAATTTCAGCATCCCACAGCGGTGACTGGAGAAGGTCACTGGGAACCACAGGCTGGGATGCTGCACAATTTCACCACTGCCAGCCTGAGGGCACTGCTGGGAGAACATGAATTTTGGAAGAGCCTCACTCACTTAAAGAATAATGTAACCTGCCAGGCACTTAACACAGCCGGAGAAATGGAACTGCCAGCTGGAGCTCAGCCGGGTGGAACCGCCCGAGCCAGAGGGCTCCAGGGACAGGGAATGAGCTTGGGGGTAAGGCAGGAGCTGCCACTGGGGGGTATTTCCCTGTGTGGGTGTGCAGAGGCTCGGGAAACAGGGTGAGATGGGGAGGGGGGATCTCTCACTTCCAGGGCCTAAAGGGGCTCCAGGAGAGCTGGAGAGGGACTTGGGACAAGGGATGGAGGGACAGGACACAGGGAATGGCTTCCCACTGCCAGAGGGCAGGATTAGATGGGATACTGGGGAGGAATTGTTCCCTGTGAGGGTGGGGAGGCCCTGGCACAGGTTGCCCAGAGAAGCTGTGGCTGCCCCATCCCTGGAAGTGTCCAAGGCCAGGTTGGAGCAACCTGGGCTATGGAAGGTGTCTCTGCCCATGGCAGGGGGTGCAATGAGATGGGCTTGAAGGTCCCTTTCCACCCAACCCATTCTGTGATCTGGGAATGTGGCTAAAATCATGGAATCACAGAATCGTTCGGGCTGAAAAGCCCTCTAAGATCGAGTCCAACCATTCCCCCAGCTCTGCCAAGGCCACCACTAACCCAGGTCCCCAAGTGCCACACCTACACATCTCTTAAATGCTTCCAGGGATGGGGTGGGGACTCCACCACTGCCCAGGGCAGCTGGTGAAGAAATTCCATGAAGAAATGCTTCCTAATATCCAGCCTGTACCTCCTCTGGTGCAACTTGAGGCTGTTCCCTCTCCTCCTGTCCCTTGTTCTCTGGGAGCAGAGCCTGACCCCCCCCCGGCTCCCTCCTCCTGTCAGGGGGTTGCAGAGAGAGAGAGAGAGAGAAGGTCCCTCCTGAGCCTACTTTTCTCCAAGCTGAGCCCCCCCAGCTCCCTCAGCCTCTCCTCATCAGACCTGTGCTCTAAACACACCACAAGAGACATCCTGGTGTTCCCGACCCCGCTCCAGGCACTGAGAGATGGGGCACAAAACCAGCGGCAGCAGGATGGTTTCATTCCTCAACACCATCACCACGCCCACTGTGTGGACACCCCCAAACACTCTGCCTGTGCCTGGGGCTGGCAGAGGGGAAGAGGTGCCCACAAAGGACATGGTGCAGCTTGAAGCGACGGCGAGAGCCGGGCTGTGCCCGCTGCCAGCCGAGCACCCTCCGCCTGGCAACTCCTACCCCCGGCAGCAACCCCTGGGAATGGTTTGCACCGAGATCACACACACACACACACACACAGAGGCTCTCCCTGCCAGCCCCCTGCCTTTCCTCGTGCTTAATCAACCCCACATGTTAACGAGCAGCCGAGCAAAGCCAACCTGCCCCCCTGCTCACCCTGCCCGAAGGAGCCCGGCACGGGCGCTCCCGCAGGAAGGGCAGCTCAGCCTGTCCCTGCTCCGTCCTGTGCTTTGGTTCCTGGGGAGGAACATCCCAAAGCTGCTTCTCCGGGTGCCGGGAGCAGTCGCTGGGACAGGTTTGGATTCAGGGGTGCTGCAGCCGGGCTGGGAGCGCAGGCATTTGGGAGCAGAGCCAGCAGTGCTGTTTGCAATTAAAGCAAAGGCCCAGCCCTTTCCAGTGCAGGGCTTTGCTTCTCACCCCTGGACCTCACCAAGCTTCCAAACCCTCGGCTGGAATTCTTTGGCATTGTGTGAGTTTTCTCCCCTCCTCTCCAAGAAGAAGGACCCGCTGCCTGGGCACGGAGCAGAGCTGAGGAGGTGGATGCATGGTTGGAAATTCAGGAGGTGAAATCACCCCAAACACCCTGTGCTGAGAAGTTTTACCCAGAAAACACCAAGCTTCATACGAGCCATCCCAATCCACACTATATATTCATAATCCCAGTGAGTTGCTGCAGCCTGGGATGGTCACAGCCACCTGGCCACCAGTGCAAAGGCAACAACAACCATGAAAAATGCACTTTATAATCCCTCTGGAGGGGATTTAGCCGTGCTGAATGCAGAAATGAAGATATTTTATGGCCACCAAAGGACTGAGCAAGGGAGGAGACACCAGCAAAAGGACCCAGGAGGGAATGAGCAGGGATAACCAGAAACTGGAGGGTTTTGGGGAGTAAAAGGGATAGCTTTCATTTAAGGAACCTGACACTGTTTCTCCCAGCAAGTTTTCAATTACACAGTGGGTAATGGAAAATCCTGTAATAATTATGTCCATGTTGTAATGTTATGGAAAATACTGTAATAAGATTAGGGCTGTGCTGGGCTCCTCTGCCTGCCCCATGTGCCCTCTGCCTGCCCCATGTGCCCACTGCCTTCTGGCCTCTCCTGCTCCCCACAAAGATTCCAGGGCTTGGGAACCCCCCTGATGCCCCAAAACCCCACCACGTGGTGGGGAAGGGCCGTGGGTATCTCCTACCATAAGCAGGAGCTGGAGGGAGTCGGTGAAGGTCTCGAGCCTTCCCAACCCTCTGATCCTCTTCAGCCTCACCATCTTCATCAGTGAGATTTCTCCTGGAGATATTTATGGCTCTCTCTGTGTTGCTTTCCATGTCCCACTGAATATTGCATGTGCTATCGTTCCCCAAGGACCGATAGTCTGAGGAAAGCTGGTTCTTCACAGGCTTTTCTAGAGCTGCTAAATGGCACCTCTGCCCTTCCCCGGCCTGATTAGATCCCTGCTTTTACCACTGCTTACGTTTGCAGGCACTTTGGGGTGTGAGCAGCAGCTGAAACCTGTCAAGGAGTCAAGCTCAGGCGTTACAGCCTCGCTGGGGCTGCAGAGGGAACAAAAGCAGCATCTTTGCTCTCCATGAGGGCATGTGGTGGAGCTCAGCGGAGTTGGGTGGTGGCAGAGCCACCCACGGAGGGATCTGAGCCACCCACGAGGGTCTGAGTCACCCATGAGGGTCCAAGTCACCCATGAGATGTCTGAGCCACCCACAAGGGTCTGAGTCACCCAAGCCCTTTATTCCCATATCCCTTGCCATGGGGTATTTGGAGCCACCCGACCCCTTTAATCCCATCCCTTGCCATGGGATATTTGGAGCCACCCGACCCCTTTAATCCCATCCCTTGCCCCGGGGCATTTGGCTGGAGATCTCAACCCAGACGTAGCAGGAAACAAGGAGTAAAAGCTAAAAACAGGGTAAAAAAAGGGAAGAAACAGAGAAGGGAGGAGAAGTGCGGGTCCAAAGGGAAGGTGGGAATCTGTGCCATGAGGCAGGGGCCTTCCAAACCTCTGTTCCTTACAGAAGTGCTTATAGGGATTATTATACTTAATTTATGTAGATCTGCACTTGCACTAAAAGAACTTGGGAACTAATTAAACAGCAACTAAGAACAGCCCTGGCCTTGGATCTCACCCAGAGGGAAGCGATTCCTGGGAATCCTGTACCGAGAGGGAACTCAGCTGTCAGAATGCTGCTTAATCTTCCTAGAAAAGATATGAAATTTGGGATGATTTTCTGGAGAAAAGGGAAACAAATCAGTTCACAAACCCTGGAGTTCTCCCAAGGCAACAGTGCAAACTCTCTGGCATCAGTGGCCCAGGGGAAAGGGATCATCTGATGAGCAATGATTTTTGACACTATGTTAAACAGACAACTTGGATCCAGTCTCCAAGTGACTGTGTCTAGATGAAATCCAGGGGAAAAAAAAGAAGGTGCCATTTGGGAGAGCACTTTGCTAACCCTGCTAAGGGTGGCTGAGCAATTACACACACAGCTCTAATAGGCAGGAAAATAATTAACACTCTGCCACGGGCTCAAGTGGGGATTTTATGAGTCCTGATGAAGCCAAGCTCCCACAGGAGTATCAGGGTGGGGTTTTTTCACTCTTTCGAGACTATTTGATGATCTCACACACAACTATTGAATTTTTCCATCTATGGATTTAGCTGAGCTGCCCAAACAGCAGTGAATGAGTCGACTCTTGTGCCCTGTAAGGACAGAGCTCCAAAACACCAAGCCACGCACCCAGATCACCCACCCCCTTCCCAGGATACTTCCCATCTGATGCTTTCCTGAAGTTATCCTGCATTTGCTGAACATTGTGAGGAGCTTTTCTAGGTTAATCATGCTCACAGCCTGCACAGGCAGGTGTAAGGAAAGAGGAGAGAAATCCTGCAGTGTTGTTCTAATAAAACACGCAGTAAATACTGTGGGAAGCATCCACACATCCTGCCTGCGGGAATTCACCACTGCTGACCTCAGCCATCT
This sequence comes from Pipra filicauda, assembly GCF_003945595.2. NCBI lineage: Eukaryota > Metazoa > Chordata > Aves > Passeriformes > Pipridae > Pipra > Pipra filicauda. Next base: position 3,536,075 of record NW_024104964.1, on the reverse strand, counting down.
GAAAATCAGCCGTGCTCTGGGCTCTCCTGAGAGCTAAGGGGGAAAGGCAGCGATTCCACACATCTGATCCCAAAACAGCTGTGTGAGGAAAAGGGGATTCCTTCCCTCCCGCAGAACTCGGTTCCTTCTCCCGCGTCCGGCGCCGAAGCCGAGATGCCTCAGATGAGACGTTCAGCTCTCGGGGGGGCTGATGCCACTTGAAACCAATCAGAGTTTTGACAGTGCCCTGAGTATCTCTGGCCCACGCCAGGTCACATCAGAGCTGTCCTGTCTCATTTCCCGCTCTCCTTGGCGTGCCAGGGAGGAGGGATGAGAGCTGACAGCACTCGCGTGCAGGAGCAGGCTCTGGCTGCGGCTCCTGTCCTCGCCTGCCCTCGTGCTGAGCAGCTGATACTCCGTGTTGTAGCTACTCTGGGTGATGCTCCTCTCCCTTGAGCCAGGCAAGAGCAAGGAGATGGTCCCTGGAGGCCCAAAGCTGTTCAGCTTCTCCCCGAGAGCAGCGCAGTGGGATGAGGGCAAGGAAAGGTAAAGGCACCCGTGGTTTGCAGAGTCTCTGCCACAGCGGGTCTGACCCTGTGGGATCAAGAGAAGACTTTGTTTTCTTTATCCCTTCCAGTAATTAATCAATTTTACTGCTAAACAACGCTGACTCTTTGAAGGGGAGGGCTCCTATTTTAAATCTTGCTTTGGAGGAAGCTGTAGATGATCTTAACCAGACGTGTCTTCTTACAGGGATGCAGTTGCTACTGCTCTGGCTGAGCACTCTGGAAGATCATGGAATCATGGAGTATCCTGACCTGGAAGGCATCCACAAGGATCATCCAGTTCAACTCCTGGCCCTGCACAGACACCCCAATAATCCCACCCTGTCCCTCAGAGCATTGTCCAAACCCTCCTGGAGCTCTGGCAGCCTTGGGGCTGTGCCCACTGCCCTGGGGAGCCTGGGCAGTGCCCAACCGGCCTCTGGGGGAAGAATCTTTTCCTAAAATCCAGCCTAATCCTCCCCTGACACAGCTCCAGCCGTTCCCTGGGTGCTGTCCCTGCTCCCCCAGAGCAGAGCTCGGAGCTGCCCCTGGGGAGGAGCTGCAGCCCCTGCTGAGCTCTGCCCTCAGTCTCTTCTCCGGGCTGAACAAGCCAAGTGCCCTCAGCCACTCCTCATATGGCCCCTCCTGGCCCTTCACCATCTTCATGCCCTTTCTTTGGATACTTTCCAGGATCTAAGATCAAACAGCACTTGGAGAATTCACTTTACTACAACGTTTTCCTCTTCAAAGATGCTGTTACCTGATTCCTAACAATCTGAAGGACTTAAACACATATTCCCAGCTCTTCCCACTGACAAAGCTCATGCAGGAAGATCACATCCATCCATCTCTCCTGGGCGACAGAATGCTCCTGAGGAGGAAGGGGCTGTAGCACCTACCAGAAGCTCCATCACCTCACCATAAAGACACCCCCATGGCTTTGGTGCTACTTAAGCACCTCTCAAGTGTTGGTGAGAGCCAAAGCTCCTGGCTGAGCTCTCCTGCCATGTCCAGTCTCCAGCTGGGGTGGATATTGATTTTTGGGGTCCATCAGCACGTTATGCTCCTCCTGGTTATCACCACAAGCTCTTTGTGGCTGCAAGTGGACAAGAGTTGATTTAGTCTGGGTTCATGTCCAGCCCTTTTCTTTGCTGTTCCAGGGGCAAACCCTGTATTTTTGTCCCACCTGGAAGAAAAGCTCCTTGGCTCCATGATCAGAAGCTCCAGATCCGAGTTTATGAAGGTTTTCTGTTTGTAGTGGGTGTAGAGTTTATTTGCAACATCCAGCTGGAAATACAGTGGTAACATGCAATAGTGGCATCCACGGCATTGCTCTTGGTTTTTAATGGAATTTGCTTGTAAACAGACATAAACAAGCACCAGCTTCGAGGCAGGAGAAAAGCTTTGGTGGCTCTGTCCTGGGGAAACCTTATGCAATAGTAAAAAAACCCAGAGCCTGTTTCCAGCGAGTCCTCATGAACATTTTATAAGAGAAACTGCCTGGGTATAAAAAGAAGTGACTCAGTGAAACTGGTAACGTTGAGCACAACTTTTGGTTTTGATCCAAAGCCAAAAATGCTTTATTTATTTGAAACGTAAACGGTTCCTTTATCAACTGCCTGGTTCAGGGGTTATTTAGGGCAGAAAGGTTGCTCAGAGCAGAGTTTCAAAAAATCCTGGGAAGCAGAGAAAGCAGCAAGGAAGACAGAAAACCTCTTGGCTGATTTATGGAGAGGAGGGTGGGAAAGGGGCCTCCCATCCCTTGGGAAAGCATTCCCGGAGCTGCCTTTGCTGGAGACTTGTTGCTGCAGTGAGATGAGCAGCACAGCCCGTGCTGCAACCACCAGCATCGCTCCCAGCCCACCAAGCACAGCTCTGATGGTCCTTTTCTGCTTCCAGCCCAGCCTGGGGTCTCCAACTGGTGAGCACAAAGATCCCAATGGCATCCCGGGCTGGCTCCCCTCGGAGCACTGGGGGATTCCCGCTCGTTTCGGGTCACCCCGTCCCCAGCTCTGGCTGTGGTGGGTACAGGGATGGTGCTGGATGGACCTAAATGGATCTGGTGCTGCTTGCTCTGGCTTATCCTGGGATTTCTGGCCGTGGGAAGGGTCTGCAGCCTGGCTTGGTGGGAACAAGGGAGGCTGAGATGCTGCTGGAGCTGCCCAGGAGCACCTTTGTGCTGTTTTATTGCGGGATTTGGAGGAGCTGGTGGGAAACCCCTGGGTCTGCCTTTGCCCTTCAATGCCTGAGGGACCCCCTGTCCTTGGCTGCTCAACCCACCACCTCCAGGTGGGATACAGGGGGCTTTGGGAGAGTGGATGATGTTGGGAAGGTGGGGAAAGAAGGGATGGGGGTAAAGAGAACGGGAAGCCTGTGGGGTCACGTGTATGTGCACAGCTTAGGGATGGGAAGGGAATTGATGATGGGAAAGTGGCAGAATTAACTGATTGCATGAAGAATTGATTGATGGGGAAGGAGATTCGCAGGCAGGAAAATGCCACAGGCACGACCAGAGGGAGGAAAAAAACCCGGGGAGAAAAAGGGAGGAGGTGCCACTGAGCTCTGAAAACTTAATTGGGTTAATTCTTTCAGCACGTGGTGCCCTGGCACGGAGAAAGGAGGAAGGAAAAAAAAACCTGTTTATGGGTAAGAAAATAAAAATCAATGTTTCAACCGTTGTGTTTCTTCTGAAATGAAGATGCTTGAAGTGTTTTCACTGAAACCAAAGCGTGAGACCTTCCCCAGCCATCGACCGGCAGCGCAGACGTGCTCGGGAACGGGGAAACTTATATTGCAGCCTCTTCTCTGGCCTTTTTCAACTCCATCCAGAAGAGAGACGAGTGTGAGACGGCGTGAAAAGCATCTGGAGACTCATTGAGTAGTTGGGTGGTCCCACTTGGAGCAGCAGAGACATAGCAGAGCTTCCCTGGGCTCCGGGCCTGCCAGGGATAACAAAGCCCAGAGCCACGGGCACCTGAGCTGGGAGGAAAAGCCTCCTTGGGGTTTTAGGAGGGTGCAAGAAGTGAAGGCATTTTAGCAACCCCTGACCCACAGAGCTGCTGGATTCCAGCACAGCCACGACCCCAAAACAATCTCGGTTTGGAAGGAGCTTTTGGGAGTGTCTTTTTGACGCTCGGGGAATTCGAGTCGGTTCGAGCGCGGAGCTGGAAGGGACCAGGCAACTCAGAAAAGCTCTTTAAAGCAGCACTGCTAAAAAAAAAGCCACCTTAGATCCCAAAAGGACCCACCACTGATGACACGTGAGGACACCAGGTTGATTCTGGTGAAGGCATAACCCTGTTTTTGAGGACAAACCACACCGAAAAAACACCCACTCCCAGATGGGACCTAATGGGGAGGGGTTTGCTGGGGGGATGCCAGAGCCCCCCACGCCAGCACCTCTCAGGGTTGTGGCACTGACACCCCCATCCCCTGCACAAACCTTCAGTGCATTTCTTAAAGAAACAGCTGGAAATGTTCCAGCAGCAAATGTATCCATCTCCAAAAAACCTCTCGCTTACACTGCCAGGGTCTGGCTGGCGAATAATGCAGAGAGCAGAAAGTGTCGTGGGGCAATTCATAAGCTCAGGCTGTTCTTGGTGGCCAGAAGAAGGAAATATGAGGGGAAGTGACAGGCAAAGTCAATAAATAGTGGAGTAAGTGCATTATTTGGGAAAGGCCTGGCACTGCTGCTGCTGGCTGGGGCACAGGGAGCACAGTTAAAGTCCTCCCTGGGCAGAGCACAGCCAGCCCTGTCCTTGAACCTCTCCAACCCCCCATTTGTCTCTTGTACCACTGTTCTCTCTCCCTCTCAAAGCTGGGATTTGCCCACCAGCTGCAGAGGTGCAGGATGGAGAGGGCAGGTCCTCCCTCCATCCCCTCATCCTTCTTTCCTGCTGGGGTTGGGCTCTCAGGGCAGTGAAGTTTGTCTTTACAGTTCCTGCTGAAGGGCAGTGGTAGGATCTGAGGGGTTTAAGGGGTCAGATCGGGGGGGGTGTATAGGAAATTAAGGCAGACACTTCCCCCCAAGGTCCCTGAAGGTGCAGGATCCAGCCAGTGTGCACGAGGAGGTCAGAGCTGGGGTCCTGTACCCACCCCTTGTACACCCACAGGTAACAGCAGCTTAACTGATAAAATCCTGATTTACACCTCAACCTGATGCAAAACCACAGTGAAAATCGGTGTTTAAAGGCACTTTAAAGAGCTTGGCTGCTGCTTTTTTAAATGAAATGCTCAGCAAAGCCACCTTTGAGGCAGCCCCTGGAGAGAAGCTTGGGGGGTGTGGATGCCTCCTCCACCCAGAGCAACCCTCCCACAGCCTCCAGAATCTGCCCTGGGCATGTTACACATGGAATCACAGAACCATGGAATGATTGGGGTTAGGAGGGACCTTAAAGCTCATTCCATCCCCTGCCATGGGCAGGGACACCTTCCACTAGCCCAGGTTGCTCCAAGCCCCATCCAACCTGGCCTTGGACACTTCCAGGGATACAGGGGCAACCACAGCTTCTCTGGGCAACTGTGCCAGAGCCTCCCCACCCTCAAAGGGGACAATTCCTTCCCAATATCCCATCTTACCCTTCCCTTTGGCAGTGGGAAGCCATTCCCTGTGTTCTGTCCCTCCATTCCTTGTCCCAAGTCCCTCTCCAGCTCTCCTGGAGCCCCTTTAGACACTGGAAGACTGGTGGTTTCTTCGTGGATTCCTTAATCCCTCATGGTGTCCTATCACAGGCCATCCCAGGACTCTGCCATCTTCCTGAAGCAGCTCCCAAAATTGAGTGTTGAACTAAAACCAGCAAGAACTTGTTCTCAGTACGAATCAATGTTTAAACTCTGCATTTTGGGGTCTGTTTCCCCTTCCCTAATGCCCCACTGGGCTTCTTTCCCTGTGTGCCCATGGCAATGATAATTAACTCACCTCTTCCTGCTCTAATTGCAATTCTCTGATAAACTGCAAAACACTGTGTAATGTGCCCCAAAATCAGGTGTTGAACTTTTCCTCCTGATCCCCCCCAAGGTTTCCCAAAGCCACACCTGCAGCAGGTCGCCCATCCCAGGGGATCAGGGCACGGAGTCACGTTGGCAGCTGAAGGTTTGCAAACCTCCTGAAACCAAAAGTATTGGAGATTTGGCTCCCAGCCATAATTCCTAAACTATCCCATCCTCGGGGTAAACATTTGCTCTCGTTTTTTTTTTTTTCCCCAAGGTTTTTTTTGCTTCTATTTAAAACCCTCAGCTTGTTTGTTTTTGTTACCGTGATCGGATCCCTGGTCTGGGGAGTTGGGAATGGCTGGTGCAGCCTCAGGAACATCCAACACTGCCTGGACTCTGCAGGGATGCCCTCGCACTTCTGAGATCTGAGTTTCTCTGTGAAAGGGTCTTTATTTCCCTGATGGAGAAGTTTGAACAGAGCAGGATGAATCAATCCCCCAAAAGGCTGACTGCACTTGCAGGTTACTCTGCTCAGGCAAACGTGGAATTTTTTTTTTTTTTGTCCCAAGTTTTTCTCCTTCGGGCAGGAAAAACCTGCAGTTATTCCATGTCAGCCCCCAATGGTTTGTCCTTCGTGCTGAGATCCTTGCACAATTCCCTGGTGGAATCTGCACACCCACTCGAGGGGCTGGAGGAGTCTCTGGAGAGTCTGGGAGGTTGTTGGCCTTGGCTGAGTGGGTTTGGAGTTTAGGGACTGGTACTTGCAAGGCCGAGCTCTGCTCCCATCACCATCAAGCCCCTCTGCTCTGGAGCCAGGCTGGGAGAGCTGGGGTGTCCATCCTGGACAAGAGAAGGCTCTGGGGAGACCTTGGAGCCCCTTCCAGTGCCTAAAGGGGGCCTACAACAAGGAGAGAGAGGGACTTCTCATATGGACAAGGGAAAATGGCTTTACACTGAAAGAGGGTAGGGTTTAGGTTGGATATTAGGGAAAAATTCTTCCCTGTGAGCATGGCAAGGCCCTGGCACAGGTTGCCCATGGCAGGGGGTTGGACTAGAGGGGCTTTAAGGTCCTTTCCAAGGATTCTATCATTAAAACCTTCTGTCAGCAGCAGAGGACAGTGAGGAATTGGGGATCAGGTGCAGCCACAGCCAAGGCTGGTGCTGCTCCGTGCACACATCAAGGAGAGCTCCAACACAGAGGTAAGAGACACAGAAAAAAAGGGATAAAAGATGAAAATGCTGCCTGTGTTGTGAGTGCCAGGTTTGGGTTTAGGGGGGAGGAAAACGTGATGACCATCCCACCCCAGTGAGAGCCAGCCCAGCAATCCTGCCCAGCCCCAGCCCCAGAATGAACAAACCAGCTCTGAACTTATATTAATTTTATTCACATTTCCAGAGGAAAGCATCGGTGGAGTGCAAGGGCATGGCTAGTGTTGAAAAGCTCAAGTATTTGGTTTCAAACAGGCAAACATTCCCGAGGCTGAGCCGAGCCTTCCTCCCTTCCCCTGCACGTGTTTCCAGTTCAAGTAACAGGAATCTCCAAAATAAGCTGGCTCATCACATGATGGAGGGGATGTCAGAAACTTTAAAGCTCTCTGTGGTATAAAATCCCTAAGCAGGGCATGAAAGTAGCAGGCAGGAAATCTTGTACAGCTGAACGAGCTTATCCCTGGGCTCAGTGCTGGGTTTTTCCCTCTGGATGAAGAGTTTTGCTGTCAGTGTCCAACCTTAATGGGATTCATTACCCAGAGCTGGAATTTGCTGCTACTGGATTACAAGGATGATCATTGGTGATGGCACAGAAAAATTCCAACAGGAGGAGAAGAAAAGGAGAAAAAAAAAAAATGATTGCTTTGGGATTCAAAAAAACAGGGATGCAGGAAGAAAAACAGAGCCAGGAATAAGACCCACTTGGAGAACTGAAACTTCCCAATTCCTCTGCTGGCCCACAGGAACTTGTCACAGCTCTGGGTGGCTTATGAGGAATATATTTGTATTTCTAAGTGGCTCCTGGGTTCAGCTGGGCCAACAACTGGTTGCTGCCGACATCCAGCAGACCCCAAATCCTCCCAGTCCCAGCTGGAACAAACCAGCCTCAGCTTTGTTCCCTGCAGAGCCACAACTTTTGGCTTTTTTTTTGCTTCAAAGTGCACGTTTCGAATGAGACAACAAGGCATCAAGACAAACCAAAGGCATCTGCAGAGCCCTGGCCTGGAGCAGGGCTGGGAACGGGCCTGGGGCAGAGTCTGGCAGCAGGAACAACTCATCAGGACACACAGGAAAGCAACAATCCCTGACACAAGTGCAACAGCATCAGCAACCCACGAATTCCTAAGTTATGGGGCTAAAAAGTGAGCTGGTTTAGCTGTTTTCTCTGTCTTGTAAATATTAGTGAGTTTGAAATCTCTTTGCCCGGTGAAGTCGCTGGATTTTATTGGAATACAGCTATATTTGGGAAAGGAGTGGGTAATAGATGTGTGCACATTCTTGCTTGCTCTGCAAAGACAATTATCAGATTACAAAAAAAGGCACAAGAAGCACATTCCTCCTTCTTCCAGCCCTAAAAGGTTCCTCCTTCCCCCCTGCTGAAAGCACTGTGCTGGCTGTCACTGAACAACCTCCAAGAACACATTTTCCTCTTTGATCCAGCTGGCTTGGAAGCCCCAAGGATTAAAGATTTCTCTTCTGTTTGAATAATTTCACTGACTAGAATCTCACTGCTTGTTTAACCGATTCTCTTCATCCTCCATCTATATATAGTAAAAAGAAATGAAATTAATATTATATTTTGGTTCAGTGCTAGAGGCAATCTGCTGTCCCCCAACTCAGGTTCCCAAAGGGAGGAGGTGAAACAGAAACTCTGGCAGGATTTGCTCGTTAGGAACAAGGGAAAGGCAAAATTGCACTCACCCCACCTGGCTGGGTGTCACAGAGAGGGAAACTGGAGCATGGAAAGGCTCAGGGTTATTTAGCAAGTCAGTGGAGAGCCAGGAATAAAACAGCCCAGCTCTGGATCCTCTGCTCCACTTGTCAGGAAACAATTTTGCTCTGCCCAGAAGGCGAGTTCTGTCTGAGCCCAGGACATGCCACTTACAATTCAAGTCTTCACGTTGATGCTGGATGTGCAGAGCAGGATAAAGGAATGGGACTCTTTGGTGAATATCCTGGTTATCAGACTAAAAATGCATTTTAATACACTAAATTAATCTCTTGCCTAGTCCTTACCACTGCAGTGAATTTCTCTCCTGCAGCTGCCTGGCTGATATTTAATGTTCCAGTTATTAAATATCCCACCTACCCTGTGTCTTCTCTGTGAAGGCTTAAACATCTTATAAAAAATAAGAGTATGGAAACAAACTGCTCTAAATGATTATTCCAGGACTGAATGGCTTCAGTGGGGTGGATTCTGCTGTATTTACAATTTTAAGGAACTTCCTACTTTAGGCAAGTCACCAGGACCTTCCCAGCAGCTGAAGGTTGGACAAAGGACGTGGGGGATGAGGGAAGGACTTTGTGTCACCACGTGGCCATGGACAGTGTGTTCATCCTGTTCCCAATGGCTCTGGGGAAGCAACACTGTTGGCAGAGATGCCAAGGGAGTTTGAGGTGCCTATGGATGGATTATGTCACCATGCAGTGCCCTGAGAAATTGCCACAGCCCTGGCAGAGGTAAACACACCTCCAGCACTTGGAAGGGCTCCCACATGCAGGATTCAGCCTGGCAGCTCTGGATGAAGGGCTCTGAGGGCTGTCTGAGCTAAGGTGGTCCTGGATAAACTCCACAAGAGCCAAATATCTCAGGGAGAGCATCCAGAGGGGGAACCAGGAGCTGCTGTGCTGCCAGGCAGGAGCGGGAACACCGAGGTGTTCACCCTGTCTCCCAAGGTTTCCATGGGAGAGGACAGCTCGGGAAGTAACAGTGTGGAAACCCCATCCAGGATGTCACAGTGCCATGGGCATGTTCCTAAAACTGGCTCTGTTCCTTCTCTGGCTCCGAGCAGAGCAGGAAGCCCTCGTGCTCCCACCAGGAGAGCACAGGCTGCCTGCACAGGGACACAGGCTGTGCTCCCTCCCTGATGCACCTCAGCTCTTTTGGGAAGTGATTCCCACCCCATTTTACTGTCTGTTTAAACCCTGATTCCTCTCCAATCCAACTTCCCTGGATGTGTGCTCTGCCTGCCCCACTCCTGAACAGGCAGAGGAGCTGCAGCTCTGCCCCACAGGACCCTCCAAAGTCCACCTGGAGGGGAGAAGGGCCAAAGCACTCCACACTCATCAGGTTGGAGTGTCCAAAAGAAAAGCCATTTGTTTCTAGGAAATCTGTTTACACACACACTGTGGCCACTGCTGGGTTTCCAACTCCCATTCCCAGCTTTTGGCTGACAGTGCAGAGGACAAGAACAAACCCATCCGGTCCCCAAGTGCTCCTGATTGTGCCATTTTGCCAGAAAATGTTCCTGGCCCAGAGAGCAGCTGCACAAAAGCACAGAGGGAGAACTACAGCTAAAACATTTATCCTTGTCTCCCGTGGGAGATTCCTTCCTGGGATCTTTTCCCACCCAAAGCCCACCTGCACAGGTCCTGGTGATCTAAACGAGGGTTCTGCTCGCTGGCAGAAGCAATGCCTGATGGAAACCCTCTGCCCACACTCCCTTCCTGCTGTGGTTTAAGCAGCCCAGCAGCCAAGGGGATCAGAAGCACCAGGATCAGTAGGAGACACTGGAATTTAACAGTCCTGAAAAGGTCAGCTCCTGAGTCACAGCAGTGAAGGATATGGGGGAGTTGCTTTAAGTGCACCTTTTTCCTCCTTCCTCACTCTCTCTTTCACACATACAGAACATGTTCAACTCACTGGTGATCACTCAGTCTCTCTTTCAGGCACTATCATGGACACAGAGTCAGTTTTACTCCAAGCTTTCCTCCTGCTCCTGCAGCTCCACCAATGCTACCCTGGATTCCCCTTAGAACCGGAGGTTTCTTCTCCATCTCCAAAAGAGATTGATATATCAAAACCAAATTCAATTACAAAATATAATAATAATCCTCTTCTTGGAAGTGAAGCTGCCCCATATTCCAGACTGTGGCAGGATTTTTTTATAACCTCAAAATATTTTGACTAAGTTCTACTTAAAATACATCCGAGTCCCGAAATCCGCCCGTTCGGCACATTGGAATGCTCACAGCTGAAGACCCATTCCCTGTGAATTCCTCGTGGGATGTGCCCAAAGGGCCCTTCTCAGTTGTCTTCTGCAGATTTGAACATGAGGATGGCGTTGTAGATCTTCAGGGCAGGGCCCAGCTTGATGCTGAGGATTTTAACGATGTCGTTCTGCTTGAGGAGCAGGAAGGCCTCGCCGTCGATCTGCTGGAGGTTGGGACACAACAAAAACAGGGATTAACCAGCAAGGGACAGGCAGGATTCCCACTTCTGGTCATTCCCTAGTCCTGGCACCCACACCCTGGGACGTTCCCAGACATGCTGCCCTTTCCAAGGATCACAGACCTCATCGCATTTTCCTACCAATGGAGAAGCCTCAGGGTGTGCTTACGGAGAGACCATGAGGTGCTTCTTCAACAGAATTTAGAGTCTCTAGAATTGCTTTAAAAAGCCAAAAATCCTACAGCCTATACACAATCTGTGGCCAGAAATTAGGTCAGAAAATCCAGAGTGCCAAACTATCCAAGAATTAATATACCACCCTGATCCATGACTGCCCCCACACAGACTCCTCCACCCCTGTTAAGCTGTTCAGGGTAAAAAATTAAAGGCAAACAACCTTTTTTTGGTCAGTTCTGCTAAAAACCTTACAGATGAGAACAATCCCTGAGATGTGAACATCTGGCTACTCCCACAACTGGGATGTTTTATGCCCACAGACAACAAGTCTCTGTTTAAAGGAGAAACAGGAGGTTCTTGTGAAATCCTTGTCAGTGGCACTAACTGGGCTTGCTCAGCACAGGGCAAAAGAAACCGTGTGCTGGATAGAACAAGGCATGGTAAAGTCTGGAAAAATCCACCAGCAAGGAGATATTCAATGAGATGCAAATTAAGCAAGTGATTAACACACTACCATGTGAAAATCCAGGATGCTCTAGGTAGCAGCGAGTGAAATCATGACAGACTATTTTAAGAAGAGGTTAAAAATTTACTTGAGCAAGAACATCCACAGAGACAACACAGATATAATTAATATAAACCCCAAATGCTGCAGGGAAGAAGTGAAAGATTAATGGACACAGACAAACAATATGTGTCTCCCTAAGTTATTCCATTAAAGTCCATTTACAGGGACTGACAGTGTCTCCTCCTCTCACTTGATGCTCACCAGTGCAGCAGACAAGGAGGGACACTCAGCCCAGCCAGAATAACAGTTCTGCTATTTTTGTTGCCTTCCCAACTGGAATTTTTTTGGATGTCAATGACTGGTGCAAGAGGAAACACTGAGTAAACTCGGGCAAACATCTGATTAAAGCAAAGAGTGGGAGCCAGGAGATTTGGGTTCCCCACCTCTCACCACACAAGAGCCCCTTAGCAAGTTATTTAACCTCCCAGTTAAGTAACTGGGAGGAACTGGGAAGTTAATTCCTCCAATGGGAATGCCAGCAGTGCTCCCAGCCCACAGATGGCCACACAAAGTCCCCCAATCTTATTTTCAGGCTGCCCAGAGTCTACACTGCTGCAATGAACATGTTAAAAATAGCTTGAAACAAATGGGGCTGCTGTTTAAATTAAATAATAGAGTCAAGAGGAGCAGAAAACTGCTGGAAAACAGTCCTACATTTCGAAATGCTTTGGAGTCCAATATTATTCCTGTGCTTCATTTTCACTGCATTGCCTCACACATGCTTATTTTAAACAGACCTGCCCTGAACTGGACCTAGAAACAAGTCTGTGCTTTATTATTCATTTCTTTGTTCCATCTTATTTGGATGGTTTTTAAAATTCTGTGCACAATTTGTTCTCTTCATTCCTAATGTAAGCAGCAACTTATCCCTGTCCAGCCCCCCGCCAAGAGGAGTCTACCAGGGATTTATTTCTCCTGGATGTGGAGCACTTGGAGGCTGAGCCCAGCTAATGGACAGTGTGGGGGAGCTCAGCTCTCCTGTCACTCACACCTACACTCTGGCCAAAGCCAAACTGCTAAAAGGGTTTTAATTTCAAACTGACAATTTGGGTTGAGCGTGAACTTGTAAAAACAATGCGAGCTCCTAAAATTTGGCACAGGGAATCACACTTGGAGGCTGCAGGAAATAAGGGATTAAAATAGACCGTGGCTATGACACTGTCAGAACTAGAAAGGAGAGGCTGCTGTTTAAATTATGGCCATGAGAAATACAATAAAATACATGGAGAATGGTTGGATTCATTACAAGATTTGCTTGGTACAGTTTATCTAGCACTCTTACCTCTAAATACATCTTCCCTAGAAATCAGGATGCACCTTTTCCACTCAGCTACACTGAAAGATTGGTTCATTTAAATAAATTCCACTATTCCCACTATATTCAGTTAAAGATTTGTCACACTGTGGAGAGTGCTTTTTGCAAGCCTCCATTTCTTTTGCTCTCTATTTTGTGTGTGTCTGCATGTTTTTTAAAGCAAGGGGAAGGAAAGCACAGATACATAAATCCACAAAATGCACTGCAGCCTGACTGACCCTGAACAGGAGCCAGCTCTGGAGCAGTGAACTATCACAAACCTGCCCTTTCCAGTCACTGCAGTGAAGCAGAGGAGGCACAGCCCCTCCCTGAGCCCTCACAGCCAGAGCAGGAGCTGTCACAGAGCCATGGAATGGGTTGGGTTGGAAGGGACCTTAAAGCTCATCTAATTCTACCCCCTGCCACGGGCAGGGACACCTTCCGTAGCCCAGGTTGCTCCAACCTGGCCTTGGACACTTCCAGGGATTCCAGGGGCAGCCACAGCTTCTCTGGGCAACCTGTGCCAGGGCCTCCCCGTCCTCACAGGGAAGAATTCCTTCCCAATATCCCATCTAATTCTGCCCTCTGGCACTGGGAAGCCATTCCCTGTGTCCTGTCCCTCCATCCCTTGTCCCCAGTCCCTCTCCAGCTCTCCTGAGCCCCTTTAGGCCCTGCCAGGGGCTCTCAGCTCTCCCTGGAGCCTTCTCTTCTCCAGGGGAACCCCCCAGCTCTCCCAGCCTGGCTCCAGAGCAGAGGGGCTCCAGCCCTGGAGCATCTCCGGGGCCTCCTCTGGACTCACTCCAGGAGCTCCACATCCTTCAGATGTTGGTTCCCCTGGACCTGGAGGCAACTCTGCACGTTGGGTCTCACTGGGCAGAGCAGAGGGACTGAATCCCCCCCTCACATCCTGCCTGGGCTGTGGGATGAGCCCAGGACAAGGTTCATCCCTGCAAATTCATCGGGGGCTCACAAAGAGTCTCCAAGTACCACCTGCAATGGAAGTGGAAGCTGAAGCACTCAACAGCCCCCACCTATGATCCACCTAAACAAGTGTGCCAAAAACCAGGACAGCCTTATCCCCTGCCTGCAGAGGACTCCCAAAAGCCACGGTGAACACACCAGGAACAGGGAACAAGCCCAGCCCAGCCCGTGGCAGCAATGACAGGACACGCCACAGGCAGGACACGGTGTGACTTCCCAACCTCTCCCTGTTCAAGGAAAGGTTTTCCTCCTGCTCTCACCCCATGGGGGAAGCCAGCAATTCCTGGGAAACCCTGTGCCTGCCAGGCTCCCCAGGAGCACATGTCCTCGTTAGAGGCAGCAGATGAGATCCTCCCCACCCCACTCCAACAGGACATCTTTATAGTGGTGCCAAAGCCACGGCACAACGGTCCAAGACAGGATGTTCAGCACAGGCTCCCTGATTGGAACTGCAGGGGAAATTTAAAGCAGCAGGATGCAATTAGCCATGCTGGAATACAGCCTCCTGAATGCCACAGGCTCTGGAATGACAGGGCTGAGCAGGTCTGTGCTCACAGCCCAGGGGCAGGGCACGCTGCACTTACCTCTTCCCTGAACACAGACGCTTGTTCTTTGCAACCAGGCAAACGCTGGATGAAGCTCACCACCTGGAATTCCAGGGAAGAAACGTGGACAATTAAAATGGGACACTGTCGAGCAAAAAGCTCCTATTTCTGTACGAGTTCTTTATGCAAAAATTTTTACAACTTTAATACTTAAAACTCTCCCATTAATGAAGGATATATTTCTGGGTTGCTGCTGCAACTCCTCTGCATATTCTGGTTACCAGCAATAACTGTCCCTGTTGCCATTTGACCATTTCTCTCCCTGCTCCTCCAGTCCTCTAAAACACCCTCACAAAATCAACATTATTTTTCCAGATTAAAAGCTGTGTGTGGCTACACTACTTTAAACTCATCCTCAACTTCACTTTTCTCTACAGTATTGCTGGAGAGTAAAATTAGGAAGAAAAAAGGATTTAGACAGTTTCCCAGGATGACTTTGCCTGTGAGAGACAAGATAAACCAACTGAATGAGCACTGCTGGTTTACCAACATCCAAAGGCAGGAGAGCTGGGAAGGAAAGGAGTTTTGGTTTTATTTAATCCGTGGTGGGTGCACAGGATCCATGGTACCAAGAGGATTAAACAAGTAAAAGTTAATTTTACATTTCACACTAGGGAGAACCTTTCTAAGCAGGGAATCTGTTAACATTGGGAATAATCTCCCTGGAGACCTGGGTTACATTATATAACACTAAGGAGTGCAAGGAGCAGCCGAGGATGAATTAATGTGTATTGTCTTCTCCAGCTGTAGCTCCACTGGTTCATAGAATATTTGTATATTGAGGCATAATCAGATCAAACATCTGCTAATTGGATGCTCCCTTGCAGGAGCAGCTCTGTTTCATGAGGCACATCCATGTGAGTTGTTACAGATGTGACATTTCCTCCTGTACACAAACAAGCAGCTGGGAGGGGTCACTGTCACACACGAGCACCCCTTCAACTCAGGATTGTCAAAGCCTCTCCTAAATCGTGTCACTGCATCTCCAGCTGATCCCACCACTAGACTGAGAGTCATTCCCTCCCTCCAGCCATGGGGCTCTCAGTGCCCTCCAGGTTTGCTCTCCCCTGTGGCAGGAGCAGCTCCAATTCCCGTGGTTTCTGTTATGTAACCCGAGAGCAGAGCATCCCTCTCAGTGCTCCATTTAAAGGGAACCCCTAAAATCCACATCTCCATCGGGCAGGGACTCCAAATTTTCTCCTGCAGAAGTGCAAATTCCTCTATCACAAACAAATGACAAAACAACCACTTTCCTTTTGAATCGTCCCCACCCCTTACTATTAAACCACAAATAAAAATCCTTCTGCAGGGTCTGGTGCCTTCCAGAATTTAAGAGACAGTTGGGCCCCTCAGGGCAAGAGGCTCTTCAGTGTCTGTGGCACTGGGAGGCTGGCAGACACCTCCTGGGAATGACCTGAGCCTGCCTTGCTCCTGTGTCCTTCCCTGCACGACTGCTGCTGGCTACTGTCACTGACACGGAGTGACAGACCTTTGATCTGTCCCAGGAGTCATTTGTAGGGACACTGGGAGCTCTTTGTGCCACAGGAGAGGCTTTTCAAACAAACAGGAGCCCTGGGGGTTTACCAGGGATGGAGAGAAGGGAGGGAAGGAGCAAACAGGAGTTGAAGGTCCCCAGAAGGGGAGCCAGACCCCGGGTTCCATCGAGCCACAGTGACCTGCCTGGTCCATCACTGCTGGGGAGGAGAGTCCCCAGACCAAGATGTGGCAGTTGAGGGACAAGGGAGGCTCAGGAGCATGAGGTAAAAACACAGTGACACCACGGGAAACCAACCCAGCCCCCCAACAGTGGCAGGGAAGCCCTGAATCCAGGGAAAGGGTGAGGCTGGAGGGGCTCACAGTGAGGAACTGGGACAGGTTGGGAACACAGTGGGATCAAGGCTTTTCCTTTGAAGAAGTGAATGCCTGCCAGCCTTTCCTGCTCCATTTTAAAGGGAATCCCTAAAATCCACATCTCCATCAGGCAGGGACTCCAAATTTTCTCTTGTAGAAGTGCAAACTCCTATTACAAACCAGCGACAAAACACTACTTTCCTTTTGTAAGGAATGGAGAAACTGATCCCTGCTGTAACCACCCCAATGCTCCCAGAGCTGTCTGCTGGAAGCTCTTACACTCCCAATGCACATTAGGGATGGAAAAGGGGTTGAAAAAGAGCTGAAAACACCTTAGAAACTCCGTATGACCCATCTGGAAGGTGCTGATGTGATCCCAGAGGTGACACACTGAGGTGAGCACAGGATTTATATCCCTGGGTGGCAAATGCCTGTCTCACACTGCACCCCTGGAACAGCTCCTGCAGGACTGACACCCCTCCTGAGGCCATCAGAGACAGGCTGGGCTTAACTGGGATTTAAAAACCCAAAAGCACTTGGCACAAAGACAGTCCCCCCCCCCCCAGGTATTAACATTGATGCAGGATTAACTAATGAACAATACAACTGCAGCACATCTTAATGTTCTTCTGTGAGTCAATATGCTGTGCCCTAAAAACATGACAGGAAGCTTTCAATAAATACCAAAGCTGCATTAAAGTAACTACTCTTGTTGCCTGCTCAGTGTTACCAGGAGTTTCTTTGCTGGAGGGCCCCTAAATGCTGCTGCTGCTCTGCCATTTCAGCTGTTCTCAACCAGCAGAGAATTAAAGCAACATTTTTTCCCTTAATGTGGGTTTTATAAAATAAAACCAGTTCTTTAGCCTGAAACCAAAGGAGAATTTTACACCCTTGTTACAGATCAGCAAAATGGGCTCCTTTGTGCAGCAGAGTTCAAAGCACAACCCAAAGGCAAATGTTTGCCCTGCAGGAAGATGTTGGGAGCCCAAATGCCAACAGACCAAATGTACTCTGGACTCCCTAAAACACAGCAAGTCCTGCTGCTTTCATCTCCCAGACCTGAGGTTTCACTGCACTGCACATGCTGATCCTGCAAGTGCTCAGACAGAGCCCAAACTGATTCCTCTGGGAATTTGTGATGAACATAATTTGCAAAACCAGACCCACTTGATTGAAATTCGAGACAAAAACCTGTAATGACTTCAGCCAGTCCATTGTGGGGCTGCAATTGAGCTTTTTAATGTGCCAATCACACTGTTACTGGCAGCCAAAACTTCCTCAGTTGTTTCAGGCTGAGCACAGAGTTCAGGGTATTCTGGGTTGGAATCACTATATTGCCCTCCATCCATGTCCTGTGGTCCCTGCTTACATTCATCTGTTATCAAACTAATATCCCAGTTAAATTTGCCCAGCAGCTGCTTTAAAGGTCAACTGCAAAGGACAGATTTTATTTGGCTTGGATCCTGATGCTGTACTTCCATGAACCAGCCTCCCTGTTTTATCCAAAAGAAAGAGATTTTGATTATCATGTCAGAGGATTAACTGCTTCTGACCTTATTGATTTGCTAAAAGACCTTTTGGACAAATCATTGGAAACTTTCTCAAAAGGACAGGAACAGCAAAGCTTTCAAGAGATATTTTTTCCTCCTTGCTACGAATTTAATTCAAACATATTTTTATTAAAAAGAAAGAAACAAAAAACCAGAACAAAAAAACGCCACAACAACTAAGTTTTAAAACAGCAACCCTAATTGCTCTATCCCCTTCCCAGCTGCTGTGGTTCCCATCTCCCACATCACTGCAATCCCACCAGATTCCCAGCAGTCCTCCAGCACAAAGAGCAAAGTCAAATTGGATTTATCTGATGTTAAGAGGCACTTGGGGAAAATGCACTTTCTGAAAGTCTCTGAAGATCCTCTCTGCACCACCACCAGCAGCACCTTTCTCCTGCTTTGCAGATTCCCTGCATCCTTGCAAGCACAACACTACAGCACATTCCTCTTGGATTAAATGCCCTGCAATTAAGTGCCAGCATCCAAATTGTCACCACTTCCCAAGTGCAGAGACAAATATTATTTATGCCCAAGGCATCGAGGCAAAAACCAACTACTCAGCACACAAAACACTCCGGGTTTTCACACACCACCTAATTACAGGAGACATCTCCAGAGCTGCAGAGACACATCCCCAGCTGCACAGATACCTCTGCCAGAAATCAGGTCAGGCTTGTGGGCAGTTTTGTCCCAGGGGAATCAGGCAGGGAGAGGCAGGAGGAGTGGGCATGCACAGTTTGGAATTCTCTGCAATGAAGTGAATCAGCAGCAAAGGAGAGGGGGAGGGAGATCACAGAGAAAGGGAATCTGCTGTCAGGAGGAAGCTTCAGGCCTGAGGAGTGAGAGATCAAGGGCTAAATAAACAAACAGAGGCAGGGAGGGAGGGAATCCTATTGAAGCTGTGGAAACCAGAGGGTTAACATGGATCCCTCCCTGCTAAAGGGACTTGGGTGTAACTTCCAGCTGAGTCAGCTGTGGCACATGCACAGCAACCAGAGGGGGAAAGGGAAGAAAATAAAGATGTCTCCCAATTAGCACTCCAGAGGAGGAGGGAGCTGGCTTTCCTGCAGCCCAGGAGAGCAGAAGAACAGGGAACTCACCTCTTCCACAGTCCATTTGGCAACTTGTTTGGCTGTGAGGCCTGAGACCTCTGGCAAGAGCCTGCAGTGCTGCTCCCAGAAGAGATGGAGCCGGTGGGTCGGGTTAGAGGCCAGGGAAGGCATGAAGATGGACTGGTGGAGGGCCTGCTGGAGATCCAAATCAGGGCCTGGAAAAGGAAAGGAGACAAGTCAGAGCCAGGCTCCGAGTAGGAGCAATTACAAAGCAGGAGGAAGGGTCACAGTCTGGAGAGGGGAGCAAGGCAGGGTGGTCAGAGAGGGCCAGGCACGGCACACTGAGCTTCCAGGCCGTCCTTCCCACCCTCCTGAGCAGGAGAGAGGGGGAAAAAAAAGATAAGATTGCCAGGCTGGAGGCTTTATCGTCAGCTTCTTCCCTGGAAAATGATGTCATGCTGCTAACAGAGAAGATGTTTGCAGCCTTTTATTGACAAGGTGGAGGAGTTCTGGTAACAGCATCTTCGGCTGGGAACTGATGGCACAGTTCCAGCTCCCAGCTGGAGCCAGCCTGGGAAGGGCTCTGTGCCTGCCAGCCTGTGGCCTGGGCTTGCTCCTGGGGAGACTCCCAGGCCAGGAGTGCTGCCTGTTACCTCCAGACATCAACTCCCTCCTCATGTGTCAAGTGGCGGAAGCTTTAAAAACCAAGACAGAAAAAAAAAAAAACGAGAGGAAGAAATCACCCCTCCCTAATGAGATCACTGGAGCAGTGCAGAGTCATGGTCCTGCAGGGACGTGCTGCTTATACAACAGGAAGCCAGGCAGAGGATGGAAACAAGCTGGGAAACATTCCTGGGGTTTACAGCGGTTACGGTGGGCTGCCCCCAGCCCCTGCCTGCCCGGCGCCATCCCGCGGCAACCACACGACATTCCCGCTTTATCCCCGACATTCCCGCTTTATCCCTGCCCTCGGGAAGGCTCCCTGTGCCCGGAGCGGCTGCCTGAGCTCAGCAGCTGTCAGTGGGTCGGGGTGCCAGGTCTGGGGGGTGTGCCAGTCGCTACACGGAGAGCACAAAGGGAAACGGCAGAGTATAAAAAACCCCCCAGATTTCCGTGGTTTTCCAAAGGGAAAGCAGCACTGGAGGTAAAGCTTGTTCTAGGGAACGGTCACTCCCCTTGTCCGAAGGGTCACCTCATCTCCACGTCCCTAAAGGAAGTGGGACAGCATCAAATGTATCAAATTTCTAATAATGAGAGCGAGGGAGGATTTAAAACAAATAAAGCCTGAGTAGGAACCGCTCAGTTCAGGAGCTCCTGGTGAGAACACGGCACAGACACTGCTCCTGGGAGAGTGTCACCAACTCCTCCTCTGTCCCACTGTCCTTGTCCCCACCTCTCCCTGCTCCAGGAGGTCCCACTTGTGCCCAAAGTTTCCCCCACTGCTGGCTGGGCACTGCTTCCACCTCATGCCAACTCCTTTCCTCCACTAAGCCCAAATCCTCGTGCTAAGCACCAAAACCACCTCAACAAATGACTTTCCCTCTGAGAAAGCAGCAGTGATCTGATAGTTTAAACAGAGCTGGGCTGAAAGCTCTGGGTAGCTGTGACATTACAGGTCAGTGGATTATTGCTGCATTTCCCTCCCCTGATTTCCATCATTCTGTGTCAGGTGAAGGTGGAGTGGGGCAGCTTTCCCTGCCAGCTGCAATTGCAGCTCAGAGCTGGCAGATCCCTCAGCTCCCACTGCAGAACTCAGCACTAGGTAAAAATGAGTATTAAAATAAATAAATAAAAATAAATAAATAAATAAAAGCCTAGGCACCTGTCCCAGTTTGTGCCTGCTTAGCTATTTTTGATTGGAGACTTATTACCATGTTAAATCCTCCTAAAAGCCTGGTCAGCTCCGTTCTCTGAAATGGCTTTTTATAGTAAATCTGAAAGTTAAGCATATGGTTTGCTAAAGTGATAGGAGAAAGCTGCTCTGGAAACTTAACCTGTCATGTACCAGGAAAAGTAAAAAAAAAAAGCATTGTTTTTTCCATTTAACTTTTCTTTCTTCTTTTCCTCTTTGACAAAACCTTAAAAAAAGTCCCCAAATGATTCAGAATACGTTTCTGGATAGCCAGGAGGGTCTGAAAAAAGAAGCTGATGGAACTTAAACTATCTGCCAGGTTTTTAAGCAAGTCTCCCTTGACACTGTGCTGGCTCTGTCAAGGCCTGACACAGGTCACAGACTGTTTGGGAATGAAAACCTTTTGCCACTAGAGAACTCGAGTCTGCAGTGGCACAAGAGCTGGTGCAAACTGTCTTCTCAGTTAATAAATACAAAGCTTCACCCTACAAAGTATTAAAACTTTCCCTTCTAAGTGATTTTACTCTTCCTCATCATTTTAAAGGAATTAAAACTACCACTGCCATCCCCTCCAGCTTCATCTTGACTGTGGAATCAAAGCCAAAAAAGCTGTGAATTTCTGAATGCTCCTTGTGACTGTGGGGATATTGCAGGGATATGAGCACACAGAGAAAAAGGCATAAAATTTAACCAACCTTTCCCATTGCTTTCCCGTTTCACCAGCTGGAACTTGATATAGGCACGTGAGCACCCAAGCCTGAAAGCACCAATTACAGAACATTTCAGATGATACAGAAATGGATGTAATTTCCTCTCTATATAGAGATTAATGGGACTTATAGAAACTTAGAGAAACTAAAAACTTTTCCCTGTTAAAATAAGCAGTAGCACTGCTCCATCCCAGACCTCTCTCTGAGCCATTAAATTCATGGCTAGAATTCACACTTGACTTTACTGCAGGAAAGAGAGGGCCAAAAATGCTGGGAGGGAGGGAAGAGATTCACCATGTCATTCTAAAACCCTCTGCTGCAAACCCCTGATCAAACTTTGTGATTTGCACCTTTATTTCAGATACAGCAGCAGCAGCAAGAAACACCACAGTAAACGCAGGAAAACACATCACGCAAATCTTATTTACGTTTTTGGTGTGGCTTTGATGTCTGCAGAGGAATCCTCCTCTCCCCAGTCTCTCTCCTGACTGTTTTCAGACTGCTCTGATGGAGTGTGAACGCTGCTTTGACACCACTTCTCACTGTCTGGTGCAGCTTTTCTGGAAAGACAGATAAATGACGGGAGCTGAGCTGACACCCTCCGGTCCCTTTTCCCACAGGAGAGTGAAGCTGGCTGCTCCTTCCAAGTGAGAGCAGCAACTACCATCTAGTGGTGGAACTTTCCCTCCCCACGAGTACAAAGTGCTTTGTTACTCCTCTGCATGGATTGGGAGAGATTATGTGAAACAAATCAGGCTCTGTGGACTCAGGCTCTGATCCCAGCAGCTACAGGAAACCACTGGGTAATGGGCAAAGCCAGGGATTTAAGATTTCTGAATCCTGATACCTCTGGATAACATTTAAGAGGCTCCATGACTGAGTTTGATGCATCAACTGAGCTACAGAGTTGGCCAAGGAAGGACAAGCAGCAGAGTGTTACCAGATTTACAGGCTGAATTCAGACCTCCCACTACGAGGAAACAAAATACTCAGAAGAACAGAAATATATCACAATTCTAGAATGCCATTTATTCTGTGAGAATCTCAAATCTCCTGAGGGGGGCTTTATGGTAAGAGTGCCACTGAAATGCAATCAATTCTGGTGTGACAATTAGAAATTAAGATAGCTCTAGCTGGGAAGAGGCAAATTTGGCCTTCGAGGGAAGAGAAGCATTCATTCCTTTTTTTCCAGCCAAACAGATCTTGGAAATGTTATAAATCTAAACAAATAGATGAACTTTAAGATATATATAACCCTTCATATACAACAAAGAATAAAAAGAATAAAACTATTGCTGGAGTTTGCCCCAGTGAGATGATCTTAATAAAATCCTTCATGCCCTGGTCTGTCCCACAACACATTTAACTGCCTCCTGTGCTCCAAGAACTTACACACAGTTTGCTTCAATGCTGCTCAATTCCAAGATTTTCCTGTAAGAAAACAAAGTACCTGAAGGAGCTCAACTTGTTTGCCAAGTGATACACACAGAGTCTGTTTAATGGTGCAAAATAACCTTGGCCTGACAGTTTTAGGACAAGGAAACGAAGGAAAAGAACATATTTTAAATTGAAACAGCAAGGAAAAATTTATGGAGACAGAATGCAATTTCCTTTGTTGGAATGTGACCAGAGCAGCAGGATTAAGGAATTGAGAAACCTATTAAGGCATATGAGGGTAGAAAAGTGCCTTGCTCTGTGTTAAGAGTGTCTGGGGCACAGGTCAATATTACAGACAGATGAACTCAATGCTCTGCTGCTCCTCTGCCAATTCTGGTGGTTTTTATCCTTGTAAATGGTTTTGTTCCCCAGTATCTGCCAAGAATAATGTTCAGCTCACCTGGATTGTGGAGAGTCTCCCTGAGAAGACTCCCCTGCTCCCAACAGGAATGGGGCAGGAGTCTCCAGCCTCTTGGCCTTCTGCATGGTGTTCCCAGGGGAAGGTCTCTCCCCGCTCAGCCGGTCCTGTAACGAGTTCTCTCTGCTGAGGTTCACATCAGAGTATGGGCAGCCAACCAACCTGGGACAGAGAAACAAAAACCAGAGAGAGGTGACAATGCTTTACAGTCACACAGCCTTACCAGCCTCAGGCAGAGAAATCCATCACAAACCCAGAAAAAATGAGGCCACAAACACTCAGGGAGATGTTATTACCCACTCTGAGGTGCTGTTAGAGAAGAGCTCGTCCTCTGTAACCTGCTTATGTGAACATTTCATGGAACAAGTGAGTTCGGCAACTTTCACTCTGAAAAATCCCAAGCCCACATTACAAGCTACCAGATCTTCAGACCTCCTCCCTGAGATTGTTTTCTGGCTCTTTAAAATAGTTTACTTGAGAAAAAACCTTTCTCTTCCAAGAGAAATCAAAAGGCAGAGCACAAAACATGAGCAAGCACTCCTCACTCTTGTACTTTAATAACCTACCCACACTCTCTCCCTCTTTAATGTCTCCTTGCCTGCTGTTCTTAGGCATATTATTTTACAAAAACCTCTCCTTTAGCACTGCTGGAACGAAGAAATTGGAGTGAATTAGTCTGTTTGCATTGCAGTTATAATGATTATACTGGTATAAACAGAATTTATGATGAAACAGCACATTTAGACACAAGAGGGAGCTGCAATTGCAGATATAACCACCTCCAGAACAAACACTGAGATCATTTCAGTGCAGTGCAGGTGCTTGTTGCTGCATTATCATTATTAACAGCACTCAGACTCTTAGAGGACCTCGTTTACATACGTGTAATGTGTCCCATATCGTGGTCCCCGGACGTGCCCGATCCCGTGGCAGCCTGGAGTGGGACACACTTGTCCCACTGCTCCCTCTGGGTCCTCAGCACCTGAAAATAAGTTAAAAAAAAAAAAAAAAAAAAAAAGGCAGTTAAACATGTGAAGAGCAAAATGCACTCAGGAAAATCATCCAGCATAACACCGTGGTGTCTCTGCTTACCTAGAGGGACCTGCAGAGCGTGTCCAGTCTTGGCACACCAGCCCACGGGATGGATGTCAGGGCTGTCTGCATCCACCCAGAAATCATAATGAGGGTCCCAACCATCGAAATGGATCTGAAAGAAGCACAGTCTCAGTGAGGGAGACAGTTAAGGGCATGACTCAGCTTTTATGTTAACTTCCCCCTCTGTCTCACCTTGCTCAGCTTGAGGCTGATTCATTCAATCTTTCATTTCAATCTTTCAGTCAGGCACAATCATCTCTGTGCTCAGGGTAACTCTTTGTTTTCCTGCATCTGTGTTTTACAGAACAGCCAGGTTCTGGTGACACAGTTGTGTCATCCCACACACCACAGGGTGCTGTACACTCAGAGCCCAGAGCTATGCAAACAAACTGATTATTTAATTGTTCTGTTTTCTGAGGATCCCAAACCACCAGAAAAGCCAACAAGTTCGGTGAGTTTTGCAGTGAACAAGCTACAATTTCCTGCTGGATGAAGAGACTGGTAACAGCTCAGACCCAGGTCAGGTTAACAAAGACTGAGGATCACTAGAATCTAAAAGCTACTGGGTTGTCTGTGCAGCAAAGTTTCAAACGGATGAATTGAATATCAAGCTACTAAATATTGGCAAAACTTGGCTTTTGCTCACAGCAAATGAGACTGAGAATCAGCTGGATAATGGGAAGTGAACTCCACTCCTACCCACACAACTATCCTTTGGGAAGGAGACCTGTGGCCAAGGAGCCTCCATCAGTGCAGCCTCCACTTTAGCTGGCTCATACTTAATTTCTCAGAAGGCAAAGCACAGCAGATTTTTCTGGCAATATATTTATGTGAAAAGAATTACTTAAACTCCACCTATGTTACAAATTCCTACTGGAGAATGAAGCCACTTCCCCCATGGACCAGGGCTTAAATTGCTTTGAGTTTTCCTTTAAGTATGGCAGGAAAAAAACCCTGTCAGGTATTTTCCCCCCAGCTGAACACTAATGCTGCCTTCAACCCCAGAGATCACACAGGAAAACGCCACGAGATGGAAAATCACACTGTCAAGTGTCATTTCAGAACAGTTACATTAAAACAGCTACTAACAACACCAGGCAATTCCATCAGATTTCAGCAGAACAAAGCACCAGAAATCATTTCCAGTTGGGCAGGCCCTGAGGCCACATCAGCTGCCAGGCAGTTGTTTGCTGCTCCTCCAACCGAGGGGGTGTTTTTCTGTTCCTCAGCACAGGGCTCTGCACTTGGCAGCAAGGTCATACCTTAATGCGATGGTTGTCTTTGTCAACTATTGTTGCCACTCTTATCAAGATGGGATTTCTCCTGTCCACAGCCTCCAACTTCATATTAACTTGGAATCCGTGAGCAGGGCGCTGGAAGAGAGCATTGCAAGCAGAATGTTAAAAAGCCTGGGAGTTCAGAGCTGGTCACCTGCTCTGAATGAAATGTGCTCGGGTTTTCATCCATCCCTTTGGAGCTTTGGGCACTGATCTCACACAGACTGCTCCAGAGGCCAAAATCAGAGTGCCCAACAGGTTAAAATCAGAGTGCACAAGAGGTTAAAATCAGAGTGCACAAGAGGTTAAAATCAGAGTGCACAAGAGGTTAAAATCAGAGTGCACAAGAGGTTAAAATCAGAGTGCACAAGAGGTCAAAACCAGAGTTTCCAAGAGGATTGAGGTGTGTGTTTGTCAGCAGTCCCAAACTGCTCGAGGCAGCCTGAGCTGTCCCAGCACAGAGAAGCATTTCCCAGCCAGGGCAAGAGGTTCTTCCCTCACAGACCAAAGGTGAGACACCACCCCAAGCTCCACTGACACATGGACTGCAACCTGACAGCAACACCCCAAACCCAGCAGAAAGATGGTCTTCTCTTGGAGAAGAGAAGGCTGAGAGGGAATCTCAACAATCGATGCAAATATCTCCAAGGGGTGTCAGGATGGTGCCAGGCTCTGTTCAGAGGTGCCCAGCAACAGGACAAGGAGCAGTGGCCATAAACTAAACCACAACAAGTTCCACCTCAACAGGAGGAAGAACTTCCTTCCACGGAGGTGGCAGAGCCCTGGAACAGCTGCCCAGGGAGGGTGTGGAGTCTCCCTCTCTGCAGACATTCCAAACCTACCTGGATGTAAAATTCAAGACCCAGTTGTGTCACCTGCTCTAGGTGACCCTGCTTGGACTAAATGATCTCCAGAGGTCCCTTCCAACCCAAACCATCCCGTGATTCTGTGATCTCACACCTGATCAGAACAGTGGCCAGTTCACCACTGTCTCACACCTCCAAACACCACCGTGTGAAGTCTCTCTTCACTACCCTTCATGAAATCCTTCCTGGCATGAGATCCAGCCCTTGGAACACCTTCATTACACAGGTTACCATCTCCTTTTTATGACAACAACTGTGTCTGCTTGTCAACAACTGCTGGGAGCTGCAGTGCTAGACCCAGGAGCAGTTCCAGCCCCAGAGTCTCCCTCTTCCGTCGCTGTCTCACCTTTCCCTCAAAGCCCAACAACTTCGTAAAAACTCCCCAATGCCCTTTGGCCTGATCTGTGTCCTCTGCACCACCCCCAGATGTAACCTCTGAGCAACAGACAGCTTTGTCCAGTTTTTCCATTTCTCTGACTGCAAATTCCTCCTCTGACCTCCAGAGCTGCGGGTTATGGAGCACTGGATGCTCATTCCAAACACATCCCTCTTCACTTCTGCATACAGAGGTCAGGATTTTAGTAAGAAATGATAAACTGGGTGTTTGAACACAATCAGGTAAATGAAAAGGTGATTATAAACACTCTTCCCTCCCAATCTTCCTTATCCTTTTTACTGCCAGTGGCTGGGGGCAGGGGAGGAGGTCCACAAACTCCAAACCTGAAGTTCCTCTTTGGTCATTTCACCTGGACACAGACATCTACCCACAGGCTTCCAGCCACAGGGCACACTGGAAACCAGACAATCTAAACTGCTTTTATTTTTAAGAGCATGTTATTGAACCAGCCAGCCTTGCCTGTCTGCCCTGAGGAAGGAGCCTGAGATCCAAATCCTGCCCAGAAGAGGAGCCAGGCTGTTTGTTTAAGCCTTGCTGAAGGGCTGCTGCCCTTCTGGCAATAATTTATGAAGGGTTTTGAATTGCCAGCCCAAGAGGATGAGCTGAAATGCTGTGATGCTTACAATGAAACTGTCTCCTGAGCTTTTGGGGGGAGAAGGCAGAAATGCAGCCCCAAGACCTGCTATTTGTGCTGATGATCAGTGTCTCCAGACTAGGTAAGACAGCTCTTTAAAACTGTTAAAAACTAATTCAGTGAGAAATCCCTGTTCTGGCTCTCAACCCGTATTTTTATGTACTGATTTCCTGTAATTGCTAACTGGAATAATAATAATAATTTTAAAAAAATCAATAACTTTGCCATTTATTTGCACTCCAGCCCAACCAAGCCAGAAAAATAATGAGGTTTGATCTTGAAAAGAGTTCTAATAACTGTTGATATATCAAACACCTTTTATTTTCCTGTCTCATTTTTGAAACACAGTTTTGGATGCTAATTTAGACTCTGGAGTTTTATGAGAGCCAGAATTGGTCCTTCTACTCATCTCTAAAAGCCTGACACCTGAAGGAGCAAACAATGATGTCCAGGAAACAGGAAAGGAGACAGACAAGGCAGTGCATCCCCTCTGGAAAACCTTAATCCCAGGGATGTTTTGGAGTTCAGCTGTGCTGCAGGTAATTCCAGCTGTGATTTTACAGTTCTCTGAAGAGGCAAAACCAGCCTCTTCAAACCCCTGACACCCACCTTGCAACCTGCAACAACCTCAAGTGGACACCTGCTGAAATCCAGCAATTATCAAACCTGTCTGGCTGGATTTTTGCCTCCCTTATCTGAGGCCTCCCTGATTGCTTTTCCTCCTCAGTCCCAAAGACCTTTCCAACAAAATCACAGGAGGGCAGCAGGTATTAACCCCCAACTCCAACTCCAGCAGAAGGAACCAAGTGTCACGGTGGCACAGAAAAGATTTGGAACATATTGCAAAGTTTAGCAAGGTGAGCCAGCAGTGTGGAAGGGGAAAAAAAAAATCAATTTTAAAGTATTTATAAGTTATTTGAAAGGTGTTTGTTTTGTTCATGCTCACAGTGAGCTTCCAGATAAATGCACTGAACTGCAATGAAAGAAACAAAAGCTCGTGCTCCCAAGGTTGAGAGAAGCACCTTCAGAGCCTGCAGGATGATGTTACTGCACCCAGGAGCTTGGCAGAAATGCTCTTTCATCTGTTAATACACTTGTTTTCCCCCCAGGAGAACTAAGATCTATATTAGAACATGTAAGTCCTTGATAGGAACTTCTCTACCTCAACTCCAGCCTCACCTAGCAGGGAAATATGGATTTGCACAACTGCAAGGTGAAAGTATTTTAGAAAGGTTTTTTTATACACCTGATGACTGCACACTTTTCCTTCCTTCCCCACCAAATATGCCCAGTTTCAGACCAGTGATTCCCACTTCTGACCCTCACAATGGTTGGGAATGTCTGTTCAACCAGCACCAGTCCTGCTCAAGGTGTCAACTGGGAGATTCCCTTTGCCCCCCCAGCAGCTCTTTCTCCATTCTGTGCCCTCTCTGTGCCCTTCCCACACTCCTCTGGAAGCCACAGTTGTCTGTGTGGACTGAAGGCTCTTTCCTTAACTCTGCCAGTGGAGCAACTGGAGATATTTAGTCAAAACTCCTTCCCAAGACAGCTTTAAAAAAAAAAAAAAAAAAAGTCTTGTATTTTGCCGTGTGTTTTGTTTTAGCAGCAGCATCTTAAACATCATCTTAAAGTAAAAGATCTGGAGATCACCTTAAAGAAAAACCCAGTTTCACCCTCCTGGCACAGGCAAGGTGGCCCACCCTCAAAATAAAGCCTGTAGCACAAAAAGGTGAATAACAGCACCTGAGCAAGGACAATCAAAGAGATTCACCCACCAGTTTGAATGCTCTTGCTGGGGCCGCTTGGGAATTAGTTTCTTCCAAGTATTTCTCCCATGAGAAGGCTTTGGGATCCTTGTATCCTGAAAAAACCCACAGAATTAACATTTAAGTAAGAAAAACCCCACGTTTATTGTTAAAAACAACAGAGCAGCAGCTCTGTAACACATAGTTAATGATGCTAATTTAGCACTTGCAATGGATGGTGCTGGAAAGTGGCCTCTTTGCTCCTCCCCACCATTCCAGCAGCCACAGCAGCACTGCCAGTTCCCCAGGCCCTGCACTGGGCTTTAACCCTGACAAGTTCATTTCTGCACAGCTTAATCACTTCTTATTCTCTAGAGAAAGCTGCCAATTAAAGGCTAGTCAGAGATTTCTGTGATGTGCAGTGGCATCACTGAATTAATTTCCCACTTTATTAACTATTCTGTGTGTGAGTGCCTGCAAGACTGGAGAAACTTCTCACCTCCTGCTGCCTGCTCAGTAAAACCAGCAGCCTGGAGAGAAAAGGCTCCCTGGGCATGCTGCTCTAACAACAGGGCTGTCTCTCCCTGGCAATTACATTTAAGAAACTACTCTACTTTTTTTTTCTCTTCCCATTTCAGTAATTTTTACTCCCAGGATTGGCTCCTTTGGGCAGGAGGGTGCAGGGACTAAATGCAGAGCACGGTCTGAAAATTGCTGCATTTAAGTCCCTCAGCAGAGACCAGAACTGGCTGCAGGGGCTGCTGGGGGCACAGGAAATCGTGATATGAGCAGAGAACTGCCTTGCTGCACATCCCAGGGGCAGGGACAGATGTTTACAACCCCTCCTCCAACTGCAGGAAAAGCACAGAGGCCAATCCCTCCCGTGCAGAGGGATCTTGTAGTGCCTCCTGCTCCACAGATCCATGGTAAGTACAGGAATTCTTGCTCCAGGGCTGTCAGTCTGGCAAATGGCAGGGTTCATTTTATTATGTTTGCTATTTTTAAGGTGAATGAGAACTTCCAAGGCCTGAAAACAGCACTGGTTTCCTTGTACGTTCTGCCCTTTCTCATTCACCAACATTCCCTTCGTTTACCAAATTCCAGTGCAGCA
Source organism: Pipra filicauda (assembly GCF_003945595.2). NCBI lineage: Eukaryota > Metazoa > Chordata > Aves > Passeriformes > Pipridae > Pipra > Pipra filicauda. Next base: position 3,505,616 of record NW_024104964.1, on the reverse strand, counting down.
GAAAGAGATGTGGCTTCAGCTACTCCTTCACTTCCAGAAATTCCATCTAGGAAATCATGATACTGATTCCTTTTTCTTCCAACTCGAAGGAAATGCTGGAAATCCTTCGAAGTTTTTAGCTTCTGAAATCAAACTCAATTCTAAATTACCAACCCCCGTTCCATTCACTGAAGGAACTGTGAACCAACGTAAAATTCAGTGGCAAAAGGCACGAGCAACAATATTGTTCAGTCAGTAAAGAGTTCTGAGCGGAACCTGGAACTTGCAAATATGTAATTACGTGGAAGACACAGTTTTTTACAGGTTTTTTTTGGCCTGAGGCAGGAGAGAAATCTCACTTTCAACATACCAGGTGGTGTTGTCAGTGGGGTTCCAGTTTCCTGGCAGTAGCCCACGGGACGGATGTATGGGCTGCTCGTTTCACACCTGAATCAAAGAGGGAAAGTTGGCAGCAGTCACATTTAGAGCAAAAAGAAAGGAAGGATTTCAAATGCTGCCTGATTTGCTGGGGGAGCAGATGCTTTCAGTGGGTGTGATCACGGTGTGGAACACGAGCATTACCTCGTTAGGGTGGGAATGCCAAGTTTTCCAGGCATGTGAGCTGCCCCCAAAGACAGGGAAATACAAAGAAAAATCATAAAATGGAGATCTTGGATGAAAGGGACCTTAAAGATCATCTAGTTCCAAATCCCTGCCATGGGCAGGGACACCTTCCACCAGCCCAGGTTGCTCCAAGCCCTGTCCAACCTGGCCTTGGACACTCCCAGGGATTCCAGGGGCAGCCACAGCTTCTCTGGGCAACCTGGGCCAGGGCCTCCCCACCCTCACAGGGAACAAGTTCTCCCCAATATCCCATCTAATCCTGCCTTCTGGCAGTGGGAAGCCATTCCCTGTGTCCTGTCCCTCCATCCCTTGTCCCAAGTCCCTCTCCAGATCTCCTGGAGCCCCTTCAGGCACAAGGATGCTTCTCACCTCCAACACTTCCCAGACAACTCAGGTCCCCCCACACTGGTTCTACCCTGAGCTGCCCAGCACTCAACCAGGAGGGAAACTCCTGAGCAACTGCCTCTTTGGGAAAACCCAAAGGAATTACTCACAAGCCTCGAAACCCATTTAAGACCCCAACTTTAGTGGTTACACTGAAAATACCAACGATTACCCTCAGTGGAAGAGCAAAACCAAGCCCAGTCTCCTTGCAGGGGTGTGTGGAAACGGGATCTCTTTACCAGTAGTCGTAGCTCTCGTCCCAGTTATCGAAGTGGATCAGCAGCCGGTTCTCCACCATGTCTGTGATGGTGGCCACGCAGATCAGGGAGGGATTCTTCTTGTCCACTGCCTCCAGCTTCATTCCCAGACGAAACCCAGAGGGTGTGACAGGCTGAGGAACGGGACAACAGGGAAGGGAAATCAGCCACGCTGTTGGCCAAGCCTAATTCTCCTTATGAACTCATTTGTAACCCCAAAACCCACAGGCCAAAACACACTGCAGTTACCAGCAAGAGGTTTGCAGGCAGGATTTCCCTGAGTTCTGGCAATGACTGTTTCTGTTGCCAAAAAAGGGCTGATGTGGCTCGAGAAACAGCATTTCCAGGTAAACCCAGCACCACAGACTCCCAGGCTGAGACAGAAATGCCTTGCAGTGATGGGTGTGGCAGGTCCTGTCTCACTGGGGGAAAAGTTAAGAGAGTCCTCAAGGAGAAGAAGAGACTCAGTGGGAAGCAGAGCAGAGCTGGGCCCTGATCCTACTGGAGTCAGTGCCTGTCCATCTGCAGTGTCCAATCCATCAGCCTTTGTCACTGGAGTGACACAGATGGCAGGAAGGGTGAGGCAGGGACTGAGGGCAACAACCACAAAGAAAGCACCAAGGGGTGAAGGATGAAAAATGCTCCAGATCCACAGCCCCATAATGAATCCCATGGCACACATGAGCATGCTGCTGGAAACCAGAAATTATTTTGGAAATGATTAAATTAGGGGAAAGGGACACAAATATCCCGAACTGCAGGGACACAGCAAAACAGACGGCTGTAATATATTTAATAAATGGTCCAGTAAATCTTTTCCTCCAGCATTAAGGAGGAAGGGAAATACAAATTCTTTCTCTGGGAAGTCAGTGACTAGGGGAAGGAAGAAAAATTGTACTGGTTTTCCATCTTAAAAATAAATCACAGCAGGAAGCAGTTTGCATCTGATTGTACCACAGTTGTACCTCTGACATGAGCATATTAAAACCATGTAAATAATCTGGTCAAAATTCACTTAGCACCAGACCTATTGAAACACCTTCTATTCCACATCACCACTTACAGTGCTGAGGGTCTTAAAAAGGCTTTTTGGAGCTGCTTGAGCTTTGCAATTCTTCAGATAGGAAGTCCAATTAAATTCTCCCTCCTTGAAACCTGGGAAGAGAGATAAAAAAATTGTTCTACCTGGCCCCGGAACATTCCGACAGGCTTTTCAGAAATGGAAATTACCTGGGAAGAATATGAACTTTGCATGATAACTGCCCTGCTAAAATCTTCAGGGGATGTGCATTCCAGCTAAAGCATCTCTCTCTTTTTCACTCTAATGGCCAATCATTAATCTCAACCTTCAGATGTTTCTGGGAAATCGAATGCAGGGAAGAAGCAAGTCCTGAACCCCAAGGAGACATCCAATACAGAGTTTCTAATTTGACTAACAACGTCACTCTCTGGGAACATCAAAAAGAAACTGTTTTGTTCTTCTGTGAGTCACTGTGTTAGTTACACCTCTTCCCTTTAGCCCCTCGGATCGAGTTCCATGCTGAAATCACACTAAAAATGAAACACGCAGAGCCAGGACAGCCAGTTCTTAGGAGAATTTATGGTTTCTTGTACACCACTCTATTTTTTTTTTTCCATACCTTTAGGAGGGAGCAGCTTATGGCTTGTTTTTTCACACCAGCCCACAGGATGGATGTCTGAGGAATCAGCATTAGCCCAGAAGTCATAACACTCTGGATACCCATCAAAGTGCAGTCGCATCCTGTAGCCTTGGATCTGCAATGAGAGGAGCTCTGATTGCCAGAAAGGGTCATAAAGAACTTAAAGAAAATCACTAATCAACTGCATTGTTCTTTTCCATATTTATTCATTACAGGCAATTAAAAGGTTTGATATTCTGAGCTACGATTGCAAAAATCTGACAGGAAGGATTTCAGGCAGAGACCCTCAACCACATCACAGCATTCCTTCACTGTCACCTGGAACTCCTAACCATTAATTAATTAGTGTACTATTATTTTTATGTTTCTACTTTTCACTGGAAAAAAAAAAATCCTAAATGTACATGGGACTTTTGGAACCAAAGACAGGAAAAGCAACTACCTCAGCCACTGTGAGAACACAGAATCGAGAGGGGTGTTCAGGATCCAGCCCTTCCAATTTCATTCCAACTTTAAATCCATTCCGGCCTTGTGGGAATGATTGATACTGTGAGGGGGGAAGAAATATTTGCTTTCAATTCCTAGAGACAAAATCTATTGCAGAGCAGTCATTAGATGTACTCAAAGCTTCAAATGTTCAGCTCAGAGAAGAAAATTCTAGCCCCAAGTGATTGCTGCTCGAAGAGACAGGTGCAGGTTCAGGGATCAATAATGGCATGATCACAGGATTTCAGATTTGTTATTCTAATGAATCTCTCAAAAACACTGAACCACGAGCCTGTTGCAATTAGCTGTGAACAAATCTTTGAGCAGATGCAGAAATGAGCTCTTCTCAAACACAAAAGAATCCCTTTCCCAGCCCAAAGCAGAAACAGAGGTGGGAAAGCTCAAATTACTTCGTCTGTCAGTCCAGACTCTCCCCAGAGGTAACCTGGCATCTTCAAATGCTGAAAGGGACAAGGCAGGTTTGATCTGGAGCCCAGTTACTCCAGAAAACATTTGTGTTTCTCAATACAAATGAAACAAGTGAAGTGTAGTAAAGGTTTTAAATAAACCTGACCTGGGATTCTAAATGGCTTTTTGACTCTCTGCAGGACCTGACCTTCCTGCTCAGCTCACTCTGGAAGGACCAACAGCCCTGGGCTTTGAGGAGCTCCCAGGGAGCTGAATGTTTAATGTGCAGGAGCAGCTTCCCCAGGGCTGCACTCCCCTCTGCCACCTTCACTGAACGGACACAGCTCCCTCCCTCCCTCCTGCCAGACACCCACTGAGCGAATCCACAACATTCCCAGAGCTGACTGACTCCAGTTTCCCACAGGGAAGGCTGGAAGGGCTGTTGTACAGCCACAGGTATGTGACAGACATTAAGCTGTGCTTGGATGTTGCCTAACAGCCCATTTATCCAGAGCAAAGCCGATCCAAAGAGTTGCTGTTTATTTGGGAGTGAGATCCAACCAGCATTTCTAATACCCTGGTTTGGGATGAGACTCCCAGGGCAGATGCCTCATTCCACAGGAACGTGTGAGGGTTTCTCTGCCTGTTTGCACCAAACCAACTCGGAAATGTTACTGCTGGCTTGAGGGTGGTCTCCAACCCCACCTCCAGTGAGCCAGAAATCCTGCAATGCCACCTGAGAAAAACAGAGCAAGGGAGTGGAAAAAGCTGCCAACCTCTCTGAACAGTTTGAGGGGAGCAGCTGGCATCTGTTCCTCTTCCAAGTAGGAAACCCAGTTCCATACCTTCTTCTTTCCAGGAAGCACTAATTAATCAAAAACAAAGAGGAAAATCAATGTTTCTCTCCGATGCTTCCCGCTTTTCTCCTCCTCTCTTCTCCTTCTCCTCCCACGTACACTCCAGCTGGTTTGCTGTGGCACCCCAAAGGAGGCAGTGTTACCCAACTTTTGAGGAAAAGGAGGAATTCCAGCAGTAGGAAAACCGTGCTCATTCCTCACTGAATGAAAATTTGTCACAGGTCAAAAGGATTGTGGCACCCGTATTCCCTGGCAAGATGCCCATGGAAAGGTGCCAGTGGAAAGCCTGGACAAGGCAGAATAATTTAAAAATGTGGAAATTAATTCCTTCTCCTGGTATTTCACAGAGGAATAAAGGGTTAAATATAAACTAACAGACAGCACAGAGAGGCATATAACTGCAGCTGCAATAAACCTAAAATACAATAAACGAAAAACCAGGTGAATTTTCATTCAGTTCACAAGATTTTATATATATATATATATATATATATATATATATATATACACACATGTATTAATAGCCTTCTAATAACACAATGCAACTATTAGAGAGGCAGCTCTCAGATAATGAAAATAATTTGGATTCATTCTAGAACCACAGTCATACACACAGAAAATCACGTTTTAAATGTACATTAAACATCTCCCCCCAGTAACACACTAACTCATTTAAGGTATGTAACACATTTAAGTCGCAGTCTAGAATCAATCTCATTGTTTACAACTTATTTTCTCTTTAGCATTACAGGCTCTGGCTGTGAAGCTCTCCAAAGTCAATGGAAAGAAGATTCTTATTGTCTTCAGTGAGCTTTGGATCAGGCTGGCTCCTTCCAGATCCTCACACTGTGCCCATCATGCAGGGAAATCCAGGATATTCCCCCTAATACATCCCAGAAGCTGCCTGTGGTAAGAGGGTTATGTACCTAATAAGCTACTCTGAATGTGAAATGAGCTCTACTGTCCTTTCCTCTTCTGTTTATTATTATTATTATTATTATTATTCACTTTATAATAGCTACTAAAAAAAATATCTATAAACATTAAAGAAAAGAGACTCTGAGCTTAGCTCACCTTGTTTTATTGGTTTAGTGTTTCTGCGGCTTTTCATATTATTTGATTTATTCTTCTCCTAGACACAGATATGTTAAAAAGAAGTTTAGCAAGGTTGGTTTTCCCTCCCTCTGATCATCTCACAATGCAGGTACAATAAGGATGGAACAGGTAACTACTAACAGGACTATTAGCCAGTATTATGTCTCTTGAATAACCCTGCAAGAACAGCAGTAGGGAATGCTACACAGATAACTTTGATCCTGCAGTATCCCAAAGTGCTTTACAAGTTATTTAATACATGCTCCTGGAGTTCACTTAAATGTGGCTGCACAAGAGCAGCACAGGCCCAAAATCTCCACTACAATACAGAGGATTTGCTCTCTGCAGTGCAGGATTTGCTCCTCACGTCAGCAGCCTTACTGTAACTCCATTTTCCTTTCCCTTTCTCGTGTCCCTCCATGCCAGGGAATGGATAGAAGGGGAAAAAAAGTCATTGCTGAAGGCCTGAAGGAAGCAGAAGCTTCAAGGAACTCCTGCCATGGATGAACCTCCCCCCCCAGACCACTTGGTTTCCCTGTGCCACACTCCAAGCCCAATTCCCAGTTCTCATTCACATTTCTTCTGTGTGCTTTTCACACTCAGGTTTGATTCCTCCCAGGTTGTCATTTCTCAAAACAAACCGAAAAAAAAAGCCAAATGTGCAAAGCAAAGCAAAGGTGCCACCAGACACGCCCCAGAAGGGACAGGGGGGCAGTTCCTAAAGAGGAGAAGGAGAAGGGGGAAGAGAGAGATTTCAAGGACTTCTGAAAACATCCATCCCCTAAAACATCTCACCCACATCACAGGGAAAAGCTGAGCAAGGAGATGAGTTAAACTGCTCATGACATCAGAGGCTGCAGCTCAAGTACCCACCAACACCTCCACAAGTGGCTCAGCTGTACAGAACCATGGGTGATATGTGAATATAAATGAAATGGCTCAGAGACACACTGCACGGGCAGGGGCAGAGCACAGGGTTGCACAAAGGGTCCTTAACTTCAGGAAAGTTAAGGAAAGATCAGCTCAGGACTTGGGAACTTCTATTTATCCACCACTAATACAGGTTTCTGGTTGAGCATTCTCACAGTGTACATGCAGGTACCTGATAAAACCCAACCAAACCCTGTGGTTTGGCACTAATCTTCAATATCACAAAACAGTACTCGACTGAGAGAAGGTATTTTGGAGGCCTGTGGTTTTATTACTGTGAAATAGAGCTGGTGTACAGGGCTGTAACTACCCCTGGAAAGTTACAGTCTGAAAGCCTGACTTTCACTTCACATGAGCTATTCACTGACCCCTGCAATTCCTCAGAGCAGGTATTCCCATCACTGGTGTAAATCAGGATCAGCCCCAGACCATTCCCTGGGTACAGAACAACCTCCCTCAGCTCAGTTTGCTCTGCTCAGGGAACTCTGAGACAAACAACTGCCCCTGCTTTTCACAGCTCCCTTTAAAGCAAGGACATGCAGCCTCGTTTACCTCATCCTCATATGCATTTTCCTCCTCATCCTCCGAATCCAGAGGGAGTCTTCTCTTCCTCCGGAGCCGCCTGACAGGTCTGCCAGCCTCAGTCACCTGACAGCCACTGCTGGTAGGAACATTTCTATTATTTCCCCTGTTTCTGCCATCACCTGGAATGTCTCTGACAAGCATTAAACATCCAACACTGAAAACAAAACCGAATTAAAAGTGCAACACTCCTGCAGTGTCTCTGTGCCTCTGGGGAAGAACGAGGAGGCCTGGACTGAGAGCCTGAAGAAGTGTCTGCAGGATTTGCTGGATACAGAACAGTAACACTTGCTCTCAGGAGTTCATTCGACTCACAGCAACACTTTTCTCTGCCACAGTGTTCACTTTAAACATTTTTAAACAAAACCCAGGAAAAATCCGAGGTTTCTTTACCTGTCCCTGTGCTGCTGGGAGCCTGTCTGAGTACAAAACTTCCCATTCTCAAAGCAATCCATCTGCTCACAGGTTTGGGATTCCGAGTAGGACACGCCTGGTCTGGGCACTGTGGAAGCAAGAAACAAGACAACTATTAAATTAAAATGTTAAAACACATTTAATTGCATGATGAGTTCTGTCAAAGTCCTTTACAAACTTCCACTGAGTGACTCTCAGAATCCCATGGAGAGGGGTGTAATTATTAGCTGTGTGCTGACCCACCACCTCAGCAGAGAAAAACCCCTTTTATCTGTAATATTTTAATTTTGAAGAAACCCTGCCCCCTGTAAAAGTGACAAAGGAAGATATAATCTTAAAGCTATAACCAGGACACAGTTACAAATCTCATTATATTTCTTTATTCTTAGTAACCCTTTAACTGGAAAGACAAATGTCAAACAAGTCCATCTTGTTTCGATGCTTTTAATACAGCTGGCTAAGTTTAAAAGCTTCTGCCTTTATATATATTTTGTACATATGAAAATCCTTCATAGGTAGCCCCTAAAAACAGCACATTATTGATGGGAGAATAGAAACAATCATTTCTATACCTAGCAAGAGATATATATATGGATCTTTCATCTGAATGAGAGTATGAAAATGTAAGGAATAACTCCAATATATGACATATATTTACTTTCTCCTGAGTTCTTCCTAACGCAAATTAATTTGTATTTGATATTTTAACAAAACCCCAGGCATCTGCACTGTCCTGATGGATAATTTGCTCCAGTAATCTGACATTCAAATCATGCACGGGGGCTTCTGTGTGTACATTTTCCCTGCTCTGCATCAGTGGCACCACTCGTGTGCACTGGTTTGATCAATCCAGTTTTTAATGCACCATTAAACACCTGAAAAGAAGAAAAAAAAACCACAAAGCACCACTCACAACCCAGACTGAGATATGAGTCACCTGGCTTTTATTTAAAGCCTTTCTCAGTCTCCTCAGCAGCACTTGGGCTAATCCTGATAAGCCAAGTGATGTTTTTCATCGATATTTCATTGCTCTCCACGGTCCAATATGGATGTTGGATCGTCCTTGCTGGAACTGGGCACTCACTGCCCATGAACAGTCCACACATTCCTGTATCACAACCTGAAGTCCCTCCATGCCCTCAGGGACCATCGATTCCAGGCAGGGAAAAGACAAACCAGGGAAGACTTGCAAGAACCAAGAGCTCTGATGTTCAAATCTGTCCAACAAACACAGTTCTATTTATCGCAGTTACTTCCCTAAAATCCCAGCACAAGCAGGACCCCCCCAGCTGCCGACAGAAGGGGCACATTCCACAGGAATTTGTCCTGTGTGACCCCCAGCTGGAGCTGGATGGGCTTGAAAGCCCTCAGAGCACGGTGACAGCTGTGCTGCATCAACACTGCACACATCTGGAGCTGCCAGGGGCCACAAGTGGCTCTCAACCCATCTTCAGTGACACTTGTTCTGGTGGGAAATGAATGTCCCAGAGGAGCAGAGGAATGTGGGACAGGCGGAGGGGATGTTGCTGAAGAACAGTGACACTGAGGAATAACCTGCTCTTCTTTGTTTGGCACCCATCCCCTGCTCACACACACAGAGGAAATCCAGATACAGAACAAGAAAACCTCTCCAGACACACACAGGGCAGCAATGGAAAAGGAATGACACGTGGCAGACTTCAGAGAGTCTTCCTTTGAGCTTAAAAAACTCCCTAGGCTATGCAGGAACACTTCACTGGCGCAGATAAAATCATTAAAGTGTGTTAAATAGTGTCAATATGCAACTTTTATTAGTCCTGACCTGCAAATGTGACCGAGCACCAGAAAAAAAAAATAATAAATTTTAAATTAAAAAACCACCTTTCTGATGAGCAAATAGCTGCAAGGATTACTCATTCCTTGATCTTCTTCACTATCTGCAATATGGAGCTACTGAACTCCGGAATGAAAGAGGCAAGTCAAAGGTGGCTGCATTTGCAAGCTCTGCTCCAAAGCTTTTATTCCAAGCACTTCATTAGTCTGAGATCTTCCCTCAGCCATCCGTGCTTTGCTCAAACCTGCTGAACTCAGTTTAAAAGCATCTGCTTCACCTCTGAGGAAGAGCTCCTCGATGAGTTGAGAAGCACCATCCTCCTCCTACTCCTGCCTGCTTCCTGGGCTTGGGATCCTGCCTCCAGCACCCTATCAAAGCCTTATCCCAAACGTTCTTCCTCCTCTTTCCTCTTCTTTATCTAAAGCCTGTATTTCTTAAAGCTTCAAAGACGCTGGACTTGCTTCTAGAAGGCTCACTCACTTCCTCCTCTGCAGCCCTGAAGAGACAGAACACCATTTTCATTTCAGCACAGAGAGAAACAACCTGGTTTGAAGGAACAAGAATTCTAAGGGGACTCAGTTTCCTGGAGGATTCACTCCCCTCAATCACCAGGAGAGCAGCAGCATCCCAGTGCACATCCCAGGGATGGGATGACTGGGATAGCTCAGTACCATGGGCAGAGGGTCAGTGGAAGGAGCAGATCCAGAGCTCCACGTGCTGTTCTGGAGTAGAGCTTGTCCAGGAGCCAGTGTCACCATGCAGGAGCAGGGTAATTTTTGGGATAGTGACACTCCTGCACATGAATCAACAGTTCTGATTCTGCCCAAACCAGCAGAGGCAGAGGCTGGTGCTTCCTCCTGCAATAACCTGATGATGTAACCCCAGCCAGGTGAGCTGGGCAAGTCCAGCCCCAAAACACATATAAATTAACATCAAAAAACCAACCAGAATCTTTATTAACAGTCTCTGATCTGAGGCCTGGCTGATCATGGAGGCAACCTACAGTTTCATCCTGACGTTCTTCAAGACAATATCCCTCATTCCTAAATTCTGGAACTGCACAACTGTTACTGTCAGCACTGCATCTTCCTTTACACAACAGAGCAGATTTGCTAATATAAAATCCACACAATCCCACAGAAATAATCTGTCCTTCCTGAGATAATTTTGAAACGAATTAAGGAAAAAGATATTTCATCGTGCACGCAAGAAATGGAACAGAGCAGGAAGAGAGGGGGGTAAAAAGGATTAAACAGCAAAAACAAAAAATAAGTATTTGGCATCTTAAAGTGGCTCCTTGGGCAGCCAGTTACTGTGTTCCAGCTGGACATTCCTACCAGACCCATCAACAGAGGTAATCAGGGCTCTTATACCTGGTCATTTAATATAAAACAACACAATGTTTCTTGGTGCCTTTCAGTCTAATAAATAATGTGGTGCTTTGCTGATTCTCTGCTATTATGAGGAATCAATAAAAGAGAAGCTGTTTCTGCGAAGGAACGTTACTGCTGGTTAAGAGGCAAAACACTTCAGATGTTTAAGGAGCAGGAGGGTAATGATTTGGGTTAAATACAGGGAAAAAGTTAGCAAAATAATAATCCAAAGGAGTCAGTGGATCCAATTCCATGGAGGAGGAGAAGGAGAAGGGGAAGAGGAAGATTATCAACACCTGCAGAAGGTGGGGGGTCTGGTTCTGAATGCCTGATGTGGTACCAACAATCTGATTTTTCAGAGCTCTCGAGCCCCTTCAAGTCCAATTTATTTCACTTCAAATTGATCTTTTCCTCCCCAAGACTGAGAATTGCAGCTTTCAGGGCAATTCCGTGTCTTCGTTTCCAGCCATCGGGAGCACAATGGAAGGGAACAGCTGAAGGTCATTTGGGAACCACTCCACACACATTCACCCCCTAACACTGAACCCCATGTCTGTGGCCATCAGACCCTGGTTGTGATTCACACCAGAGCTGTCGTTGTACCATGAACACATAAGATAGAGCTGCCAAAAACTGCAGAAACCAACCACCGATGGGAACAGAACGTAAAGACTCAACCCCACAGCCTGAGAAAATTCATCTTCCAGAGGAAATGTCTTTCTCATGCTGGATTGAATTTACTGGGCTTTGTTTTCTGAGTATTTTGGGTGGACATTTCTGAGAATCAGGGAGATCAGGCCCATAACTTCTATTAGCAGAAAACAATCACTTAAAACACTTCCTGCCTGTAGAAATCAATTGAGCAAGAAATTAGAAGGAGAGGGGGAATACCACCAGGCTTTCAGAAACATTACTAACATTTCACCACTTCCTTGGTAATGCCAGGCCAGTTGTTTAAAACAAAGTCTTTTCTCTGCACAATTTCTAGTTGCAAACTGTAGAATATATTGCAAATATTCTGTGCTGCCACAGGCTTGGTGGCCACTCATGTCCTGTGTCCTCGTTTCTCACTTGTATGTTGTTACCAGGTGAGGTACCAATCCAGTCTAGAAAGTTGGAGGATTTACTTCACACTGCAGAACTGTCAAAAATCACAATGCAGAATAGAATCTTGAACTTAACCAGAGAAGACTTGATACAATAACGAGTCTTCTTCATTGCTGTATTTTATAAATCCACTACGACCCATAGGAAAATATAATAAAGTAATTACTTTTCTTATATGCTCCCTATCAGTAAAATCTACAATAAAATCAGATAATACAATAAAAGGAAGCAAATGGTGCAATTAAGAGAGAGACCAGAAACTAACCTGAAACATTTTGAGGAGCCACAGTCAGGCCCAAACGTTCCTCATTTGTCCCAATTTCTTTTCATTTTTAACATTTTAAGGCTCAGAGACATTAAGGCAAACGAAGATACAACAAAACTGAGATGAGTCGTTCAGTCCCGAGCTGCAGATTCTGATTTATGAAATGATAAATGACTGCCAGGTTGGCAGAGATAATGGGGCTTAATTAATATGCTCCCACCCAGACCTCTGTGCTTTATCTTTAGACAGGGAATTCACAGGCAGAGGTCAGGAATACTCAGGTTTTTGATCTCATTTCTGCCCCTGAGCCAGTGCAGCCTTGGGAAAACGCTTCATCATTCCTGCAGAAAACCAGCTTTGGCTTTTAACATCCACCTTGCCCTGGTTAGGAGACCAAAAATAAAGAAAGAAAAAAGGTACAAATTCACACAAACAAACAAACAGTGAGATAAATGGGTGGATGGGGGTTCACTCTATTTCTCTGAACACCATCGGAACTAATGGGAAGACAAACATTCCAACAGAAATCCCATTTCAGGCACTACCAGGTTGATTTCCGATGACACGAGGATTTCAGTGTCTCTCTGTGAGGGTAAATGTGAGAAACACAACGGTGCAATAAACCCAAAGACTGTAAATCAAGTAATAACACGAAGTTTGCAGCCCTTCTGGCTGAGCTTCCACGGACCAGGAGGCAAAATTCCATGTGAGAAGCAGCTGGCAATGGAGAGAACCACCTGATCCTGGGCTGTTCTGGGAAAAACCGACTTACAAAGAAACTGCCTTCCCCAAAACAGAGAGGGGCACTGGGCAAAGCTGGTCTTTTCCTCAGAGCACTCAGAGCTGGCACTGGGAGCTCTGTGCATCCCCAGTGTCCCGTGAGCTCCGGCAGCAGCGGCTGCCACCCGACGTGTCACATCTGCCAGGCACTGCTGTGACACGAGTGAGGGACAGAACTGCAATTTAAACAGAAACACACGAAAAACCCCTCATGGCTTCTTGCAGCAGAACAAATCTGGTCTCAGGAGCTGCTTCCAGCACTTCCCAGCTCAGACACAACCACCTTTGCTGTGACGGTGACTGATGATTCTTTACTCACCCATCAGAACCTTCCGCTCACCTCGGGCAAGTGACATTTTGCAAGGCTGAACTAATACCATCACCCAAAAAAACCTCATCAGTCAGGGACTGAAATGAACTTTCAGAGCCTGCAATGGGGAATTGTGCCGATGCCTCAAGTGTCAGTAGCCACTGGCAAGCATTTAATGGCGTGATGAGGCTTAAAGTGCTTTCACTGCCCGTGTCAGTGAAGGGGGAAAAGAGATAAAATTCAGAACTGAGGAATCCCGAGATCCACCCACTGCACCTCCTACTAATTTTTGTAATGACAAATCAAGGAAAATACTGCTCAAAATATTGAAAGGTCTAAGAATGGAGAGGGATGCCTTTGGGGTGGGACGGGCTGCTGAGGACAAGCAAACACGTTCTGTCAGTTCTGCCACTGGGCTGCAAGATAAACTCCTTTGGTTTTCAGGAGTTTGCAGTGCTGTTGATTTGTCACAGCACAGCCCTTCCAAGCCTGCCCTAAGCACATGCTAATACAGGAATTATGGTGTGCTGGGAGACAGACACAGTGGCAATGCGACCTCAGTCAGTTCCTAAGATCAGACAGCAACACTGGGAGTTTACCCCAAACCAGCAGCTCAGCCCAGTATTAAGTCCAAACCCATCATAGCCCATAAGCTGCTCTCTCTTGGTTTCCAAAGTAGAATCATGGAATCCTGGAATGGGTTGGTTTGGATGGGATCTTAAAACTCATCCAGTGCCACCCCCTGCCATGGGCAGGGACACCTTCCACCAGCCCAGGTTGCTCCAAGCCCCGTCCAACCTGGCCTTGGACACTTCCAGGGATTCCAGGGGCAGCCACAGCTTCTCTAGGCAACCTGTGCCAGGGCCTCCCCATCCTCACAGGAAGAATTCCTTCCCAATATCCCCTCTAAGCTGCCCTCTGTCAGTGGGAAGCCATTCCCCTTTATCCTGTCAGTCCAGGCCCTTAAAAAATCTCTCTCCATCTTTCTTGCAGGCCCTCTCCAGGCTCTGGAAGGCTGCAATTAGGTCACCCTCAAACTTCTCTTCTCCAGGCTGAACAATCCCAGTTCTCTCAGCCTTTCAAAAGGTTTAAAAGCTACAGCATAAATAGGGTTGTCAAAACAAATCCTGTGTGATTCATGAACACGACATCTACCTGTTTGCTTAGCTCTACCCTGCATTTATCCCATCACTTCACTGGATTCAATCAGAAATTAAAAAAAAAAACAAACCACAAAACAAACAGGAGATGAGCCACAAGATGCTAAACCTGGTAATAAAACACCAATTCCTCGGGGAGGGAAATATTTTACCAATAAGTTGAAGCATTCTCTGGAAAGTAATCTGCCAAATTCAGCAAAGCACATCTGCCCTCACACCTCACCTGTGGAGCACAGCGAGTGCTGATAATTAGGAGAAATGGGGTTTGGAGGGAACTCGTTTGCTTTGGCTGCTAATTGATTCCACGTGTCAGAGCTGTCCTTAACAAGGAGATAGTTGCTCATTTTCCCCCCAGTTTCTAATCCAAGTTTTCATCCCACTTTGCCACCTTCTTCCTGCTCCTCCGCCCAAGCAGCACACATGGAGGGCTTGAGAAAAGGTTGAAATAGATTAAAAATTATATAAACTATGGGAGAAAGGGAACAGTGTTTGGGGGGGGGGGGAGAAAAACCAACACTGCAACTCAGGAACCTTATTATTTCAGAGAAAGACTGTAAAGGTCCAGAGTAACCAGTTCTCTGAGTCAGTCTGGTTTTGACCCAGTCTAACCATGTTTTTTCCTGATATTCAAACTATGCAACTCTGATAATAATAATAAAAATAAAATGGGATTTAAGCCTCCAAAGTGCTTTACTGTGCAGAGGTGAGGCATGGACTGGCACATGGACATTCCACACCCTCATCACCATGTCTCTGGCAACACTCATGGTGGGATTCTTGGTATGTCCCGTGTTGGACCCGATGATCCTTGCGGGTCCCTTGCAGCTCAGGATATTCCATGAGTCCATGATGTCCGTCATCACCCTAAAGGAATCTGATCCCATGTCCCAGTGTCGCTGCACATCTCACCTCCCAAAAAATATCAGCACTCACATTGAAAAGGACAAGGTGTTTATACCGAGGCTTCACCCTCAAATTTATATCTCCCACCACCAATGGAATATATGGTTAAATGCAGAAGTGTTTAGACTAAAAGCTTTGCATGAAAATATAAGTGAGATAAGGGAGAGTGAAACCTTCTCCTGCAGATAAACCAACAAAATTTTAAGCACGTTATAAAGCAAAATTGCAGATGCTGCTTTAAATAAATTGTAGATGCTATTTTTCATAATCAACCTAAAGCCTTAAAATTTGAGTAAATAGAGAATTGGTGGTAAAAACTGCAGACAAACAGCATGGCTGGGGCAAGGAAAATGGCCCCTCAGGGGTCAGCGGGTCAGGAATGGTCTGCAGGGCACATCTGGCTGTAACAACTCACCCTCATAATGGCAATAAAACCCCCAAAGACAACATAAATTAACTCTGGCCAGGAATAAACAGAGCTGGCCCTGTACAACCTGCCCACAGTTGCACCCAGTTGTCCTCAAGCAGCTCCAATTCAGCTCCATTTCCACCCCGGCACCCACCAGGAATTACAATTCATTTCACACGCGTTCAGCTTTAATGGGATTATTTGCAGTGTGAGGCGCAATCAATTTTAGGGCAAAATCTGTGCACAGAGGCCAAAAATGTCCTCTGTTTTAATTGCATCTGTAATTACTTTATAAGACTACAATCCAGCAAAGTACCCCGGGGACTCCTATTAATCATTATTACATATCTTACATTGCCAAGCGGGAAGACTCGCTGAGGAAAAGACTGTTCCCATCCTCAAAAATATGGAATTTAAATAGATTACGGATCATAAAGTGGGAAGCAAACCACCGACGAGACCATGATGGACTGTTCCTAATTGCTGTGTGGGAAAAAAAGTTCGAAGCACCAAATACCCGTTTTTCCCTTCTTTTACTTCTGTTTTATTATATATTAAAAAAAACCCCACAAACCAGAAAGATCTTTTACAACTTGGCACAAAATATCAGAGCTCTTTATCCCTTAATCCCAATTACAGGCCCATGTGCGTTTGGTTTTGTTCCTTTATAAACTTGTCAGGGCGGTAATTGAATAAATCGAATGTTTTCACATTGAAAATCTAATCCGCCTCCTTGTGGCACCAGGAGTCCATCAAACTGTCCCAAATCCCTTTCTCCTGACCCCAAACATCCCCCAGATTGTCCCGCACCGATCCCAACCTGCAGACGGTCGATACTTTTGGAGGATTATATTTATCCCTCTGTTTATTCGCCACCGACTTTTCCCTCCGCTCGCAAAATCCCGGTTCCATTAGTTCTACTCTTCGGATCCGCTGCCAGAAAGTTTGATGTTGTTTCGGCCTTTTTTTTTTTCTCCATGTAAAATCTCTTCCAACTTAAATGTTTCTGGGGTTTGGGTGGAGGAAAGTCTACAAGAACTCTTTCTACCGCGCTGGATTTATATATTTGTTAGTACTTCGGAGTTGTCACACTCCCGAGGAAGTTTCACCAGCGCCGCGATAACCCCGATTTTCCCCACCGCCTTCCCCCCCCCACCGCTTTTTGCGCCAAAAAACCCGGGCAAAACCAAACCCCAGAAAGCGTGGGCATTTTACGATTTATTTTATTAAACTTAAACCCGCGTTTTTCGCTCGGTTTGGGGGGGGGTTTGCGGGGGGTTTGAGGGCTCTCTCCGCGCCCCGCGGGGCCGCGGGCTGAGCGAGCCCTGAGGCGGCGGCGCCGCCATTTCCCCTCGCGGCGTCCCCCCTTCGCCCCCCCCCCCAAGATGGCGGCGCCCCCCGGGCCCCGCGGGCCCCCCGCACTCACCGGCCGGTCCCGGCCCGGCCCCGCCGCCGCCGCCGCTCCGGGGCCTCCTCGCGGTGCAGCTCCGGCAGCGCTGGAGCCCCCCGGGCCCGCCGGGCGGGGAGCGCATGCGCTGGGAACGGGAACGGGAACAGCCCCGGCACCGCGGGGAGGCGGCGCTGGGTGCGATGGGGAGAGGGATGGGGGGGGGGGAATGGGATAGGGGGGAACTGGGATGGAATGGGATGGAACTGGGATAGGGAGAATGGGATCGGGGAACTGGGATGGGAGGGGATGGAACTGGGATAGGGAGAATGGGATGGGGGAACTGGGATGGGAGGGGATGGAACTGGGATAGGGAGAATGGGGTGGGGGAACTGGGATGGGACTGGCACGGGGATGGGGGAATTGGCGTGGGACTGGCACTGGGATGGGGGAACTGGGATGGAATGGGATGGAACTGGGATAGGGAGAATGGGATGGGGGAACTGGGATGGGAGGGGATGGAACTGGGATTAGGAGAATGGGATGGGGGAACTGGGATGGGACTGGCACTGGGATGGGGGAACTGGGATGGAATGGGATGGAACTGGGATAGGGAGAATGGGATGGGGGAACTGGGATGGGAGGGGAACGGGGGTGGGACTGGCACTGGGATGGGGGAATTGGGATGGGACTGGCACTGGGATGGGGGGAACTGGGATTGTGATGGGGCTGGGATGGGACTGGCACTGGGATGGGGATGAAACTGGGACAGGGCTGGGCATGAAATCATTGGGACAGGGATGAACTGGAGTAGGGCTGGCACTTGGACGGGCAGGTACTGGAGCAGAGCTGGCACTGGAATAGGGATCATCAGAGACAGGCACTGGGACGGGGCTGGCGCTGGGATGGGCAGGTACTGGGACAGGAGGTTACTGGGACAGGCAGGGAGTGAGATGGGAATGATCTGGGACAGGCAGGCACAGGGGTGGGAATGAGACTGGGATGTGGCTGACACTGGGACAGACCCACCAGCACGTGTGGGGCACTGGGAGCGCTTGGAGGGGGCAGATGTGGGTCTGGGGGCACAGCCCCATCCCTGGTGCTGCTCCCTGAGCCAGATGAAGTCTGGGCAGAACCGTGGGCATTAGGGCACATTCGTGGCTGAGATGGAAATCTGGGAAGTTCGGGAGGTTTGGAAAGTGGAGCTGTAAATCACATCCAGCAGGTCGGGACTGTGCTGGACACACCCACGAAGAATAGAAAATATTGCCCCCCTCTCCTCTGCATTTGTTACACTTGTTTTTCTTCTCACCTGGGAATGTTATTACCCTTTGTATTTGAATTTTGGAGCAATAAAAGACGGGGGGGTGGGATTTTGTTAACGATGTGTCGGGTGTTTTTGCCACGGTGAGCAAGGAAGGAGCACGAGGGGGCCCTGAGCTGTGACAGCTTCAGTGGAACGGGATTTTGGGGAGATAATAAATGAGGTTTGCCCCATGAGATGGGTACCCCAACCCTAAATCAGATTTCGGGGCTGTTTTTCAGTGCATTTGGGTAGATATTTCCAGCCTGAAGCTGACTTCTCACTTTGTATTTAATTATTCAAACAGAAATATTACTTTGGAATATTGCAGAACTATGGCAGATGTTCCACTGATCTTCCTCTTGGGCTATACATGATAATAATTATTGTTAATATTTTAAATTATTGCCATTCTTGCCCTGGCTTCACACCTGCTGCCAGGTAAATCCCTGGTTTCAGGAGCCTGTGGTGCCAGCACTGGGATTGCAGCAGCTCGAGGCTGGGAAAGGCCAAGTGCCCACACCAGTGAGCCACGTGAGCCAGAGGTTTTCATGCAAAAACTCCACTTTTTTGTGAAATTAGTGGGGGAGACTCGCTCAGTGACGCTCATGAGACAGAAAAAAACATGAAATGATGCAGCAGAGCCTCTACTCCACGTAGTAAATCACCAGTACTCCTGCAAAGGGAGTATCCAAACCCTGCACTGCACTCCCAGGAATCACCATCGCTCCAGGTGCTCGCTCCTGAAGGATTTTTGGGTTTCCCTCCTGTCACTGCACACAGTGACAGATTTTCCACATACCTCCAGAGGCCTGTCCTCAGGTATTTAGGGAAGGGATGTTCCTCCCAGAGGACTCACTAAAACCCAGCTCAGTCTTTAGGAGCAGCCCTGGCAGCCAGAGTCACTCTTGTGAAGTCTCTGCCTGGACTTTATCATTTGCAGATTTTCTTAAAAGCTATTTTTCCATTAATTATCCCCCATTAGCAAACATCTTGCCTCGCCTGGTTTGCTTCTGTACTAAGATTAAGCAGCAAAAAGGATTAAAAAATGTCATTATGAAAGCCTAAGATGTTAAAGCACTAAATATATATAGCTGGAAAAGGCTTTTCCTTCTAAAGAAATTAAATATCACTTCCACAGAGCTTTCTCATGCTGCCGTGGTAATTTGACATTTGATAAAGTCGGAGCCACTCGCCAAGCCCTGACCCCTCTTAAAGTCTGGGGAAATATTTGGTGTTGAAAGCAACTCTGATGATCTATCGGCCTTTCATCTTTTTAATATGGCAGGACAAGTTCCAAATGATCAAATTATACGGAATGAGTTGCACCTACGAAGTCCAGCATCTCGCTGAGAGAGCCTCTGCCATCAGTTTTGTGAGCAGTTTGGAATTTGCTAAAGGAAAGCTGTGGAGGAAGCCGTAACTAACCTTCTTATTCCAGCCCAAGAACTCACAAAATAGGTTTTTTGCCTTTTGTCTTTCAGGACAGGAGGCTGGGAATGACACTTCGTCGTTCCAAGCCATCCCGTGCAAGGGAAGAGCTCGGGGGAAGCTCAGTCTGAGCAATTTGGGAAGGCCCCAAATCTAAATTTGGGATCTTATTCAGGAACATCTACAGAACTCCTGCTAAAAGCTGTCCTCCCTCCTCCCCACATTCCCAGGGATTCT
This sequence comes from Pipra filicauda, assembly GCF_003945595.2. Lineage (NCBI taxonomy): Eukaryota > Metazoa > Chordata > Aves > Passeriformes > Pipridae > Pipra > Pipra filicauda. The sequence continues at coordinate 3,485,461 of NW_024104964.1, read as the reverse complement.
GGGGACACACCAGTGGAACAGCCCCCCCTCCAGTGTTTCCTCAGAAGCACATCCTGAGCTTTTTCTTTTATAAAGGTTCCCCTCAAATTTTATTAGGAAAAGCTCCCGGAAAACATGCTGAGAAGAGACTCCAAGTCTAAACTCCCAGTCAGTCAGGGTGTACCTGGAGAAGCTGGACTGGGAAAGCGAGTGCTGGGGAATTCCAGTCTGATGGCAGAGCCAGTCTGGACCCTGTGGATTCGGAGCAGAGGGGGTTTCTGTGCAGCAGCTCATTCCCAGGAAAGGGCCAGACACAACCTGATCCTTCCATCCCTGGCTGGAAATCCCCAAGCTACAGTTCTCCTGCCTTTTGGGGGGACAGCAAGGCAAAGCCAGGCTGATACTGGTGCATGTTATCAAAGCCCACAACATCCTCCTCCCACCTGGGTCACACTGACACCTCCCCATTCAGAGAGTCACAGCTCCTGACTGAAATTCCAGATGCACGGTCAGGGATCACGAGATCAAAGGACAACAAGAATTAAACAGCTGGGACAGCTCCGCCTTCTCCTGCTGCCTGTGCCAGGAAAACACCTGTGAAAGGATCATGGGTCTCTGCCCTTCCTTTCCCCAGGGCATGGGAAGAAAAGCCAACAGTGTGAAAGGGGAAAACACTGAACTGATGAGCTACAGAATATGAAGGATTTCTGAGCCAAGAGCTCTTTCTCTGTGAGTGACTCTTTGCAAATTCAGGCTTTCACTGGTCAATAGAAAACGCTGACAATCCCAACGCGTCATGGAACCACCACCAAATGTCATCAAGCAAAAATAGTCTTTATTCAAATTTCATGGAAACAGGAATCACTGTACTTTGCAAGACAGGGAAAAAATAAAATAAAAAAATTTAATATAAAACAAAGATATTGTCACAATACCAGAATATGGAACTATACTTCTTTTCCCTATAGATTACTGCAAGTACCTCTATTTTTTTTTTCCTTTTGACTGTGCTATTCACAACTTTGTAAGTCCAAAAAATATGGAACAAAAGTAGTATGAAACTTAAGACTTAGCACTTTCACTAAATGGCAGACATCAAAGGGCATCAATTCGAGGGCAAAGACTGCTGAAGTTGTCATACCTACCATCAGTCCTCACTGCAATCCCATAAACCCACCAGGGCGCAGTGCTCATTCCCTGCAAGGCTCTTTCTGGAAAACAGGGCAATGTGGGGGCTCTAGGAAGAGTTATATTTAAAGAGAACCTCTCTGTTGGGGAGAAAAGGAGCGGAGCAGCCTCACGCCAGGGAGCAGTGCAGGGAGGGAGCGCTGCAGTTAATGACAGACGGACCATCGGGGTTGTTAAAAATATACAGCATCGACAGGGTTTCTACTCCAATCACTTGGTTACAGCTACTAAACATGTACAAAAGACTCTTCCAACCATTCCAAGTGGGGCTGCAGCAAGGTTAGGATCTGGAGCGGGACCTCGACCGTGACCGGGAGCGGGACCTAGAGGCTGACCTAGACCTGGACTTGGACCGGGACCTCGGCTTTGAAACAGATTTAGACCTGGAACGAGAATCTGATTTGACATTTGGTTTGGACTTGGAAATGGACCTAGACCTGGAGCGGGACACCGCATCCTCCCCCTCGCCTTTGGCCTCCTTCTTGTCAGACTCGCCTTTGAGATGCTCCTTTTCCTTGGAGCCTGACCTGGACCGCTCGTGGCTGTCCTTCCTTTTCTTCTTGCTGCTGGCTTTGTCTCTCTTGCTGCGCCTCCTGCTCTTCTCACTCTTGCTGCGGCTCCTGCTTCTACTTCTGCTGTCATCCCTGCTCCTCTTCCTACTTTTCCTTTTATCCTTGCTGTGGCTCCTGCTCCTACTCTCGTCCCTGCTCTTGCTCCTGCTTCTAGCCTTGCTAATGCTCTTCTCCCTGTCTTTGCTTCTACTCTTCTCCTTGCTCCTGCTCCTCATGCTCTCCCTTGCCTCTCCCCTGTCCTTACTCCCACTCCTGCTCCTGCTCTTTTCCTTGCTGGGGCTCCTGCTCTTGGCCTTCTCCTCGCTGTTGTGGAGAGCGCCCTCAGATTTATCCTTGCTTTTGTTCCGGGATTTCTCTGCACTCCTGCTGCGGCTCCTACTTTTATCCTCCTTACTCGGAGTCCTGCTTTTCTCTTTTTGGCCTCTGCTACGGCTCTTGCTTCGACTACGGCTCTTGCTTCTGGAACGGGACACAGACCTGGAAATGCAAAGGCAACAGACAGTTGTGGGTTTGAGCAGCACTGAAACTGTGCAGAGAATGGGAGGGAAAAGAAAAACAAACAGCGCTCCTGCTGCAGATTTGGGATGATGCTTCTTATTTAAGTGGGAGTCCCCAGTTCTCCTGGGACAAAGACATACCTGGATCTGGATCTGCTCTTGGAGCGGCTGCTGCTGGCACTGCGGCTCCTGCTCTTATGGGAGTGTCTGCTTCGAGAGCGAGACCTGGAACACAAGGAAGCAGCTCCGTGTTAGCTTGTGAGCCCTGGGGGAAAATCCCCAGGGGTTAGAGCACCTTTCAGAGAGTTACACAACAGTCACAAACTCAGAGCACCCTTCTCCCACCTCTCCTCCCTGCTGCCATGTCTGGCAGTGAGCAGGGTGCTGATCTGGAAGAAAATATGCCAGTTTATTTAAGGGATGATCACCTTCCCAGTCAAATCACAGTTTGAATGTGGTGAGACACTGGGATAAAGCTTTGACTTTAGGCCTCGATTTCATAACCAACTTCTTCTAGGAACAAGTAAAGGTTTGCCTGAGTTTTCTTGCGACAAGTTCTACCCCAGAATGGAAAGGGAAGAACACTTGGTGCTGCTGAAGCAGCTCTTGGTCAGACAAGGAAAGCAGCAAATCTCTGAGGAACAGCGAACAGGTGGAGGTTTCCAAGCTGAGAAAGAACTGTTAGTCCTGGTGCTTGGAGCAGAACAGAGTGTTCAGAGCTGAAGTGTTAAAAGCACCTTCTGTTCCATTCTGTGTGCTCAGCTCCACCGGCCACCAGCTGCTCCTGCCAGGCACTGAGGACTGAGATGTTGGGGAGGACAGTCACAGGTGTTCAGAGAGCAGGTCCACACATCCCCCACGGGAGACACCTCTGAATGAGCCCTCACTGCCCTTGCTCATTCTCAAAAACTAGATTTATTGAGAACTCTGAACACTTCCAAGGTGGTTTGGAACCCAAAAGCCTCCTCCTGATACACATTATCGACGTACCTTGAATGGCTTCGGCTTCTGGAGTAGGAGCGGCGCCGTCTCGATCCAGGTCTGTCTTCCACTAATCTAATCTTTCTGCCATTTACTTCTGTCCCGTCCAGCTTTTCAAGGGCTCTTTTCATGTCAGAATAGGATTTGAACTCAATCACACCTTCATTTTTCCTTCCTTTGTGTGCATCTGCATATGTCACCTCCCCTGCCTGACGCATATAATCCTAGGGGAAGAGGACAGAATCACCATCGCCTCGAATCCAGAGCCAGGCTTCCAGGCTCATCTCTGTAACGATGCTCCCTGAGCCTCTTCTATTCACTGGGATGTCAGCAAGGCTTTGAACCAAACAGCATTTGCAGTGCCAAATAACATGCTCTGATTTCACAGAGTGGGTGTCATTAGAACCAGGGTGGGGCTGGTAGTTTTGAGCCGAACGATAATTGAAGGTCTCCCATCTCCAGTCTAATATCAAATATGCTCTGGACTCTAAGTCTCAAATTACAGAAGCGATTAAAGAAATAAAATGCTCACTCTCTAAATCATGTTTCCAAATGTAATTGGGAAAGGGAATAAAGGTTGAATATGAAGAGGCAAGAAGCCCATAGGCAAGCAAACCTCCCTTTGTCCTCCACCTCGGCAACCCAGCTCATTCTGCTGGAAGAATCCCCACAGAAGTCAAAGCTCAACCCATTTTCCCACTCCATGCTTCCCAGTTTCTCTGTTTCAATTCCTAACCCCCTCTGTTTATCAGGGAGGGCCATTCTGCCCCACTTCAATCAAGCCACCAGGCCAGGCCATCCTTCACCCCTGTGGAATTTTGGCTGCAGTGGAAACACAGCACAGAGCTCTGGTTTGGTCTGTTTTCAGCCCAGCTTCTCCCATCTTAAGTACACTAAAATGGAAGCTATTCCCAAAAAAGCAGCAATGCATCCACTGGAGGATTAATCATGCCATGCTCTACTTACAATTTTGAATACCAGAAGCAAAGACAAGCTACTGATGAAGCATTAACAACAAAGGCATTGGCAGCATCTCCATACATACCTGAACTAGTGTTACATTCAATTACAGACCAGTTTCTACTACGTCAAAGTTTGTTTAGAACAAATTTTACACATCCTTAAAAGAGAACCATAAAAGAAAGTGTTCCTGTAAGAACAAGTGGGTTTAACCATTGCTGCTCAGGTTGATAAGGAAACACTATTGAAATCCTGCTCCCTGTCCTGCTCCCTGAATCCATGAGGGGGATAATCACAAGTCAACACGTCACCTCCAGCGCACTCAGAGGCACCACGGGCTCCACAGTGTCACCCAACACTTCCACTGCTGAGAATCACCCTCCACTCCTTTGCACTTCAGAAATAACAGCTTTTGGCAGATGTTTTGCTTGATTGCTCCTTCTGGAAGCATCTTTTCCCTGAACCTTTCCTTCAAACGGCTTTAAATGGTGTGGAAATTGCTAACAGAGCCTGTGCAGGAATGATGCTATTGGTTCAAACAGCTCTAGCACCTTACAAGTTGATGGGTTAAATCCAAAGTGACAAGGGCAAACTCCTCCATCTCTACTGAATCCTACCCCTGGTGTGATTCAAGCCTGTTTTGACAGGGTTTAAGAGAAGATAAACCACAGCTGTACGTGATGTTAATGGCAGAAGTTATTCTCCCACTCTCCAGTGCCACCAAGCCTGCAGGTGCAACTCCCAAGCTCTCATTAGTGCTTTCACATATGCAAATACGCTGCTGTATCGATTTAAGGTGTGTGTTACTCCCCAGATCTCCTGCTGTGCACAGGAGCACGGGAGCTGGGAGCAAAGCCCAGGTGTTGGGCACTTTGCCTCGCTGAAGCTTTTCCCCTTTGTGCTCTTGAACAGAGAGAGAGGGTGAGGAAAGGGCCCCATACCTTCAGATCCTGCCAACTGCAGCGGCTTGACAAATTTTCCACAATCAATCTGTATTCTGTACGGGTCGGGGGACCGTACTTATCTCTTCCGCTTCTTCTATAACCATATCCACCTTTAGGAGGTGACAGACACAACTTCAACCAGGGAAAAGGAGCCTCCTCGCCCCCCCACAACGCCTGTCCTGCCCCGCCTGCTCCCGAAGGCAGCCCAGCCCCACCCACCCTCCAGGCTAAACTCACCCCCCCTCAGAAAGGTTACAAAGACCCAAAGCATGTTAAGGATGTTTTACTACAATTAAGCAAAGCACAGAGTTATGATTAGGCTACGATTAACATGCAATTAAATTTAACATTATCTTTAAAACAGTTTGAAAGAAAAAAAAACGAATTAAACCAGTTGACTAATGTTACTTACATTGCTTAAAGGCTTTCTGAATATCTGACATGAATAAAGCTTTTCAGGCACCTATTTCAGATTAATCTCATCTGTCTCTAACCCTTGGGATCCTCACCACCCAGGTCTAATGGGAAAAGGTTGCCGTCGTCACATGGCTTCCTTTTTTTTTTTGGTCAGCCAAGGGCCACAAAGGTCAAAGAGCCACTCATGGAAAGGTACCCCAAGGTCAGCAAATGGAACGGGCAGTCATCTTAGCCTCAAAGGACTCTTTCAATTAAAACATTGAGGTCTTTGTTAAATCTATGTTAAACAGCACATTGCAAATAAACCATTCAAAATAGTTCAATGAAATGATAATAATAATAATAATAAAAATGGTACGAGAAACTGCGTTTATTAAGTTATCAATTAAAATAGTTTAATACAAACAAGTTAAGAAATATTCAGATCAACAGTTACATTTACAGTTACAGAACAACTTTGTATCATTTTCTTTTTAGATTACTTTTTAAAGAAAGGAATAAGACGATGTTTTATTTAAAATAAGGCAGGGATACAAAGGCACAAGTGCTTACTGCGTCCTGAACCGTAACTGCTGTCCCGGCGTGGGCCCCGGGCGTGCTCCACGATCACTCTCTCCCCACACAGATCCTTCCCATTCAGCTCATAAACTGCATCATCTGCATCTCTCAGGTCATCAAACTCCACAAAGCCATACCTATGGAAAGGGAAGGAAAGGGAATCACTGTGGAGAACTGAACTGCAGGGATGTGGGATCAAAAACAGAGCCCTGGGTGTGCTGTCCTGCACAGGAGCCTCCTGAGGGTACCTGAGGGTTCAAAGCTTTGAGCCTTGAAAAAATGGAAAAAAATTAACAAACCTCCAAAAACAGGGAGAGAGAAACAGGCAGGCTTGAAAACACATCTATTCGTTTATAAATACATGTTTTACAGAAGTGAAACAGTTGCTGAATTGAACTGAAGGTGATTCTTCATCAACAAAATGATAACTATGTGAAGTGTAATTGTTGAATTCGTTTATGTTGGCAAGAGATGACTATTATGGAATAATGCTCAATGAAATTCGGGGTGTGATTTTGCTTTTTAAAGGTAGGATTTAAAAACCCCAGCCATTAAAAGTGAGCTTTACCCCACACACTGAACAAACTCACAGTTACAGAACTGTTCAGGTTGGAAAAGCCCTCTAAGATCATTGAGTCCAACCTGCCAAGGCCAGCACAAACCATGTCCATCCTGTACAGGGGCTCAGGGACAACCTGGTGACCTGTTCATGGTCACAGAGCAAATCCACAGCAGATGAAGCCAAACCCCATCTGCCCATTTCTAATCTGGCAAGAATTAAACTCCCATTTAAATCCCAGCATTGTGTTTCCCATTATCCCAGTGGGTCAGGGGAAGAGGACAAAAAGCACCAGAGGGCTGTTTATCAGAGCTGAGTCTACCAGCAGCTTCTGAAATCACTTCTCCTTAATCACCTGCTAAGATGGGATCCACAGAGAGCCACCACTGCTGACCCAGCCATCAGAACCTGCTGCTCCACGCCAGCTTTTAAATCTGCTTCCTAATGTCTGCTATTCCACTTCATATGTGGCATAAAGCTACTTACTAAAAACGTCAGTGCAATTTACTTCAGCTCCCGTGAAACCACACCATTTTCTGCTCACGGATCAGAAAGAGCTCCTGGAGAATGTCCTCACCCCGAGCAATTCCAACAGACTGAACCTCCCAAAAGGTGGGGCTTTGTTTCTTTTAAAATCTGAAGTGAAAGGCAAAATGTGATTTTTCTAAAATTGCTGAATACCTGAAATAAAAGGCAAGTCCTCATCTTTCTCCTCCTTCCAGCTGCTTCCCTGCCCGCGTGCCTTTGGAAGAGGATTCTCCCTGCTGGCTCTGTGCCCTTCTCTCCACGCCAGGACCAGCACACAGCCCAAGCACTCCCTAAGTGCCAAGTTTTTCCCACTACTCATGAACAGCTGGAGATGTGGTGGAGCTCAAAAGCCCAAGTTTCACGTGCTGTTCCCTTTGGAAATCCCTGAAGTTCTGCGGGGGTTGCAATCCATTGGAGCTTGACCTGCGGCTGCAGGGTGGATTCAGCAGCTGCTTTGCAGCTTCCCAGCAAAGAGAGACCTGCTCACCTCTCCCCAAACAAGCTGATGGTTTGGCAGCTTCCCCAATTTCCCATCACACACTTGCTCCACACGGACAGATGTCTCCAAAACCCCCACTGCTCTTCCCGCAGCTCTGGATGAGCGAGGTCGGGTCAAACAGCCCCAGCATGAGCAGACACAGAGGAGGAAACGCAGGAAAAACTGACTCCTGCCTTCAGCTTCGCTTGGAATAAAGAATGGGATGTGTCCAGCCCTAAAAAACACTCCTGAAAATTAACTTATCAACAGCTCAGGACCCACTGGGGCTCCCTGTTCGAGCTGCCCTGTAGCCAAGGCCAGGGCCAGGAGCAGGATGTTACCAAGGAAAAGCATCTTTGGGATGTTACCAAGGAAAAGCATCTTTGGGATGTTACCAAGGAAAAGCATCTTTGGGATGTTACCAAGGAAAAGCATCTTCAGGGCCCTTGAAACATTTAAATAACACAGAAGTTACAGCCTCAAAAAATAGCCATGAATTCTCCAAAGCTGCTCAGGGTGATGCAGGTGGGTAAACACACGAGTAGAACTATTTTTTAGCAAGACTGAAGATTGGTTTCTTCATGATTGAAAGTTTGCAGTTCCTAGAGGCATCACAGGGAGCTTTTAGTGTATTTTAGACAATAAAAAACAGGCTGAAAAGTCCAATTTTCTGGTCACTTCATACACACTCATTACACACACAGAGCTCTGGCTGTCAGTGCAGCTCTGAGTGGGAAAAGAGAATATGCAAATAAAGAGCACACATTAAACACTGCAATTTGGAACAGAGAATCCTACAGGAGCCACATTTTCATTTCCCCATCCTTCCCTCAGGTAATAATTGCTTTAAGCCATTGAACTGCAAGCTTAAATTACGATTAGTGAGCCCCAGCTAAGCTTTTAGGACTCTGTGGTATCACATTGCATTCCATCCCCTCGCTCCAGCGTTCCAGTTTAGCTGCTCAAACACCCAGCAGCTGATCCACCAAGGAGAGCTCCCAAATTTCCAGAAGCAACTGCAGGAATGTCTCCAGTCAAACACTGTGCAGGAGTTTTTAATCACTTGCTAAGCACTACTAAAAATAAGCTGTGGAGGAAGGCTCAGGGCTGTCCCAAGAACAGACACACAGTCTGATTGCTCAGGTACCATTTTTTGTCAAGGAATTTACCTCCAAATCTGTGAAAGAACTTAAGAATGTTAAACTAAAAAAGGAATTAAGTTGTTGAGTTAATTCCAGAAATGCAGGCTGGGCTCTGGCTAAGCCACAGCTGAAGCAGCAAACAGCAAGGTGAAGGCAACTCAATTACATTGTCTTAAATTTCCTCTTCTCCTTCCCTTCTTTTGCAGCTTTTGAACTCTGCCTTCCCCAAGGGAAGCTACAAAACAGACTCCAGCTCTGGAATAAAGTGTATCCCATAGAGAGCACCTGGATTTTGGATACGGGCAGGCTGTGCCCTCCTCCCCTCTCTACCAGTTACTGTTTACACATAAGATATCACAGCCCTAAATCAGCTCCTGTCCCCACAGCACCTCCCTGTTCCTAAATGCTGGGCTGGGATCCTCAGGCTGGTCCTCAGCAGATGTTTTCCAATAAAAGCAGGAAGACAAGTCCCTCTGCCACATCAGCAGTTCTACATCTGCTAACAAAGTTTAGTTGGCTTTTTTACCCCCCCCAACATCTGTGAAACAGAAATATTGAATTTGGAGGATTACTCAGCAACAGGAACACTGACCACCCCAAAACCCACTTCCAAGGATACACAGTGGGACTGGAAAACAGCACACTTGGATACTCCAGCTAATCTTCAACGTTACCTGAGGCTGTGTGGGTTAAAACACTGACACGTGAACACTTGTTTGCTTTAATAATGGGTTTTATTCATCTTCTGAACCTGTTAAATGTCAGCCTGCAGCACAACCAGCATTAAAACTTAATGGGCCTCTTTTATTTTAATGCTCAAGGACTAAGTTATACAAGAAATTCCTGTTCTCCACTTCCAAGGTGGAATTAATACCTGGATCTCCTGGCTATATAACAATAAAATCCATGTTCCACTCAGCCTTGCTAAGCAAGACTTCAACTTGTGTTTCTTGGAAGAAGCAAAGGCTCCAACACTTGTGAGGTTTTGAGTGTTGGGGAAGAAAACCACCAAAAATAGCAATTTGCTTTCCCTTGGAAAATCCACACTCGAATGTCTCGGGAAGTCAGAGCAGGATCCAACCCCTGGAGCAGCAGTGGGGGCTCAGCTGCTGGAACAGCACAGGTGAGAACACACAGGTACAGCGGGTTTGGGGGATTTGGGGACAGGGCAGGACACATCCCACCCACCCCCCCGGCAGCCTGGGGGTCTGGGAGCAGCTCTGCACTCCCCCAAAACGATGGGGTTCTTTTTTGGGGTGTGTTATCCTGGCTCACCCTTGGGAGCTCATCCTGGGGTGCGGAGAGGCCTGGGGGGGACCCCTGGGGTGACACCCCCTCTCTACAGAAGGGGACAGGACACAGATGACCTGCCCCCTCCCCCAGTAACTGAGGTGGGAACCCAGATATCCTGCACCCCAGTTGTCACAGAAACCCAGGGGTCCTGTCCCCACAAAAAAGGGGAACCCAGGAGTCCTGTCCCCTCAAAAAAGAAGGAACCCAGGAGTCCTGCCCCCCATAAAAGAGGGAACCCAGGAGTCCTGTCCCCCAAAAAAGAGGGAACCCAGGAGTCCTGCCCCTTCCCAAAAGGGGGAATCCAGGGGTCCTGCCCCACAAAAAACAGGGAACACAGACGTCCTGCCCCCTCCAAAATGGGGGAACCCAGAGGTCCTACTCCCTCCAAAAAACGGGGAACACAGAGGTCCTGCCCCCTCCAAAATGGGGGAACCCAGGGGTCCTGACCCCCTCACCCCCACCCAAAGGGGAGCTCAGGCACCTTCCTCCAGTCCCCACAGAGGCTCAGCCGTCCTGGGCCCCAGAAAGGGGGAGCCCTCCAACAGAGGCCCAGGTGTCTTGCCCCCCATAAAACAGGAAGCCCAAGAGTCCTGCTCCCTGTAATAAAGGCCCAGGCATCGTGTCCCCCCTCCCCAAAGGACAACCCAGGCCTCCTGCCTCCTAGCTGCCATCGAAACAGAGGCGTCCCGTCCCTCCCCCATATGGGAAACCTAAGCATCCTGTCCCGCCCCAAAACAGCCCCCTCGCAAAAGGGACAACCCGTCCGTCCTGCCCCTCTTCAAAAGAGGAACCCAGGGGTCCTGCCCCCTCCTCAAACACAGGCCCAGCCCTCCCGCCTCCACCCCCCAAAAGGGACCTGCCCAAGAGTCCCGTTCGGCCAGGAAAGGCCCGGGTACGGGGTGGAACCCAGGCCTCCTGCCTCCCAGTTGCCATGGAAACACGGGCGTCCTATCCCCTTCCCCAGAAAAGATCCTGGGGGCCTTTCCTCCCCAAAAGAGGCCCAGGCCTCACGCCCCCCCCAGAAGGAGTAAACCAGCTGTCCTGTCCCACTCCCCAGTAAAGACCCGGGCGTCCTGCCCCCTCTCGCAGGGGGAACCCAGGGTCCTGCCCCCCCACAACGAGGGAGCCCACCCGTCCTGCCCCCTCCCCAAACGCAGGCCCAGCCGCTCTGCCACCCCCCAGAAGGACCCCAGGCCTCACGCCCCCCTCAAAACGGGCGAGCCCACCCGCCGTAACCCCCCCACCCCCTGCCCCCCACACACCATCACCCCGACACTCAGCGGCCCGTGCCCCCCTCACACCCCTCGCGGCCGGGCCGGGCGCCCGCGCTCACCCGTTCTTGAGGTCCACCTCGAGGATCTTGCCGTAGCCCTTGAAGAAGCGCTCCACGTCCCGCTCCCGCGCCTGGTAGCTGAGGCGGCCGATGTAGACCCGCGGCATCGCGGGCGCGGGGCCGGGGCTGGGCCCGGGCGGCGTGAGGGGCCCGGGGCCGGGCGGCCGCCTGACGTCACCGCCGCGCGCGCCCCGCCCCGGCACCGCGCGCGGCTTAAAGCGGCCACGCCGCGCGGTGGGGCCCACCCGGCACACGGCACCGCGGAGTCGGAGAGACACGGGGACAGACACGGGGACAGACACAGAGACAGAGAGACAGAGACACGGGGACACAGGGACAGAGACACGGGGACAGGGACACAGGGACAGAGAGACAGAGACACGGGGACAGACACAGGGACAGACACAGGGACAGACACAGGGACAGAGAGACAGAGAGACAGAGACACGGGGACAGACACAGGGACAGAGAGACAGGGACAGGGACAGAGAGACAGAGACACGGGGACAGACACAGAGACACAGGGACAGGGACACAGGGACAGAGAGACAGAGACGGGGACAGAGACAGAGACACGGGGACAGACACAGGGACAGACACAGGGACACAGGGACACAGGGACACAGGGACAGAGAGACAGAGACAGAGACACGGAGACAGACACAGGGACAGGGACACAGGGACAGAGAGACAGAGACACAGACGGACAGACACAGGGACAGACACAGACGGACAGACACAGGGACAGAGAGACAGAGACACAGGGACAGACAGGACAGATACAGGGACAGAGAGACAAAGACACAGGGACAGATACAGGGACACGGGGACACAGGGACAGAGAGACAGAGACACAGGGACAGACACGCAGACACAGGGAAACAGAGACAGACACAGAGACAGAGAGACACAGACACAGAGATACAGTCACGGACACAGGGACAGTCACAGAACCACAGACAGAGAGTCACAGAATCACAGGAACAACCGGGTTGGAAAAGACCTCCAAGATCATCCAGTCCAACCTGTGACCCAACGCCACCTCGTCACCCATCCCCACACTCAGGGTGCTCAGGGGTCCCCCCAAGGTGTCCCCCACCTGTGGCCAGACTTGGCTGTTCCTCACTCCCTCTGATGAGCAACAACATCCCTCTTGCTGATCCCTAAATGTCATTTCTGGGGACTTATTTTTATCATTTGGGTTGACACATCAGATGCCGAAATCACACCAGATCCCAGCAGAGTCTCTGGGAACATTCCAGCATTAGCAGCCACCCCCCTAAAATAACCCCACAATCACCCCCAAAAACATTAATACTGTGTAGGTGCAACACCAGCAGCTGGATTTCCAACCACGATCCCGCCCATTTAACAAGCAGAATTAAATCTAATTATTGATTCCTTCGTGCCCTGGTGTGGGAGGGAGCGGTGGGAACATTTTGTGAGAGAGTTCTCTAAAGCTCGTAGGGTTTTATCACAGAGCCCAATAAACAAGGGGGATAAAAACCTTGCATTAATTTTTCTGGTTTATGTCATGTTTAATGGACCTCATAACAATTTCAAAGTCCTTTTTGTGCTTTATTTTCCCCATTTTATCCATTGATCAGGAAGTGCTGGGGCATGGGATGTGCCTCTGCCTCCAATACTGGTGGGGAGAATGGAAATGCAAAATATTGGGGGGGTTTATTGGGAATATTGGGGGGGTTGTTGGGAATGGGGGAGCAGAGGGGAGGTGCTGGCATGGAGTTTATCACAGGGAACACCTGGTGGGCTGCTCTGTCTGCTCTGCTCTAAGGGAGGTCTTGGGTGTGAGGGGTTATAGGGAGGATAAAATGTTTTTTGATGTGTCCATTTAGGTCCAACACAGCTGTGGGGTTTAACTTCAGAGTGATTTGCTCCTCCCAATGCACACACAGTTGTACAGGAGTCCCCTCCAACTCTGATCAACATCCCTGCCCCCAGGACCCAAAAAATTCCCCAAAATGAAGGTACAACTTCCTGGGTCTTCCCTCACCTCTCCCTGTACATGGGAATGACAGTGCCCAGCTCCCAGTCAGGAGGGACCTCCCCACACCCCCAGGACTTTGGCAGATGATGGAGGGGGGGCCCTGCCATAACCCCCCTCATCAGGACTTTGGGATGAGTCCCATCAGGCCCCACAGACTCAGAACCTGCAGCTGACACAAGAGGTCCCTCACAATTTCACATCCCCAAACAATTCCACAGTCGTGGTCCTCTGACTCGGAGGAGCAGGTTGGGAACTCGACACAAGGTGGGAGGACCCCAGTGAGGTCCCTGGGCTGGGCTCTGAAGGTTCTGTGGCAAAGAAAATCCAAGGAACCCAACCAAGGGAGGGGTGGGGGTTATTTCCATTGCAAGGTGTGTTTGGGTTCATCCTACAGAGCAGCACAGAGAGCCTGCTGAGAGCTGAGAGCATCGCCTGGATATGGGGACAAACCACAGCAGAAGGAGCAGTGTGGACATCACAGAGCAGAGGTTATTCCATAGGAATTCCACACAGGCATTTCTGCACAGGGGAGAAGGTGCCCAAGTGAAAAACTTCATGTCTGGGACACTTGGATGTCCAACACTGTCACCTTCCCACCCCTCCCTGGGCACTGCTCCTTGGGGCACAGGGACACAGCACTGCCCTAGCAGGACATTCCACATGAAAACACAGCTGGAATTGTCTCTGGGCTCCAACCAGCTCCCTGGGAAATCAGGTCTTTGGGGCTACTTCTGTGTCTCCCACCTCCTGCTGCCAGGAGAGGGGCACCACACTGTGATGTCACCGTGATGGAACACAGGCTGGAGAACTTCCCAGGCAGCTGGAACCACAGAACTTCATCAGGCTGGTTGGAGGCAGCCAAGCTGAGGAAAAAGAAGTTAAAATGGAGATGTCTTCACCAGAGACATCCTGTGCTCCCAGCCCAGAGGAGCCAGCCTGGTGGGTGGCTCAAGCTTCTCATCCAGGAGATGACACGGGACTGTCCTGGGATGCTCCCACAGACAAAGTCGCCCTTCAGGATTGGCAAGATGAACCCTGGGACCCCAAGGTGAAATTTTGTTCCTTGAAGATCTCTGTCAACACCAAACCTTCGGATGACTCCTTCCTGGAGACGCTCTGGGAGATCCTCAGCAGCCAGAGCTTCGAGTCCATCTGGTGGGGCAACGACGGGAACTGCATCGTGATCGGAGAGAAGCTCTTCAGGAAGGAAGTGCTGGGGAGGAGGGGGCCGAGGAAGATCTTTGAGACAGAGTCCATGAGAGGCTTCCTTCTCCAACTCATGTTCCATGGATTCCGCAGGATGGAAGGGGACTCTCCCCTGCTGACCTCCATGGAGGAGCTGAGAGCAGTAGCAGCAGCTGGGTCTGAGCTGGGCAAGGTAGGTCAGCTCCTCCCCACACAAAGATCCCTCAGGACATTTTGGGGGAGGTTCATGTTCGGATAAAATCAGCCTTGACAAGGCCAGAAGTGGGGATGGGAACAAACAGTTTTGTCTCCACATCAGTGTTATTCCCAACATGTCCATTCCACGCTGCGGCGCCTGAAAACTTGTGGGGTTTGGGTTTCTCCAGGGGTTTTTTGGCCTTTGAAGACCCTACACTTCTCTGCTGCCAAATGCCCAAAACACAAGGGTGGTTGTGACCTAACAAAACTCTGTCCCAACACTTTACTCAGATGAAACCTGATGTTTAAAATGCCCCAGGGAATCCTCTAAACACCCTTTTGTCCTTGGGATCTCCCTCGGATCTCTTCCTCCCTCCTTGCAATGATGGCAACCAACTCCTCTCCTTTGCCTTTTGCAGCTCCTGTTCTACTCCAACCCCCATTTCACAAGGGATGACCCCTCCTGCCATCGGAGGGGCGTGGAGAGTGCTGGGGAAAGCCTGATCCCCCCAGCCGTGTCCCCGCCGGCCACCGGCAAGAAGGCAGAGCTCCCATGGAAAAGATGGTGGGATGTTCAGCTGGCAGCAGGGGCAGAGGAGGAAGAAGAGGATGATGACACCCAGACACCCACGAGCACCAGCCCTGAGCCAGGGGCAGGCACCCCCACCCCGCTGGGCAGTGCCAGACCCTCCCCACCAAAACGGCCCCGCAGGCGCAGCCCCGCCGGCATCCAGGAGGCAGCTCCTGCTCCAGCCACGGCTTCACCGCCCCGGCTCACCCCTCCTGCCCCAAACAGGCCCCTGGCAGTGCCCACACTCCCGTCTGGGCAGCCAAATCCAGGTTTCACGCGGGTGCCTGGGGCTGGACTGGCTCCGCTCTGCGCTCTGGGGTTTGGGATGGACAGTGTGGGGTCACCACCCAGCCACACTCCAGCCCACAGCCACTGCCCCACCTGCTCCTGCGGGGGGAACAGTGGGGCCAGACCTCAGCAGGGGCAGGACTGGGAAGAGCAGAGGCCGTAGGGAGCTGTGGGGCCATAGGGGTAGAAATGCAGCAGGACAGGAGGAAGCAGGAACACGTTGTTGGTTGTTTTCGGTAATAAATTGTTTCATTTTGCTGTGTCCATCCTCTGCAGTGTCACAGTCACTGTCCCACACCCGGGCAGGGGGGCCTTCAGGGATGCCAAGGGTCTGGCTCCAGCTGGGATGGGCCAAAGGCTCCAGCACTCACAGTGCCCTTGACAAAATCCAGCAGATCTCAGGGCTCCTCCAGGAGCTGCAGCAGCACCAGGGTCACTCCAACCACAGCAACACCTCAGTGCTTTGGGGAGTCTGTGCCCCTTCCCCAGCTTGGGGGCAGGGGGGCTGCAAGGAAGCAACTTGGGCTTTTCCTGCCCATCCCACCTGGGATAACTACAGCAGTGCAGGAGGCAGCAGTGCAGCTCCCTCAGCTCCAAAAATATACAGAAGGGGGAACTGCTGCTCTTTTGACACCCTGAGCTGATTGAGCCACTGTTTGGGCTCCCAAACTCACCCCAGCTAAGGTGAGATGCAGCCTCCCTCCAGCAGCACTTCCACACAAAGCTGCAGAGGCTTTGAGAGCTTTCAGTGGCCACCCACAAGTTAAAAAGCAAAGGAAAAAAGAAAATCCATGGATCTGGAGGATTTTCCCCCCCCAAGTCTGTGGACAAGAAGCGGGGCTGTGCTGGAGCACGACAGGGCTCCAGGAGCTGCGGGTCAGAGGAGGAGGATCTGCTTGGAGGACACAAAGGGCTTCATGGAGGCCTCCAGGGCTGCCCTGTAGTCCTGGAGCGGGACCTCGGTGCTGGCGGGCGCGGTGAGCTGTCCCCTCTGGATCAGCTGGCACAGGGTGTCCATCATCCCAGCCACGCTCTCCTGGTCTGCACGGGGAGGGAAGGAGGGAGCTGTCACTGTGCTGTGCCAGCACCATCCTGGGAAACACCCACTCAAAGCCATACAGGGGCCTGGGTGTGATGTGCCCCCAGCTCGGGCACGTGGGATGAGGGAAGAGGCCCTGGGGTGGTGACAGGGCACAGTCCCTGCCCGAGCCAGGTGTTTCAGTGCCCTGGGGATGAGCAGCACTCGTGACACGAGTGAGAGTGAGGAACACGGTGCCAGTGGGGTGGTTTGGGAGCCGCTCCCGTGCCCACCCTCAGCCCCCCACCCCGGCTCACCCTGCGCGTGGTCCTTCCGCCACTGGGTCATCCAGAACCCGCGGAGCCGCACGTCCCGGAAGATGAAGGCACTCTGTGGAGAGGGAACGTGCACCCAGTGACACCCCTGGGTCCTCTCACACACCCAGGGACACCTGGGGGTCCCCACACACACCCAGGGACAGCCCTGTGTCCCCTCACACACCCAGGGAGACCCACCTGCCCCTTGTGCACCCTGTGTCCTCCCACACATGCAGTGACACCCGTGTGTCCCCCCCACACCCAGCGACACCCCTGTGCTGCCTCCCATCCTGACAGCAGTGGGAGGTGGCAGTGAGGCCCCTCACCCCCTCGTTAGTGCTCCCATTTGTGACTCAGGACACAGTGGGATGTGGAGATGGGACTCCAGTGTGGGGTCAGGGTGGGTTTGATCCTCGGCATCCGTGGGGCCGTTTCCCCACTGGGAATTCACAGCAGCCCAAACACACCCTGAATAAAGCCATGAGACCAGCAGTGGGATTAAAGGCAGTTTGGCCTTTCAGGAGCCCATCAGTTAAATAAAAAGAAGGCTGGAGGCTCTCAGTCTCGATCAGGGTGAGCTGAGCTCCCACAGTGTCGAGCAGGAGCCGAGGGGACATCACACTGGATGTGCCCCCAGGGAAATGAAGAGCATCTCCAGTACTCACCACAGGCACCATAACAGGCTGCTTTGCCATCCCCCCGTAGGTGACCATGGTCCCTTTGGGCCTGCAGCAGGAACAGACTGGGTTATGTGGCCCCCAAAGCGCAGCTCTGCCGTTCCCACCTCCCCCTCTGCCAGCCCCAACCCCACTGCTGCACCCCAGGGCTGTCCTCGCACCAAGGGCTCCCCCAGTTACCCCTCAGACCCCGCTTTCCAGGCTCTCCTCTTGCTTCCATGCACCAACAGCTGAATTTGAAGCTCAGTGCACCAGTTGTACCCAGCCAGGACGTGGGGGACCTTCATAACTGGACCTCAGCTGCTCCCAGCTACCGGCAGCGTGAGACACGCAGCAATGAGGGGTTAACTTTACATCACTGTTGTCATGCAAAACCACTTTTCCACTCATCTTCCCTCTATGAAAGTTCCACAGACTCTGGAGCAGGACCCTCTGGTGCAGGTTTCTGTCCCCGAGCCAAACTTACTGCAGGTGCCGCAGCATCTCCGTGGTGCTTTTGCCTCCGACGCAGTTCAGGGCGAGCCGGGGCTTGGGGGTGCTCTGCAAGAGGTTAGGAAAAAAGATCCCAAATTTTAGGGCTCCTTTTTTAGGGTGGGACCATGGTTCTTGAGGGAGCAACTGCCCTAACCTCAACAGTTACTTAGGGGCAGTTGAGAGCTGTGGAGTCAAAACCTATCACAGAATCAAGGAATGGTTTGGGTCTGAAGGGACTCTAAAGCCCCTCCAGTTCAATCCCCCTGCCATGGGCAGGGACACCTTCCACTTGGTTGCTCCAAGCCCTGTCCAATCAGACCTAAAATCTATGATCCTGCCCTTGTGGAAGCAGCAAAATTCCTCAACTTCTGGGGCTAAATCCTGATCTAGAGGGAAATTTGTCCTTCCCACCATCCCTGCAGCTTTCCCTGCAGTGCTGAACGCAGTGATGGCCCTGGACCATCTCTCTCCATTGGGATCAGCATTGAGGTACCTTAAATATCTCTTTCATCTCTGGCTTTCTCAGCATCTCCTCTGTGACAACGTGGTCTGCACCCAGGGCCATCAGCCTCTCCACCAGCTGTGGGAGATCAGGTCTGGGGGAGGGAAAAAGGAAGGGAAAAAAAGAGGACCTGATGAACCAGGAGGCAGAGTGTCACCTTCTCCTTCCTCCTGCTCATTCCTCTGTCACTTGGGGACAACGGGGCAGAGGCTGGAGGACACCTTGGAGGAGCAAAGAGGAGATGGGCAGGATGGGTGGGATGGGTGGAAGGGGCAGGATGACCAACTCCAGCTCCGAAAACCTCCAGCCGAGGGTTAACTTTCTCCGCTCATCTTCCCTCTCCAGAAGTTCAAAGGACTCTGGAGCAGGACCCTCCAGCGCTGGTTTCTGTCCCCAAGCCTGTGCCCAAACCACCACCCAGCCCAACTTTTCCTGCCCAGGGGACCCACCTGTCCCTCACCACGTTGATGGTCTTGACGCCGGAGGCTCTGGCGATCTGGATGACGGCCTGGCCCACCCCGCTGTTGGCAGCGTTCTGGATGACGGAGTCACCTGGATGGGAACAAATCCCAATTTTCATCGCAGAAGAGGCTGGAAAATCCCCCCAGAATTCCTTCTGCTTGGCAGAAGGCTTACCAGGTGCCAGGGTCTCAAAGTCAGTCAACATCCGTAGCGCTGTGCAGGGGTTGACGCTCAGAGTGGCCGCGCAGAGCACGGGGATGTCACCGGGCACCTTCAGCAGCTTCTCCTCAGGGAACACCCCTCGTGTCCTCCACGTCCCTGGGTTCCAGCAGCAGAGCCACAGGAAGGTGGGAAAGGAAAGGAAAAGGAAAAGGAAAGGTCATGAGACCTTAATTCACACCGTTGGCTTAATGCCAGTCGCGGCAGCATCGCCACGCCGGGCACCTGCTAAACCCTGGAGAGGGAATTAGGGAATAATTTCCCACATGGGTACAGCCAAAACAGTGGATGGATCCCCAGATTTATCACCCAGCAAAGCCTATTCATTTCCCAGGGGGATAATGGGACTGGGGCTCCCCAGGCACAAGGAGTGTGCAGAGATAATGGAAATACTCTCCATCCTAGGAATGAGCCCATATATTCAAAGCCAATTTAGGCAGCTTTACTCCCTCTACACTTAAATCCAATTTAACCCTCTATCATCTATTTACAGGTTTTTTATGTTTAAAAATATCCCATTTGGCTCTTAACTCGATCTCTTTCCTTCTTCCATTAAGCAAAAAAAGCCTTTTAAGAAGAAATAGGCAAAGAACAAGCTGTTACACTAAACCAGAAACAACACATTTCAGGCCATTGGCATTTTGGAGGAGCATGGGAGGCATTTGTTGGGAAATGAATTCCCACACTTTCCCAGCAGAGCACTATTAAGGAGCAAACTGCAGTGAGGTGTCCCCACAACCTTGCCCAGGTGAGATGTTTTATCCCAGGCCTTTGGGGAAGCTCTCAGTGGATGGGACAAAACGTGGCTGTTTCCAGGAAAACACGGATTGCTGCAATGCTTTATAATGGCACAGAAGCCTCATAAAGGGTCTATGCTACAGAAAAGAAGATTATTTCTAAATTTAAATTTAGTATAAGCAATGGCATTGCCACTGCTCCTATTCCAGGTGCTCCAGGCTTTTGCATTGTAAGGGGTTCCTGTGAATAGCAGCCCCTTCCCTGGAGCTGCCCTGGAGGATGAGCAGCATCACTTGCTGGGGCTGTGGAGCAGGAACGGAGCTTGTTTTATAAAAAAAACCACATTAAAATAAAATAGGTGGCGAAAATATAATTTAAATCAAGATATAAACAGGTAAGAGACAACTCCAGCAGTTATCTGACTGTCTGAAACAATCCAGCTCAATATAATTATGATTTAGCTCATACGGCACTAAATGGGTTCCAACTGCTGCTCCCCTCACCCAAGAGTCCCTAAAAGGGCTTTTTTTCCCCTTTTTGAGTCCTGCCTCATTAGATGTGATGGCTGTAAGTGGAGGGACACGGGGCTCTACTCCCCCCCAGCAAAGACAGTGCTTTGGAGGGCTGTGATTTTGCTGCAGGACCCCCAAAATCCCCCCACCAGCTCACACAGCAGCACGACCGTGGCTTTGCTCTCTGGGAAAGCTTGGGCAGCTCCCAGCAGGCTCCAGCATGCCAAAAATCCTTGGAGAAGACGCTCTGCAGGTGAGGGATGAGTGAGGAGTCGGGGGCACGCTCACCAAGGCCGGTGTCCGCCGGGATGACCCAGTCCCCGGGTTTCAGAGCCGACACCCGACTCCCGACCTCCAGCACCTCCCCGACACCTTCGTTCCCTCCCACGGCCGGCAGAGGGGACAGGATGGCGTAGGTCCCTGTTGGGAAGCAGGAGGTGAGCTGGAGACCCCATCACACTCGATATTCCCATGCCATGAGCCACCTCCAAAACCTCTGAGACATCAGAGCTGGACTTTGGCACCCCAAACATTCCCATCCCAGGGGTCATTTCCAAACCCTCCAAGACATCCAGCGTTTGACACCCCAAACATTCCCATCCCAGGGGCCATTTCCAAACCCTCCAAGACATCCAGTGTTTGACACCCCAAACATTCCCATCCCAGGGGCCATTTCCAAACCCTCCAAGACATTGGAGTTGGACTTTGATACCCCAGCATTCCCACCCCAGGGGCCATTTCCAAACCCTCCAAGACACTGGAGTTGGATTTTGATACCCCAACATTCCCATCCCAGGGGCCATTTCCAAACCCTCCAAGACAGGAGCTGGACTTGGATACCCGAGACATCCCCATGCCAGGAGCCATTTCCAAACCCTCCAAGACATCCAGTGTTTGACACCCCAAACATTCCCATCCCAGGGGCCATTTCCAAACCCTCCAAGACAGGAGATATCCCCATGCCAGGAGCCATTTCCAAACCCTCCAAGACATCCAGTGACATTCCCATCCCAGGGCCATTTCCAAACAAGACCTGGACAAGACATTCCCATCCCAGGGGCCATTTCCAAACCCTCCAAGACATTGGAGTTGGACTTTGATACCCCAGACATTCCCATCCCAAGGGCCATCTCCAAACCTTCCAAGACAGGAGCTGCACTTTGCTGGTCTTTGTGGGTCCCTTCCAGCTCAGAATATTCTGTGATTCTGAGCACCCCACAAGACTCAATATGCAAAGTATTGATCCAACACACACCTTGGATCATGTTGATGTCAGCGGGATTGATGGGAGCCGCCAACATCTTGACGTGGACATCAGAGTCTCCCAGGTTGGGCACCTCCAGATCCTTCAGTCTGAACAGGGGGACACAAAGGAAAAGGGCATTAAGACCAGCCTGGTGATGTGTTTTGTGCTGGGGTTGAAGGTGGAAGGTGATTATATCACCTCCACACACTTAAATTAGCAGCACTGCCTTCCCCATCCCATTAAAAAACTGGATTTATATCAGACAAACGGACAGGTTTTTGGTGGAGGCTACTAAAAGCCAACCACCCAACACAACCCTGTGTCACCAGGCCAAGTGACGCTCACTAATTTTAACAAATTCAGTAGATTGTGTAAAAACCCACAGTTTCAACCAACGGGGGATTTTATGGCTTGTCCTGCCCAGTTTGAGCCTTACAGGAACTGGGATGTTTTCAGAAATCTGTGAAAAAAGGAGAAGTCAGGAAGCACGAGACTGGCCTTGCAGAAGAAATGGGGTGATGGCAGCAAATATCAGTGGTGAAAAGCACTGTTACACAATTTTGGAAAAGCAAAAGTCCTTCCCCAAAAAATCAGGGGGTTGGGTGTCTGGATGTACCCAGATAATGCACTGGCATTTCTAGGGGTGACCTGAGCTGGTGCAAGCAGGGCAGCAAGGCCTCGAGGTCTCCCCCTCTGAGAAAAAGGCCTAAAATCCACCAAAATGTGACTTTCTCCTTCCAAGGTTCTTTGGCTCATGATAACACCAAGCACCAGCTGCTGAACCCAAAAAACACTCATGACCAGCTTGGTCCCTAAACTGGGACCTCAAAGAGAATCCCCATGGATGGGATGCAACCCAGGATGAATTTGGGGTGCAGCACTACTGAGGGCTCGGACCTCCCCATCATACCCCAAATTAGGCAGGAATGGGGAAGGAGCAGCAGCAGGTCGGTGGGGGACAAGGGGACCCCCTCAGCATCTGCCTGTGAGACCATGGGGGCACCCCAGGGTCCCCCCGTGTGCTCAGGAGCCTCTGGGCACCCTTGGCACTGCCATGGGGGTTCCACAGGGAGCTGCAACCCCTCCCCTGGGGTGAGTGACCCCCAACCCTGTGCACTGCACCCCCAAAGCAGCCCTCCAACAACCCCAGACCTCACCTGCAACCCCACCCCACCCCGCACCCCTCTGCCAGCCCCCACCCCAGCCTTGGCCCTACCCCCGCCCCCCCCTCAATACAATGGCCCCCAAATTCACCCCCACCCCACTCCTGCACCCACCCTGCAATGCACCCCAACAGGGCCCTCCCTGCACCTCCAGTGACGCCCCCATTCCTGTACCTCATCACGATCCACCCCAATACAGCTCCCCCTGCACCCCCACTGTCCCCCCGCTCCTGCACCGCACTACAATCCACCCCAGTACAACCCCCCTGCACCCCCACCCCATTCCCGCACCCCATTACAGTGCACTCCAGTACAGCCCCCTCTGCACTTCAATACCCCCCACCCTATTCCTGCACCCCCCTGCAATGCACCCCAATACACCCCCGCTGTCCCCCCTATTCCTGCACCCCAATACAGCCCCTACACCCCCGCTGTCCCCCCTATTCCTGCACCCCAATACAGCCCCTACACCCCCGCTGTCCCCCCTATTCCTGCACCCCAATACAGCTCCTCCTGCACCCCCAATGTGCCCCCTCTTACTGCACCACGCTCGGGGGCTCCCCGTGCCGCTCATAGACCAGCCCGCGGGGGGCGGACCCCGCCGAGGCCGATCGAGCCCGAACTGGGGGGGTCCGAACTGGGGGGCTCCGCGCCCCCCGCAGCACCCGCGCTGCCGCCCGCTGCATTCGGCTCCGCTCGGCCCCGCTCGGCCCCGCTCGGCTCCGCTCGGCCCCGCTCGGCCCCGCTCGGCTCTCCCCGGTGACACCGCCAGGGCAGTCCCGCCCCCCCGGGTCGGCCCCGCCCACTCCCGCCTTAAGGCGGCCCGGCCACCCCTGCGATGAGTGGGTGGGGGCTCAGCGAGGTCGTCCCGGCTGGTTGGTTGTTTCCCGGCTTAGAACGCTTCCATCAACGCAGTCTCAGAACAATCCTAAACATCCACTGGTCAGATGATGTGACCAACACATCTGTTCTAGAACAAGCAGCAGTCACAGGTATTGAGGCCATGTTGCTGAGAACACAGCTGTGCTGGGCAGGGCACGTCTCCAGGATGAAGGACCAACCACTGCCTCCCTAAGATCTTGCTTTAGGGTGAACTTGCCACCGGCTGCTGCAAGAGAGGAGCCCCAAAGAGGAGATACAAGAACTCCCTGAAACAACATCTCAGCCTTGGCCACATTGATCACCAGAACTGGTCTACTCTGGCCTCCAATCGGGAGGCCTGGAGACACACCATCCATAACGCTGCTGATACCTTTGAGAACGCAGCAGGATCACCCTTGAGGAGAAAGGACAACGCAGAAAGGATCGTGTCTTGCTGAATACACCACCTAAGGAGTCTTTCTGCTGTGCCTTTTGCAATCGGACATGTCTCTCTCGTATTGGCCTTTTCAGCCACCAACGCACTTGTAACAAACGTGGGTAGAGCCTTCCCAAATCTCCGTTCGCGCAGCCCGGCCACGATGATGATGTTTCCCAGCTGGTTGTCCCAACGCTCCTCCTAAAATCGTCAACTGTGCCAATGTCAGCGCAGCCAAGCTCCTTGTGCCAGCCCAGAAGCCTCGGCGGGTGGGCACAGGAGCATCCTGCTACATCCGTGTGATCGCAGGACCCTGGAATTATTTAGCTTGGAAAAGACCTCTAAGATTGTTGTTTTGAGCTCTCTCGCCTGAGCGGCACCACAGTGACACTCGCTGTGATTTGCTGTGATTTTTATCCCTAAAAACCTGTTGACGGCAGAGATTTTTATCCCTTGGTTTAGGAGGAGCAGTTGAGCCCAGCAGGTTAAGCCCGACCCCAGGAGTTAAGCCCGACCTCAGGAACCTCGTGTGGGCTCTGCTCAACTGCAGCTCTCCCAGCACTTCATCAACATCCCATCCCTGGAAGCTGGAGCAATCAAGGCCAGGTTGGAGCAACCTGGGTTAGTGGAAGGTGTCCTTGCCTGTGGCAGGGGGTGGAAGTGGATGAGCTTTCAGGCCTTTCCAAGCCAAACCATTCTGTGTTTTAGGGAGAAAAGCCCCTTTTCTCCGATTTATTTCCAGCCACCCTATCTGGGACGAATGCACCCACCACAAGCAGGGAGAGCTGCAGGGAAATGTTCATCAGATGATTATTTAAAACAACAGATGCCTGACACAAGTGGAGAGGAAAAAAATCTCTGAGAGTAATTTAATTCAATGTTTTGTATAATTATCTTGAAGGAAAGGTCTCATTTATTCTTCCAATTAAAGCTGATGAGATTGGAGGGGGAGAAGGGAAGCGGAGCCTCCTGCCTTCCCCATCGACCTGTCACAGCAGAACAAACAGCAGGGCTTAAAAATGATTCCTCACGTGAGACTGGACTTCTCTGGATGCTGGGAGCAGCCCGTATGTGAATCTGGGTTTGCTCAGCACAGTCTGTGGAATTAGCAGATTCCTTCCTTAACACCATCCCTCCCTATGCCAGCCCTGGAGCTCCACTAGTCCCCACGGCCCAGAGCATTCCAGGGGGTTGAGAACCCCTTGGTGGGACCAGAGGGTGTCCCTGGAGGGCTGGGAGCTCCAAAGGGAAGTGGTCACATCCTGCGCCTCCCAGACTTTGGCATCTGCAGTTTGGGGGATCAATTCTGTCCCCGCTCTACAGCACTAAAAATAGACTTCTCCCACAGTTTAGTGGGATCCTGAGCACATCCATGTCCTCTTACCACCCGAGGAGATGAGGCTGCCTGGGTAATTAAACTGCTGGACTGATTTGAGCTCTGATGGGCCAATGGTGATGTGGGGATGATGGAAGACTTCCTGAGGTGCAGGTTGATAGAGAACTTCTGTCTTCTTTAAGCTGACTTCCAACCCAAAGAGCTCAGCAGTGTGTGGCAAAGGGTTAATCACTAATTAAAGCAGCCAAATGAGAGGCCTCTCCATCCCCTTACAAACGTGTGCCCCCACAAACGGGGGCTTGGCAGACAATTTATGATTATTTTGTTGATGTTTCTCCTGTAACAAGCACAATTTCCGGGTGATTAATGACTACTTCATATCCTGGAATTGCACTTTTTTGTAGGAGAGATGCATGAAAATCCCCTTTGCAGCTGAGGGTTTGGGAGTGGGTGGGGAGAGGAGGAAGAGGAGATGGTTCCTCAGCACTTGGATCTGGCCAGGGGAAGGAGTGATGCTCTGTGCTCCTCCTGCTATTGTTAATGAGCTATAATTTATCATATTATGATTTATGCAGCCACTGATTAATTGGAGTTGCTCATACTCAGTCATGGCCTGAAAGCAGAAGTGCTGCCAATAAGTTTGTGCAGAGCAGGGTGGGAACAAGCACCTGGGTGACACCAGGGTGGCACTTGCTGTGATTTTATCCCTGAAACCTGTTGAGGACAGAGATTTTATCCCCTGGTTTAGGGGGGATAACCCCAGCAGGTTGAGCCCGACCCCAGGAGCACAGTGCTCTCCCAGCACTCAGTCAAGTTAATGTGGAATTATTAATTAACTGCTTATAAAATTGACACACTTTTTAATTAAAGGGAATAATAATCTATTGCCTTTTCGGTGGAGAAGTTGAAAGTGTGCCTGCTTAGCTTAGGAATAATTAGGGAAGCTGAGTCTGGAGAGATCACTGGGAAGGGGTTTTTTGGGGGGGGATTTTGGTGTTACATCTCAGTGGCTGTCCCACGACAGCCAGAGGTGGTCCAAGCCCTGCTGGATCTTCTGGACATTGGGTCAGGATACTGGGCTGGGATCCCAGGGCTGGGATGCACCAACAGGTAAAACAATCTGCAAAATAATTCCCTTTTCCCGGCAGAGAAAGGGGTGCTCAGGATCACCCTGTGGAGGGGCTGCACCGACCCCTTCTCCCTTTTCTTCCTGGTCACTGCAGCCACCATCCTCCTCCTCCTCCTTCTGTGAACAGTGGAGAGTCTTGGGGCCGGGTCCATCCCCACCTCCTGGTTTTTACAAGGCTTAGGGCTGTTATTTTCCCATTTGGAGCCCCGCTCTCCCCAGACCCAGCCCTGCTGGCAGAGCCCCCTGGCTCTGACGTAGATCCCCTTTTATTAGACATGCCTGAACCTTTGAATGAAAAACACATTGTCCTTAAAGACCTGCTTTACATAATCCTTGGCTTATCCCTGAATCCCTCGTTTAACACCTCTGATGGGGGCTGGACAATCCCATAAACTCTTGAATCCTTCACCTTAAAGCCTGTGCTCGATGCTCCCGGCTCTGTGTGGTGGCGAAGGCAGTGGGATGGGATGTCCAAGGAGATTTTATTTCATTTTCTAAGCACACTGACAGCTGTTTCTGGCCTCCCTGTATTGTTTTTGTTTTTTCTTTAATCCTCCTTTAAATTGTTTCATTGTCAGATAACTAAAAAAAAAATGTATGGAAAGAAACAGGACGCTCGGCGGCGAATGGAGAATTGATGAGTTCTGATCCTCTGCCAAGGAGATGAACAAGGAGGATTCAGCTCCAGCCGTAAATAAGGAAGGAGAGGGAGATGCTGAGAGGATCCAGCTGTGCTGGGACATCGTCCTTGCTTGCTCCTTGCTTTTCCCATCCCTGCTTTTTCCTTTGCCTCCAGTCCTCGGGTTGTGCGGTGGAGTTTGTCCATCTCTGGATTCTCAGGGGATTTAATGCAAAAATCATCCTGTTCAGGCATCTTTCGAGCTTGGGACAGTGCAGGAGCCGGGCCTGGGGTCATTGTTTGGGGGTTGATGCAGAACTGAGGTGTGTGTCCAAAGGGAATCATCCAAGTGTGTGTGGGGGGAGCACAGCTGGAGGGGGGAGATGCTGCTTTTGGGGAGATGCTGCTTTTGAGCCCCATGTTGCCCTGATGACACCCAAAGGTGCCATCACCCCCGTGTGACTTTGCAGGGACATCTCTTGAAACAGCTTGAAAAGTTGCCCAGGTGAAGAAAAGCACCAACTCACTGTCTTTTATCCTTTTTAAACCATGTTTTAACTTTTCTTTTTTTCCTCCTGTTGGCTGCAGACCCGAAATGCTCCTACTGGAAACTGTGAGCCTGAACCATCTTAATTTGGGAAAAGAACTGATGGATCAGAGGGTTCTGCTGGTTCCAAAGCCAGTTGGTTTTGTTTGTTCCCGTTAAATGCCCGATGAGCCCTTTTTGTCTCCAACTGCCGAGCGCATCCTTTCTCCAGAGGGGTTTGGAAAACCACCAAACCAGAGCTGCTGATGCTCAGAGGAGGCCAAACAAGAGGGAGGAGAGCTGACACTTGGATGATTTGCCTCCCCCCTCAAAAAAACAAAAACGCTTCTCTGATGCAACGCCAAAGGACGTGGCACAGAGAGTTTTGGTGAAAATTTGCTTGGGTTTAATGCCTTTATTCTGGGTTTTTGTTTTGTTTGTTTGTTTGTGGTTTTTTGGTTTGGTTTGGTTTTTGGTTTGGTGGGTTTCTTTGTTTGTTTGTTTTTAAATTACATTAGTTTTATTTCAAAGTTTAGGGACAGGGAAATCCACTCAGTTGGAATGGCAGCTGGGCTGAATAAGTGCTGAGTGGCTGGACGGACAGACATTCCATGGTACTCTGGAATATTTTTTGGGTGAAAAAGCTGTTTGTAAAAATTCCAGGAGCAAATATGGCTCTCCCAGACATTTCCACATGTGGGGAAACAGAAAAAAACAGAATCCTGTGTCCCCAGTAATGTGATTTTTAACTGTTTTACGTGAAAAAGCTGTCGGATGCCGGGTTAGGAACCACAGGGAAGTGCAGAGCTACTCCTCTATTTCAACCCCACCATCACGGAGGTCTTTGCAGGAGTTAAAAAAGAGACAAAAATGACCCAAAGTGAGATAAATAGGCCCCCAAAAAAGGTGGCTGGAGGGGAAACATTTGGGCTAAACCTACTGGAGTGGCAGCAAAGCAGCTGGTGGGTGCAGTGGGTGCAACGCCAGGTGGGCCTGGAGGTGACACCAATGGTACCAGTGTCCCCACATCTGTCACGCTCCATGGAGGACTGAAATGGGACGTTTTAGTGGGGTGGCAGAGGGGGGGACAAGCAGAGCCCTGATAAGTGTTGGGATTTTAGATTTTGAAGTGGAGCTGCTGCCTCTGGAGGGAGGACCTGGGCATTTGCATCACTCTGAGGAAATCCCTGTAAGATCCCACTGGGGGAATTGATGGCACTGGGAGATCAGCTGGAGCCCTGCAGGGCCAGCCCAGGGGCTCCCAGCTGCCTCGCTGGCTCCGGAGCATCTCCCACAGGGACTGGGATGCTGCCATGGGATGTGCTGGATGTTACACCTGCAGCTCATGGGAAACGCAGGGGCAGCTTGAGAAAGCCCCTTTTGCGATGAAAAGCAACCCTTCTCCTCGGAATTAGTGCCTGGGGGTGAAAAAAGAGCAGTTTGCTGGATGCGTGTGGACCCCAGGCTCAGCCACACGTGGGGCATCCCT
The DNA here is from genome assembly GCF_003945595.2 of Pipra filicauda. Classification (NCBI taxonomy): domain Eukaryota; kingdom Metazoa; phylum Chordata; class Aves; order Passeriformes; family Pipridae; genus Pipra; species Pipra filicauda. The sequence continues at coordinate 3,456,058 of NW_024104964.1, read as the reverse complement.
GAGGCTGTGCCACTGAGCCCTCAACAACACGCTGTTGGAGCAGCACCCGGGGGAGGATTTAGCTCTGGGTGTTGGCACTGATCCTTGGGCTTCCCAATTCCCCGTGGAGAAACCCCAGTGCCCTTTGAGCCCAAACCAAGAGGTGGGTTGGCGAAGGGTCGGGTCTTAAATAACATCTTCTGACATCTTCTAACATTTTCCTGGCTATTTCCTCTGGAAGCTCTTGTTCATCCCTTGCATTGAACAGGAATAGGGAGTTTTCTTTGGATGAAGGCACAGGAGTTATTTCATCCCTTTCAGGCTGTGATAACTCATCTAATAGCCCCATTACATCCGGCCACGGCACCGCGTCGGGCGTCTGACCGCTCAGGGCTGGACAGGCGGGGAGGGGAACAGCAGGATGAGATAATCTATTTTGTCTGTTAAGAAAAGAAAAAGGGCTTTTGGCATTAGCGAAATGCAGGTGATTTGAGAAAATAGCAGGGACTCGTTGGAGGGAAGGAACTGGATGGGGGTGTAATAGGTGGAGGCAGAGAAAAAGCAAAAGGGGGGATGTGAGGGGAAGAGGGAGAGAGGCTGGAGGAAAGGGAAAAGGAGGAAAAAAGGCAGAAGGGGAAAATTTGTGGGTGAAATGACTTAAAATTCAGTGTAGAGGGTTGTGTCCCCAGGCTGTTTGCTGCAGGGAAAGCACCGCCAGGAGCGAGCCAGGGAGGGGCCGAGGGCTCTGTGTCCTGTGGGTTTAATGGGGAAAAATGGGGAATTATTGTGCTGGCAGTAAAGGTGGTATTCTGAAAGAAATTAAAATTTAATGAGTTTTGGCACGGTGGAGATGACACAGACTCCCTGGTCAGTGTGGAGATGCTCCAGCTGGTTTGGGGGAGGCCGGTGGGTGCCACAGCTCTATCCTGCAGCTACTGGGATAAGGGCTCAGGGCAGCCCCTCTCCCTCAATCAGAGGGGTTTACAGAGATATTTGAGAGAAAAAAAAAAATCCTCCCCAAAGTACCATGGACTCCTAAGAGATTAAAAGCCCCAAATCCCAGCTTTTTACCCCCAGCCTGAGAGAAGCCACGAGCTGTGACGGGGCCGGGCTGCGCTGGCGGCTGCTGTCACCGAGCACCCCGGGGCTGAAAACATTTCTCCCTCGAGTGGGAGGGACAGTTCCAGTGGAGACCATTTGCAATCACAGCAGGGCCTATATTTTTCCTGCAAATGACTATACTTGAAGAGCGATTACTTCATTTTAACTCGATTGCTCCTGCAAGACGCCCGGGGCTGATGGCAGCGGGGAGACAGGGCAGGGGAAGGGCTGGGACTCGTGTGGAACTCATCCCTCCAGTGCTCAAGGTGGAAGGAGATGCTTGGCAAGGGATCAGAGATAGGATTTGCACTCCAGGAATGGGGTAGAGCTTGGTCCTGAGGGGTTGTCAGTGGCTCCATCCCTGGAGCTGCATGGAGAAGTGCTGTCTGTCCATCTGTACTTCCATCCTCCCTGCTCCCCTTTGTCCCCCCCATGCAGGATTAGTCCCAGGCCATGCGTGATGGGTGCTGTGCTGTGCCATCCCTGTGCTCCTGTCTGTACCCCTGGCCCTGCCCTGGCCCTGCCTGGGGAGGTGGTGACGGGCCCTTGGCCAAACTTCCCTGCCTTTCAGACCTGTTGGGCAGATGGGATTTGAGCTGGATGTGCTGGAGGGGGAATTGTCCTCATCCAGAGCCCCAGGGACAATTCCTGCTTGTCCCCAAACCTGGTGGCACTATGAACGAATCCCTTCTATGCATGCACCACCCCCTCCATGCATCCCATCCATGCATCCCCTCTGTGCATCCCTCCACACATCCAGCAGCTCCATCACCCCAGGAGGCTCCTCCAAGCCCCTTCCCCAGGGAAGGAACCCCCCGGGAGGTGACGGCTTCCCGTGCCCTGGGCCAGTGCCAGCCCTTCCCTGGAACAAGGAGCCTTTGTTCCCTGGAACAAGGAGCCCAATCCTGCAAAATTCAGGCTGTGTCCTGGGTGCATTAATGATCCTGGTTAAGCAGCACAATGTGTCACCAAGAGAATCCCAGAGCTCACCTGAGGAGGTGGTGGTTGGGACTGGGGCTGTGAGGTAATGGAGCAGGATAGTGACTCACGGGGAATTGAGGGCAGTTCTGTTGTGACGGGCTGGCTGCAAAAAAAAACCAACCCTTTTTATTTCAGTTTGCAAAGCAATTGGTTTGGAAACACAATTTTGGAGTTTAAAAGGCAGTGGGAAGCACAGTGCAGGGCTCCAAGAGGCTTGTGTGGCTTAAAAACTCCATGTTTCCAGGTTGGTTCCCCCAGAATCCTGGGAATATCCTGCTGCTGCTTGGCCTCAGATGCCTTTCCCTGCTGAAATGAGATGTTTCTGTTCAGCTCCTGGGACAAACCCCCTCATATTCCTCCCCAGTCTGGGCAGAGACTGTGCCCAGCTCATCCATTGGGTGCTGCATGACCCAGGTCCTCTTCCCAGCAGGATTTTGGGGGGGTTTTCCCTTCTTTGGGGTCTGGGGGACCCAGCAATGCCAGCACTGTGCCAGCCCTTCCCTGCCTTTGCTGCCACGTATCTAAGCAGCTTAATTCCCTTATCGGGCATTATTTTAACAGGCTTTTAGCCCCGCTGGGAGGGGATTTGTCAGGATCTCTCTGTGCTTGGCACGGGGCACATCCACACCTGGCTCGGGGCTGGTGTGCTCTGGAGAGGGGTGTCCATCACCCTCTGCCCTCACCCCAAATTGTGCTGGTCTGGCTGGGTGGGTGCTGGTCTGGTTTGTCCCTGGATTCCCCGTGGGAACAGATGCATCACTGCAGGTGTCACCCTGGAGCTTACCTGGCTGGAGGGCTGCTGGGAGCAACTGGGGAGACTGGGAATGGAGGGTAAATGTTGTGCAGCGACACAGGGGGGGGTGACACTGCCAGGGGGATGTTTGGGGCGGGGGTTTTGGGGTGACCCCAGATCTGCTGAGCCCCTGTCCCAGGGAGGAGGGGGCAGGAAAGGGCGGTGCAGTGTCCCTGGGTCAGTAGGTTAGTGCAGTGGGTCAGTGCAGTGTCCCCAGGGCTGTGCAGTGTCCCCAGAGCTGTGAAGTGTCCCTGGTCAGTAGGTTAGTGCAGTGGGTCAGTGCAGTGTCCCCAGGGCTGTGCAGTGTCCCCAGGTCAGTGCAGTGACCCCAAATAACAAAGCCATCCCAACACAGAGAAGTAGCACGGCAGCATCCCTGGGGATGAGCTGAACTTGGATGAAGATTTTGGTGCTAGTGGGCGGTGTTGCCCCACTTCCAGGACTGGGAGCTTCCCGGTGGATTCACCAGGCTCAGAGACACCCAGGTACCATCCCCTGTCCCTGCCTCACCCTGCTGGGGGCTGGCACTGTGTGCTGCCTGGGCAACATCATGGCAGGGTGATGCCAACACCAGGGCTTCTCCCTGTGTGACTTGGGGTGAAAACTCCCAATATTTCCAGCGTTGTTTCCCTCTGCCTTCCAAGTTTCCCTTTGCCCAAGCAGTCTCCCACCCTGTAGCCACAGCCAGGGCTGGGTGACCCGAGCACGGATCACGCCGGAAAGCTGATGCAAAGCCCCCCTCCTCCTCACCCCAAACCTTTGGGAAAAACATTTTCCTCCAGAAACAGGGCTGGAGAGGATGTCGGTGAACAAGGGGCCTTTCATCCCCGCTGGCAGCGCCGACAGGGACACCGGGGGCTGCCAGTGCTCTGTGCCCGCTCCTGCGCCTGCGCCCGGGAAAGGGACGGAGATTTTCCTTCCCTTTGAAAACCCTCTTGGGGTTTTCTCCTTCCTGCTTGCTCTGTGTCCTGCACCTCTCTCCCTCCACCCTGGGGGACAGTGGCTTTGCTGGGTGTCACTGGGGTCCCCTGTGGCACTGCCACTCCCCATCCAGCCTTGTCCCGGTTTCCATGTCACCGTCCTGCAGGGCAAAGTGTCATGTCCCTGTGCCTCGAGGACACTGTGGTGGAGGATCAGGGGGTTTCAGGGACTGAGGACCCCTGTGTGGGGGTGGAGAGGGCAGGAGGCTCTGCCCCCAAAGAGCAGCAGGGCCTCTGTCCCCAGTGCCCAGCCTGGGGGTCCTGGCTCTGCCCCACAGCCTTGGGCACAGCCCGTGGGTGATGGAGGGCACCTGAGGGACTGGCAGCACCCACCCCAGGGCGGGTGTCACCCCTTCCCCAGCCTCCTCCCTGCACCTGCCCTGCAGCTGGAAACCCCCCGGGATCCACTCCAGCTGTACCCATGAGGACACCCCTTGTGTTTGGGGAGATCCTGGGAATCCTTCTGCAGGCGGGACCCCCCCACCTGCGGACTGTCCCTGCATCCCTGCACACCCCTAAAACCGGGGACCCCCGGTACCAGAGAAGCATCTCCTTTAGCCGTGCACCACCCCCTCCCCACAAGTCCCGGGACCCCCAGCTTCCCTCTGATCCGATCCCTCTCCCCTTCTCCCCCGGTACCGGAGACCCCCTGCCCTTCCATATTCACCACCCCCCACGTACCTCTCGGGACCTCCCTCCTCCTCTTTTCCCCCGGTACTTCCCCCCATCCCCTCGGTACGACGGCCCCATCCCATTCACCACCTCCCCCTCTCGTAACTCCCGGGACCCCCACCTTTCCTCTCCCCCGGTACTCTTCCCCCTCTCCCTCCCGCATCCACCACACCCCCTCCCGTAAGTCCCGGAACCACCCTCCCCTCCCCTCTCCCCCCGGCACTTCTTCTCATCCCCTCCGTACCTCCGAATCCCCATCCCTATCCCCCCCACCGCCCCCTCCGTAATCCCCAGGACCTTCCCCTCCCCTCTCCTCCGCTACCACAGCTCCTTTCCCTTCCCTCCCAATAACTCTCGGGACCACCCCCTCCTCCCCTCTCCCCCCGGGACTTCCCCCTCCTTCCCTCCGTACCTCCGAACCCCCTCCCTCCTCCATCCCGTAACCTTCCCCTCCCCTCTCCCCCGCTACCGTAGCCCCCTTCCCTCCCCCCCCCAATAACTCCCAGGACCCCCCTCTCTGTAATTACCCACATCCCCTCCGTACCTCCGAACTCCCCTCCCTCTCCCATCCACCGCCCCCCCGTAACTCCTGCGACCTTCCCTTCCCCTCTCCCGCGCTACCGTAGCCCCCTTCCCTTCCCCCCCTCCCCAAAATCACTCCCGGTGCCCCCCCCCCTTCCCCCTTCCCTTCCCCCCCTCCCCAAAATCACTCCCGGTACCCCCCCCCTTCCCCCTTCCCTTCCCCCCTCCCCAAATCACTCCGGGGCCCCCCCCCCGCACTTCCTCCCCCTTCCTTCCCCCCCGCCCAAAATCACTCCCTGTGCCCCCCCGGTGCCCCCCCCCTTCCCCCTCCCCCCCGTCACCACCTCCATCCACCACCAGGGGGCGCCGCCTCCCCGCCCGTCCCTTCCCGTTCCCATTCCCGGTTTCCCCCCCCCCATCCCCATCCCAAATTCCCCCTCCCCTCCCGGCGCTGACGTCACGGCCGCCGCCGCCGGTATATTTGAGGCTCGGGGCGGGCGCGGGGGCCCCGCTGCGCCCCCGCCGCGCCGGATCCGCGGGCGCGCAGCGGCGGCGGCCACGGCCCCGCCGCCCCCCCCTTCCCCCCCGCCCCGCGACCCCCCCCCCCCCGGGGTCACCGGGCACCGGCCGCACCATGCGGAGCGCCCGGGCGCTGCTGCTCGCCCTCGCCCTGCGGGTCTACGCGCTGGACACCGAGACGCCCGCCGGTAGGAGCGGGGCAACGGCGGGGGGGTGTTGGGAAGAGGGGGGGGTGTCTTGTTCCGCCACACCCCCCCCCCCCGGAACCGGGATGGGGGTTCCGCCGCGACCGCCACTTGCAGCTGGAGACCCTTTTCTACCGGAGGGTCCCCGGGACTTTCCCCCTCGATGGAACCACCGGGATCCTACCGCCCCCCCCCCCCCGGGATCCGGGATGGGGGTTCCGCCACCCCCCCCGTCCCGCCGCCTGCAACCGGAGATCCCCTGGAGACTCTGTGCTGCCGGAGGGACCCGCCCCCTCCCCATGGAACTACCGGGATCCTGCCCCGGGAACCGGGGTCTCACGTGGCGCTGCCACCCCTGGGAAGCGGGATGGGGGTTCCGCCACCCCCGTCCCGCCGCGGCGGCCGCCACCTGTTCTACCGGAGGGTCCCCAGGATCCCCCCCCGATGGAACCACCGGGATCCTGCCGCCCCCCTGCCCGGGCTCCGCGGTCCCATGTGGCACTGCCATCCCCGGGAAGCGGGATGGGGGTTCCTCTCTCCTTCCCGCTGCCGCCGCCGGGGGAACTTTTCCCTCCCGCTGCGGGGGGGGAGGATCTCGGCTGCGCCCCCCGCGCCGCGGATGCTCCGCCGAGCGCGACCCGCTCGGTCCCGGTACCGTCCGAGTCCCCTCCCGCCGCACCCCCGGCAGGGAAAACTTCCCCCGGTGGCAGCGCTGGGGGGGGTCAGGTGAAAGGAACCCCCATCCCGGTTGCCGGGGGGGCGGCGGGATCCCGGTGCTTTCATCGTGGGGTCCCTGCGGGGGTTTGGGGACCCTCCGGTAGGAACAGGTGGCGGCCGCGGCGGCTCCGCTCGCAGCCTCCCGGCTCTCGTTGTGCCGCGGGGATGCACGGTCCGAGTTGTACCGAGACGGCGGTCGATGGATTTGATTGTACTCATTTATATATTTTTAGTGTTTCCCTCCTTTTCCCCTGAGCGCCCCAGCGGTCCCCGGGACCCCCCAAAGCACGGGCTGGGGAAGGGCTGATGCGGGGATCGGGATGGGGGGCGATCGGCTCCCGATCCTTTCGGGAGGCAGGAGCGGGGCTCGATGCTGCGGAGTGCGGGATTTTTGGGGCTCCCGAGGCGCTACCGGGGGCTTTGTGGGGGGAAACTAAGACACGGGGAGCTGGTGCCTCATTCCAACGGGTCCCCGGCGCTGCCACCCCCAGCTTTTAGCTAATGCTCGGCACATCAAAGTGTATTTTTGCCTAGTTCTGTAGTTTTTCACCTTTAAATCCAAGCAGGCTCACCTGCACGCAGTCCCCATGTTGGTGCATTGATTTTGTTTTTTTTGGGTAGTGGCTTTTCTCCAAAAATTATAAATAGTGACACCCGTCAGCAGAAAACAGGAGACGGCGGCTGACCCGTGTGGTGGGGGGATGGAGACAGGGATGGATGGGGGGATGGATACACGGGTGGATGGAGGGGATACGAAGCTGCTGTGGCTCCCCCGGCTTTGTGGGGTGGAGGGAACGGATTTATATTTGAGGAGGGGGCAGTTGTGTGCTGGTTGGGGGGAGGATCAGCTGCTTTGTGCTTCAAGGCAGAGCAGGGAGGTGATGAGGACACTGAGGCAGCTGGTGAGGGGCTCTGTTCTGCCAGAGGAAGGGGCTTCTGCACCCCCCCGGTGTCAGAGGGGGGGTCTCGAGCTGTGCTGCCCCAGCCCTGGTGTGTGCGTTTCTCTGATGGCTCTCAGGGCTGAGCTGCCGCAGCCTGTGAGAGGTTGGAGGGGCTGTGGTGGGGACACCTCGGGGCTTGGGGGGGCTCTATGGGGTGGTTTTCCCTCCCAAGCAAACCCTTTTCCCTCTGTGGGCTCCCTTCCCTGCGAGATGGCATTAGTGAAGGGCAGGATCGAGCCCGCTCCTGGTGTAAATCAGGAGCGTGTTTATTCCAGCATTTCCCTGGAAGATGCAGAGCAAGCTCAGCTCCGCAGTGGAGCCAAAGGAGTGGATCCAGCTGGAGGTGAGGGGTCTGCTTGCAGCCCCCCGGCTCCATTGCAGGCTGCTTTTTAGCTGGATCTGATGTTTGCTCCTGCCGATGTGGTTTGGCCGCCTGCAGGGATATCACCAGGCTCATCGCTGGGGCTGCACGGCGGGCAGGGCTGGGAAAAAAAATATTTAAGCCCTTTGCACCTGCTCTGGGATCACCGGAGACCCCGGAGCCGGTCACGGGAAGGACCAGCTGCTTGTCTCGGTGGGGATTTTCAGGAGGGGGAGAGGTTTTCTTGCTGCGCCTTTGCAAAGAAGGGGCACAGTGTGGTCCCTTCTGCAGGTGGGGGAGCTGAGGCACGGCGTGTCCGTGTCCACCTGAGCTGGGAGGAATCGAGGTACCCCAGTCACGGTCCTTCCACTGCCTTGGGGTGCTCTCGTCTCCTTCCTGCAGCCTTCAAACTTTTGCAGCTCGTTAGGATTTCGCAATGACTGAGCTGTCGGTGCCGGCCCGTTGTGCTTGTCATGGAGGGGACCAGGGTGGTGTTGGGAGGCACTTGCTGACCCTCCAAACCGAGTGATCCGGGGGGTCTTGCGGTGCCAGCGGGCTGTGACAGGGACCTGTGATTGTCCCCGGTGGGATTTGCCAGCCCCATCTCGCCTCTCCGGGCTGTTTGCGGTAAAACACGGGGCCTTTCCCTGCTGGAAGCCTGTGGCCACGAGCAGGCTGGGCCCCGGGGCAGCGGGTTGTGCAGGCTCAGCTATTTCCCTCCTCCTCTTGCTTTCCCTGATAAGAAAGGTGGATGTGGCACTCGGGGACATGGTGGCCTTGGAAGCGCTGGGGAAGCAGCTGAACTCGATCTTTTCCAACCTAAATAATTTCACAAAGCGCAGCTCTGCTCCTCTGCACTGCACCCCAAAACTTCAGCAACGAGCTGCCCTCCGGGGGTCCCCAAGGCTGTGTCCCCCCAGCCTGTGTCCCCCTACATTCCCAGGCTGTTTTCCAGCGGTGGGGACAGGCGGCCGAGGTGCTGCCTGGCACTCCTGCCGGAATTATGCGGAAGCTGTTTGCGCTCGGCTTCGACTTCGTTAGCGGCAATTAAGCAAATAAAACATTTGGGTTTGCAGCTTCCACTCGGGAGGCTGGGATTGCCGGGGAGCATTGGACTGCGCTTGGTGGCGGCTCTGGTGGCACTAGGACCAGTTTTGGGGGGGGATTAGGGGGATGGTTGCCGGTCGTGGTGATGAACCCCTTGCTGGGGGTCAGCCCTGGGGCCCCCCAAGCGTCCTGCCCCCCCCGGACAGCGCTGGCAGGAGGTGGCAGGGCTGACCCTGACCCCGGCGCGGCGGTGCCGTCTCGGTTGAGTGAATGGGAACAGCCAAGCAGACGCCGTTTCCAGGGCTGGGATTGGGGTCGGGAGCAGAGCAGCCCCTCGGCGTCCCTCTGTCCCTCCCTGGCCGTTAACTGTCGTGGGGGTCTCCCGGGGATGCTGGGAGAGGGGGATGAGCGGGATGCTCTGCCTGTGCCTCGGGGTGGGGGTCAGGAGCGGGGCGGCCCCTCCTGCTGCTGGGGGACAAGGGTCAGTGTTTTGAGCTCTCCGGTGCCTCATCCTGCACTTCCAGCGCTTTTCCCGGTGGTTATTTCCCCTCCACCTGGCTGCCCAGGGCTCTCCCATGCCAAGGCATTTTTTCCTTCCCAGCCCTCCTTCACCGGGCGCATAAAATGTGCGAGAACGAGAATGTTACATTTTCCTTGTCAGGCTTGTTGTTTTTTTTTTTTTTTTCTCCTTCCTGCCTGTTCTGCCGTGCCAGGGAAGAGGCTCTTTCTCTTGTTTGCTCCTTCGTGTGTGTTTTTAATGCCCTGGGAGTGCCATGCCCTTTCTCAGAGCACCCAGACAGTGCAAACACCCCTCGGGCTCCTGCGTCGGGATGCTCCGGAAAATCCTGTTGACGTGCCCGAGTGTGCCCAGGGCAGAGGTTTCTGGCTCCCAAGCCCTTGGCTTCCCAGTGTCCCCTCTCCACACACCGGAGCGTGGTGGATTTTCACCATCTCTGAGGGTGAAGCTGAATTTAGGGATGTTCCAAGTGATGCTGATGCTCCTGGATGGACCTGTCCCTCTGGCTCCGTATCTGCAGCTCCGTGGTGGAGCCTGGCAATGCCTGTTGTTTTTTTTTTCCCCCATCAAGACTTACAGTTGTATTTGTTTCATTTTTACCCTTTTCTTCTTGTTCCAAAACTCCTGTTTCATGTTTTTTCCCCTGGGTGCCTGGACCTGCCCTGGCCTTGGGAACAGGGATGCTGGTGAGTCACCTCCTGGCCCTCACTGCACATTTTTCCCTTTGTTATCCAAACTAAGACAAACCAGCTCTATTCCAGCTTCCCTGGGAGCTTTCCCAGAGCAGAGCCCAGCAGGATCAGCACCCTGGGGGAGCAGGGACACCTCCTGGAAGACCAAGGCAGGTGCTTTTTGGTGGCTTTAACCCCTGTCCTGGCTGTGACAGGGGTTAAACATCCCTGTTGATGTTGGTTTTTCCCCTGATTGCACCCGGGATGGAGCTTTTCCATCATTTCATCACCCCATCCTTGCTCTGCGGAGGGGCTGAGAGCCCTGACCACCCCAAAACACCCCATAAAAATCCTCTCCTGGCTGTAGCCCCTCTCCAGGGATTTGCTGCTTTGCTTTTGGCAGCTGTGTGAGGGTTAAGCATGAGGGGCTGGAGGCAGAGGAAGGCAAATCCCTGCTGCATCCCTGGGAGCTGGGAGGTAGCACAGGCTCTGGAGAGCCTTATCAACGTGGCCCTGCCATCTGCCTGCCTAAACCTCCATAAATAAGCTTTTTAATAATCTATTATTAACATGCACTATAATTGTCTTATTAGACATGTCTGGGAACCTTTAGTTACTGCGTGATTAAATGTCAGGATTCCCAAACCTCCTCTCTCCCCTGGCAGCTTGGGATTTGCTTCGCAGCGTTCCATGGATCCTGCTCTCCCATTCCAGCCTGGAGACACCCCCCTTTCCCCCAGCCTGCAGTTGGTGAAACTGAGGCTTTCCCCTCTGGACAAGGAGGATTCCCAACAATTAATCCCCTGGAGCTAATTGCCTCCTCGTTGGCAGCCTTAAAATAAATAAGTCCTGGAGATGGAGCTTTTCCTTTCCGCTGCAGGTGGCCTGGCAGGAGCTGCTGCTGCTGCTTTTCCCTGTGCTGGGATGGATGTGGGTGGGTGATGGGGTGGGAGAGAAGGGGGTGCCAGCCTGGCTGGAGGGGACCTGGGGACACAGGACCTGCTTTTCCTTGCCGGGTGAAGGGCATCTCTGGGGAGGCAGGAGGAGGGATGTGGAGCTGGCAGGTGCTGGAGGGACTTTCCTGGGTGTTCCCTGAGCTGTTTGCTTTCCTGGCCCTGGAAGCAGGAGCTTCTACACCCTGTGCCCACATCAAAAGCCGAAGTGCAGCTGCTGGAAGGCAGAGGCAGAAGAGCCTGTGGGGCAGCCCCGTGCCCCTCACCACTGCCAGCACTAGGGGTGGCTGTCACACACCAGCTGCCCTTTGGGCTGTTATTTTATTTAGTTTTCTTAACTCAGGAGTGTTTTTCCTGCTTGCTGGCTGGTTGTGGGTTGCAGTTTATTCCCTGGCTGCTCCAGGTCCTGCCTGGGTGTCACAGCCCTGTTTTGCAGCACCTGCCTGGGCACTGGTGTGGGGGGGGGACACATGCCCATGGGCTTAACCAGAGGTTTAAGGGGCTCAGGCTCTGTACCCTCATTTTTCTCACCTGCAGAGTGAATCCAAGCATGGATTGTGGTGAGCCAGGTGGGGCTGTCCCTGTTTCCTGCCCCGGGTACCTTTGCCTGGGTGCTGGTGCTCTGCTCACTGCAGGAGCAGGATGGGAAAGCTCCCCCTTCCTCCTGCCCCCCTTGCTGTGGGGTGCAGAGGGGTGTGGGGGCTGTTCCTGTGGGATTCCCAGCCTTTGGAGTGCTTCTTGCTCCAAAGTGGAGCCTGGGCTGCAGTGGGAATGCAGGGAGAGTGATGCTGCTGCAGTTTGGGGTTCAGTGGGGCTGTGGGGTCCTGCTGTGTGACCCCACACTGTGTGTGACAGAGTCACAGCTGGCAGGAGCCTCCTGACTGTGTTTGCCCATAAATTTGTCGTTTTCTGACCTTCCTGCCTCCCAAAGTGCTCCAGATGTTGAGGAGACAGGAGCTGGGTGAGGGCTGGGGGGTGCTGGGCACCCCTTTGGCCCCCAACTTCCCCCCCAGTGTCCTGCAGTGGGTCTGGTGGCCCCAACTCAGTGGGTGGGCTCTGGGCAGCCCCACTGCTGATGGGGGAGCAGGGACACGCCTGCCATGCAGCCCCTGCCCAGGGACCCCTCTGCCCACCCAGAGGAGACCCCTGGAAGCTGGGGAAAGCCCCCATCCTCACCAGGGGTGCAGTGGGGAAGCAGAGCATTGCACTGGGGGGTGGAAGTGTATTGCAGCTGGAGCAACTGCCTGAATATTTTTGTCATACACTATTTTTTGGTGCCTTTTTTTTTTTTTTTTTTTTTAATTTGGCTTGAAAAATACTTGCAGACTGCCTGTGACAGGGTGGCAGTGCTGGAGCTCTCCCTGGCTCCACAGGGCTGCCAGAGGGTCCATCCTTTCCTGCTCTGGGGCTGTGCTGGTGCTGGGCTCTGCCCCAGTGCCCAGCCACCATGGGCTGGGGAATCCTAAATCCTGATAAGCCACTGCTTTGGTTTCCTGGACTCCCATGTGGATCTGACCTTTCTTGGCATTGTTAAGTTAATCAGGGTGGTGGCTGGGATGTGGTGGCTGGAGGTGCTCTGAGCTCTCCCAGACAGGGTGAGGGGACAGGGTCATCGATGACCTGATGAGTCTTAACGAGGCCACTGTCCCCAAGGCTTTGTTTGGTGCCTGTGGGTGAAGAGATGAGCCTGGTGTGCTGCTCCCTGCTGGAGATCCTCAGCCTAATTAGCCCAATTAGCCCATCTGAGGAGCAGAGGGGGGCTCAGGTCCAATGTGCTTCACCCCACAACTGGACCATCAGCTGCTGGATGGGTCCCCCGGAGCAGGATGTCCCTCAGAGCAGGATGTCCCTCAGAGCAGGATGTCCCTCAGAGCAGGATGTCCCTCAGAGCAGGATGGCATCCAGAGCAGGATGTCCCTCAGAGCAGGATGGCATCCAGAGCAGGATGTCCCTCAGAGCAGGATGGCATCCAGAGGCCAATCTGGAAGAGCAGCTGAATCAGTTGCTGTGGCCCAGCTGCTCCCCCAGTGTGGGGGCTCATCCTCGGGGTGCTGCCTGAGGGCTCTCCCTGCTGTCTGCCAGGAGATGGTGGGAATGGCCCTTTGTCCCAGGAGCTGAAGGGGCTGGAGCATGGCTGGCTCACGAGGTTTGGAGGTGTCCATGGAGCTGCTGGAGTCTTGGGAATACTCTGCAGGGCTCCTGGGGGTGCAGCCCCCTCTCTGTGCTGTGCTGTGTGGCCCTGGTGCTTTAATTCCCCCCAGATCCTGAGCCGTGCTGGTGGAGGGTTCAACAGCAGCAATTCCCAAGCCTGGTCAGGAATCCCAGGCAGATCCACCCAAGGATGGTGTCTGCTCCAACATCCCTGCTGCTGGAAGCAGTGCAGTTAACAGCATAAATACTCGTCACTTAATTACTGGGTGCTGCAGCTTGGTTAATTGAATTAGCTAAGGTGGGTGATCGCCCCCCCAGCATGGTGAAGTCCCTGCTGGGACATCTGGTTTTGGTGGAGGTGGGTTCCAGAGCTTTCCAGGGTGTTTTTGGGCAAGGAGCAGCTTGGGGGTGACTCTTGAAGCCCCCCCCCCCAGTGCCATGGATGTGGTGCAGGTTCAGCCACTGCCCTTCTGGGTCCCCTCCCAAGGACTCTCCTATTTCTGTTATTATTTCTACTTATTTTTACTGTATTTCCATCTGTCTGCTGAGTGATAATATCCCATTGATTTTCTGCAGCCAGCAACCAGCTTGCTTTCCCTGGATTATAACAATATTAGGCTAAAGCAGCACATCCCCACATTGGGCTATTTCTCTTTATACTAACTGAACTTTTTGTTTAGTCTCTCGCCCAGGCTCCTGCCTGGGGAGCTGCTGCTCACCGTGCCTGCCTCTCAATGCCATTTCTCCGTGCAAGGGGCCATCTCCTGCCTTCCTTCCCATGGGATGGCTGGGTCTGCTGGCTGCAGGTGGTCAGGGATGGGAGCTGGAATCTGTCCAGGGCAGGATGTGTGCAGGGAGGGGGTGAAAGGTGCTGTGCATTGGGGTTACAGGGTGTTGTGTGCACTTCTGGCGCTGCAGGGCCTCTTCTCTTCAGTTATTCCTGCAGAATTAGTGTAATCCCGGAGTTTTTGCTGGAATGGGTTAAAGATGCTGCAGGGGGTGGGCACCTGCCTGTGTCTCAGCTGGGTTTTTATAGGGCCTATGAAAATAAAGAGGGCAGGGATGGACTTTGAGCAGCTTTGCAGAGAAAAGAGAAATTTGGTTATTTTTTTTTTTTCTTAACCATTTGTGCAGCCAGTGCTGGAGGGGAGGTAATAAAGGCAATAAATGAAATAAATAAGAGCTGTTGAGGGAAAGGCACCATCCACAGGCTGCTGTGACTCTGGATGTACAACGTGCTGTCCCTGAGTGGGGTGGCTTTTATACCTGCTGTCTGTGTGGGTGCCTTCACCCAGGACCTGAGGACATGATCTTCAAGGGATTTTAACCTCTGGGAGCACTGGGTGGCACTGGGATGATGGTGGAGACCATGAGATGAGTTTGCTGGAGCTGCTGGTTTTTGCCTCAGCCTCAGGGATGGATGGATGGATGGATGGATGGATAGGTGGATGCCCAAGCTGTCACTGGCTGGGGGTGGCTCAGCCAAATTCATGGACTGGTAAAAACAAACCTGTTTTTTGGTTTTTTTTTGGGCTCAAGTAACCATATCCCCAATTTTGCCTGCCCTAAGGGTGCCTGGCATGGTCCAACACACAGACCCATTGAGCACAGGAATCATTTTTGATTCCCCCATGGAGGCTTCTGCTGGTGCCTTTAAGCTCCCAGCAGATCCAGGCCCCCCATTCCATAGCCAAGGGTCCAGTTGAGCCCCCAGCACTGGCAGCCAGACACAGAAGTGATTGATGTGCCCACGTCAGCCCCGTTGTCACCTTCCCCCCTTGGTGTCAGCCTGCCCACAGTGCTTTTCCTGGCCCTTCTGGTGACACAGAAGGAGGAGGAGGGCGTTGACCTGGATTTTGGATGTGCTCCTCTTCCTCCCCTCTGTATTCCTCCCCAGGGCTGGGAGCAGGGCTGGGCACGGTGGGGATTGTGTGGCTGGGTGGTTTTCCTGGGCAAGGGCTTTTTGACAGAACGAGTGGCCCCTTTCTCTGCCCTGAAAGGCCATAAATAACCCTCAGAGCTGCCTCCTGAGGCTCTCCCAGCACTGGCATGTGATCCATCAAGGGCAGGATTAGCCCACCAGTGCTGAGCTCCCACACCCATCACTGGGGAGACGTGGACCCCGAGGGCAGGACCGAGGGTTCCCCCCATCTTTATCCCCGGAAAAGTGGGGTTGGTTTGGAAAACTTGCTCTCTCCCGTGATTTCTGCAGCTGGAGCTGGTGTTGGAGCCCCCCAGGGTTGTGGTGATGCCGCTGCTGCATCCTGGGGCAGCTGCTTTCCCTCGTGCCAAGGGAATATCTGTGTCTTCAGGCATTCCCTGGAAGCAGCTCAGGGCTGTGTCACTCCTGGGGCTCACAGCCCTGGTCTCTCTGGGTCCATGGGAATGTGGGGTGGATAGTCCTCAGCAGGGATGTGGGGACCTGATGGTGATAAAGGAGCCCGGGGGGAGCTTTTTTTCCCTTTTATTTTTCAGTTTATTTTAATTTCCCCCCCCCCCCAAGGTGCCCCCCAGCTCCACAGCCCAGGAGCTGGAATTGCACCTGAGCGATCCATAGAGGCAGGACAGAGGTTTCCAAAGGCCTGCCTTGTTTTTAATTCCCATGGAGTGGAAGGGGCTGATGTTAATTAAGTGATGGTTCATTATGAAAGCACCTGTGCTGTGGGTTTAGTGGCCTCCTGGCTGTGGAGCTTGAGGGTGTTTTTGTGCTGCAGGGGGGGCACAAGGGATGCTGGTCCTTTCTCGGATGGATCCAGATGCTTGTCTGGGTTTTCTCTCCAAGCTGGATTCCTCAGTGCCAAAGGATTCCCAGCCCCTTGTAGCACCATCCCCCTGGGAAGGGCAGGAACAGCCCTTGGGTGGGGTGTTGAATTCACACATCCAGCTCGGGGGTTAAAACCTCCTGGCTTGTGCCCCCCAGCATTGCTCCAGACCAGCCAGGGAGGTGCATTCCAGGGAGGCATTCCTGGTGGAATCCCTGGTCCCAGTGATGCTGATCCCCCTGGAGCTGCTTTGGCTGTGGGATGGAAGAGGAGCTGCATTTGGCAGCTGGATGTGCCCCAAGGAAGGGGCCCCTTTGCTTTTTAAATGCATCTTCACCATAAAGTGACAAAGTGTGGCACACCTGGTCCTTGCCCAAGCACAAGCCATCCCTGTGGCATTCCAAACCCTTGGAGTTGTATTTTCCCAGCTGTATTTGCTTCGGGATGCCTGTAATGAATCCAGATTTCCCAAATCTCCCCCATCCCCGGGGTCCTTTGGAGGCTGCTGGGACTGGGAGCTTTGACACCTCCACGGGGACCTGCAGGTAAAAACCGTGGAGAGTCTTCAGCAGCCAGAAAAAAAATTAAAAAAAGGAAAAAAAAAAAAGGAGATTTATGTCTTCTGTAGTTGGTGGCAGATGGATATTGTTCTCCTAGTCCTGAGCTTTCCAAACACTGAGGTTATCAGGCATAAGTGACTTATTATGCAAATCCTTCTGTCTTAATATCTGGCTGCTCTCTCCCTGGAATTGCATTGGCCAAACCCCACGCGTTCCTGGAGCTGCTAATGTTTACACATTAGCTCCTTTGGCTAATAGACAAGGCTTCAAGTTGCAAATTGATGTTTCTTACAGCTGAGCAAATTATTTTTCTATTAAATACAATATTTAAAATGATTTGGAGCACCAAAACAAACTACTGGTGAGAATTTTAATGGTGCTGCTTTCCATGTTGTTCTAATCAACTTTTATCAGGGCTGAGAAGTCAGTTAATTGTTTTATGTTTTTTTTTTTAAAACGTTTCTGTTTGGCAGAATTGGGGAACAAGTTGCAGAGGGAGGGGGTTTATTGTCCTTTCAGGGGTGTGTAATGCACAAAACAACTTTCAGACCCTTGTGAGTGAGCAAAGGGCAGCTAAGGAGGGATTCAGCTCCTCTTTGCCTGGACTAGAAGAGGTTTTCCCACTTCTGAGACAGAAATCCTGGGAGGTTTGGGCTTGGCCATGGAGCTGTTGGGGTCCCTGTGTGGCTCTCACTGGGAATGCTGCGGCACAGGACCCGCTCCCCGCCTGGGTTTTCTCTCCCAGCTGGATTCCTCAGTGCCAAAGGATTCCCAGATTCTCTGGCATCACCCCCCTGGGAAGTCTGAGCCCTTCCCAGATGTAAGTGGGGTTTGTGCTCCCGTGTCCCCGAGCCTCAGCCTGCGGAATGCTGTGTGTGGAATGTCTCATTTTAGGTGGATTGCAGGACGTGTTCCCTGCCAGCACCCGGGAAAAGCGGCTCCCAGCGTTTCCTTCCCAGGGCACGTTCCTGTGGGAGTGTGCCAAGGAAATCACCTTTAAATAGCAGCTGGGATGTGAGAGGTGGGAGGCTGGCTCTGCTCCACGGGGGTGCTGGGGAAGGGATGGCACCTCGCGGGGATCCACGGCAGCTGAGGTGCTGTATCCCAGAAACCCCCGGCTCCCCGGGCTCCCTGCCATCCCTGGGGAATGGTGCCAAGGCTGCTGGTGTTATGGCACTTCACCAAATCCCCCCCGTGCCTCAGTTTCCCCATTTGCAGCAGCACTTGAGCCATTTTTTCCTGTGTAAAGAGCTTCGTCCTTTGGTGCAGGAAAAGCATCTTCCTCACGTGCATTTAAGAGGAGAGGTCATGGGTGGGATATTCTGGGGCTGTGTGCCTCCAGCTCCATCCCTGCTCCTGGGAAGCAGGGAAAGCTGTGGATTTGGGTGCCAGAGGAGCTCTGCTCACCCCCTGCCACGCTGGTGTGATTGGATGATGGTGATGGTGGGTCAGTGGTCACAGCCCTTGAATGTTTGCATGGAACCACTTGGCTGCTGGGGAGATGTGTGGTGGGTCCTGTGGAAATCCCACTGATTTCCTGCTGATAATTACCTGGGATGGGGGGGCAGGAGCTGCTGGAAAAGGCCAGGGCTAAAAAATTTACCTTGACTCCGAAAGGTGTTGGCTCCCCTGGCTGGCACCTGTGCCATGGGGAGTCTTGTGCCACTCAGGCTTATGCCCCAGGATGCTGCACCCCAGAGGTGACCGTGGGGCTAATCCAGTCCTGGCTGAGCCAAGATGGGAGCAAAATGGGCTTTTTTCCATCAGTAAATCTGGGGCACCCAAGGAGGGCAACATCACCACCCAGACCCCTCAGGGCATCATCTGATGGGGATGTTACACTGATAACGCACCAGAAAGGGGACAGGCTATATAAAAAATGGGTTTATACTCAGAATTTTAGCAAGTGCAGCATCCCCAGAGCTATGAAAGAGGGGCAGGTGCCCAAGATCCCATGGTGGATGGTGCTGGGTTGGATCCCATCGTGGATGGTGCTGGGCTGTGATCCCATCATGGATGGTGCTGGGTTGGATCCCATGGTGGATGGTGCTGGGTTGGATCCCATCGTGGATGGTGCTGGGCTGTGATCCCACCGTGGATGGTACTGGGCTGTGATCCCACCGTGGATGGTGCTGGGCTGTGATCCCACCGTGGATGGTGCTGGGCTGTGATCCCATGGTGGATGGTGCTGGGTTGGATCCCATTGTGGATGGTGCTGGGTTGGATCCCATCGTGGATGGTGCTGGGTTGGATCCCATGGTGGATGGTGCTGGGCTGCCCTTTGGCACAGGAGCCTTTTCAAGGCTGCTCCGTGGAAGAAAAGAGAAGCCCGTGGAGCAAGTCCCCCGGTGCAGGAGGTTAAACAGAAAAGGTTTAAGTGTGTAATTAACTTTGAAGCGAGAGGAGCGGGGCCCCGGCGGATGAAAGAGCTCGGGCTGGGCTGTGGGCAGGCGGCCACGTTCCTCGGTGGCCACGGAGAATTAATTAGATGCTGTCCTTTGTACTTGGCTCTTTGGTCTTTCTTTTCCTCCCTCTCCTTTGTGAATCCCTGTGCTTTCCTCCCTGCCTTTCCTCCTCTCCATCCCTGTGGAGGGGGATGCTGGGTGGCAGCGGTTCCCCAGGGGTGCTGAGTGGCAGCAGGGCCCTTCTCCCTGCTAAATCCAGTAAGCCGCCTCTTTTCCTCTCTTTTTAAGAAAATTTAGCTCATCTGGCGTTTAACCTTCGTGTTCTGCTCCCCTCTGCCCACTGTGGTGGTACCCAGGGGGATGCTGAGCAGCACTGGTACCAGGCTCCCTGGCAAACCCCTCAAGCCATCTTTTTTGACTTTCTTTTTAAATAATTTTGCTTCATCTGGTGTTTAACCCCTGTGTTAGTGCTTGTCCCTCTGCTGCCTTCTGCTTGGGCACGTGATGGTGCCGTGGAGGTGGCAGTGGTGCCTGGAGTGGGGTGGCAGCAGTACCAGGGGAGGAGGCTGAGCAGCACTGGTGCCCATCTCCATGGCAAATCCCTCAAACCACCTCTTTTTTCCTTTCCTTTTTAAAAATTTTGGTCTGTCTGGTGTTTAACCCCCACGTTGGAACTCATCCCTCTTCTCCCCACTGCCTGGACACACCACAGGGGTTTTGTTTATTTAGGGTGTTTAATGGGTACATCTCATCCTTGGCATGGGATGCCTGTCATGCATGGGGCAGGCTCTGGATTTGGGGTGATTTAGGGGTGTTCAGGCTTTGTCTTGGACACACAACACCCCCCCAGGAGCAGACCAGCAGCTCCCTGCAGTATTTTTAGCTGCTCTGGTGTTCAGATCACACCTCCCTCACTCCTTCACCTCCCCGCCCCGAGCTGCTGTCACCCTGGCCTTGAGCCAGCACAGGGAACTGGGGGCTCCTTGTTTCCTCCTGGTGATTTTTAGGGCATATCCACACCCAGAGTAATCTCATCCTGCTCCCACAGCCCCCGCCCTCAGCCCTTAGGATGGATAAAACCCTTCTGTTGCTGCAGATGGGTATTTCAGATTCCGGTCTCCCTGCCCTCCTTGCAGACATGTCGATGAAACCTTAATTCTTTACACTCTGCTCTGGGTTTCTCCCCTTTGCCTTCACCCCCAGCCACCCTTGGAGCTGGGCTGTCGGCATTTAGTTGCTCAGGTGTTAATTTTTATGCCCTTAATCTTATTGATGGGGAAGGAGAACCTGCTTCTGCCCAGCCCTGTCCTTGGATGGGGAGAGAGACAGCGCCAGGAGCATCCCATAGCTCATGGAAAACCAAGGCTCTGCCAAACCCTTTGGATTTTTTCCCCATGTATACAAATCAAAGACAAATTAGTCGGGGAGATGGAGTGGCCGGTGGAGCTGCCCTCGTTTTGTGCCGTGGATGGGAGGGAAGGCTCGTGCTGGGAAAAGCCGGAGCAATAAACCTGTCCGGGGAGGGAGACGGATGGGCTTGGCCAGCTGTGCCTTTGCCAGCAAAATATCTACTCCATAATTGCATTTTAAACTTCTGGAGTCTTGTGGGTGGCCCAGGGTCCTGCTGGGGGGGGGGGGGGATGGAGCAGTGGGGAAACTGAGGCACGGGGTGGGTTGGTGGCAGCGGGATTCGGGTGGGGAGATGTCCCTTCCTCCTCCTCCTGGGCTGCATCTCCCTGGATGTTTTCAGCAGCTGAGGATAGTTTATTGGGGGTAAAGGAACCACTTTTCCCTGTGTCTCTGCCAGCCTGGAGCGCTGTTTGTCTCCTCTCTGGTTTCTCAGACCAAAAAAAAACCACAAAAAAACAAAACAACCCCAAGAACAAATTTCTGCCTCCAAGAATATCCTGCTCCAGCAGATCTTGGAAAGAAACACTCAGGCTTTTTTTTTTTTTCTTTTCTCTTTTAAATCACTTGGCACTTAAGTCTCTGACACTGTTTTATTTTGAAATTTATTTTATTTTCTTCCCTTCCCGGGAAAGTTTGACAGATTTGTGCTTTTTTTTTTTTTTTTTTTTTTTCCTCCTCCCGTCGGAAAGTGCAGCCAAGTTTCAGACTCTCTCTCTCTCTCGAATCCGACGCGTCTCGTGGCGAGAGCTGAGGACCCGGGGGCTGCGGTGCGGGGGCACATCCCGCACGTGGGATGGGCAGACGCTCCATTTCGGGAAGGGTTGGAAGAAAGCTGTGATGTCTCGGTGCCTCCAGGCGTATGAACAGGAGAGGATTCGCTTTCGGTTTTCTCAAAGAGAGGTTTCTTACGGTTCCGAGAGGGAAAAAAAGCAGCTGGTGTGTGACAGAGCCGGAGCGTGCCCTCGGTGCTTTAAAAACTTAGCGCAAAGAGGAAGGAGAGCTCCAAAGATATGTAAAAGAGTTGGGAATTGTCACTTTCTGGGCATTTTACGGGCTTTTTTTTTCCCCTTGGTGTTTGGACTCGAGTTTGTCTAAGTGATGCATCCAAGCATCCCCCGAGCACAGGGAAGCACAACCCTTGTCGGCAGCAGCGAGGCCATTAACTGGCAAATCCCCGGGTGGTGCTGGGGGAACCACTGATGTAATTTGGGATAAAACGGGAAAAAAAACCCAGCAGAAATAATCCCCTGGCCCGGCTCCGCTTTCCTGCCCTCCCATTAGGGGATGTTTGCCCTTTGTTCGTTCCGCTTGCTCAGGGCTTTTTGAACACGCCTGCCCTGGTCAGCCCGGGGGCCCCTCGTCAGCCCAGGGCCCCCCCAGTCAGCCCCAGCCCCCCTGTCAGCCCCAGGATCCCCCCAGTCAGCCCAGGACCCCCCCAGTCAGCCCAGGACCCCCCCAGTCAGCCCAGGGCCCCCCCAGTCAGCCCCAGGACCCCCCCAGTCAGCCCAGGACCCCCCCAGTCAGCCCAGGACCCCCCCAGTCAGCCCCAGGACCCCCCCAGTCAGCCCCAGCCCCCCTGTCAGCCCCAGGGGCCCCGTTAATTAGCGCTGGTTCCCTGGTCCGGTGTAATGGTGGGTTTAATGGGACAAAGGGTCTGTGTTAATGACCCAGCCCCCTGCGGCCCCACGGACAAAGCCGGAGCTCCAGGGCTGGATGGATGTGGGATGATGGGCAAGGCTGGATGTGGGATGGAGAGGCCGGCTGTGGGATGTCGGGGGGGATGGATGAGGGATGAGGGGGGTATCTGGGTGCAGGATGAGGGGGGTGGTTGGATGTGGGAAGATGGGGGAGCTGGAATGTGGGATGATGGATGTGTCTGGATGCAGGGTGGGGGGCTGGAATGTGGGATGTTGCACCTCGCTGGATGTGGGATGATGGGGTGGCTGGATGCAGGAAGATGGAGGGCTGGATTTGGATGTTGCAGGTGGCTGGATGTGGGATGATGAGGGCAGCTGGATGAAGGAGGATGGATGCAGGATGAGGGGGCTGGAACGTGGGATGATGGGAGGGCTGGATGTGGGATGATGGGGGGGCTGGAATGTGGGATGATGGGAATGTCTGGATGCAGGATGGAGGGCTGGATTCACAGTGACAGGGGGGTCTGGATGCAGGATGGGGGTTCTGGAATGTCGGATGTTGCAGGTGGCTGGCTGTGGGATGGTGAGGGCAGCTGGATAAAGGATGGAGAGGCTGGAATGTGGGATGATGGGGGACTGGATGTGGGATGATGAGGGGCATGGATGCAGGAATGTGGGAAGGCTGGATGCAGCATGGGGAGCTCTCTCCATGTCACCTATCGTGGGGACAAGTGACCTTTTAGGTTTACTCCCAGTGCTCCATGCTCAGCCAAGCACCTTGTGGGCCGGGGAGGTGGTGCCTGGCTTTTGCCTTTGCAAAGGGTAAAAAACAACCCCAACCCCCAGCAGATAAATATCTAATAAAATATAACTTATAAAAGGACTCAGCAGCACTGTCCCACAGCTGGGGGGGCTCAGTGGGGCATTTGTAGGGTGTTGGAGGTCCCTGCTCAGACCTGCCACCCTCATGTCAGGCCATGGACAGACCCCAAGAGCCCAAGGTCAGTCCACAGGCAGAGGGCTGGGGCCAAAGCAGGAATTTCGTGTGGCCACCACAGCCGAGTGCCTTTTTTTGGGGGAGAAACCCCTGGTACAGTGACCACCCCCTGGGAAGCAAAGCTGGGAGCTGCATCCTGCTCCCAGGGCTGAGGCCTCCCTGGGAGCTGAGACCTGCCAGCTCATTGCACTGGTGGGGCACTGGCTGGGAGCAGTGGGGCAGTGGCAGCACTCAGCACCATCCCCTGCTCACGGGGGGGATGTCTGAGTCCCCCTGCATTCTGGGGGGCAGGACACCGCCCTGGGGGGGCTTTTGGGGAGGGAGCAGTGGCTCTGTGGGGTCTCAGCAGGCACTGACAGGACTCTCCCCACAGCTGGCTGCACCTTTGAGGAGGACAGTGACCCGAACCAGTGCGAGTACAGCCAGGGCGAGGACGATGACTTCGAGTGGGAGCTGATCCGGAGCTATTTGATGCCTCACCTGACGCCTGACCTGCCTCATGGTGAGTCCCTGGGGACCTCTGTCCCCAACCCACCTCTCTGTCCTGCACACCAGGGCTGGGCTGTGTCCTCTCCTGCTTTAATTCCTGCTTGGAATTTAAATTCAGGCTTGGCTTGTGTGGGCAGGGTGGGCGTGGTGTGATGAGCTGTGTCGGTCCTCAGCACAGCAAGGCAGGGTGTGTGTGGCCCTGGGGGAGGGTGACACTTGGGGACAGGGAAGGTGGGACCCTGTTGCTGCTGGGGGAGGAGGGATCTAACAGCCCAGCAGGGACAGGGACATTGTGTGGCTCCAGGTGCCTCCATGTCCCTGCCGTGCCACCCCCAATCTGGGCCTGTCATCTGTCTAGATGTGGTTTTGGGGGGGAAAGCAAAGATTCCCAGCTTTTCTCCCTCTCCATGTGACCTCTGCCATGGCTGGGTTGGCTGCCCTGCTCCCTGGGCTGGCTGAGGGCTGTGTGGGGGATGTCCCCTCTGCCTGAGATGTCCCCTGTCTCCCAGCCTGCAGCAGCTCAAGTGGCTTTCCACACTTCCCATGGGTCTTGGCAGCATCTCCAGTGATGCCAAATTCCTCCTCTGCAGCTGCTGGCAGCCAGGATGCACCCAGATCCCCTCCTAAAGGGGCACCCTTGGAGCTGCTCTCCGTGCCTGGGATCTGCAGCCAGTGCCTGCTCTTCCCTCACTGTTGTCTCCTGCAGGCTCATGAGAAATTCCCACCTCTGGGAGATGTGGAAAAGGGGGATACAACATGTTTCTGGCTCTTTCAAGTGCAGGGAAGGGCTTGGAGTTGGAGGCATCTCCGAAGTCTTGGGAACTGTAAAGGAAGAAAATGCAAATGGACTTTTTTTTTATAAATCTCATTGCTTTTAAGCTGTTTTTTGTTATTTTCCGAGTCCATCTCCTCTCTAATGGCCAGGCTGGGGGAGCAGAGCCAGCCAGGCAGCCATGGGGAGCTCCCCTCTCCCATGAGGATGATGTGGTCACCGTGCCTGGGTGGCATTTGGGGGCTTTACTTGCTCCCTGCTCCCAGCTCTGTCCCACCGTGACCCCCTTGAGTTGTCCCTGAACCCATTTGCTCTGTGAGATGCACTGGGCTTGGGATGCTCCTTGTTTTTGGGACTGCTGGCTCCTGCCTGGTCCTGAGGCTCCATCTCCTGCCCAGCCTGGAGGGCTGGTCCTGTGCTGAGGATGGGCAGAAAGAGGAGAGCTGGTTTAGGGCTCGACACTAAAAACAACCTTTTTTTATTTATTAAAATATTACCTGCTTTATAGAAAACTCTTTTCTGCTCCACCAATCTGCCTCCAGCTGTTTATCCTGTGCCTTGTTCATGCCAGGGCTTAATTTGGCTTTTCCCCTCCGCTAACTCTCCTCTTCCTTTACCTTTTCCCATCACCTTTTCCTTCCATCCCGTCCCCACTGGCATGTCCTGGGTGCTGGGTGAGGGCAAACGACCCTCAGCCTGCCTGTGAGACTGCTTTCATGATTTTCTAAATAATTGCTTTAAACTGCACTGCCCTAATTGGTGTGTGTCCAGGGGGGGTGTCCCTGGGCAGAGAGGGGGGAAGCAGAGCTGGGGCTTGAAGTGGCTCGTGATGGAGAGTCTGAAATATGTCATTAGTTGAGTTTTCTGCTCGATTTTCAGCTGTCATTTAAATCTGCAGTGAACTGTTTAAAGCCTGGGGGCTTGCAGGGGGCTGAGAGTGGAAGGGGGCTGCTCTCCTTGCTTGAGGAAGTAACTGAGGGTCAGCAAGAGATGGGGGATCAAAGGAATGCAGAGGATTTAGGAAATGAACTCCAGGCTCGAGGGGGAAGCCGATGTGACTGTCCCAGGTTGGATGGTGCCCTGGGAAGAGCACCCAAACCTCCTGGGTGAGGGACAGTGACACCCAAAGGGATGCTCATCCCCTAATACCAGGTAGATCCTGTTTTCCCATGGTCCTGGGGCACCCAGTGGGTGCAGGGCCCCTGGTTTTGTGTGGTTTTACCCACGAGGCTCCTGCAGTGGCTGAGGGGGATTTCGCAGCACTGGGGCCTCTCCAGGGAGCACTTTCGAAAGGAGTCTCGTGGTCTTAGATTAAAATGAGTTTTTATTGGAGATCAGCCAGTTTCAAGGAGCAGAGGATTTATTGGAGCGGGTGCTGGCTGCTGGCCACCTGCCTCTACCTTTCCAGCCTGCTTTCCTTTTGCTTTCTTGTTTGGTTTGGGTTTTTTTTTTTTCTCCCCCGTCTCTCGACTTGTCTCTCTTTCACCTAAAGATGATGGATGGGTCTCTCCCACGTTGCAATAGTGATTTTTTTTTTTTTTTTTTTAAGCTCTGTATTGTTGTTTTTTTTTTTTTTGTAAAGAAGCAGTGGGGAGCCAGGGAGGGCAGGGGTGAGGCTGCAATCCCAGAATGGTTTGGGTTGGAAGGGACCTTAAAGAGCCCATCTCATTCCACCCCCTGCCATGGGCAGGGACACCTTCCACCAGCCCAGGTTGCTCCAAGCCCCCTCCAACCTGGCCTTGGACACTTCCAGGGATCCAGGGGCAGCCACAGCTTCTCTGGTCAACCTGTGCCAGGGCCTGCCCACCCTCACAGCCAACAATTCCTTCCCAATCTCCCATCTATCCCTGCCCTCTGGCAGTGGGAAGCCATTCCCTGTGTCCTGTCCCTCCATCCCTTGTCCCCAGTCCCTCTCCAGCTCTCCTGGAGCCCCTTCAGGCACTGGAAGGGCTAAAATAACATCTTGATGGGTGAGTTTTTTCCCTCAAATGGCGGTTTTTCCTAGATTTTCCTTCCAAACTCAGTGGCATTAGGAAACCCTCTGTGACTCAGAGTTTCTGTGCCCTGCTTGGCTTTTCACTCCCTGCACGGAGCTGTCGTGTCCCTGTCCAGCCCTGGGGGGTGACCGAGCTGTTGTCCCCACCCTGGTGAGCTCTGCTGTCCCTCCATCCCCTCCAAGGAGTCACTCCTTCAGCTGGCAGCTCCAGCTCTGCTTCCCAACCAGCTCCTGCTCCGCATCCATAAAAACCTTGCAAAATGAAGCCTGATTTCTTTGGCTCCTGGGGGAGTTGCTGCGGGTTGTCCAAGGCCATGGGAGATCAGCTCTTGGTGCTGGAGCTTCCCTGGGAGATGCTCAGGGCAGAAGCAGGGATTGAATCCCTGATTCCCGTGCCTGCCCTGAGATGGAGAAGGATCTGACACACGTAGAGGCACTGACAGCTTCATTTTCCAGCGGGATTTCCTGGAGACAGATGCTGCAGTGCTCAGACCTGGTCCCTTGGCACCTCTTGTCTGCCGGAGCCGCCCTCTCCCTGTCATCCTGCCTTGCTTTCCACTGCCTTCCAAGAGCTCTTGGAATTCTTCTTTTTTTATTTAGTTTTATCTCTCAGTGGTTTTGTAGGAGGAAAAACTCATTGAGACAGGGAAGCAGGGGGGAGTGGGTTCTTCTCTCCTCTTCTTGCAGGGCTGTTTGGGTTTCTCCTGGAAGGATCAGTGGCAGGCAGGACCCTTGGGATGGGCAGCGTGATGGGGAGAGCTGCCCCTTTCCTGCAGGTGAGCAGGACTTCACCTGGAGCTGGGGGAAAATCCTGTGGGAGATCTTTGCTCCCCAGCTCTTGGCTGAGGTTATTGGAGGGTTTGATTTATCCTCGAAGACCTGCTTTGAATTCCAAGGAAGATCTGATCCCACAAGTGGGAAAATTTACCTGGAGACCCCCTATGAGGATTTGCTGGGAGGGTCCAAGGCTCTCTGTGCTGGTTTTGCAGCTCAACCCTCATCATTGACTTCTGCAGAGCAAGTTGCTGGGTCTTCCTTAGGGAACAATGCTGGAACCTTGTTTCTCTCTTCATTTATTTGATTGAATTATTATTATTTAGTGCTTTTTGAGTCTTTTCTTTTTTTCCACAGAGCACTTAGGCTCTTTTCTAAAAGCAAACCTGAAAATGAAAATATAATACATTGCTGCAGCTGAGGTGGGGGGGGCACAGAGGGGTTGATGTGTTATTTGTGGTGACAAAAGGGGGGTGACAGCTCGCCTGGACCTTTCTGGTGTCAAACCAACCTTAGGCTGAGGATCAGAGGAAGGATTTAAGGAGCGATGCACGATATTGATGTGCACCCAAATCCTGTTTTGGATTGAAGTCTCGACCAGGAGATGCCTCGGGGCTGCTTCTGCAGCTCACATTTCACGGGAGGTTTGGAAATGGTTTTTCTCATCGTGATTTTTGGAGCAGATTTTGGCTGTGTGATGCCAACATCTGGATACAGCTCCAAAATAACCCTTGGCTGGGATAGTGCATCAACCCTCCGGCTGCTGGGAATGGTCCTGCCTGTCCCCCCCCCGCCTTTGGACACCCCTCCTCTCCATCCCTGCCTCCAGCTTTGCTGGCAGGAGTTAAGCTAAGCTTTAAAAGCTGGAATTTGGCAGTTTGCACAGGTTTTGCTGCAGCTCTGCTTCTGCCCTGGCTGGGAAAGCTGCTGGACCCTGGTGTGTGCTGAGCACCCAGTGGGGTGGGGGCTCAGAGGGGATCCCTGGAAGTGCTGGTGGATTAACAGGGAACAAGTGGAAGGTGTTTGGGGAACGCCCAAGTCCTTGCAGCATCTCTCTCTGAGGGGCTGTGCAGCCCCCCTTGTCCTTGGGTACCTGGGAGCATCCCCTGGAGCTGCCTGGCAGCATCCCAGATGGATCAAGAGCCCAGGGAGGAGCAGGTTGGTGACCTGCCATGGGACTGTGTCTGCAGGCTGTCACCCCTTGTCACCCTTTTGTCCCCTTGTCTGTCCTGCTGCCTTTAGAGCTCCCTGTGCACTGGTGCTGCTGGGGGAGCACCCACGTGGGGCTGTGCTCCCGTTTTATTGGGGTGCATTAAAAAAGCAGCCCAAAAATCTCACTGACAACCACAAACATCCTCTTTTAAAAAAAAAGAGAGGGGCTGCTGAGGGTGTTCGTAACCCCCAGCCACCTCTGCTTGGAGCTCCCTGCTCCAGGATATTCCCAGTGCCAGGAGATGTGGGATGCAGGGACAAGTGTAATCATAGAATCATGGAATGGTTTAGGTTGGAAAGGACCTTAAAGCCCATCTTGTCATCTTGTTCCACCCCTTCTATAGGTAGGGACACCTTCCACCATCCCAGGTCGCTCCAAGCCCTGTCCAGCCTGGCTTTGGACACTTCCAGGGATCCAGGGGCAGCCACAGCTTCTCTGGGCAACCTGTGCCAGGGCCTCCCCACCCTCCCAGGGAAAGATTCCTTCCCAATATCCCATCTAACCCTGTCCTCTGGCTGTTTCAAGTACCTCTGCTTCTCCTGTGTTTAAAAAAACAAACCCAACCCACACCCTGGGCTTGAAGCAAAGTCCAGATATTTACAGCAGAGGAGGATATAATTAGCACAAAAGCAAGCAGTTGGAACCTGCTTTTTCCGATGCCGCAACACCGGGAACAAAATTAATGGGGGAAAATTGTGTGTGTGGGAAGCCCTGTCTGATGAGGGAGGCTCAGGTGGATCCCTGCTCCCAGATGGCCTTAATGGGCATTCTGTGTCTTTTAAAATAACCCCTCAGTGGTTTAATTTTAGTCTTGGCCTCTTTATTTTGGTCCTGTGGCTCTTTGTTTGTGAAGGGAGGGCGGGAGGAAGGGCCTGTGTTTGTTAACGAGGGCCAGTTCGTTAATGAGGTGGCCTTTGGGACATGTCCCCTGGCACGAGGGGGGGTCAGCAGTCACCCCCCCCATGCCACAGCCTGGACCAAATGGAGCTGATCTCGTTAGAGCAGAAGTAATTTTGCTGGGGGGAAAGGAGAGGAGAAAAGAGGGAAGTCTGGCCACGGTGCCTTCCCCTCTGTCGGTGAAATGAGCTGTGCTGGGCTCCGAGGACGTGAATTGTCATCCTTTTAGTTCACCCTGAGTGGCCACCCCAAGGGGCCAGGTGGCCACGTGGGTCAGGGACACGGGGAAAATTGGCCTTTTCGGTGGTTTCTTTGCCTTGGCCCAGCTCCCATCCCTGAGGGATGCACTGGGAGATGTGTGTGGTACCTGGCACCGTGTCACCCCAGCTGAGGCTGTGACCCCCTGGGTGTGTTGGGGTCCCCTCAGGTGCAGGTCCCAAATGCTGTGGGGGATGGATGGGTGTCCTCTGCAATCCCAAATACTGTGTGGGATGAATGGATGATCCTAAATGCTGGGAGGGATGGACAAGTGCCTCCTACGATCCCAAATGCTGGGGAAGATGGATGGGTGTCCTCTGCAATCCTAAATACTGTGTGGGGTGGATGGGTGCCTTCTGTGATCCTAGATGATGGGGAGGGGATGGATGAGTGCCTCCTACAATCCCAAATGCTGGGGGGGATGGATGAGTGGCCCCTGTGATCCCAAATGCTGCAGGGAATGGATGGGTACTCTCTGCAATCCCAAATACTGTGGGGGGTGGATGGGTTCCCCCTACAATTCCCCTTTGCCTTCATTAGGCTTTTCTTGGAGCTCCTCAATGGGAGCTGATGGGAGGAAGTGCCTGGATTTGGAATTAGCCAGTGGTGAGAGCCATTAATAATGGAGCACAGACTGTCAAGAAAACAATGGTGGGCTTGGATAAACGGCCCAGCTTTGCTACTTACAGCTCCTGCTGTTATTAAAATGGAGATTAATAATCCCCTCGCCTTTGGTGAGGGGGAGGATTTGGTGGGGCAGCTTCTTATTTTTCCCTGTGTCCCACCCACCTTGTATCCCAGCCCCTGGCCAGCTGGGACTCCTGCATCCCCCTCCTGCCTCCAGACTGCCTGACTGGAGCGTGCAGGGCAGGGAATGATGCCGCCTTTGGGATCCCCTTTGGGATTTTCAACCTGCCTGCCCCAATAATTAAGGCTTCAGGGTTGCAGTGGGGGCTCCTGGCTTTGCTGCTGGGGATGTGGGGGGACGGGAGGTGGGATACCAGTGGCTGCCAGTGGTGGGGCAGGCCTGGGAACGACATTCCTGGCATCCCGGAGAGCAGCGATGGTTGCACTCGTTAAGCAAACGAGCTTTCTCCCCCTGCTGTGCACAGTTCAAACTCGGCAACAACTGCGTGGTAAATGATGGGAGGAGCTGGGAATGGGAATGACACAGCTGGGGCCCGGCTGGGGAGGGGGACTGATGCAGCTGAAGCTGTGAGAATTAAAGGGCAGCAGGTGGAGGGTCTCTGGTGCCATCGAAGCCATTCCTGACCCCCGTGCCCTGGGAAGAGGGAGCAGGTTTTCCTGGAGGCAGCTGGTCTGATCCTTTCCTCCTCGTCCAGTAGCCAGGTTCCATCTCAGTGTCCTGCTGCTGTCCACATCCAACAGACTCCATCCTGTCCTGCACATCCCCCAGGGCATGGACCACTGTCCTGGGGAACATGAGCATCTTTGTGATCCCACATCCTCCACCTCCTCCATCCCTGCTGGCAAAGCTCAGGAGATGTGGAACAGGGGGATTAAAATCATAGAATCCTCTGACCTGGACAGGACCCCCAAGGATCATCCAGTCCAACCCCCGGCCCTGCACAGACACCCCAACAATCCCACCCTGTCCCTCAGAGCATTGTCCAAACCCTCCTGGAGCTCTGGCAGCCTTGGGGCTGTGCCCACTGCCCTGGGGAGCCTGGGCAGTGCCCAACCAGCCTCTGGGGGAAGAACCTTTGCCTGAGATCCACCCTGAGCCTGCCCTGACACAGCTCCAGCCGTTCCCTGGGTGCTGTCCCTGCTCCCCCAGAGCAGAGATTGGAGCTGCCTCTTGGGAGGAGCTGCAGCTTCTCCTGAGCTCTGCCCTCAGTCTGCTCTGCTCCAGCTGCACACACCCAGTGCCCTCAGCTGCTCCTCCTATGGCTTCATCTCCAGGCCCTTCACCATTTCCTAGTTACTCCAAGCTCTCCCTCTTCTCCCTCCCTCCGCAGGCTCCTACCTGATGGTGAACTCCTCCCAGCACGCCCCAGGCCAGAAAGCTCACCTGCTTTTCCAGGCCCTGAGCGAGAATGACACCCACTGCCTGCAGTTCAGCTACTTCATGTACAGCCGGGACGGGCACAGCCCTGGCACCCTCAGTGCCTACGTGCGGGTCACGGGGGGCCCGGTGGGCAGCGCCGTCTGGAACGCCTCGGGCTCCCACGGCCGCCAGTGGCACCAGGCAGAGCTGGCTGTCAGCTTGTTCTGGCCCAGTGAGTACCAGGTGAGCCCCAGCAGACCTCCAGCCCCCCCCTCAGCCCCCCGGCCACGGGTGACCGCAGTGTTTGGTGCCGCAGGTCCTGTTCGAGGCGGTGGTGTCCAGTGAGCGCAGGGGGTACCTCGGCTTGGATGACATTCTGCTCCTGAATTATCCGTGCTGTGAGTGCCAGGGGGTGGGGCTCGAGGCGGGTGGCAGTGGGGAGGTGGGTGCTGGTGTCCTGGTGCCCGTTGGGGTGATCCTGGAGAGAGCGGGTGGACTAACGCCGGGTGCAGCCTGGGTGTCCTGTTGTCACCTGGGCTGGTGGAGCTCCATCCCCTGGGCACCCCTGAGGCTCCTTTCTCCATCTCCATCCCCATCCCTGCCAGCTCCAACGTTGCTTTTGTTTTCATAAAACCTTGGAAGAGCACAGACTGAACATGGGGCTTGAGTGTTCCCATCAAGAGGGTCTACCCAGACCGGTTGGAACCCAAAATCCCAGGCTGTCCCAACACATTGGCTCTTGGGGTTCACCACTTACTTCTTCCAGAGACCTGCCCCTCTCTATCAACCCCAGAGCCTGCCTCTGGCAGAGATGCCAGAGGGTGCATCCCTCCCTGGGACACTGGCTGTATGGAGACAGGAACAAATTCTTGACTCTGAGCTGGAGCTGATGTTTGCTGAGTGCTTTAGTGTAATGCTTCTCCTTGGTTGATTGGTACTCCTGTAAAACCTTTTGCCAAAATGCTTGGTTTTTTTCACTAAATTAAAAGAAATCTCCTGGGAAAAAGTCTGTGGCTTTTTCTCTTTACCTGAATTCAAGGTATCAAAGAGCTAAAGGCTCTGGAAAAGTTCACGTGGGTGAACTCTTGGACTCTAAATATCTGTAAAACCCCTGGTAAAGCTCGAGGCTTCGGGACTGGGGTTTTGGAGCTCGGCCCCAGCCATGACATCCTGGGTGGGTTTTTTGGGCATGGTGGGATTTTTTTTGAGGATCCTCTCAGAGCTAAGCCACTTTGTCACCTCTCCCTTGTGCCCTCTGGCAGCGAAAGCCCCTCATTTCTCCCGCCTGGGCGACGTGGAGGTGAACGCGGGGCAAAACGCCACCTTCCAGTGCGTGGCCGCCGGGAAGGCGTCCGAGGCCGAGCGCTTCCTCATGCAGGTGAGGGGTGGTCGTGGTAAAACCCCCCCCGTGCGCCGCCTCGGGGACACGTTTGGTGGCCCTGGGTGTGCCTGCAGTGACGCCTGGTCTCTCCCGTGGCGCAGAGGCAGAGCGGCCAGGCGGTCCCTGCCGCCTCGGTGAAGCACATCAGCCACCGGCGCTTCCTGGCCACCTTCCAGCTGGACGAGGTGTCCAAGGCGCAGCAGGATCTGTACCGCTGTGTCACCCAGTCCAGCCGAGGCTCGGGGGTCTCCAACTTCGCCGAGCTCATCGTCAAAGGTGGGTGATGTGCCGGTGGGTTCCTGGGTCACGGATGGGCCGTCTCTGCTCTGCTGTTGGCAGAGGAGGAGGAAGGTGGGACGCCCGGGGCAGTGGGATCGCAGTTTCTTCTTGCTACACACAGACTTTGCATCATAAAAACCAGGAAACTGCCTTTGCTGGTGGCCTGAGATGATTTATTTTTGATTGCAGTAGGTGGGAATTAATTAATTATGGTGAAACTGTGCGGCACCACGCTGGGCTGTGTATCTCATAAAGATAATTAAGGTTTGATCAGATGAAACCCTATTGCAGCTGTTAAAGCCTCACTGAGGGCACATGCACAGGCTGAAGTTTGAGGACTAGCTGGTGCCCTCCTGTACTTTGGTGTCGATCCCCACGTCCTCTGGGTGGGGAATCCGAGTTTGTCCCATGCTTTTCAGCATGAATCATGGAACGGTTTGGGTTGGAAGGGACCTTAAAGCTCTAATTGTTCCACCTCCCTGCCGTGGCAGGGACACCTTCCACTAGCCCAGGTTGCTCAAAGCTCCATCCAGGGCCTTGAACACTTCCAGGGATGGGGCATCCACAGCTTCTCTGGGCAACCTGTGCCAGGGCCTCACCACTCCCAGAGTAAAGAATTTTTTCCTAATATCCAATCTAAACCTACTCTCTGTCAGTGTGAAGCCATTCTCCCTTGTCCTGTCACTCCAGGCTCTTGTAAAAGGTCCCTCTCCATCTTTTTTGTAGGCCCTTCAGGTACTGGAGGACCACAATTAGGTCATGCCTAAGCCTTCTTTTTTGCAGATTGAATGTGGTCGGTTGGTGTGGGAAGAGATGTTTGGGATGTGTAAACTGTAACGAGTCAACAATAAAATTGTGGCGGCCGTGGTTGTGCCAGCGTTGGCCTGGCTCTGGGAGCTGCTTCTGGAGGGGGATGCTCCACCTGCCCCTTCTCTGTTCTCTTCCAGAGCCCCCCACACCCATTGCACCCCCCCAGCTGCTCCGGGCCGGCTCCACCTACCTCATCATCCAGCTCAACACCAACTCCATCATCGGCGACGGCCCCATCGTGCGCAAGGAGATCGAGTACCGCATGACCTCGGGGCCCTGGTCGGAGGTGCACGCTGTCAACATGCAGACCTACAAGCTCTGGCACCTGGACCCGGACACAGAGTATGAGATCAGCGTCCTGCTCACCCGGCCCGGCGAGGGGGGCACCGGCAAACCGGGGCCGCCCCTCATCAGCCGCACCAAGTGCGCAGGTGGGTCCCACGGGGCCACCCAGGGCGGCTTTGGGAGAGGTCCCCTGCCACCCTGAGCCCTTCCCACCACCCACGGGCGTGAAAGGATGTTCACTGCCATTAATCCAAACCACCCACGTGCACGTGTTGGCAGAGTAACTTGTCTCCTCGTTAGCGCCGACTTCTCCCTTCATGCCAATTAGAGCTAATTAAGCTTCCCAGGGATGGCACTCTCCTCCTTTCAAGAGCCTGAAACGGGCTTGGTGACAACACAAGGGCTCCCATGGCCTCTCTATCTGGTTATCTGGGGCTGCTCATAGAGTGGGTGCTCCCGGTGCCCACCGGAATAGTGGAACTGGTACCCGACTTCACCTCCTCAGGGAAAGGATGAGCCCATGGGGGCTGCTGTCCCTGCAGTGTTGGTGGCTGTGAGACCCAGTGATGTCCCCAGCCCTGTCTGCAGGGCAGCAGCATCCTGTGCTGGGGCTGGTCCCACTTTTGGGGCCAGGGTTGCTCTCTGCGCTCACCCCTGTAAAAGGGTTTTCCCTGACAATGCACATAAATCCATGAGATGTTTTTCTTCCTCGCTCATCTCTCCCCGTCTCTTCCCACACAGAGCCCATGAGGGCCCCCAAAGGCCTGGCTTTCTCCGAGATCCAGTCCAGGCAGCTGACACTGCAGTGGGAGCCACTGGGCTACAACCTGACCCGCTGCCACACCTACACCGTCTCGCTCTGCTACCGCTACTTCGTGGGCAGCGGCCACAACCAGACCTTCCAGGAGTGTGTGAAGATGGAGCGGAACGCCAACCGCTACACCATCAAAAACCTGCTGCCCTACAAGAACATCCACGTCAAGCTCATCCTCTCCAACCCCGAGGGGCGCAAGGAGGGCAAGGAGGTGGTTTTTCAGACCGATGAGGATGGTGAGTCCGCTCAGGGAGGTGCATCACCCCCAAAAACGGGACTCTGCAGCTGTTGAACTGTCGGTGTGTTTCTTGTGGTGGGCTCTCAGCCCAGGGTGGGAATATCTCCTGTGGCATCGCTCTTACAGGGAAGTGAAAAGGGTGTTGCAGCCTCAGGGCTGCGCAGGGGGAGGTGAGAGAAAGGGGCAGTGATGGTGGTTGGGGAAGGGAAGTGCTTGGGGGCTGGATGGGGGTGTCACTGCAGACACAGTGCCCTCGTCCTCGGAGTGGAGTTTGACCCATGTCCGGTCTGGTGGAGGGTGTGAGAGTTGGCTGATGCCCAGCTCCTCCCAGCACAAGCCTCCTCACTCATCCCTTATTGGGAACCAAAGCCTGGTAGTGATAATAACAGCAATTAAAACAATTAATGCTTTGTACTTAGGTAACGTCTTTTATCTGCTCGGTCTCCGATGGATCCAGCGCTGCTGAATTCCTGGGAGAGAGCTGTTAACCAGGGCAGGAGCAGCTTTGCTCGGTTCCCCCAGTGCTCTTCCCCAGTTCAGTTTGCCCTGGAGCAAGTTCAGGTTGTGCAGATGAGCTCTGTGGTGATCAAGGCCCTTGTTTTTTGGCACAGCATTGCTCCTGAAAGGCTGAGCTGTTGTTTTCCCCCTGTTCTGGCTGTGCCCCGGGGTTGGGTTCCTGCTGCCAGCACCTGAGTGGGGTGATGTCCTCGCTGGAGGCTCCATTGCTCCATTGTTTTGGAATCTTCTCCAAGGCTGTCCTGGAGCTGGGGCCACTGTACAGGTCTCCCAGGTCTGGCCTTACCTGCACTGTGTCTCTCCATCAGCAGTGTTTGGGTCACTTGGGCTCTGGAGAGCAGTGGATATGGCAGGAGGCACAGGACAGGGCTGGCTCCGTGTGTCTGGTGCCACCCATCAGTGACAGGCCACATCCAGGGCTGGCCTCTCCCACTGGTGACTCCTGCTTGTCACATCCTCTTTGCTGCCCCACAGGGATCTCCCCCGTGTGCTGTGATGCCCCTTCAAGGGCAGTTGGGCAGCCCCCACAGGGTCAGAGCTGTCCCTCTCATGGCTGGTGGGGCCAGGGGGCCTCATCCTGCTCCGTGGGAGCTTGTGTGGGTGCAAGGAGCTGCTGCAGGCCTGGGTGGATGCTGGGTGCTGAGCACCAGGAGCATCCCCGGCTCTCCCAGAGTCACATGTTAAACAAAACCAGAATTAATCTCCAAAGCACTTTTTTAGCATGAAGAATCAGCAATTAAGGTGGAAGAACTGATAACTGCAAAAGACTGGCTCCAGACCCCCTGAGGAGAAGCCTTCCGTGGAATTCCCCTGCATGGGACTCTCCGTGATTTGGGACCCACCGATGTGTGTGTGATGCTCGTCCCTCCTGTTTCCCAGGCTGGAAAGCAAAACCTCCAGAGCTGGAGTGGGACTGAAGTGTCTGAAGAAACCTGAAGTGTCTCCAAGTCCCGTTTTCATCTCCAGATCCTAAATCCAGCACCCTCCTCTGCACAGCAGCACTTTCCATATCCCCAGCTCCCAGCCTGCCCCTCCAGGGGCACCCAGCTCCTCCCTCCCGACGGTTCCTTTTCCAGCTCTGATTGCTCCAGCTGTTCTCTCTGGGCTGTGACTGCTCCAGCTGTTTTCTGATGGAATATTAATACAGGAGCTCCAGATGTCTTTTTGCTGTACTGTAATCACTCCAGCTGCTTTTCCCTGTGCCTCGATTAACTGGGGCTGGTGGCTTCCCCCTTGGATTGAACTTGGGGCCGTGGGCACGTGTGGCCTCCTTGAGATGGGTCCATGGATATCCACCTATGGATATACGGCCCTTATTCCACGTGGGCTTGGCACAGCATCTCCCTGCCTGCCTGGGAGGAGGAGAAGGAGTTTTGCTCCTAGAACTGGGTGATGAGCAGCCACCCGTGCAATTAAGCCAAGGTGCTGAAGGCTCATTAATCACAGGACCCTTAATTGTGGTTTATTTTGGCACGAGGCCAGTTTTGGTGGCAGCATCTGCTGGTGCAGAGCTGGGGCTGGTCTTGGTGGGCTGCAAAGATGCACGTGCACATCCCAGGTGATAAACCCTGATTTTGGGCTGGAACCCCCATCTCTGGGGCGTTAACAGCTGAGCCAAACCAAGGGTGTTGTTCGCAGCATCCTCTTGGACCCCGGGCAAAGTCGTGCTGGGGCAGGACACGGGGAGGAATCTGCTGGATCCATAGGTTTTCCAGCTGGTGTTTCAGTGCTCCATATGGATGCAGGTGACCCACAGCTGGAGATTTTGTTCTGTGTACACAAAATGATGAAACTCAACCCCGGGTGCCTGTGGAAATGCCACTGCAGCGTGTTGGTGCTGTGAGGAGCCAGTTCTCTCCCTTGCAGGGCATGCAAGCCCAAATAAATAGATATAAATCCATAAATAAATATATATATGTGCATATATGGATGGCAGAGGGGTATATGCACATCTGGAAGCTGTTGTGTGCATCCTCTGCTGGTCTCAACCTGGTGTATCATGCCTATACCTACATACATAAATATATAAGCTATATATGTTATAATATTAAGATAATATATAAATTGTACTCTAGACAATAATTTAATGATGATACAATATATAATAATAATATAAAATAAGATGTAACTGTATATATACTACAGGTCATATATAATACATAATGATAGAAAATAATACATAATTATATATATAGCATAGGTTATAAGATATAAAAAAAAAATATATAGGTACACACATTCCTGCCCCGAAGGTTTCCTTAATTTTCCCAGGGTTTAATAAGAGCCTGTGTACACGTGTAGGACACAGTGCCTCTGATTAAATTAAGTTGTAAATCAAGTGGAAATGCCGTGTTTGCACGGTGGGGGAGGAGATCCCTCCCTTCCCTCTCTCCCGGCCCCGTAATTAGATCTGAACAAAAGCTGTGGGGGGAAAAAAATAAAAAGCAAAGCAGAGGGGCAGAGCTGCTGTCCCTCTGCAAGGAGATGGGGGGGTGTTTTGGGAGCGGGACTTTCCCAAGCCGTTGCCTCTCCGTGGAGAAATCCACGATAAAGGAGCGGATATCGATCCCGGTGCTGCTGATCGCTGTTGGTGATTACAGTTATTACTGTGCTGGTGCTAATTAGAGGGGAGGGCTGGGACATGTCTGTCTGCAGGTGAGGATGTTGCTGCTTGCTGGCAGTGTCTCCCCAGGGTGCTGGTGGCTCCTGGGGGGATTTAAGTTGTGGGGGAAAAGGGGATTGATTTATTTTGAGCTGGGGCAGGTTGTGCCGGTGCCGGTGGGTGGGAATTGCTGCTGGAAATGGTACCTGTGGGATTTGTGCCGTGGGAGGGGGGGACATCCTCCTCCAGTGGCAGTCACCAGTGGGCCCAGGAGCATCACTGCCTTGGGGAGCATCTCCCTGGGGAGCCACCAGCCCTGTCTGGTGGCACATGTTGGAGCTGGGTGACATGGCAAAGGGGATGTGGTGGCTCGGTCACGGGGCCACCTGGAGGGGTTTCCTGGAGGATTTCTCCTTCCAAACTGGTTTTGTGCTGCATCCAAGCATGTCCCCTTTCCTTCCCCAGTGCCTGGGGGCATCGCCTCGGAGTCCCTCACCTTCACCCCGCTGGAGGACATGATATTCCTGAAGTGGGAGGAACCGGTGGAGCCCAACGGCCTCATCACACAGTACGAGGTACGTCCCGGAGGGCTGCACTCCCAGGGTGGGGACAGAGGGACACGGGAGAGTCCTGCTGGGGGGACACAGTGGAGGGAATTTGGGATAACTGCTGCTGTTGCTCATGGGGATTAAAGGCGACTGCAGCACTGCTGCTGCCC
This sequence comes from Pipra filicauda, assembly GCF_003945595.2. Taxonomy (NCBI): domain Eukaryota; kingdom Metazoa; phylum Chordata; class Aves; order Passeriformes; family Pipridae; genus Pipra; species Pipra filicauda. The sequence continues at coordinate 3,417,147 of NW_024104964.1, read as the reverse complement.
TCAAGCCCTTCTTTTGGCTTTTCCAGTGAACCTCTGCTTTTGATTTACCCCAAAAAACCTCTGCCTCCAGGCTGCCCCCATGATCCCCCTTGGAATTCATCCCTTTCCCCCGAATCCGGGGTCTCCCCTCTCTCCCACGGCCACGGGTGACGCTCTGCCCTGTCCCTGCAGATCAGCTACCAGAGCATCGAGTCGTCCGACCCGGCCGTCAACGTGCCCGGCCCGCGCCGCACCGTGTCCAAACTGCGCAACGAGACCTACCACGTCTTCTCCAACCTCCACCCCGGCACCACTTACCTCTTCTCAGTCCGGGCCCGCACCGGGAAGGGCTTTGGCCAGACGGCACTCACCGAGATCACCACCAACATCTCCGGTAGGTTCCTGTGGCTCCATGCCACGGCTTCGCCTCCGCTCAGATATCCTGGGGTGGTGTCGACCCTCTGCATCGCTCCCGTGAGTTTGGTGGCTGGGAGGTTTGTGGGGACCGGAGGCTGCTATGGAAGGATGCTCTTGGGGGTGGCAGCTGTGCCGTGAGCCCCCCAGGCAGCCCCCCAACTTGGTGGGTCCCTGGCTGGGGAGTCCAGCCAGCCCAGTGCTGGTGACTGGTGCTGTGTGAGCTCTCAGTGTAATTGGGCTTCATTAATGAGCCACGCAGTACTCGAGGCTCTTTGCTGTGGTGTCACCATTAACTGCAGCAAACGGGCTGAGATGAGCCCAGATGGGGGCACTGAAACTGCAAAGCAGCTCAAGCTGGACCACAGCGGCTGCCAGTGGTGGTTTGGGGGCCACAGGGCTATGCCAGGCATGAGGGGGGTCCCTCATCTTGGTCTAGGGGTGTTGCTGGGCTGGCTTGGGTGTGTTTCTGCCCCAGGGGTAAAGGTCACACTTTGATTCCAGTGATTCCAAGTGCCAGTGATTCTGACTGGTGCCATCCCTGGGCACATCTTTAAACCCTGGAGCATTTGGGTCCTGCCAAGGTTGGATCCCGCTCCTGTCTTCTCCCCTCTGCCAGACCAGCATTGTTAACCCCCCTCAGTGCACACCCAGGGGTCCTCTCCCAACCCTGACACTTGTTCAAGACCTGGAGGGTCACACTGTTGGGTCACACTGCTCGTGCCTCAGTGTCCCCCCTGAGCTGGGGGCAGCTCTGAGCACATCCCTGGGGGCCTTGACTCATCCCTGAGGGCCAGAACTCATCCCTGCTCCCTTTGCAGCTCCCACCTTCGACTATGGGGACATGCCATCGCCGCTGAGCGAGTCAGAGAGCACCATCACGGTGCTGCTGCGGCCGGCGCAGGGCAGGGGGGCTCCCATCAGGTAGGTCGGGGCTGTAGGAGGGTGAGACCCCCACAAATGGGGTGGGACAGCACGGTGGAGCTCCAAAGGAAGGGCAGGACCGTGATTTTCCCAGTGCTATTTTTGGGTATCGGTCTCTTCTCCCAGCAGTGGGACAAGAGGGCACAGGCTTAAGCTGTGCCAAGGGAGGTTGGAAATTGGGAGGTTCTTCACAGAGAGAGGGATCAGGCATTGTCAGGGGCTGCCCAGGGAGGGGGTGGAGTCCCTGGAGTCCCTGGAGGTGTTTAAGAAGAGACTGGATGTGTCACTCAGTGCCACACGGGCTGGGTGACAAGGTGGGGTTGGGTCACAGGTTGGACACAAAGATCTCGGAGGTCTTTTCCAACCTGGCTGATTGTGTGATTGTGTGACTCTAACCCGTGCCTGGCCCTTGCCAGCACTTACCAGGTGATAGTGGAGGAGGACCGTCCCAAGAAGCTCAAGCGGGAGCTGGGGGGGCCGGAATGCTTCCCGGTGCCCCTCACCTTTGACGACGCCGTGTCCCGGGGCTCCGTGCACTACTTTGGGGCAGAGCTGCCCGCCAGCAGCCTCACTGAGGCCAAACCCTTCACTGTGGGGGACAACCAGACCTACAGCGGCTACTGGAACCCCCCCCTGGAGCCCAAGAAGGCCTATCTCATCTACTTCCAAGCCATGAGCAACCTCAAAGGGGTGAGTGCCCGTGGGACCCCCATCCGGCCGGTGGGTTGGACCAGGCAGAAGGCAGGCTGGGGTTTGGGGGGGTCAGGAAAAACGGGGCTTGTTTGAGGTCCCCCTTGGGCCACCCTCTGGGCTCACCCCCAGTGTCCTGCTCAGGGGGAGCTGGTGCTCTGGGCTGCCCTTATGGCACACTGGGACCATGGAGGGGTGTCCCATTCCTCCCAGCACTCCTGGGCTGTGCCTGTCCCCATCCCAGTGCTGACACTGGAGAGGGAGGAGTCCAACCTCCCCCACCCACCAGCCATCACTCCAACCAGCACCAGTGCATGGGACACCCCATTCCTGGGTTCATCCTGGTGTGGAGAAGGACCATTTGGACAGCAGGAGCTGCGTGTGCATTGCTGGGACCCACTGCTGACAGGACAGCGAATCCCAGCTCCAGAGAACTCCTGGGAGCTCCTAGGCTGCCTTTCCCTGCCTTCTGCTGCCTGTTCCCTCTGTGAAGGTGCAACAGCCCTGCTCTGACAGCACCCCCACATCCCTGGGCTGATTCCTCCAAGTCACTGATGGGACCACCGGGACCCTTCTCGGCATCACCTGCTCCAGCACGTCCCATCCCACCCAGGGGAGGGTGAAAGCAAAGCAGCAGGACCACGGCTCCATCCTCATCCTGCATAGCTCCATCTTGCTGGAAAGGTGCTGGTTATTGAATCCTTTCCTGGGCTCCAGGGTCGTTCACACCTCGCTGGGTTGTAATTAGAGCCGAGATGGACAGGGAGGATCTCGGCTCTGGCTCGCTTGGGCACTGCTGGATAATAACTGGTAGCTGATGCTGTTTTATAACCTTCCTGCTGGGAGGCAATGGATTTGTCCTGGCTGCTGTCAGACATTGCAAAAAGGCTGGATCCTGGCTGGAGTTGTTCAAGGGTTTTGTGCCAGATGAAGCAAGAAACAGGAGAAGGAGAAGCTGGTAACCCCAGGGAGAGCAGGGCTGGAGCCGACCCTGCCCTGGGCCTGTGGCATGGGCAGGTCTCAGTCCAAGGGTGGATGGAGCAGCATTGCCAGCAACGGTGTCCTGAGGATGCTTGGAGAAGAAGGCAATCCTGCCAAGATGGTGCTTTTTTGTTTTGCAGCAGAAGTTGGATGCATGGAAAGATGGAATATTTTAGCTGAACCCGTCCCTACATGGCAAATGTTAAAACTGTTGGCTGGCAAACTTGTCAGCGCATACAGGGCACTGGGACTGGGGCTGAAAACTTTAACTGATGGAAAGAAAACCCCCATGAAGCTCTGGATGATGACCTGGGAATGTTTTAGCTGTAGCTGGTGACCCACAGCTTACCTGGATCTGCTGGGTCCCTCTGATGGTCTTGAGCTTTGCCGTCCCCTCTGTGCCAGGAGCAGTGGACTTGGCTAACCCTGGGAATGCTGGGGGCAGCTCATTCAGCAGCATCTCTTGGGATGTGGGTCCCCAGGAGCTCTTTGGGTGCTGCAGCACAAATCACCAGCGAACTCCCTCGATTTGGGGGGTCAAAGCACCAACGGACTGACCTTGCATCCACCCAGCCTCGCTCGGAGCGGGAGTGGGGAGCGGAGCTCTGGGATCATCCAGCACTGATCCTCCTTTTTTACCTCCGTAGGAAACCCGGCTGAACTGTGTCCGGATCGCCCGCAAAGGTGAGCCCACCCTTTCCCAGCCAGGGGGGTCCCACCGAGGCTGTGGCTCCAACCCTGCGGCTCCTCCGGTGGCTGGGGCCGTGCCGGTGGGTGTGGGGACCGGTGCTGCTGCTGGTCGGGCTGGGTGTGATGGTTTTATTCTTTCCCTCTTCCTCTGGTGCCTGGGGTTTTCCCCTTGGCTGCGTTTTCCCTCTTGATGCCGTTGTCATGGTGGGGGTGGCAGGCTGGAGTCAGTAGTGCTGGGTGCTGAATCCGGGGATGGCTGATCTGACGTGGGGCGTGACAAAAGGTGGCACAAAGGGACTTGTCTCACCCCACTGGAACTGAGAGAGGGCCTTGCCCGTGGTCATAGTGTGGCACTGCAGAGCCCTGTAATGTCTTGGTGGAATAATGTGTTCATGGAGCAATGATCACCCCATGGGACAAATCCCAGTGTTTCCATATATGATGTTGCCAACGCCCCTGGAGCTGAGTGATGACCCCTCCTGCCTGTCCTTGTCCCCTGGCAGCTGCCTGCAAAGAGAGCAAGCGTCCCCTGGAGGTGTCACAGCACTCGGAGGAGATGGGCTTGATCCTGGGGATCTGTGCTGGGGGGCTCATCGTCCTGATTATCCTGCTGGGAGCCATCATCGTGGCCATCCGGAAAGGGTAAGGAGACCTGGTGTCATGGCTGGTGCTTCATCTGTCCCTTCCCCCGAGCTCAGCCCTTCTCCACCACCCCAGCACTAACTGGGAGCTACTGGTGGTGATTGTGCTGCGCTGGGCAGACCCCAGACCCTCCCTCGAGCTGGGTGTCCGTGTGCTTGTGCATCCCACCAGGCACTGTGGGATCTCAGGAGGCACTGGGGACCAAGGAGCAAAGTCCTGGGGATGTCCCTTCCCCCTCAGGGCTCTGGAGCTTTGTCCCTCTCCCGTGTATTTTTCAGTCTTTTGCCTCTTTTTGCTGCTACTTCTTGGCTTTGTGCTGCCCTGGTGATTCTGCAGAGATGGAAATGCTTCTGGCCCGTGTCCAGGCCCTGGGACAGTGCTGAGCCAGGCTGTCCCCATCCCACCAGCTCTTCCCCTTCTAACAGCAGCCAGGGGACCCCAGGGTGTGCAACCCTGCAACCCTCAGCCCAAAATGACAAAAATCAGCTTCATCTGCACTGAGATGTCTCTGGGCTTCCCTGTTGCCTTGACCAGCCCAGGGCTGGATCCATCCATGGGAGTGCTGTTGGCTGAGGTCTGGAGGGTCTGGCTGTGCAGGTCTCCCCCTCAGGGGTTGGGCTGGGGCCAGTCCAATGCTGGACCCCTCTGGGGTCGGGCAGGGGGCTGCCCACCCTGGTCACCCCTGGGTGTGGGTGCTCAGAGCAGTCCAGCGCCTCCTTGGCTTGTTTTAATGGGGAAGCACTGAGCTTCCAGTGGAATGTTGACAGTCCCTTACTGAGATCTCCAGCTGGCTCTAAACGAGTCATTAAAATTTGGGCGTGCACCGGAGGGGAGGTTTTCCCCGGGCTGATGATCCTTGGGGACCCCCAAACTGCTCTGCCACCCCCAGGGGAATCCCCACACTCCCCGGCTCTCTGGAAAGCTGAGCACATCCAGCGTGGGTGGGGGAACCTCAGTGGGGTGGGAGGGAGGAGGGCGAGGGCTTTCCAGGACACTCATCCCTGGGAGCGCTGGGGACGCGGCCGCTGCTTTTTGCTTGGGTGCAACGCCCTGGAAAGCGGCCCTGGAAAGCGGCTCCTTCCGTGCGGGGCCGGAGCCGGGGGGGCTCTCAAAGCCAGGGAGAAAGGACAGCAATTAAACACAGGGCTGGGGATGATGGAGCAAAGTAGGTGAACAGCCAGGGGGGGAGAGAAAACCAGCGGGGCACAACCTCGGCCCGTGGAAATGTGCAAAGCTCTTTGTGTCTCCGTGCGCCCCGGAGGGATCCTTGCGGATTTAGAGCGGGGATGTGGCACCTGTGCAGGGTTGGCTTGTGACTCCATTAGGTCTGTCTCTGATGGAGCAAATGCCAGTGGTGCTGATGGTGTTTTGGGGAGTGCTGCTGTGGGTGGGAAGCCATGAGTGTGGCTGCTGCATTCCCAGTGCTGAGGAGGAGGAGGAGGAGCAGCTCTGCTTCAGCATCCCAGGGTGAACCTGTTGAAGGACAAACCAGAGCCACAAATCAGACCCGATGCCAACAGCCCTGAGTTTGGGGCTGTGGGCAAGCTGGGATGAGCTCATAAATCTCCTCCAGAGTGTTTTGCCGTTGGAAAAACACTGATGTGGTGGAATGGGAAGGCAGCTCTGGAACAGACTCATTCCTAGGAAAAAGTGCACTGGAAACGTGATGTCCTAACCCCATCTATCCCACTGGGCCCCTGACCAGCTCCCTGAGGGAAATCCCTACATTTTGGACATGTTTGCTGTTCACTCTTAAAAATTATGGAACAGCCCCTTGGACAAGGGCACTGTGGGCACACCCCACCTCTAGTGTGGTCACCCTGAGAGCCGGTGCTTGTGCTCTGCTGCGGGATGTTGGCTCCTGCCTGGAATAAATAACCTGTGGATGCCAAAGGGGACCTTTATGGTGCATTTAATTTTCTGGCAGCACTGTAACCCCCCCTTCTCTGTGCTGGAGAAAAGCTGCTTATGCAATTTCTGCTGCTCTCTTTGTTTGCACGCTTGCCAGGAGGAACTACTATTCTTATTCCTATTACCCGTGAGTAATTGTCGTTCTCTTTCTCCTTTACCCTCCTCGGGGCCACCCCACTCACCCTACTGCTCCAACAAGTCCTTAGCTCTGCCCAGTACATTTTAAGGGTCTCTTTGGCTTGGGAAGATAACGCTGCTGAGCTTGTTAGAGGGAGAAAGCAACATGAAGGGGAAGGGTCAGTGACTCCGGGTTGAATTTTGGATTTTGGCAGCGTCTTGCAGTGTCCCAGCCCCACTGAGACATGGGCTCAGATCTCCTGTTCATCCCTCCCCTGGTTTAAGCCCTGCTCTGGCTTCTTCATAGCCTGATGCTGCCTCTCAAAAATATTCATTCAGGGTCTTGAATTTGGGGTGTGAGGTTCTGTTCCTCAGCTTTCCCAGAATCTTTGTTAGATGCCTAACAGGGACCTTGCCCTGGGGGAAGAGCCTCTCTGGTGGGTGCTGAGCACTTGTGTAGTCAGGGGGTCCAGCCTGTCCTTTGGGGTGGATTTGGCCCCCAGCATGGTTTTAGGATCACAGAATGGTTTGAGTTGGAAGGGAACTTAAAGATCATCTAATTCTACCCCCACTGCCATGGGCAGGGACACCTTCCACTAACCCAGGCTGCTCCAAGCCCCATCCAACCTCCCCTTGGACACTTCCAGGGATGGGGCAACCACAGCTTCTCTGGGCAACCTGTGCCAGGGCCTCCCCACCCTCACAGGGAAGAATTTACCCCTAACCACTGATCTAAATCTCTCCTCTTTTACTTTAAAACTGTTCCCCTTGTCCTATCACTATTTGCTCATGTAAAAAGTTGCTCTCCCCCTGTTTTTTCTAAGCCCCCTTTAGGAGCTGGAAGGGGCTCTCAGGTCTCCCTGGAGCCTTCTCTTCTCCAGGCTAAACACCTCCAGCTCTCCCAGCCTGGCTCCAGAGCAGAAGGGCTCCAGCCCTTGGAGCATTTTTGGGATCTGTGTCCTCCTTGCACTTGCCCTGTGCAGCAGAGTGATGCCCGTGGTGTGCTGGATGGGCTGTGTTGCAGCTCGGGGGGCAATGGGTGGGGCAAGGCTGGAGAAACCGGGCTGGGGGGAGCTGGGGCAGACCCACGTGATGCCAGATGGCTGGAGAGAGCCTTTGCTTACACATGGAGCACTCCTGGCTGTCCCAGGGGAGGGGACAGGATGGGACATCAAGCGTGAGCAGCCGGCAAGGGATGATCCAGCTGGAGACAGCACAAAACCAAAGCATGGTGACCCTGGGATCTTACAGCACCTTTGGGTGAGCCCTGCTTATTTCTGCTTCCTCCCTACTGCAGGAAACCTGTGAACATGACCAAGGCAACCATTAACTACCGGCACGAGAAGACCCACATGATGAGTGCCATCGACAGGAGCTTCACCGACCAGAGCACCCTGCAGGAGGACGAGCGCCTGGGGCTGTCCTTCATGGACACCCACAACTATGGAAACAGAGGTAAGGATGGGAGTCCTGGCATCCCACTGCTCCCATCCCACAGCTACAGCAACCACAGTAAGGATGGGAACCCCGGTATTCCCCTGCTCCCGCCCCACAGCTGTGGCAACCAAGGTAAGGATGGGGAATCCTGGCATCCCACTGCTCCCATCCAGCCACAGCAAGGGTGCCCAATAATCCCTGAATATCCCAGAAACAGCCTGCCAGAGCTCAAGGAGTGTTTGGACAATGCTCTCAGGCACGTGGTGGGATTGTTGGGGTGTCCTGTGTGGGGGCAGGAGTTGGACTCGATGATCCTTGTGGGTCTCATCCAGCTCAGGAGATTCTGTGGTTCTCTGTATATTTATCCAAGGCTCAGTAAGAAGGTGTTACATCTACTTTAGCCTGATGTGTGTGGCACGTTGCAGGCTTTTCCCTGCCCTGTGTAACTCTCCAAGGGCATTGATCTCATCGGTGCCTGTGGTAACTTTTATCATCATCCAGGCTGTGCTGAAGGGAAAACGCTCGTGGGCTGCTCGAGCTGGGTCTCTGCATCTTCTTCACGTGGAGATCTGAGCTTGTGGCTGGGCAGCTTGAGGCCGTTTGTGGGCTCAGAACCTGTCTGCACCCCCCCTGGAGCTGTGAACCCCAGCTCTTCACTCGCTCAGGGCTTGGAAGCTTTACACCAGCCTTCCCCAGCACACCCAACCCTGGCCTTCCAAGGGTTACCGAGCCCCCGTGTTCGCATCTGAGGGAGACTGATTCCTTCCCACCCACTGGAGGATGCGTCTCCACGCTGATTTAGTTGTAAAATAACTCACTCCTTGGATGCCCCAGTTCCAACCATATGCTAATAACATCTGTTACAGTAACTTCAAGATGCCGCTTCCACGCGGCTCTTCCGCACGGGCTGTGGGATTAATGTGATTCCCGGCATTGTCTCACGGATAACAGAAGCCCAGAGGGCAAACTTTTCTTCTTAATACATAGAACTAGGTGTATTTATGTTGTTTTTTTTTTTTTGGTTGCTGTCCTTGAAACGCTCAGAGGCTGGTAGGGCTCTGTGTGGGCTGAGCTGGGGAGGCTGGGCTGGCTGCCATGGCTGGGGACAGCCCCCAATGGCTGTGAACGTCCTTAATTAACGAGGGTAAATGAATGGGCTGCTCTCTTGGTGGCTGTTCCCCACCAGGCCTCAGTTTCCGTGCATTTAAAAGAAAATCACTAATCCTCAGGGAAACCTGGGTGGTTCCTCAGCGTGTGGCTGCCTGGAGCCGTCAGCACCTTGCAAGTGCCAGCAATTAATTTCTCATTAATCCCAGGCCGGGTCATGGGGCACTCCTGGGTTGTCCTGTTGGTTCAGCCTGGGAGTGAGATCAAATCTCTGGTGCATCCAGCTCTGGGGGTGCTCAGCACAGGAAGGATGTGGAGCTGCTGGAGCAAGTCCAGAGGAGGCCACAGAGATATTCCAAGGGCTGGAGCCCCTCTGCTCTGGAGCCAGGCTGGGAGAGCTGGGGGTGTTCACCGGGAGAGGAGAAGGCTCCAGGGAGACCTGAGAGCCCCTTGCAGGGCCTAAAGGGGGCTTAGAAAAAACAGGAAGAGTGACTTTTTATATGGGCAGATAGCGATAGGACAAGGAGAAATGGTTTTAAACTAGAAGAGGAGAGATTTAGATTTAGGAAGGAATTGTTCCCTGTGAGGGTGGGGAGGCCCTGGCACAGGTTGCCCAGAGAAGCTGTGGCTGCCCCTGGATCCCTGGAAGTGTCCAAGGCCAGGTTGGACGGGGCTTGGAGCAACCTGGGATAGTGAAAGGTGTCCCTGCCCATGGCAGGGGGTGGGACTGGATGAGTTTTAAGGTCCTTTCCAACCCAAACCTTTCCATGAGTCCCTGCTTGCCCAACCCCTGACAGCAACGCAGAGCATCAGGTTTTGTGCAAACCCTGATTTTAGGATCTGGTGTGGGACCTTCCCTTAACAAATGCAGGTGAGATCTTAGTCTGGCTCTGCTGGTAATTACACAGCAAAGGCACAAACCAGGTAAATACTGCATAAACTCCCCCATTAAACAGCAGCCAGCTCCATTTGTGGCAGCGGGAGGAACACGGTGCCGCTCTCTAGCAGCGAGGAAAATTAACTGTTAAGCTGAGCTGGAGACTTTGGCAAGGTGATATTTCAACTCAGGACTTTGTGTGAATATTTGGGCACAGAGCTCTTGCCTGTCTGCATTGGAGTTAATTGGAAATAAGGTTATTAACCCCCCTAAGGTCTTGCCTACTGATTTCTAATAGATCTGCTGGAGTCCTAAAAAGGCCGTGATGGGTATTTTTAGCTTTGTGGGGTAGGAAGAGCTGTAGAGAGCACGAGGAATTAATTCTTTGGTTTACTTTGCTTTTCCCATTAAACTCCCTTTATCTCAACCCACGGGTGTTGTCACTTTTACCCTTCCAATTCTCTCCCCCATCCCAGGAATGGGGAGGGAGGGAGTGGCTGGCGGGGCTTGGCTGCCCCTTGGAGTTAAGCCCCAACAGTTTGGTTCACTCCAGCCTGGAAGTCAGTACTTTTACATAATTCAAACGAACTAAACTTCACAGGCTGCTTGCAAGTCACATTGAGCAAAACTGTTCCGAAGAGAGGCCTTTACGTGACATGTAAATCCATTTTCAATGTACAGCACAGAGCCAGATAAGGTGTGATATGGTTTGAAGCTGGCTCCCTGCCAAGTCTCCAAACCTTACCACAAGAAGTCGTGTGTGTCCCCCCCCCAAAACCTCAGGGAGAAGAGGGAAAAAAAACAACCAAGAAAACCGAAACTAGAGAGAGACAGCTAAAGTGATATATATAAATATATTTACACATATTACAGTTATATGCAATTGAAATATATATACAATTTCACAAGGGAAGGGGGAAGGAAAAAGGAACAAAACCAAAATAAAATATATATATATATATATATATATATATCCCGATTAGTAGCCCAATATCTGGCAACTAAAAGAGTTAGCAAAGAAATCTCTCACTACTCTCCTTGGGACAACCGAGAGTCGCTCTGGAACGATCGCCGGCACCCTCCGTCTCCCAAGGTCGACAAGGCCCAACCAGGCCTCGCTCTCCAACAGGGCAGACTCAACAGCAGGGAACCTGCCCCTCCAAGCCACCAGAAGGCAAGAGAGCAAAGGCCTCTCCTCCTTTCTTCTTATAGCCTGGCTATGTAAAAATCGTAGGGAATACTGGGTAAATCTGGGCCCTTCTTTGGTTACAAACTGGTCACCGAGGAAGGCCCGGACCAAACTACCACAGGTGCTATCCACGGAGACCAAAACACTCCCGGGGGTGTTTCCCTCCTCCCTCTGCGAGCGCGAGGAGGTGACGGGGACGCTGCCCCAGGTTTTGCCCCCCTGATGGGCTGTGGTTGCCCCTCTCTTTTTGCAGGTGATCAGCGCAGCAGCGTGGTCAACGAGTCCAGCAGCCTCCTGGGGGGCTCCCCGCGGCGCCAGTGTGGCCGTAAGGGCTCCCCGTACCACACGGGGCAGCTGCACCCGGCCGTGCGCGTGGCCGACCTCCTGCAGCACATCAACCAGATGAAAACGGCCGAGGGCTACGGCTTCAAGCAGGAGTACGAGGTGAGAACACCTCCTGCAGCCCTCCCAGCTGTCCCTGCCTGCCCAGCCCCTGGCAGCAGTGCGGGGGATCAGGTTTTGTGGGGTCCGCTGTGGGACCTTCCCCTGACAGAGGTGAGGTCTCGGTGGGGCTCTGCTGGTGGTTCCACAGCAAGGGCATAAAGCAGGTCAGTGCTGCATAAACTCCCCTGTTAAACAGCAGCAGGGGGATGGACAAGGTGGCACAGGCAGGATCCACGTGCAGGGAGAAGATGCTCCAGAGCTGGTGCTCACAGCTCTCTGGGCTGGCACTGTCAGCATGGGGGGTGTCCCTGGGTCTGGATCAAACCTCTGGTCCTGGCAGCTCTGGATTTCATTGTCAGCTTGAACGGGTCCCTGAGAGGAGCCAAACCAGCCCTGCCAGCATTGTCTGCAGTGCGTCATCCCACCTCTCCTGCAAGGACTGGGGATGCTTCCTTCATCCTCCTCCTCCCTCCTCTCTTTTCTCCTTCTTCCTCTCTTTTCTCCTCCTTCCTCTTCTCTTTTCTCCTCCTTCCTCTTCTTTTTTTTCTTCCTTCCTTCCTTCCTCCTTCCTTCCTTCCTCCTTCCTTCCTCCCCCTCCCTTCTTCCCCCTCCCTTCTTCCTCCTCCCTTCCTCCTCTTTCTCCTCCTTCCTCCTCCTCTTTTCTCCTTCCTCTTTTCTTCTTTCTCCTCCTTTCTTCTCCTTCTTCTTCCTCCCTCTGGGCACCACAATGTCATGTTCTTCTGCTCCCAGACACACCTGTGATAACGTGAAGCTGTAGCCGAAGGACAAGCAATCTGGCAGCTCCCAAGACCACAAAAACCCTGGGGAGAGGATGCTGGAAAAGGGGATCCCTGGAAGAGGAGGGATTTCCCTCCCAGGGGTTGTTGGCTGCATCATGCCCATCCCACCTGTTCAGGCCAGAGCACTTGTAACAGAGCACATTATTTCACATGCCTCTGCCTCAGCACACCCTGCAGGGGTGATTTCCTGACTCCTCCGTGTCCCACAGGTCTTGGGGATCAAAATTCCCAGTGAAATTGCTGTTTAATGCTCAGCTGTGTCAGGAACAGGAGCTTCCCCCCCCTTTCATGTATTGGACAAACCAGGGCTTGTGATAATCATTAGTGCTCCTTGAAAAGCTGCTGTATGTTCTTGGAACTAGTCATTTGAAAGCACTCAGATATTATGGAAGGGGAGAAAACATGTAATTTCCTTCCACTTTCCTCCTCTTACACCAATCTATGAATGTTACTGTTATTACACACAAACCTGTTCTGTGCTGGGAGAGAAAGGGGGCTGGAGAGGTTTAGGGAAAAAAAGAAACCCACAACCAACCCTGGGAAAAAAAACAGGCAGTCTGTAATTTGCTGGAAAATGGAGCATTTTGTGGATGCAACAGATGTGTGGAGCTGGGAGAGCGTGCTGTGGAGATGGAGCCAAGTGTTGGGGTAAAGGGACCACCCTGTCTGTCCTGCTCCCCAGGAAACTTGTGGGGCTGGAGGGGACCCCACAGTCCTGCCCTCGGCTCAGGATATCCATCCTTTCCTTCCAGAGTTTCTTTGAAGGCTGGGATGCTTCGAAGAAGAAAGACAAGACCAAAGGGAGACAGGATCATGTGTCGACATGTGAGTGCCTTTAGACACCCCAAACAGCTTCAGAAACCTTCTAAAGGGCTTTGGGGGCTTTTCTGGGGGAAGGTTGGACTCGAGTCCATGGCAAGGAATAAACTGGTGGGGTTTGGTTGGTCAAGGGCAGCAGGAAGGTCCTTGCTCAGTGCAGGGTCCCAGCCTGAGAGCTCCTGTTGGGCATCAGGCTGGAGCAGAGGAGGGCCTGGCTGGAGCTGGATAACTCCTGAAGATGGGATATCTTGGGGTGATGACACCATCACCAGGATATTCTGGGTGGTGCTGGAAGGCCCCACATAGCCTGAAGTATGTTTTCCTGTATGGACTTCTGAGAAGCTGCAGCCCTGCCCTAGGGAGCTTCTGGTGCGGATGTGCAGGATGCTGTGGACAAAAAGGGGGTTAACTGATGAGTTTTTAGGACAGAAGATTAGGGAAGGGCTTGACCCCACCTGAGAGAGGATGCTCTTCACCACCTCCCTCCAGTCCTTGTGGCACAGCCACCCCTTGCTCCCTGCCACGTCTCTAGAGACATTCCTGCAGGGATGGAGACACCAAGCCTGCTGCTCCAGGAGCTCTGGTGCTCTCCACCTGCTTTGTCCTCAGCTTCCTGCCTTCCACTCCAGCATTGTTCAGGACCCCAGAGGACACCAGAGGCTGGGCAGAGCTTTCTGGGCTCTGGCCATCCTGGTGCCTGGCTAGGCTGGAGGATGAGTGCCCTCTTTTTGGCAGGACTGGGCAGAGTTCAGGGAGATATGACGCTGGTCTAAATCACCATCTTGTGTTTATCGCTCCTGAATATGCACCACCCACCTGAGTTTTGCAGGTTCCTGGTGCAGAATGCTTGCACAGGGTGCCTGGGAGGCCCAGGGACCCGGTGGGTGACCAGCCCCAGGCACTGATGGTCCCTTCTCCCCTTGTCCCCAGACGACCGTCACCGTGTGAAGCTGCACCCGCTGCTGGGTGACCCCAACTCCGACTACATCAACGCCAACTACATCGATGTGAGTGGGGACAGGGCCTGTCTCGGGGGGTCTGGGCTGCAACAGGAGCTTCCTGGGGCCTGTCAGGGTCTGTCCAGCAGCATTTTGAGGAGTTTGGACAGCCCAGGGTGGGCTGGTCTGTGCATCCCTGAGACACACCACGAAGGACCTGCCTGATTTGTTTCTGTTCCTCACCAGTTTCTGCTTGTTGCTCTGTCCCTCCTTTCTCATTTCCTCTCTCCTCCCTTTTTCTATCCTTTCTTTCCCTCCTTTTGTGACTGTGGATCTCTGTCCTCCCTGGGTGAGGGATGCAGAGGTTGAGGGGGCCAAGGGACTACCTGAGGCTCACACTGGGGTACCCCTGATCCTGCTGGTGCCTGTGAGTCTGGGCAGAGCTCAGCCCCAGTGAGAGTGATGTCCCCAAGAACAATGTCCCCCGTCACCTCCATGCTGAGACCAGGGGAGGTGCAGGAAAGCTCCATCAGGCTCCAGCATCTCCTAGAAGCAGCAGCAAATCCAACTCTTCCCTCCTGTCCAGAGGATGTTGTCCGTCAGTGGTGGCCTGATGCTGAGATCCCAGTGCCTGAGCAGCCTCCCTGTGTCCCTTCTCCCCTGTGTCTCCCTGTGACCTGCTCTGGGTCGTGTGCTCTAACCTCTCTCTCTGATCTGTGCCTCACTAATGTCTCTGTCTCTGATCTTTTTCTCTCAAACCTGTGTCCCAACGGGATCGTTAAGATTCGGATTAACCGAGAAGTAAGTAGATGGTTCCCCCTCTCCTCTGCTCCCATCTCCTGCCAGGCCTTGCCCTGGGCAGTGTGCTGTTAAATAACATCAGGGAAAGGCAGGCTGGGAAAATGTGTGGATAAACCTGGATATGGTGCAGGGAAGGGGAAAGAGAGGTCTGTGTGGCACAGGGAAAGCAGGGCCCGTGTGCTCGGAGGAGGGGTTGAATTCATCCCACAAAATCCCCTGGGAAAGGAGCCACGGGAGATGGAGAAGCCACTGTCACCTCCCTATGTGTGCTGTGGTTTAACTCTGCTGGGCCCATGGCCAAGGAGTGGGATACTGGGTCCGTGGTCCCTTTGGCAGCAGCCTGGCTGGAATGTGGGCTGGCATGTCCCTGCTAAGAGTTGGGAATGGTGCCTGTAAGCAGCTGGGATGAAGAAGGGGAGCAGGGATGTCACTCAGCACCACGTGGCTGCTGTGGGATGGGGTGTCATTAGTGGGGCTCTTGTGGCAGCAATGCCAGTGGCAGCAGGAGCTGGTGGATCCTGGGATGCCCTCTGGGTGCTGCTAAAGATTTTAGTGCAGACCAGGGATGAGTTAGGAGTCTTCCATGGAATGCAGGAGGTGCACCCTCCCAGGACAGGGTGTTCCAGGTGCTGGGTGACTGCTCCACCTCCTCCTCCTGTGGTGGTGGGCAGCACTGTGCTGGTGGGCAGGACCAGTTGGGTGACTGGGAAATGTCTTACGGGGCTGTGCCCCAGCTCTCGGGTGTCCCAGTGTCCCCCCCAGCTCAGGACTGATGTCTCTGCTTCCCTTGCAGGGCTACCACAGGTCCAACCACTTCATAGCCACCCAAGGTGAGTGTGGCATCCCCTCCCTGCTCTCCCAGCCCTCTCAGCCAGGGGTTCTGCAGCCCCTCATTTAGCAGCTGGCTTTTGTCCCTGGTGGGATCTGACCTTGCTGGGGCAGGAAAGAGTGACAGGGGGCCACTGTGGAGCAGCTCCCACCCCTTGGCACCACAAACCCCCCCATGACCCTGCAGGACAAGGGCTCTAAAATGCCGTGGGGGTGTTTGTGCCTCAGAGGCAGGAGGGAGGGCGCGGTGGCATCGCGGTGCTGCCGGGGCTGGGTTCTGCTGGTGGTGCCCATCCATCCCTGGGGTCCTTTCCTCCCTCCCACAGGGCCCAAGCAGGAGATGGTGTACGATTTCTGGCGCATGGTGTGGCAGGAGCACTGTTCCAGCATTGTGATGATCACCAAGCTGGTGGAGGTGGGCCGGGTAAGCACCTGACCCCATCCCTTCCCTCCAGGCAAGAAGCCACCTCCACAGAGCCAAAACCCCATCCCATCCTCTCCTTGCAGGTGAAGTGCTCCAAATACTGGCCAGATGACTCGGAGATGTACGGGGACATCAAGATCACCCTGGTGGAGTCAGAGACTTTGGCTGAGTACGCTGTGCGCACCTTCGCCCTCGAGAGGGTACGGCCCCGCTGCTGCCCACCCTGCCCTCAGGGACAGCTCCCACCACCAGCCACGGCCTGGCATTGACCAATACCCTAGTTATTAACCCAAAATGGGGCTTTCACCCCTGGTTGAGGTGCAGCTTCCGAACCCCAGGGACACCGGGTGTAGCTCCTTCCTTTGCCTTTCCCCTGGCTCTGCACCCTGTGCTGGGCGAGCGGCTCAGCCCCGCGTAGGGTTGGGCAGGGAGTGAGTGGTTGGTTGGTTTGGGCAGGGAGTGAGGGTTTGTTTGGTTGGTTTGGTTTGGGCACCGAGTGAGTGTTTGGTTGTTCTGGGCAGTGAGGGAGTGTTTAGTTGGTTTGGGCTGTGAGTGAGTGTTTGGTTGTTCTGAGCAGTGAGTGAGTTTGCTTGATTCAGGCAGTGAGTGAGTGTTTAGTTGTTCTGGGCAGTGAGTGTCTGGTTGGTCTGGGCAGTGAGTGAGTGTTTAATTTCCTGTCAGCACTGTGTGAGTGCTGTGGGGGAGAAGGATGCTTTCCTCTCCCCTGGGCTGAAGGTGATGTAGCCATCACTCTCCAGCCTGGTAACTGGAGATGGAGCCGGTGCAATTTACCCCTCAATCTACAGGAATATCAAATTGCTGCCTGGTTATAGGGCAGGGAGCAAAGATGTTCGTGGAATGAGACCTGAGGCTGCTGCTGCCTCCTCCTCTTTCTCCTTGATTGCTTTTTAACCCTCTTGCAGTCAAGGAGAAGGGAGCTGTTGTATGGTCCACCTGAGCGGATGCTGAGCTGGCAAAATCATGGATTCCTGAGAAAACTGGAGTGACTTTGCCCTCTCACCCTTCCCTTACAGAGGGGTTACTCAGCCCGGCACGAGGTGAAGCAGTTCCACTTCATGTCGTGGCCCGAGCACGGTGTCCCCTACCATGCCACGGGGCTGCTGGCCTTCATCCGCAGGGTGAAGGCGTCCACCCCGCCTGATGCCGGCCCCATTGTCATCCACTGCAGGTACAGACGTGGCCATGGGGCAGAACCAGCTCTGGGGGGAACCATCCACCTCCAGGATGGGCTTTGGGGGGCATGGGTGGGGGGCAGGGAGCACGCTGTGTCCTGGGTGCTCGGCACCGGGCTCTGAACAACGCTGAAGTCTCAGAGTGATGCTGAAATATTCAACAGGGAGATATGAAAGGTGTAAATTGGGTTTCTAGTGAGGAGAGGCTGAGGCAGGGAGGGTACTAGGGCTGATGGTTTGGGCGAAGGGACCTTAAAGATCATCTGGTCCAACCCCTGCCATGGGCAGGGACACCTTTCACTAGCCCAGGTTACTCCAAGCCCTGTCCAGCCTGGCCTTGATGTCCTTCTATGATGTCACCCCTGCAAAATGTCACCCCTGGGCTGGTGGCAGCAAGGATGGGAGGCTGGGGCTGGTCCAGGGGGAACAGCCCTGTTTTGGGGCTACCACAGCACCTGCCACTGGTGACACACCTCTGTCCTTATGGGGGGGTGACACAGGGGAACGGGCAGCTTGATCCCTGCTGATGGTCAGATATTGGGTCTGGCTGAAGGGAGAGGGAAGGGGGACAGAGGACAGCCCCTTTCCCAGGGTTACCCACAGGGACAGGCTCAGCCACTGGGACGCTGGAGCTGGGAGGACACCAGTGGCACGTCTGAGCAGCAGTGGTGGCTTTCTGGCATTCCCATGGGATGGGTTAATGGCTCTCCCTCCTGGGCAAACGAGCAGCTGATGAGTGGGAGGGATTTTTTTATTTGATTTGATTTCTCCCTGTCAACTGCCTCATCAGCCTTCATTGAACAGCCAGGGTGATTAGTGCCCGCAGCCTGTAATCACTGCTAATCACCACGAGTGATTCACCAGCCCCAGAAATTAGTATTTCACTGGAAAAGACTGTAGGAAAGGAGCAGGGGGGTGGTTCTGTTGCTGACACGTCATGGGGGGGGTCACAGCAACAGTAGGACTGTGAGTCCAGGGTTTGGGATATCAGCACTGCTGGGCTGGCTCTGGGCATCCTGCTGGCTCTCCCTTGGGGGAATTCAGACCTGCTCATGCCAGGGGAACCTCCCTGCTCTCCCAGGGCTCGGTGCTGAGCCCTCCTTGGCCCTTTTGGGATGGGATCCTGGAGGACTGTTAGCACTCAGGTGGTTTAGCTCTCAGTTTTGTTGCAAAAAGCATGTGTTTTGTTGTCTTACAGTAAAAATGAACCTTAAACACGGGTGCCCCCCACAGCGTGACCATCACACACCCCTGGGGCTGCTGCAGTGGTGTTTGGGGGGGTTGTAAGGCAAAGCCAGGCTGTGGTTATGGAGGTGTGTGAGGTCCTGGCAGCCCTGCCTGGACCCCATTTGCCCCCACATTCATGGGCAGGGTCCATACACCGACCTTGCTCGGTGCCCAGCAGCACTTTGGGCAGCGTGTGGGTGCCAGCAGAGACTGGGAATGTGTTTGCTGTGTTTCCCACTCCCTCCCCAGTGCTGGCACGGGGAGAACCGGCTGCTACATCGTCCTGGACGTTATGCTGGACATGGCTGAGTGTGAGGGCGTGGTGGACATCTACAACTGCGTGAAGACCCTCTGCTCACGGAGGATCAACATGATCCAGACAGAGGTGAGCTGGCACTGGGCACAACCGGGGACAGATGGTCACCACGGCGGAGGGGGAGGCTCAGCCCTGTCCCCTCTCCCCACAAAAGGAGCAGTACATCTTCATCCACGATGCCATCCTGGAGGCCTGTCTGTGTGGGGAGACCAGCATCCCCGCCAGCGAGTTCAAGCCCACCTACAAGGAGATGGTGAGGATTGAGCCGCAGAGCAACTCCTCGCAGCTGCGGGAGGAGTTCCAGGTGAGCGGCCCCAAAACCTCCGCCACCCCCTCTTCCCCTCGCCCTCCCGGTGCCCACCACCGCTGGGGCCGGCAGGAAGGGGTTTTGGGCCCTGTGCTGAGAGGGGGGACGTGTGTCCCCACAGACCCTGAACTCGGTGACCCCCCACCTGGACGTGGAGGAGTGCAGCATCGCCCTCCTGCCCCGCAACCGCGAGCGCAACCGCAGCATGGACGTGCTGCCGCCGGACCGATGCCTCCCCTTCCTCATCTCCGTGGATGGAGACAGCAACAACTACATCAACGCGGCCTTAACCGACGTGAGTGGCCCCCTTCCTTCCCAGGGGATGGTGTGGGTTGTGTCTCAGGCAGCTTTTCACGGCTTGGTTTGGATTTCCAGCCTCGTGTTGCACCGAGGGCTCGTGGCAGCTGTGGGGGGAGGAAGGGCTGGGACTGCTGGAACCTGCACCCCTTCTTCTGTGTGACAGCATCCTGAAAGGACTTATCACCTCCTCCCACGAGCCACGCACTGAGGGGCTTCAGTATTTTGCAGGGAAAGTGGAGCAGAGGAGGGAGAGGAAGCTCATGGAGGGGTTGGTGGCATTGAGCCCCCCGTGTGCTGCCAGCACCCTGCTGTGCATCCTCCTGTCCATCCTCCTGCTGCAGTTCAGGGGCTCTGAACTGCTCCCAAAGCCACCATTCATCCCCTTGGGCCAGTCAGAAGGGACCCCCGTGGTGGCAAAGCTATTTCCTGGTTGCTGATGGTCACGAAGCAGAGCAGAGAGGATGCTGCAGGCTCTGAGTGACGGGCCATTTGTCACCAAACCCACCTTGCTCTCCCTGAAAGGAGCTGGGGTGCTTTGCACGGGCAGCACTGAGCTCCTCACACCCTGGACACCTTCCCCAGACCCTCCTGGTCACAGCTGAGCACTGGCACCAGGCCAAGCCTTGCATTTTCCATCCCACGAGTGATTTATCCCGCTGGATCTCTGTGCAGATCCCATCTCCCTGATCCCTGATCCCTGCTCCCACAGCAAAAGCAGTTTGGAAAGCGGACTGGGCTGCTGGTGGTGGGGAGTGGCTCCTGTTGGGCTGCAGGGGGATGGAGCTTTGTTTTCAGCTTGCTTGCTGTTTGCATATCCATTTTATTTTTATGCATCACTGAGCCTCCCTTAATCTCTGCTAAAGGGTCAGCGAATAAAATATTTTTTTATAGACAGAAAAAGCCCCGAGGATGAAATTCTCGCTGAAGGGATAAAACCCATTTCCCTCTTTGGGTAAAAAAGAAAAAAAGAAAAGTCTAATTTTCTTTAAGTGCCAAAGTGGTTTGCTCAAGGCAGTCTGTCCATCTGTCAGATGGTCTGGCTGCCTGTCACTGGTGCCACATCGTGTGGTGCCAGTGGAGCCGTGCCCTGCTCTGCACCAGTTGCTGTCACTCACACCTGTGCCAAAGATGTGGGTGCCAAGGCAAGCCCTGGGCAGCCCCTGGTGAAATCTGCTGCTCTCACCCCCCTCCTCGAGGGCAGAAAGCTCTCACCAGGCACCAGGGTCTCACTGCTGCCCGTGGGCAGGGCTGGGACAGCTCAGTAAAGGCATTTCTGGGAGTGGAATGAGGAGGTTCTGCAGCAGCCAGAGGACCCCCAGTCAGCAAAGAGCTGTGCTGGGTCTGTGTTTGGGGGACTGGAGCCCAACTGTTGAGTCTGCTCGAAGCAGTGTTGAGCTTGGTGAGCTGGTGGCAGGATGACCAAGGGAAGGATTCTCATCTGAAGTACAAAGGAGAAAGAATCACAGGTCGGAAAAGACCTCCAGATCATCCTGTGCCTGATTCCCACCTTGTCCCCCAGCCCAGAGCACTGAGTGCCACGTCCAGGCCTTCCTGGGGCACCTCCAGGGGTGGGGACTCCACCACCTCCCTGGGCAGCCCCTGCCAATGTTTAACAACCCTTTCAGTGAGAAATTCCTCCTGATGTCCAACCTGACCCTCCCCTGGCACAGCCTGAGGCCGTTCCCTCTCCTCCTGTCCCTTGTTCCCTGGGAGCAGAGCCCGACCCCCCCGGCTCCCCCCTCCTGTCAGGGGGTTGCAGAGCCAGAAGGTCCCCCCTGAGCCTCCTTTTCTCCAGGCTGAGCCCCCCCAGCTCCCTCAGCTGCTCCTGCTGCTCCAGCCCCTTCCCCTGCTCCACTCTGCTTGCTGGACACGCTCCAGCCCCTCCATGTCCTTCTTGTCATGAGAGGCCCAGAACTGGACACAGCACTCGAGGTCTGGCATCACCAGTAATTTCCATCACCCCTGCTCCCCCACTTACTTGCAGTTTTTAGGGATCTTTTGCTTGGGGATTTTCTTTCTTCCCCCAAAAATCCATTGAACCCCAGGGCAGTGGTTGCTCCTGCTGCTCCCAGTGCCCTTTCAGTGGTGGGACACTGTGGGTGGGGGTGATGCTGGTGGTGATGCTTTCATTTGGGGCCAGGGTGCAGAACTGGGGGCTGGGGCCATCTGGCAGCCACAGCTTCTGCTTGTTCTTTGCTCAAAGGTGACACCTTTTCCTTAGTTATTTACGCAAAATACCCTTTCCTGGGAGAGCAGAGGGTGGGTGCTTTCACCCTGCCCGAGGGCAGGGATCACTTGGACCTCCCCATCACCAGGAGTGACAAAGGTGGTCCCAGGGAGACCAGGAGAAGGTGGCTTTGGTGCCACTCATCTTCTGGTTGCACTGATTTTTTTTTTGGGGGGGGGGGGTGACAGCAGTGGCTCCAGTGCCACCACCACGCCCTTGATGGTGCCTGTGTTTCCTTCTCCCCAGAGCTACACCAGGAGCGCTGCCTTCATCGTCACCCTGCACCCCCTGCAGAACACCACCACCGACTTCTGGCGCCTGGTGTACGACTACGGCTGCACCTCCATCGTCATGCTCAACCAGCTCAACCAGTCCAACTCTGCCTGGGTGAGTCCTGCTGCCCCCGGGCACCCTGCTGGCACTTGGATCCAGCCATCCCAGGGCCTGCTTCGAAGCCCGGTTTATCTTGAGGCTTGGTTTGAACGACTGTCAGTGCTGGGAAGGATTCCTGGCACCAACGTGTGCTGCAGATGGAAGAAGGGCATCATCTTTGCCCTGGTCTTTGAGTCCATCACATACTTACCTTTCCATCCACTGCTTCAGCAAAGGGTTTTCCTGGCTGGTGACTGTCCGTGTTTTGTGCTGTCAGCCTGTTGTTCTTACAAACTGACTGGAAGGTGTTGCATTTCTAGCCAACGCTCTCTCCACAGCACAAGTTCCTTTCACAAAGCAGTTTCCTTCTCACTCATCATTCGAACAGCACCTTCACCTCGAAGGGGGGCTTTAAGTGTGTTTATTTTTTGGAGAGTGTCTGCTCAGTAGCTCACTGCTGACGGCGAGTCAGCAGCAGGTTTGCAGTGCTTGTCTTTTTGTAAAATAAAACTCCTTTAAGGTCGACAGCTCTTTTAAGCCCTTCGCAGCGAGATAAGCAGCAAATTCCATGTGGTTTGAGAGATTTTCATGGTTTCTCCCTGTCTCATTACCACAGACTGTAAAGAAGTTATTTGCTGTTGAGAATATACCTCTCTGTGTGAAAAACATAAGTAAAATGAAATGGCACAAGAAGAATTTCTTTCCTGGGCAGTGACTGAGCAGTGGAACAGAGACCAGAGGGGATGTGGAGTCTCCCTCACTGGAGATATTCCAGAACCATCTGGATGCAATCCTGTGCCATGCACTTGTCTCCCCCTCAGGCCCTGTAAGGCCACAATGAGGTCACCCAAAGCTTCTCTTCTCCAGGCTGAACAATCCCAACTCTCCCAGCAGAGCTCCTTCATCCCTCTGACCATCTTGGTGCCTCCACTGGACTCTCTCCAGCAGCTCCATGCCCTTCCTGTGCTGGAGCAGCTCTGCAGGAGGGTCTCATCTGAGGGGCAGAATCACTTCCCTCGACCTGCTGCCCATGCTGCTTAAAAAGGAGGCAGCAAACCTGATTTTATTTCTCTCAGCCTATTCTTTCATTACGTGGTCCAGCAATGAAAGCCTTCTCGTGAGCTTCAGCTCCTGTGAGGCTCCTCTGCCACCCTCCCCCAGATCCCTGTCCCCTGCAGCCACCACTGTCCCCTGGCACCACCCTCTGCCATTTTTCTTCTTTACCCAGCCCTGCCTCTCTCTCTGGATGTCCCTTCCTCAGGGATGCCTGTTACAATATTTAGCTGAATCCTAAATGTTTACCAGTTTAGGACCAACAGGTAATAAATCACCCTTTCCAGCAGGCAGCTCCAAAAGGTGACTTAGAGGGTACAGCCCTCACTTGAACTACGTCTCTTGCTTAAGGAAGTTTTAATATCCAAATTATAGTTCTGAGTCTGGAAGGCTTCGAGATGTGGGAGATTTATGGCCCCCATTAATAACCAATTATTTCTCAGACAGGTTTGCTGTGTGGTTGGGCCCAGGCTGTGGATGGCCTGGGCTGGTAAATGCCCTGTTAAAGTGTGGTGACAAACATCATCTATTTTGTGTCCATGCTGGTTTCCAGCTGTCACAGTGTGAAAATACTCTCATCCGTGCCCCTTGGACCGAGCCATCCGTCAGGGCCGTGACGGACACGTGGAGTTGCTCCCCGGGGATGCAGGCTGGGATTGCTTTCACTTGGTGGGATGTCCTGGCCATGGGATGAGGGGAACTGTCATCCTGTGTTGCTGGGGCTGCTGATGCCAGAGTGGCTTCTAATGCCAACAAAGCTTGAGAGCAGAGTGGGAGCACAGAATCACAAAATCAGCTGAGCTGGAAGGGACCCCCAAGGATGATGGAGTCCAACCCTGAGCCCTGCACAGGCCCAGCCCCAAGAGTCACCCCCTGTGCCCCAGAGGATCAGCCAAACCCTCCTGCAGCTCTGGCAGCCTTGGGGCTGTGCCCACTGCCCTGGGGAGCCTGGGCAGTGCCCAACCAGCCTCTGGGGGAAGAACCTTTGCCTGAGATCCACCCTGAGCCTGCCCTGACTCATCTCCAGCCATTCCCTGGGGTCCTGTTGGTCAGCCAAGCCCTGCTCCATCGTTGTGCAGATCCAGTCTGTGCTTGCTGGAACTGGGGCACAGCCCATCCTGCATCCTCGTGGACCAGCTGTTGTGTCCGTGCAGTGGGAGGGGGCTGTGTGGATGCTGGGGGTGGGTCTGACCTTTCAGCTTTGATCCCTGAACAAGTTGAGAGAGAGAGATCTTCCATCCATCCCTCCATCCATCCCTATCCATGTGCTGTGGTCGCTGTGTGAGTAACAGTATCGTGGTCCAGCATCCCATCCTGGTGCCACCCCTGTGCCAGGAGCTCCCCTTGGTGTCCAGCACCAACCACCCGGTTGCCTGTCACGTGTGACGCCCTTCCCCGTGTCCCAGCACGCATTCCCAGTCCTGCTGAGCTGTTGTTCCTCTCCCCACAGCCCTGCCTGCAGTACTGGCCCGAGCCAGGGCTCCAGCAGTACGGCCCCATGGAGGTGGAGTACGTGTCCGGGACGGCGGATGAGGACATCGTGTCCCGGCTCTTCCGAGTCCAGAACATCACACGGGTGAGGGTCTCTGCTCTGGCTCCATGCCAGCAAAGAGAGGGGGTCTTCATGTGTGTCTGTGTCTGTGTGTGTGCCCGGATGCCCCCAGGCATGTCCCAGGGCTGGAGGAGCTCACGTGCGGGGGTTTGGTTGCTTTTTTGGGGAAGGGCTGGGACATGCCCAAGAGCTGCCATGTGTGAGTCCTCGAATCCCAGAATGGTCTGGGTTGGAAGGGACCTTAAAAATCATCTTGTTCCACCTTCCTGCCATGGGCAGGGACACCTTCCACTAGACCAGGTTGCTCCAAGACATGTCCAACCTGGCTTTGAACACCTCCATGGATGGGGAGTCCACAACCTCTCTGGGCCTTCTTGGAAGACCTTCTTTGGAAAGCAGAATGATGATGCACCCAGTGAGGCCACACAGTCCTGGAGCTGGTCATTGCCTGTGTAGGTAACTGAATGGTGCTGTAGATCATGGAATCATGGAATCTTTGAGGTGGGAAAAGACCCCTGAGATATCGAGTGCAACTGTTCACCCAGCACTGCCAAGGCCACCACTAACCCGTGTCCTCAAATGCCACATCTGTGTACTTTTGAACACTCCCAGGGATGGGGACCCCACCACTGCCCTGGGCAGCCTGTGCCAGGGCTGGACAACCCTTGGTGGAGAAATGTTTCCTAATATCAAACCTAAACCACCTATGGTGCAATTTGAGGCCCTTTTCCTCTTGTCCTTTCCCTTGTTCCCTGGGAGCAGAGCCTGACCCTCCCCTGGCTCCACCCTCCTGAGTTGGAAAGAGCCAGAAGGTCCCCCCTGAATGCTGATGTCTTCAGCCTAGTCCAGCCCCCCCAAAGGATGCAGCCCCAGCTCTCCTCCTGGCAGAGAAGACCCTGTAGAATTGCCATTGTTCCATCCAAACCTTTCTGGAGTTCCCAGCTCCTTGCAAGATGTTAGAAAACTGTGGGAAGACCTTTCTCCTCGTGCCTGGAGGTCCTGCCACACGTGTGTCACAGGATGGAGACTCCCCACATGGGCATGGCACCAGCAGAGCCCTTTTCCTGCAGGGTGAGAAGATCCACCAAGTTTTTTACCTTGTTGCTTGGACATGTGGCTGGTTCATCTTGCTTTGAAATGAAGAGAAATGCAGGGAAACAGGGAAGGGACACAGACTGTGATGAAGAGCCCGTGTGGGTGCAGAGCTGCACGTGGAAAAACAAAAGCTGCTTTACCTACAAAAGCCATCCAGGGAGAGGTGACATCCCTGAAGGCCTTAAACTCCTGAGGGTTGCCAAGAGGCTGAGGCCAATGCCCCAGTGAAGGTCACCAGGCAGATGGGAATTAGGGAGCTTGGAAAGGAGCGTGTGGCCTGGCTGATGACCCGGCTGGGAAGGTGCTTCCGAGGGGTGACTGGGGCCAGAGGAGATAAATCCTGATTATCTGGACTCAACACAAAGAGGGTTTTGGTTCACGCTCCCTGTGGGAGCATCTGGCATTTCCTGGGTGTCAGCACAAAATCCTACACCAAACATGCTCTGCTCTCAGGTGGTAGGATATACTCTGTACTGAATTCAAATTCAGCATGATGGAAATCTCTGGATCTAAGGGGAGATTCCCCCAGGGAGCAGATTGCTTGCAGCCACTTCGTGCCAAGCCTTTGCCTGCTGGGATGAAGCATTGGGGATGTCACAAGTCCTCCAGAGCTTTCACCTCAGCTTCAAAACACATCCCAAAACTGTCCTTCCCGAGCTGGCAAAGGGATTTTCTCCTGTTTTAACTCCACTTGTCTCATCTTCCCCCTCTGCCTTCCTGGCTTCCAGCCGGAAGCAAAAACTGGAGTCCAAGGTGATCAGCCCATCACACCACATCACCAACCCAAACTGAGTCTCCTGGAAAGACTAGGAAAAGCCCCCAAAAAGGTTCAGAAAAGCCCCTCTTAAGGGGGTGCAGGTTGGAATGGGCACTGCATGCCCCCAGTTCCCAACCCCCAGACTGGGGCTCCCTGCAGAGCCACGGGAATACCGTGGTCCTGCTGCTTGGAGAGGGTCTGGTGCTCATCAGGCATCTGAAATGGGGTGGACAGAGCCCTCCAGAGCTGAGCACCCCCCCTCTGTGCCTGACCCCCCTTTCTCCTCCAGTGTGTGCTCCCCATTTGTGCTGCCAAGCCCTGAGTTGCATCTGGAATGTGTGACCATGGTCCCACCCCAGCCAACACTCCGGATGCTCCGAGTATTCCTGAGCAGGAGCCCCACATCTGCTGGGCTAAAGCTTGGCCTCGTTCAGCTCCGGGGATGTTTTTAATCCTCCTCCTGGATCCAGCTAACCAGATTAGCTTTCCAAACTAACCAGATTACCAGGCATTAAGCTCCTGCCTCTGTGGGTGGCAGCTCCTCGGCAGCCTCCTGGTTTACAGCGAGCGGGACAGAAACACGTCCCCGTGGATCTTCGTCGTGCAGGAGGAGGATGTGATGGAGAAGCCCTGGGGAGGCTCAGGGGGTCTGGTAACAAGTTTGAGGAGACACAGAGACAGCCTGAGGTGGGATAAACCACGTCTGTGGAGCTTTCCCCAGGTGCAATGGGGTGGTGGAACCAGAGCAAGCTCGAGGAACCACCCAACTTAAAGCACCAGGAAAAGGTTTTCCTCTCTTTCTCCACTGTCCATGCCTGGCAAACCCCTCTTGCCCTCCCTCAAACCTTCCAGTAAATGAGGGCAGCCCAGGGGTTCCAGGGGATGAGTTTTGCTTTTCTAGTTGCAGGAGGGGCACCTGATGGTCCGGCACTTCCAGTACCTGCGGTGGTCGGCGTATCGAGACACTCCCGACTCCAAGAAGTCCTTCCTGCACCTCCTGGCCCAAGTGGAGAGGTGGCAGAAGGAAAGTGGGGATGGCAGGACCGTGGTGCACTGCCTGTGAGTGTCCCCTGGGGAGGAGCAGGTTCTGCTGGTGGTGGGGAGATGCCTCCAGTTTCCATGCCCACAGTTCTGCCTGGAAACCCCCTAAAAAAAGCCCTCCCTGGGGTGACTTTGGCCCCAGATGGTGCCACAACGTGAGTTTGGAGGCACCTTGTGGTCACCAAGTCAAACGTTCTCCATGAGATGGATGCTCAGTGGGAATGACACCCTGGCACCATCCCTGCCCTTCATGCCTGTCCCCTGTCCTGCAGCAGGGCCTGGCAGAGGTCCCAACCCTGTCCCCTGTGTGTGGCAGGCTCCAAAGGGATGGGGCAGGAACTGTGGCAACTCCCATCCTTTGCTTTTCATTGAGGGGGACATAGAACCGTGGAATGGTTTGGGTGGGAAGGGATCTTAAAAATCATCATGTTCCAGTGGGCAGGAACACGTTCCACTAGGCCAGGTTGCTCCAAGCCTGGAGATGTTCTCCATCCCCCTCCTCCCGGCGGGTTTGGCTCACAAACACCGTGTGCTCCCCTCGGATGGGACCTGGCACGTTTGCAGATGGGCAGAGACAGCAGGAGAGCCTTTAATCAAAAATTAATTACAGCCTTGTCCGTCTTCATTAGCCCGGGGATAATTTGAGAACATGCTCTGTACAACACCGGCGTCGTGTTCTCTCTTCCTCTCCCCTGTTCCCTTCACTGCCAGGGGTGAGACACGGTGGGAGAACAGCTTTTGGGGAGGTACCCAGTGCTCTGGGGGAAACATGGGATGGTTCCTCCAGGCAGCACCACCCCCACGTCACCAGCTCCCTGTGGATGGGAGGAGGGACACAGCAGCTTCCCCAAATTCACACGAGGAGCTGATCCATGGCAGGGCTGGACGCTGAGCCCAGATGGTCCAGGATCCAGCCTTGATGGTCCAAAAAGGTGTTTTCATGCTCTTACAAAGACTGGGAGGGCAGGATCACAACTCCTCCCACCCCGGGGGGCAGGTTCAGGTCCCCCGGTTTGGGCACATCTCCTGGGATGCAGAGTCACACAGGGAAGGGGGCGCTTGGAGGGAGCAGGAAGGTGCTCTAATGCCATTTTCTCACCACTGACACATGTGTTTCTCCCACCAGGAACGGAGGTGGCCGGAGTGGCACCTTCTGTGCCTCCACCATGATCCTGGAGATGATCAAGTGTCACAACATGGCAGATGTGTTCTATGCTGCAAAGACCCTCCGCAACTACAAGCCAAATATGGTGGAGACCTTGGTAAGCACCAGAGCCCACCAACATCCACCCTGGCTGCTGGTGCCAGCAGAGGGGAGAGGTGCTGGGGCTCCCTAATTCCCAAAACACCTCCTTTGCCTCCCCAAATCCTGATGAGCATCACGGGCATGGGATGGGCAGGGAGGTGAGGCAGCTTCTCAAAGCAGCCTTGTCTTCATCCTGCCGTGCCAACGTGGTGTCAGCACTGGGGTTGTTGGAAATCCTTCCCAGGAATCAGCAGGGTTCACATCAACTCATGGGGATGTCACTGTGGTTCTTCAGAAGGTTTGTGGCGTTGGGAGCAGCTCTGAGGGGGAGTCAGATAAATTCCTGTTAGAAATATAAAAGGAATGAGGATTTGGAATGAAATTATTGGGTGGAGGAGCTGCTGGGAGCAGCAGGGGAGCCACGTGCCCTGAGGAGGAGGCTGGAGGTGGCAGCAGGTCAGGGTGAAAAGTCCCTGCCCTAATTCAGGCCCTCAATAATGGAAGAGGGGATGGAGCAGCCGCGTGTCCGTGCCCGTGGTGGAGGAATCCAGGTGCCTCCTGATGTTTTAAAAGCAAGTCAGCTGGAAATGTTTACCCTGTTCGGATTATAAAATCCCTAAGTTGCAAAATGAAATGGTTTTTTGAGGAGGGGATGTGATTTGCATTAGGAATTAAAAGCGGAGGAGAAGGTGAGGGAGGGGAGAGGGGAGCAGGGGGAGGGATGCAGATAATGGAAAGATGATGTGACAAGCATGAAGCCACCAGGCCCATCGGGCTAAATTGCAAAGGTATTAAAAAAAAAAGGCAACATTTCCCATCAGGACACGAGCGTCCTCCCGCCTCAAATGAACCTGAACCAGCTATTCTGGGAATCTCAATCTCCCTGAGTCTCCAGGAGGCCGGATCCGTGCCTGGTGTAAGGAGGCACAGCCCTGCAGAGAGCAGCCAGCACGAGGAGCTTCCCGCTGCCCGCGCGTCTTCCCCTCCGTTTGCCCCTGGGGTTTATTTTTATGTGATGATAAGTGATGAAACAATCCCTTTTCTTAATCCCAAAAGCATTATGTGCTTTTAATCTGAGCTGTGGCAGCCTCCTCTCTTTGAAGTCCTCCTCTCCCTCCCTGCCCGCTCCCACCTGGGATCCCTGAGCAGCCGCCCACCCGTGCGGGATAACGGGATTTTCCTGCCGGTGCTCGAGCTGCAATCCCTGTCCTGCAGCTGGGATTTGGGGAGCTGAGCTCTCCCCTTTCCTTCCCTGCGCCCA
This sequence comes from Pipra filicauda, assembly GCF_003945595.2. Taxonomy (NCBI): domain Eukaryota; kingdom Metazoa; phylum Chordata; class Aves; order Passeriformes; family Pipridae; genus Pipra; species Pipra filicauda. The sequence goes on along the minus strand of NW_024104964.1, from coordinate 3,387,188 downwards.
CCTGATGTCCCAGCACTTGTAGCAGCACCAAAATCCTGATTTATTTGGGGTGTTTTCCCCCCCCCCCCATTCAGGCTGGTTTTGTTTGTTGGAGCAACAGCTCCTGGGGTTGGGCACTGCCAAGGTCACAGCGTTCCCCTGAGCTTTCTGTGCATGGGAACAGGTCATGGAAAGGATGTGGATGGATGACACTGCCTTTGCAAGCCCAATTTCAGTGACTTCTGCTATAAAACCCATGCTGGGCTTTCCCTGAGGGGAAGCAGAAGGTGGGAGGATGTTGACATCATCTGTTGGTGTCTTGGGAAAAGAAGGAAGAGCGAGCTCGGTCCTGTTGAGAGTTTGGAGAGGAGCTTCCCCACTTACAGTCCTTGGCTCTGTCACAGGCAGCTCAGGCTTTGACCTGAGCACCAAAATGCTCATTAGTTTGGCACTTCCCTTGGAAAATTTGGATTTTTTTGGAAGTGAAACTCCCGGGAGTTCCCTTTGTGCCTCTCCCCCCACAGCAAACACCCAAACCAAATCCCTGCAAGGGATGGAAAATAACTCTTCTTCATCAGCAGGAAGAGAATTTGTGATGAAGAATGTCCTGGCAGCCAGGGCAGGGCATCTCCATCCACCCAGACCATGGGTGGTCACCTTGGCACTCTCCCCATTTTCAGCCTCTACTGAACTCAGAAACAAAAACTCTCCTCGATTTCCTGCCTGAGGTTTTGTTTTGGACACCTCTGGCCCCAAAATCCATCATTCCCTTGGCTCTACCACCACTGACTGACACATGTCAGTCACTGTGGTGGTGAGGGGGTCAGACAGGGGGAATGTGGTCACTGAGCCCCCAGTGCTGCTCCTGCTTGTACCCTGGGGTGGTGAATAAACTGTATTTTCATAGCAGGGGGATGTCACAGTCCTTGTCCATCCCTTGGGGGAGGTGAAGGTGCCATCTGTCCCCAGAAAAGGGAAATTTGTTGCATGTGCTGCCTTTGGATCTGGAGGACAATGGGGACAACACCAACAATGGGTGTTGTTTGCCAGGAGTGGAGTTTCTCCTGGTTGTGGCATCAGCAGGACTGTCATGGAGCCTGGAGAGGGACACAGCCCCCAGCCAGGGCTGACATCCCATAGAGCCCTCACAGGCGTTTCCTTAGGGCTGTGGACATTTATTTTGCCTCAAACAGGGATGGATTTGGGAAATAATTCACTTGGGATCACAACATCCTCTCTTCCCTCTCTGAACAGGAGCAGTACCATTTCTGCTACGACATAGCACTGGAATATCTGGAGTCCCTGGAGACCAGATAGCACCTGGCCGGGAGAGGGGCGGCAAGGGCTGGCACAGGGGTCGTGCCAACTGTGCATCTCCCACCTGGACGTTGCGTTCCTGCTGAAGGCGGGCCCGGAAACAGCAAAGGACCCAACGGGAAAACCCATGGGATCGAGGAAACGAGAGGACGTGGGGATGTGCTGGACGTGTTGGGTGTGTTGGCCGCTCTCCATCTTCCTCCTCCGCTCTCCATCTTCCCTCCCTGCTGAGTGGCCACAGGTTGGATGTCACGACTCATCCCATTCCTTGGAGTTGGGGTGCGCTGCCCGGGGGCCCCTAAAGCAGCTGGAGAGGAGCCCGGGGAGGGGAGGAAGAGGAGGACAGAAGGAGCCGAGGCCGTTTCCCAGCAGGGAAGGATGGATACCGGGAGGAGGGACGTTGGCTTTCAGTTCTGTGTGGAACTGAAGCCGCTCCCGAGGAGCCCAACGGCTGCCTGGGACAAAGACCCTCTCAGGAGCTCCTGAGTTTGTGCCCCTTCGCACCACGAGTTTGGTCTTGGCTTGTTTTAGTTGTGTGAGTTGCCACCCTTTGTGTGCCCAGCCCTGGGCAGAGCAGGGAGGAGGGATGAGAGAGCACAGGTGGCACCGACCGTGTCCTGCTTCAGCCCCGGGCCTTCCTGGCACCTTTGCCAAGCTTTGGAAGCGCTGCTTCCCCTGCACCTCCCCACCATCCTCCCCATCTGTTGCACTTAATTCCTCCTGATGACCCAAAGGCTCCGGCCCACAGGGCTGTTTTTAACCCTTCCCTTGTGAATCGCTGCATTTGAAGCAAAACCCTCAAAATTCGGGTCCGTCCCACGTTCCCCCTGGATGCTGCCCCCAGGCAGTTGTCCACTGATGCTCTTGGCTTTTGCTGGGGCTGGTGGAGCAGTTTTGGGGTGCTGTTGAGCTGTGCTGAAGCCCCTGAGCTGGGCTGTATGTTGGGGCTGGGCATGGGGAGGTCCCCAAGCCCCTGGTGCCACCCAGGGCTGGTGATTCAAGGCACTTGATACTTTTTTGGCTCCATCCTGCTGCAGGTGGGTGTGAGATGGCACTTTTTCCATCTGATGCTGTGATAATTACAGGAATCTCTGCTCACAGCCTGGTGGTAATAAAATGAACAGCCTCAGGAAGGTGCAGGCAGAGGGATGAAGGTCTGGGGTCTGCCCTGGGGACTCAGACTGAGGGGAGGTTGGGTCTGTCTTGAGGGCCAGGCAGAACTTCACCATCATTTTTTGTGGGGATGGAGCAGAACAGATGAGACAACTGTCCTCCAGATGCTGGAGGGTGGATGTGGGCAACCCCATCCTTCATCCTTCCTTCATCCTTCATCTCTCCCTCATCCTCCTCTTATCCTTCATCCCCCATGTGTGCTCCCCCATCCTCCAGCCCCATCTCCCCAGGGCAGGGGCAGCTTCCCTGCCTTGCCCTGCCTGGAGCTGGGGATCCCTCTCCCCAGGGAATTCTCCCCAGGGAATGTTGAAGGCTGGGGGAGCAAACCCAGGGGACGTTTCCATCCCCCTTCCAAGGGTGAAGGAGAGCAGGGAGATCCAGCCCTGCCCTCTCTCCCCTCGGAGGTTTCCCACCTGCTGTGGGGATGGGGGTCTCAGCAGCACCCAGGGGTTCTGCCCAGAGCCTTGGCTCTCTCACCTGCTCACTGAGTAATTCCCAGCCTGAAAACAACTTATTCCAAGGGCTATACAACATTATTCCCGTTTTTCCATCCCTGCTGTCTAACCCTGTCATGTGCCCATTCAGTCTCGTGACCAAATAGCCTTTTTTTTACCCTAAAATGGCCCAGTTACACCCCAGTGTGGTGACACCAGTACCTGGTAACACCAGGTCTCGCATCACAAGCCTTGACTTGGAATAAATCCGTGTCCTTTTCCCGATCCCCATCTCTCCATGGACACGTCCTGCTGTCCTAGGGAAGGCTCTGCATGGTGGGTGCAGAAACGTGCAGGAATTGTTTGGGTTTGGGATGGAAATGGCTGAGCTGAGCCTCTGAAATCCCTGGGAATGGGATGATCTGGGGGCTGTTCGGTCCTGGGAGCCAGAGGGATGTTTTGCTGCTTCATCCCAGATCTTCCCCCACCTCCTCCCTGCAGTCCAGAGGGAGGGACCATCCCACAGGGATGTAGGTGAAGTGTTGCCAGAAAGAGGAAAAGGTGGAAAGCTGCAACCCCACTTAGTCCTGGAGACAACAGAAGCTGGAGGAGTTGTATATATGTTTTAAAATCCAGATTTTTTTCCTTTTTATTTTATTTTGATATCTCCTTGCCTAGGTGTCCCTGGGTTTTTAGGGCATCTCTGGTGAAGGGCAGACTTTGAAATCCAAGTGCTATAAAACCCAGCCCACCTCCAACTCCTACTGAGATGCTCCTCTGACACGAGGCAAGGACATCCTGTACATAGAAATATATATATATAGAAATCTATATATAAAAATATAAATACTGTTCTTAAGATGGATAATGTTTATTGGTATTACAGATTGGAGTGGTGCTTTTTTTGTTTGTTTGTTTTTTTTTTTTAATAAAACCAAACCAAACAAAACCAGAACAAAACAAAACAAAACAAAAAAAAAAAAAAAAGGAAAAAATTAAAACCCAAGAAAAACACCAAATTGGAACCATTCTGTCCATATGCAGGAAAAGTGATCCCAAAAAGGAGGCAGCTCCACCACGGAGAAGGAGGGAGGGACAGGTCTGATGTGGATTGTACCACGCACATCCAGCTGTTGTTTTAACTGGTTGGTTTTTTTTAAATAGTTTTATTATTATATTATTATTTTTTGGCTTTCTTTCCTTTTCAGAAGATCAGTTGCATAAATAAATGTTCCAAATTTGTGATGGCCTCTGGATTTCTTTCGCTGGCTCTGATCTGGGAGCTGTGATTTGGGGAGGAAAAAAACCCCTCTCCATCAGCCATATCTTGCTTTTTAAGGCTATTTTGAGGAGTAGATTTGCAGGGCCAAATTCCAGGACTCCAAAACCTTCATGGCACAGAGGAGATGGGGTTGCCTTGTGCTTGCAGAGCTTTGCTGTTGGTGTCCTCCTGGAGATCTTGGGCTGGGCAGGACCCACCCTGGGTGCTTCTGAGGGAAGTTTTCCATGGCTGGAAAAGGTGTTGTGGAGGAAGGAGAAACTCAGGGCATTTTGCAGCTGGAAAATGAAATCCTGTGGGTAGAGAAGAGCCTTCAGGAGAAGTTTCTGCATCGTCTCTGGTGATTTATTTATTGCAAAGCAGCCTTCAGTTAAATGTGCTCTGATATTAAACACTTCCAGTAACACTTGAGTCTTAATTTAATGGAGACCAAGGAAAAAAAAAATCTAATTGACTTGTCAGGATTGTTTTTCATCTTTAATTAAGGTTCTTGAAGGAGGCAGTAATTACACTTTACCAATAAATAATGAAAAGGGGGATAATGCAAATTCCAATCAAGTCCTGCCCTTGGGAAGGGCTCTGGGTGTGTGGGGTCAGGCCTGACAGGGGGTGACCTCTGTGTCCCCAAGCCCCTGGTGCTGTCCTGGTGGCCTTGAGGTGGGTTGGCCCCTGTGACCTCCAGTGCCCTGTTGGCCATCCACAGTGTCCCTTTCCTTTCTCTTCCCACCAAACCAGACTGGAAAAATTGGCATCTATAAAAAAAATAACCCAGCGAGGTTGTTTTGTGCAGCCACAGCCTGGTCCTGGACCCCACAGCCAGGCTGGCCACCAGCTTGGTGACCCAGCCAGAGCCATTCCAGAGTCCTGTGCTGCCTCCCCACCCTCCTCCCCCTGGTTCCCTCTGCAGCCTCACTCTTCCCAGGCTGTATTTCAGCCACAGCTCGTTGGGCACTCGCTGTCACAGGCAGCTAATGAGGAAAAAGCCTTTCCCCCTGGTTTATGACAGTCATCATTCCACTGCTGGTCTGTGATGGAGAGAGAGACAGCAGCTGCTGCCACCAGGGACCAGGAATTATGGCTCGTGAAGGTAAAAAGAGGAGCTGTTTTGCAGGGACAAGGGTTTGGTGGCTCTCTGGGGCCCCGGGAGCTCAGGGAGGTGAGTGGCATCACTGTCCTTCCTTACCTCATCCCTGCAACTTCTCCAAGAGGCATGGACAGCCCAGAAGAGCCAACAGGTCCCTGGAGGCAGGACAGACCAGCAGTTCAAGCCCTCATCCTGTGATGTCCCGTGGAGGTGCTGCCCCTTACGGTTCATCGGCGTGTCCTGGTGAGTGACCTGTTGTGGGGCAGCCCCGGGGTGGGGGTGGGATGGAGTGGAACATTTCTTTCTTTCCCTGTTTTCCAGAGCCAAGAATGCCTTGGCAGGGGCAGGGCTTGAGGCACTGGGGTCCTGCTGCTGCTCTGCCAGGCCTGGCTGGATTAGAGCCGTTTAAAAGGAGCTCTTTGCATTTCAATAACTAATCCAAATGTGCCCAACTTTGGGCTCTTGGGAGTTGCTCACCAGCCCAACGCCTCCTTTGTGCTGTTATCAGCAGCACACACCCCAGTAGAGCTGGTCCTAATTTCCCTAAGCCAATGTCATGGTATTGTTGGAGGTGACCTGGATATTCTTGTTCCATCCACAGGCTCATTCCCTAATCCTGGCTGACAGACAGTGCTGGATGTGCCAGGAGTCCAGCTCCAGCCCCTGGCTGGTGCCTGGCATTGGGACCCCTGTCTCACACCCCTCTCCACCTGCCCAGAGGGGCTGGAATTCCCAGGGGATGCTCAGCTTTGTCCTTGCCAACCCCACCTGCCCCTGGAGAGCCCACAACCCAAAACCACCTTCGGGACACGGGGAGTGTTGTCAGGAGGGTGCCCAGGTCTCACCCCCCCAGTTATGGAGGGACATGACCAAGGTACCCAAAGGAATTGTGGGCAGAGCAAGGGCCTCCTTTTCCCTCTTCTCCTTCAGTGCTTCAGGCAAAGCAGGGCCCTTCCCAGTGGGAGGGTCCCACCTGGGCCACCCCACCCCAGGTCGTGGCACTTCAACCCTCTCAGGCTTTGGCTTTTTCCTTTTGATGTGGCATTTGAAAGGTTGCCCTGAGCCAAGGGTGAGGGCTGGGGGAGGGTGTGTTAAACCCCCCTGATTAACCTTGGCAGATTAATTCATTAAAGCAAAACCCCAATTCAATTAGTCCCAGTGGCCCCTTTATCACCTGTGATGGCTCCGGAGGCCAAGTGCTGCTGTCGGGCTGATCCTCTCCATCCCCTCTTTTATCCCTGTCCTCCAGAGACCCTGCCAAGACTTCCCACGCCTGTCTGATGAGGTTGGAATGGGGACAAACATGTCACACCCCTGTCCCCAGGTGTCTGGACCACCCATCCATCCTTACTTGGGTTATTTTTGGGGCAGAAGTGTGTGAAGGGTCCCTGAGTAGGATGATCTTTGTGGGATGACCTTGTCCCATGGACAGCCCAGCTCTGCAGGGATGCCCAGGACACTTTTCCCAGGATGGGCACAAGGAGTAGAGTCTGAAGAGCCCCACCCAAGGATGTGCCAAACTCCCCAAACTATCACTGCCAGCACAGACACCACACTCTTCCAGAGATTTCCCATCTCTCCAGTGCTCTAAATGCTGTGGGATAATTTATTTAAGTAGCCTTAACGGGCCTGTAATCTCTGTGCTGCTCGTGTCACCTCTAAATGTTCCATCAAAAGGCTCAATGGGAAGAATTTGTATTTCGAAATAAATATTTCCTCACGGTGTGCAAAATATCTAATCATGTGTTTATCCTTAAGTACTTCCAAAAGTCAACATAATTATTCCAGTCCCATTAAGTTTAATTTGCAGTAAATTATGCATTTAGCTTTAAGTTGAGTTTGTTGGTTAGAGTCAGGATAAAGCTCTTGCTATTTATAAAGCAGTATTTTAGCACGGATATAAAACACAAATGCTTGGACAAGAAAATCCTGCTCGGGAAGTTTGGGGAGAATTTCAAATAGGGAGGTTAACAAAAATATCCGTGGAGTGAGTGTCTAATCACAGATGTGTGTGAGCACACTCAAGTCAACTCAAATGAACTCCCAAACAGTTTAGAGGGGCTCAGGCTGCCAAAAGAATTTTCCTCTGGCTGGAAAATGTGATATTTTCCTTGGGATGAGGTTTTGAAAAACAAATTAATCATTTAACTTTCCTCTTAGTGTCGTGTCTTTGAGGTTTTTACAGGCCAGGGAAGGTGTTCCCGCTGGAGGAGGTGGGACAGCTTTTATCTGTGGTTTATCTGTGGTCTGGGATGTCTCTGCGGATTAACAGCTGTGGGTGATTGATCTTCCCCTTCCTGAGCAGCCTGAAGGCCTTGGAGTCAATGGAAAATCTCTGATGGCCAACAATGGTGCTCATGGCCCTTCCATGTCAATGGTTGCTGGAGTCACATCTCCATGTTCTGGACCCCCATCTCCATGTGCTGGACCCACATCCCCATGTTCTGGACCCCCATCTCCATGTGCTGGACCCACATCCCCATGTTCTGGACTCACATCTCCATGTGCTGAACCCTCATCTCCATTTTCTGGACCCACATCTCCATGTGCTGGACTCATATATCCAAGTTCTGGACTCATATATCCATGTTCTGGACCCACATCTCCATGTGCTGGACTCATATATCCAAGTTCTGGACTCATATATCCATGTTATGGACTCACATCTCCATGTGCTGGATCCATATCTCCATGGGTTGGACCCACATCCCCATGTTCTGGACCCACATCCCCATGTTCTGGACCCACATCCCCATGTTCTGGACTCACATCTCCAGGTGCTGAACCCCCATCTCCATTTTCTGGACCCACATCTCCATGTGCTGAACCCCCATATCCATGTGCTGAACCCCCATATCCATGTTCTGGACCCAAATCACGTTCTGCACACACATCTCCATGTTCTGGACTCGCATCTCCACGGGTTGGACCCACATCTCCATGTGCCAGACCCTCTGCATTTCGGGCTCTGTGGCCAAGTGACATTTTCCCCTCCAGTCCCAGGATGTGAAGAAGGCCAGGGGAGGACTCTCCACCCCAAAGAAACATGTTGGGGGTGTGGGTGCACTGACAAATCGCCCGTTTGCTGGTGGGCTGGAGGACGGTCCTGCAGGGAAGGCAAGAGTGGAGTTTGTTGGGGTTTCTTTGAGGACTTCCAAGAGAAGATCTCTCAGTGCTTCATCTCTCCCTTCCTAAAACCAGAATGGACTTTTCTGAGCTGGAGTCTGTGGGTTCCTCCCCTCTGTGACATCCCTGGGAAGGAAGTGTGTGGGGCAGAGCATCATCCACCACTCGCTGTCACCCTGGGGACAACAATCCCATACCCTTCTGCCCTCCCCTGCTCCGACAGAGCTCCTGCCAGGGACAGCCCAGCTCAGCGAGGCAGGACTCGCCCAGGGCTCCTGGGATGCTGCTGCTGCCCATTAAAAGGGCTCAGCTGGCTGGTGGAGCTGCCAGAATTCCAAAGAGGAGGCACTGAGCCAGGGCTGAACTTCGGGCCTTCCTTGGGGCCGGGCAGAGATGAATGCACCCAAAATTACCGAGGGCTTGGGAACACCAGGGCCTGGAGCTTCCCCTCAGGGAGGCACCGGGGGCACAGCCGGGTCAGCAGCAGGATGGAACCCTCCCCTGGCCTCAGGAGAGTGTTGTGCTGGGAGCCTGGGGCTGTTCCTGACAGATCTCTGCCCCCCAAAGGAGTGGTGCCCGTGGTGGTTGCAGATCTGGGGGACTTCCAGGGGGCTGTGCTGCAGCAGTGGGATTCGGGTTGGGTGCAGGGGGGCTCAGGCATGTTTCTCCCCTGGGGTGGGGTGAGAAATGCAGAAAAACATCCCATCCATCCATCCATCCATCCATCCATCCATCCATCCATCCATCCATCCATCCCCAACTCTGTGCCAGCCCCCCACCAATGTCCTCCTGCTAATGTTCCCCCACTGATGTCCCCCTGACAATGTCACCCCAAAAACATCCCCCACCAACATCCTCCTGCTGATATTCCCCCACCAATGTCCTCCCACCAACCTCCCCCACCAACACCCCCACTAACAGGCCCCTCCAATGTCCCCCCTCCAACATCCCCCAGTCTACATCCCTCCACCACCACATTCCCCACTGATGCTCCCCCCCAATATTCCCCCTCCCATGTCCCTCCCCCGTGTGCTGCCATTCCCAAGGATTTTTCCCTCCCTCACACCGAGCCCTGAAGCTCTGTTGCTGCCATTTGAGAAGTTCCCCGCAGCTCCCCCGGGGTGTTTTTTCTCTAATTTGGGACATGAGAAGATGTGCTGTCCCCTCACACCTGATGATCCATGTGGAACCCAAACCTCCCCTGGCTGCAGACAGGTTTGGGGACTGGCTCAGGACCTGGATGATCCCCCCCCCCAGTGTCTCCCTGGTGTCAGATGTTGGCACAACAACCCTCCTCTAATGAACCATCACACCAACACCTCGGGCAGCCACAGCCCATTGATCCAGCCCTCCCCATTCCGGAATGGATTGCTGTTTAAAACAAAATAAAAAGGGAATAGGGAGCAGCTCGTCCCTCCCTGCTCTGTGGGACGCTTAATGAGGTCTGAGGAGGGATCGGCTGACACGGCAGCTCCGGGATTTTCGTTTTGGTAAAATTAAAATTCATTAGAAATGTCTGGCTGGGAACTGGGTCTCACAGCCTGGGGTTTTTTTTCCTGTTCCTCAGGATTAGCTTTATGGTGAGACGTGTCCAGATCAAGGCAGGGAGGCTGCAGGAAGGGTTGGGAAGGGGAGGAAGCCCTGAGGAGGTGCCGGTGGCTCTGCAGAGCCCTGGGAATTCACTGGGGTCCAGGGGTTGTTGGGTGAGATTCAGAAAGTTGTTGTTCCAAGGAAGGATTTAGGAAGTGCAAGGGATTTTTTTCGGTGTAAGCCTTTCCTGACACCCCACAGTGCATCAGCCCCTGCCTCCCCTGCAGCTCACCCCGGGGAGGTGGAGGAGCATCAGGGGGTCAGGCAGGAGCCTCGTCTGAAACTGGGTCTTTAGCTCTGAAATGTAGAAACTTTTCCAGGGTTGTAATAATTTCACAGCAAATTTCACGCTTAGATTTGGGTTGGTTTTGATTTGTTGTTTTTTTTTTCTTCTTCTTCTTTCTTTTTTTTCTCTTTGAAGGAGAACATATTTCACTCTGTCAAACGTTTCTCCTGAACAGACAGAGAGACTGAACCCCCTTCTGGGCATTCCTCCAACCCCCCTTTCGGAGTTCACCCATCAGTCCTGTGTTCTAAAGCTGGCATGATCTCCTACCCAAACCCCAGAGATGCTGCCAGGTGCCCAGTTATCCATGTGCTGCCCCTGCCAAAGCAAATGGGGACATGCTGCCTTCTGGGAACATGTGCTGATGCAGGAGAGCAGTTCCAGGTCCCCCCTTTCAGGGATGGAGTTTCGTGGTGGATTTGGCAGTGCCAGGTTCATGGCTGGACTCGACGATCTTGGAATCATCAAATCATGGAATGGTTTGGGTTGGAAGGACCTTAAAGCTCATCTTGTTCCACCCCTCTGGGCAGGGACACTTTCCACCAGCCCAGGTTGCTCCAAGCCCCATCCAACCTGGCCTTGGACACTTCCAGGGATTCAGGGGCAGCCACAGCTTCTCTGGGCGACCTCTTCCACCTTTTCCAATATAAATGATTCTGTGATTCCCTGGTTTATGATTCCCAGCTCCCTGGGGCCCTGTCTGTGGGATGCAAACCATCCCCAGCCCCAGGAGGCTGCGGAGAACCAGGGACGGGTGGAGAGCTGGGGGAAGCAGAGGTGAAATGCTGCATCCAAGGTCATGGAACATCCAGGAGTCACACACTGATCCCCTGTGGTTTAGGTGATCTCCAGGCCGGGTCAAGCTCCTGTGCAATGCCAAGGTGGGAGCTTCCCATCAAATCACGTTCCCCATTTTGCTTTCTCTTTCCTGAGAGCTCTCGGAGACCATTAAGGGAAACGGGAGATGTTTGCAAGGTTAAGAGACTCAGTGTCTAAACTCCCCAGAAGGTTTGCAGTAATTTACAGCTGAAGGCAGCGAGGGCTCTTCGTGGGGGGAAGGGAAATGCAATTTAAGAGAACACAAATAAATAAGAAGCTGCAGCAGCCAACACTGTCTGATTTAATCCCCGGCCCACGAGAAAGATTTATTCTGTTATCTGACGGTTTGATCACCCCAGGAATCCCATAGGTCAACCCATATCTCCTGTTATTATCTCTGGGCTCTTTCCACCAAGATGCACAGGGGAGATTGGGTGAAGAGATGAACCAAAGAGGGGTGTTGATAGGAGTGTAATGGATGGGACCCCCAGGGACCTCCGTCGTGGGGGGAACTCCAAAGATGCTCTGCATCAGATGTGGAACGGCTGGAGCTGTGTCAGGGCAGGCTCAGGGTGGATTTTAGGGAAAGGTTCTTCCCCCAGAGGCTGGTTGGGCACTGCCCAGGCTCCCCAGGGCAGTGGGCACAGCCCCAAGGCTGCCAGAGCTCCAGGAGGGTTTGGACAACGCTCTGAGGGACAGGGTGGGATTGTTGGGGTGTGTGTGCAGGGCCAGGGGTTGGACTGGATGATCCTTGTGGGTCCCTTCCAGCTCAGGATGTTCTGTGAGTCTGTGATAGAGAGGATGATGAAGAGTTGCTGTTGGGGGGGTTGTTCCCACCTGCAGCCCATCCACTGTTACCCCGTGGTCACTGCATGGAATTTGGAAGGTGCAGGTCAGGCCCCTGAAGGCCACATCTGCTCCCTGCTCTGGGGCTGAGCACCCACGTGGAGGGTGTTGGTGGCCTTTGGTGGGGGTGGGAGGGTATGATTTGCACACTCATGTGCAAAGAAGCCCCCAGGGGAGGGAGATTTGGTCACAAGTGGTGGCCAAGCCCGAAATACAGCCTGGAAGGACCATATGGGACTGGCATTAGGCCCTCAAGGCAGCCAGAAATCCTCTTGCAAGGATTAGAGCAGGGAGAGGGAAGCTCCTAAAGAGGCTGAGGGAGGATGAATCATTAAGTTATTAACCTTCATTAGTGAGGGCAGGCACAGCTCAGGTGTCTCACAGGTGATGGCAGTGAAGGAGGGCAGGACCTGAGGGCCAGGGAATGTCCACTGGGAATCCTGGAGCTGTTGGGGTGATGGAGCCTAGGGGTTTTCCTGAGGTGCTTGAGCAACTGCCTAGTGATGTTCCTGCAGGATGGTGGTGTTGGGCTGCAGATGCTCCAGGATTTACCTCCTGGGCCACCACAGCTCAGGGTATGACGTGTCCTTGTCTTGTCTGAGTGTCAGAACTGCAAGGCTGACCATTCCAGCTGGTTATCCTGTGTCTGGAGTCAGCGTGGGAGGAACTGGAGGACTCTCCTGTTGGGAAAAGCCTCGTGCTGGGGTGTGGGACACCAGGGGCAGGGCATTCCTGGGAGCCCTGCAGGGGCTGGCAGCTCCTTGGTTTAGACGCCAGAGAAGTGGGAAACACCCCTCTAAACCCCTGGAGGAATAAAATGCACGTTGGAATCCATCCAGTGGGACACCTGCAGCGTGATTCCCCTCCCTGGGGCTCTCCCTTCCCCCCTGTTCGTGCCATTCCAGCGTCCCTTCCCAAACACCCTGTTTGCTCCCTTCCACGTGGCTGGGAAAAATCATCCAAAAGACCCTCTGGGCCACTTTTCCCTCCCCCCCCCCCCATTTGGCTTCCTTCCTGCACATTTCTCAGTGCTCCCCCCTCTTCTTCCCATGCTGCCTAATAATTTCCCCTTGCAGAGCGTGCCTTTTGCTGCTGGAGCTGCCTGGGAATGGCACCAAAAAGCCACGGGAAAACTCTCCCACGCAATCAGGCAGGAAGCCCACAGAGCCATATGCAGAGGGAAATGCAGCCCCTACCAAAAACACAGCCAGAATGCAGAGACACAAACACACCCAAATAAACAGCCTCACCCCCCCCCGAGCACCTGAAACACAGGCAGGTGTTTTGAAGGAGCCTGTTTGGAGCCACTCAGAGACACAAAAATGCAGGTGGACGTGGAGATTTTATGGATTTATATAGATTTATACGGATTTATACAGATTTATACATCCCTCCCTTCTGCAGCAAGAGAAAATGCAAAGATGGGGCACATGAACTCCCTGCCTTTGCTGCCCTGCTGCAAGACCATTTGGCAAAGGACCCCTCTTGGTTTGAGTTTCTCTGGCTGGAATTAAATATGTTGCCAAGCTCCAGGAGCTGAGGCTGTTTGCAAACCTGCCCTGGCCCAATTTCGTGCCTTTCACAGGCTTTTTAACTCAGAGAAAGGCTGGTTAAGTACTGCACAAGGGTGGGCAGCAAACTGCTGGCCCAGGAGAGGGTGTGGGATGGGTAGGTGGAAGCCTAATTAGTGGCCTTGTCTTAATTGAGCACAGGAAGGGGTTGGGGATTGCATTTTTCTGTAGGAAAATGTTTTGTTTTGTTTTTTTTTTCTCCTGATCCAAGGGTTTTTTTCCAGCATTAACTAAATAACTGCTGCTATCCTGGCTGGGCTCTGCAGGCCATGCCAAGAGGGGAAGGTGTTTGACTTGGCTCCAAGAGGAGAGATTTTGCATGGAAAAGCCAGCCAGGGTCTTCTCTCTGGGATGATATCAAGGAGTTTGGGCACTGCCCACCTGGGAGCTGGGCAGCTGCAAGTCCCCCATTTTGGGACCCCAAAACGTGACTACTGCTTCATGGGGAAAAGAGAAAAAATGCTGACTTTTCCTGGGAAGGCAAAGGCAAAGCTTGGGAAAAAAAAAAGAAATCAGGCCACTGCTTTTAATTTTTATTTTTTTTTCACGCTGTAATTTTAAACCTTTCCCTCTGAGGAGCTCCCAGAGCTCCTGTTGACATTGGCTCTCAGGGCAGGAGGGAGGTTTGTGGCAGACCACGAAGCCTTTTGCAATCAAAATAAAAAGTAGCATCAAAAGGGGAACGACACAAGGGTGGGAGTGTGGAAACCTGATGTTTTCTCGTGCTGTTTTTCCCTGGCCTTCCCCCCCACCTCGAAAAGCCCGGCAGGTTTTGCAGGGCTTGGAGTGTGTTCCCAAGGGAGTTCTGTGGGGTCGGTGTCTGGGTTGGCCCTGGCTGGTGCCACCTGCCCAGCAGCTTCCAGCTCAGGGAAGTGCTGGAATCACCACCCTGGAAGGATTGAACAGTCAGGGAGCTCTGGCAACTGGGGACAAGGTGAGTGGGGGGCTTGGCAATGCTGGGTTAATGGCTGGACTTGACCTTACAGATCTTTTCCAACCTGAATCCTTCAGTGCCCTGCAGGCTGTGCTGAGCACACCTGGCTCTGCCCCATCTCCTGCTTGTTGTCACCCAAACCCAAGCTGGCATCTCCTGCAGCTGCTCTGACTTTTGGGGGCTGTGTGTGCTCACGGGACTACGAGTTAAACTATCTCGGAATTCTGAGCAGGGGTGGGAGGTCAGAGGTGGGCCAGAACTGAATTGTAGCTCTTTTTCTTCTACTTTTCATCACTTTCTAATTGCAGGGGATGGAGGTGGGCACTGCAGAGCAGCTACAAAGTCCAGTGGGGGGGTAATGCTTTCGGGGGTGTCCCACAGGGCAGGAAAGTGCTTGTGTGGGTCCAGCCAAAACCAGGCAGTGCTTTGAGAGGGGGAGGATCCGAGTTCTCGTGCCCGGGGCAGCAGGGGGGATGGTTTGCCTCGAGGCTGAGCTTCTCCATCTCATTTCCCCCTCCCAGTGTTTGCCTCCTCGCCTCTCAGGCTCTCTGTGGGACACCTTGCTGCCTGTAAACTGCACTTAACACATCCCTGAGCACTGCAGAAGGAGAAGGACTAATTGTTCAAAGTGCTGAGTAAATCCTGGCAGAGTGTTCCCGCTGTCCCAGCGCCCAGGGCTCCTCTGGGCTGGGCTCCTCTGCAGAGCCAGAGCCACGTGCCATGACCTGGCTGGACTTGCCAAGGGCATGTGATCCCCTTGGCACAAAGTTTGGGGGCCCCAAACCCTGTTCAGGTGCACCCAGGTCTTTGGGATGAAGGGCAGGCACCAGCTCGTGAGGAAAAGGTGTTCCAGTGGGGGGGGTTGTGGTTTGGCACCTTCCTTGGGGCTGTGACACAGCACCTGAGGCACCACTTGGTTGGTGAAAGGACAGTTTGGGGCTGTGCCACCAGCAGGGAAGCAGCCCAGGCACTCGCCCAGAGGTAGGACTTGGTGCCCAGCATTTAATTAGTGTCCAAAGAATTAACTTATTTCCAAAAATTGTGTTCAAGGCTTGGGCCGTTCCCATTTGAGAGCCTTCTGCTGACACCAAGGCACAGCTTGGCAGGGATTTGCATGTCCTGCCTCCATCCCTGCCCACTTCCCTGCCTGCTTTGCCTGGGGGGGTGTGCAGGGCCAGCTCAGCTCTGGTCAGGCTCTGTCCTGCCGTGCTTGATGTGCTGCTCTGCCCAGGAAATGTCTGGTGTACAGGAGCTGTGGGGCCACCATCCCAGGTCCCCAAAGACAGCAGAAAAGCAGGTCAAGAGGAGACAATGAAGCCACAGTGAGCCCAAAATGTTCTCCATGGGGATGAGGGATGTGTTGAGCCCACTGCATTCCCGGTGGGGAACCATCCCCTCCCCCTGGATCCCCCTGCATCCATCCCCAGGGACCACCCTCCCTATGGAGACCCTTCCTTTGTGGCCCCCCTCTCTGGTGCATCATGGTGAGGTGTCTGATCTGTCCATCATCTGTCTCAGTTTCTCTCCCTGTTGATCTCTCTGCCAGCCCCTCTTTAGGGTCGGTGTGGGGTTGGAATGAGATGATCTTTAAGGTCCCTTCCAACACAAACCATTGTGGGATTCCAGGACTGAGTTTCAGCTGGGCCCTTCCCCAGGCTCAAGCAGAAGTGCCTCCCCTGTACCTGTGCCAGTCTGAGAGGTGCTGCACCTTGGAGATACCAGATTCTCTGCACAAATTTTGGAGCCTTGGCTGGCCAGGCTGGGTTTAAACCTGGGTTCATACACTCCAACTTCAGGAAGAGCTGCCTGGGACTCCCAAAGCACTTCCAAACGCTGCCCTGGGGCTTTGTGCAGAGGCTGTGTCCAGAGGATGACCCGGGAAAAGTCCAATCCCTCAGGTTTCCTTGGCTCTTCCATGCCACCTGTGCCAGATGTGCCCACATCCCCATCCCCACCCCCAGCAGGAGCAGGGCTGGAGCGGTGGCTGCACGTCCTGGCATCACACCCGTGGCACAGGGGGGGACAACAGAAGGGCTTAACGAGGGTTTGAAAGCAACATCTTGTAAACTTTGGAGCAAAGAAGCTGCAGTTTGATTGGAACATGTTTGCTTGGCAGGGGCTGCCCGGGCCCCTGCTGCTGCTGCTGCTTTTACTGGTGCTAATTAGGCAGATTTCCATCCTGCCAGGCGCTGGCAAGTGGCTCCTCCAGCGAGTCCCAGCAGGCCCAGCATCCCACTGGGAGCAGTGGAGGGGACCAGCGAGTCCCCCTGGCAGTGCAGGCTGGAGGTGGCTCGTGCCCTGGGGCAGCTCAGTGGCACTGGAGCCTCCTGGGCTGGTGGCACAGGGAGGGGCAGTCCCGGCTGGGTGGTGAGTGCAGAGCACTGGGGATGATCCCAAAGCCCTGGGATCCCTCACTGAGGTCCCTGCTCTGCCCAGAGCACCCAGGTTGGGGTTTCAGCAGAGGTGTGGTGGCACCCTGGGCTTTTGACAATGATGTGATGGCCCAGAACAGGGAACACTTAAACACCTTTACAAGCTCAGGACTAATCCCCCTCCCACCGGAGTCATCCCACGGGCACTTTCCCTTCCATTGCAACCATCTGCTTCTTTTGAAGCTTGATAAATATTTCCTTTCCCCCCTCCTCCCCCCAGTCTCTGCCTTTCACTCCTCCTCCTCTAAGGCAAAAACCCTGCAACAACCCAAACATCTGCAGTATCACCTCCTCCCACCCCTAAAAGCACTTCCCATTTTCTTTTTTCCTGGCACAGCTTCACTTCCAGTGTTGGGGGACGAGCAGGGACAGAAGGGGAAGTGGCACCGACCTGCCCGTGCCACATCTGTGCCAAGGCTGCTGTGGCTGTTTGCCAGGCTCTTTTCCCAGTGTCTCCACACACAGGAGATCCCTGGCTGGGGTCGTCAGGGTAATCCAATTCCTTGCTTTAATGTTTGTCGGGAGTCAGGTCCCTCTTAATCTATTACCGGTGTCATTAAAAGGGAAAATGTTTGCTTGCAGGGCCTCGGTGGCCTTTTAAAACTACTTACAAATGTAATTAGCAGCTACCTTAGGAATTTAACCCTTTCTTGACGTGGCCAGCTCTGTTTCCATGGAAGCAGCAAAGGGCCTGATTGGGAAATTTGGTAGGAATAGCCCAGATTTGGTGTCTCTGTGACTGTGAGGGATGTGCAGCTGCTGTGCTGGAGCAGGGGAGTGTTTTAAAAGATGCTTTGGGATCTGCAGGTGAGACTGTTGGTATTTAAGACAACATTCTTCTCGCCCTGAGCTTAGAGACATCACGGCTTCCAGTTGCATTCCACCCCCTTTGAGGCACTCGAGTTTTCCAGGCTTCATCCGAGCTGGAAGTAGCCCAGTGACACTGGCAGATGGGATTTGGAGCCAGGCTCCATCCAAGCAGCCCTTATAGCCCCAGGGTGCCAGCAGCCCTGGCCATATGGGGCCTCCCAGAGCTCCACAGGGACAGGCCTGAGGATTCATCCATCTTCTCCAGCTCCAGCATTCCTGGGGCTCTGCTGTCACAGCCCCTGTGCCTCCATTTGTCACCCTGGGCAACAGCAGGGCCAGCTCAGGGGGGTGTTTGTTCCCATGGGGATGTCAAATATGCTCCAGAAACAGGGACAGCAGAAGGATGTCATCCCAGTAATGCTGTATTTTCCCACTGCCTGATGCCCCTGGAGGCAGATCCTGCTGCTGTGGTGGTTTTATCGTTTATTTAGACCATGAACTCTGCAGAACTTCTTAGTGTGCATCCAGCTGGTGGGAAGAGCACACATATCCATGGGGTCCTGCTGCAGGAAGCTTTCAAAGGAACTGGAATGTTCCTTTTTAATGAGTTTTTCACCCTTTGTTAAGGTAACAGAGCTCTCACCTTAAGTGCTGCCTTAGAAACCCTTCAAGGAGAGGAGTTGTGAAGGTCCTGGTGGTGCAAACCTGGGACAGTGGAGAGGTTGTGTTGCTTGGTTATAGGTGAAGCATCTTGTTGATGCCACAGCCCTGATGTGGTGCTTAAATCTTCGTGTAATTTTAAATTTCATGAATTTCCTTCATGAAATTCCTGTGGGGGAATTTACCCAGAGTCAAAATTGGCCCCTGGATCCAAATCTTTAATAGTGGGTGCAGGAACCTCCATCCTGCCCTGTGACTTTGGGCACCTCAGAGGAGTCTGGTGTGAGCAGAGAAAGCCTGAACTCTTGTCTCAGTTGAGATCTTGGAAAATGTCCCCAGCCCAAGAAAGGGGGACCTGGAATGGAGGTGTGCTTGTTCTGGCTGAAGGAAACCCTGGTCCCTCTGAAGTGATCACCTGCTGTTCTGCTTTTGAAGCACAGGAGAAACCAATTTTACCACCAGCAGCTCCTGCAAGGAGCTCTTGCCATAAAGAAGGGAGTTCTGTGTCTTAACAGCTCCAAAACCAGTCATTTTAATCAAAGCAGTTGGTTTGCAGCTCATTTTTCTTTTCTGTGCAATTAAGAATTATCTGCATGGCAACGGCCCAGGCCTGGCTGAGCTCAAGCTGGGATGTTTCAGACCCTGCCCAAAGTCCAGCCAACAAGCTGCAGGATCCAGTGCTGGCTGTAATTTTGGCCACTTTGTAAGGAAGTGGTGGAGAGAGACTGATTTTGTAGTGTGGAAGGGGAAAGGCTCAAAGGAGCAGCTCGTGTGCAGAAGCCAAAAGCACTCGGGGAGCAGGGATGGGGGTTCTAAGGATGAGCAAAGAATCCCAGAATTGTTTGGGTTGGAAGGGATGTTAAAAATCACCCAGTGCCACCCCCTGCCATGGGCAGGGACACCTTCCACCAGCCCAGGTTGCTCCAAGCCCCATCCAACCTGTCCAGCCAGGTATAAATGACTGATTTGGGTTGGAAAGAACCTCAAAAATCATCTGCTTCCACCCCTGCCACCGACGGGGACACCTTCCACCAGCCCCAACCTGGCCTTGGACACTTCCAGAGATCCAGGGGCAGCCACAGCTTCTCTGGACAACCTGTGCCAGGGCCTCTCCACCCTCCCAGGGAAGTTTCTTCCTAATATTTAATCTAAACCTACTCCCTTCTCCTACCTCACTCCAACCATACAATGCCTTTAGGTTTCAGAATTAACATGTGCAGTAATCCACAGCTCTTGTTTTGATCTCAGGCTTCTCCCAAGGATTTCTGTGTTGCATTTGCATCCAGAAACTAAAGCAGTTTAATGGTGGGTTGGTCTCTGCTCCCACCATTGCCTGCAGGAGTGTGGGAGGCTCAGGCAGAGCCCTCAGTTCAGCTGTGCCTTCCTCTGCTTCTGCTTCACAGCCAAACCAGCAACAACCACCCAAGGAAAGCAAACCCTTCTCTGCTTTGCCCCCAGCCCCCCAGGATGGTCCATGGTGATACTGGGGGGGGCAACTGGTCCTCCTTCCCCCGTGGAGGAGCAGCAGCACTTAGGAGAGGAGGAGGAAGGTCCACTCCTGCCCTTGCCATGTCTTGGGCTGCTTCTCCTGGGCCATTCCCTTGATCCAGTCCTGACAGGGTGTCTGAGGGTCTATCTGACTGAAGCATCCCCTGTTTGCATCTATCCAGGCAGAGTAACCCACCCCAAAATGCCTTGGTGCAGGTTGTGCACCTCTAGCGTGATTTAAACTGGGATTACAGAGCTGGAGGTCTGGCTTGGCTGGAATAACTGGGCAAGGTCCACATTTGGAGCCCTGGTTTGACAGTGCTGGCTGTGTGGCACAAAATCTGCAGTGAGAACCATGACTTCACAGATTCAAAGCATCATTCAGGTTGGAAAAGCCCTTTAAGAGCATCGAATCCAACCATTCCCACCGAGTCCCTAAGTGCCCCATCCACGCGGCTCTTTAAATCCCTCCAGGCTTCATTAATGCAAAAGTTCTTCCCAAAGCAAAAGCCGTTCCCGTGCAAACCATTCCAGCGGTCGGGCTGTGTCCCTCAGGAGCTCAGGGGGTGGCTCTGTGCAGGCTGGGCACGGGGACAGCCAGGGTGGGGCACGTCCCAGCCTGGGGTGACTCTGGCTGTGGGTCTCCCCTGAGCCCCTGGTTTGCTCTCCTCCCTGCGAGCTGACAGTACTTCGAGCTCCACCTATTGTCGCACACTTGGATGCAGCTGAAATTCCAACCGCAAGCGGATATCTCTGTTGCTCCTCGCCCGTCTAACGAGGAGTGCTCGTGTAAATCCGTGGTTATTAGGATTTCCCGATAAGCCAGGGGAGGTGGGCGCTGCTGGAGAGGGAGCGCTGGCTTTTTGGGAAAGATTTTGCTCTTCAGGCTGAACTCTCATTTGCAGGCAGTGATTTTCCAGTCCCACCAGCTGCTTCCTTCCCTTCCTGGATCGTGTCTGCGTCCCTTCAGCTGCCACAGGCGGTGTGGTCTCACCCCATCACATCTGGGGACACTCTCAGTCAAGCTCCAAGCCCCTCCTTGCACCGCAGCTCCCCTCCTGCTTCAGCCCAGCTCTCCCCGAGCTCCTTCGCAAACAGCTTTTACAGCGGAAAAGACGTCCCAGATGGGAAAACCAAAAAGCTGGAGCCTGCCTGGCCTCGAGGGTTGGTTCCCGTGTGGTTTGGGGGAGCCCCGACCCCTGGCACAGAGCTGGGATCCCATCCCAGGAACTCTCCTCACCTTCCCCGGGGGCAGAAGCGCCGCACAGGCAGCTCCTCTCCGCCTGTCAGCTCTGCAGCATCCCCCGAGCGTCTCACTCCCCGCCGAGAGCACTTAATTACCATTAATTACCCCTGACTTGTTTTTAATTGTTCCCCAATAACACCTCCTGATGAGGGGAAGAGGAGCATATTCTGCTACAGCTGCAACACCCGCAACTTTCCTCCGCTGGAAAGTTCAGAAGAGATTCATTTTTCATGCAGAATTTTGTGGTTTCTGTCTGTCCTGCCCGTGGTGGGAGCATCCCTTTGGTGCAGGCACAGCGTGTCGGGGTTGATATTCCAGGTTTTGGGCAAAATAGAGACTGGGGAGGAGATGGAGATGGACTATCCAACATGGGACAGCACTGGGACTGTGACAGGATCTGTCACTTCTCAGCTTCACCTGCCCAGATCCCTTTAGGTCTTTCTGCCCTCCCTGCCACTCTTCCCTACAGTGGTTTTTCTCATTTCTCTCCATACCTTGATATAACAGGATGAAATTAAACTGCATCAAATTTCAGCTGTCAGGAAGGAAATAATAATAATAATAATTATAATATTTATTATTATTATTATTATTATTATTATTATTATTATTATTATTATTATTATGGCAAAATCTCTTAGACCATGGAATAATCCTCCAGGGGAAATGGTGAGAGCTTTATTACTTCAGTCATTTCCACCTGGGCTGGACAGAAACCCTGGGACAAAAAATACTCAGAGAAATGCAGTAGATACAAGAGCACCTGAGGATAAAAGAAGGGTTTTGTGCTGGGAGGTGACCTTGACTTGCTCCTTGTACATCCTGAGATGTAAAGGCACGTTCAGAGGTGGGAAATCCACTTTTAACAAGGGGCTGCTCTGTAATGAGCAGGTGAGATTTCTCAGCCCCCCCGGGTCCCAGAGTGTTTAAAGGAAGCCAGGCTGATGGGCTCTGTCAGGGAGTTAACCAGCCTGCTCCTATTCAGCCTTTATTGTTATTGAAAATCGACAGTTAGGAATTGAAGCCTGATTTTAGCTGCTGACATTTATTGCTGATATAACATATAGGCTCTCTCTCCTCTTGGAGCTGTGCAAACACGGCTCCTGCACTGCTCCCTGAGGAGCCTGGCTTTTGGATGGGGGATTTAGCAGGGGCTGGAGGACCACTGGGACATCCCAGCCCTTCCTGAGTGTTCCTCTGGGTGTCCCTGCCCGTGGTGTGACCACTGAGACCAACCCAAGGACGTGGGCTGAAGGCTGAGTGTTGTGTCAGCCTCCTTCTCTTCACAGTGGTGTGTGGATAAATAACCTCTTGCCCAGCTCCCAGTAGCACCCAAAATCCAGATTAACCCCCCTGGCTGTTAATGACACCCAAAACAGAAGCACCGACAGGTCTGTTTTTAACCAGCTGCCCAGAGAAGGTGATGCAACATCCAGAGATGGATAAAGCCATCCTGGATGGATAAAGGTAAGTGTGGTCTTCAGAGAGCTGAGAGTGGAAGTTGTGTTCCTAAAAGGGCTGGTCCAAGGACAATTTGGGCAGGGAGGGAGCTCCCAGCTGAAAAAACGTGGGGAAGCAGAGGGCACCAAACCTTCCAGAGACACCCAGGCTTAGGTTTGGAAAAACCCATCAATATTCTTAGGGAAGAGCTTGTGAGCTCTTGAGCTGTGAGGGATAACTACAATTTTTAGCAATTTAAAGGGGATGGGAATTATGAGAGTACATCCCCCACCAGAGGGGAGTGACGTGGCTTTGTCCAGGCAGAGCAAGGCATGGAGCAGGTGGATGCTGAGGTGTTTGCTGGTGCCTGTCCTTCAAGAACATCTCAGTTCTGAGGTGGTGTCCCCATGGCAGGCAGCCTCATCCCTGGATTTTAGGGTGCTCTGGAGACACCCAAACTCCTTTCCTCAGCCTGAAGGACCTCACTCTGTAGAAGATGATGGAGATGAGGGCAGAACATGGAGACCAAAGCCAGGGGGCACAAGCCAGTGTTGGTTGGTGTGGTTTCAGGACAGCAAGGAAATTCTACAGCTCTGAGCCCTTGGGGACCCTCAGTTATCTCCATGGTTTTCCTGTGTTGATGTCACCAGGCTTTTAGGACACAGACCTGATTTAAGAGGCAGCTCATCTCTCAGCCTCCTCTTGGCAGGCTCGGAACAAATCAGGAGCTCAAATCAGGTTTCTCTGGCAGTGTGGGCACAGAAAATGTTCTCCATCACAGGAGACTTCATTTGATATTTTAGCCTTTCATTTTCCAATTTCTTTCCCTTTCTTATTACTGATTATCTAACTTTACTTGGGGCTGATATTCCACATGTCACTTCCCCCCACCAAGGGAGAGTCAATTTGCCTTCCAACTCCATTAAAAAGCTCGTAATAAAACCTGAAAAGGATGGACAATGGGACTAGTTAGGAACGTTAAAATTAATTAGATATGCGAAGTTGAGTCTAGAGGGTTTCTTAACGCAGCTGAGTTTTATGGATTGTCATGGCTGGGCTCTCCCCACTGATCAGATGTCCTTCAACGTGGGCTCAGTGGGACTGACACTGCAGTGCAAGGGGGATGCTCATGATTTGAGGTGTTTTTGGGCCCTGCCTCATAAAATACACAAAGAAGCGGAGTTGGTGGATCTGTGAGTGATAAACAATTGACTGCATCTTATCATAGACTCATTTAGGTTGGAAAAGACCTCTAAGATCATCAGGTTCAACCTGGCACTGCCAAAGCCACCACTAAGCGTGTCCCCAAGTGCCACATGTACACCTGCTGTTGGGGGTGAAGATGGTGAGGGATTGAAATGAAAATTGTGGTGCTGGAAACCAAAACCAGAGACATTTGTACGTGTGACAACACCAGGCTTGGGAGAGAGCAAAAGAAAGGAAGTAACAAAGCCCAGCAGATATCTCTGATGGACCCTAAACCCGTGAGGAAGGTGAGGATACATCCTGGAAAGCCACCTGGAATGAGGTAGGAAAGGCCAGCACAGAAGACATGGCTTCAAGAGAGCTTTGCCAGATGTTTCCTTGGCTCAGAGTGGGATCCTGCCAGCTCTGCAGGCCTTTTCATGGGCCATGGATGGACCTGACACCCTGGGAGCTGTGGCACGGGCTGGTGGCTCCAGTTTGACCAACAGCCTGACTGGGAAAAAGCCAAGCTGCTGCTTTGCACGTGATCAGAAATCTGGGGATGTGGATAATGATGGCAAAAGTACTTCTGGGCAGGTTCTGCTGCTCTGACTCCCCCAGCAGGTCCATGGGCTGCTGCTCATTCATGCACTGAGGGAATGTGATCCCCTGCCAGGACCCTCCTGCCACCTTCCCTTGAGTCACAGAATCCCAGAATATGCTAAGCTGGAAGGGACCCCCAAGGATGATGGAGTCCAATCCTCAGCCCTGCACAGGCCCAGCCCCAAGAGTCCCCCCCTGTGCCCCAGAGGATCAGCCAAACCCTCCTGCAGCTCTGGCAGCCTTGGGGCTGTGCCCACTGCCCTGGGGAGCCTGGGCAGTGCCCAACCAGCCTCTGGGGGAAGAACCTTTGCCTGAGATCCAACCTGAGCCTGCCCTGACACAGCTCCAGCCATTCCCTGGGTGCTGTCCCTGCTCCCCCAGAGCAGAGCTCAGTCCCTGCCCCTCCTCTGCCCTTCCTGAGGAACTGGAACTGCACTGAGGTCTCTGCTCCCAGCACTGCGTTTGCCAGGGCAGGTACCAGGAGCTGGGACACCCCTCCCTCTCCTGAACAGAGACAAACCCTTTTGTTCTGTGCTGTCCTCACAGGAGATCAGAGAGACCCTGAGAAAAGCTCTTGTGCTGCTTCCTGCTCTCAGAACAACTCCAGTGCTTCCATCTCCCAGCAATCCATCCGGTTAAGGGCTCCTTCCATCCCCCTGTGCAAGCACAGGGCTGCTCCCACATGGAAATGGTTTGGAATTATTCAAGGGCTGTATGCCCAGGCAGGAACAGGCTCCTGCAAACAAAACCTTCAGCAGCCCCCACACGAAACCTTTCCTTGTTTTGTTGACTCAAGGCAGGCAGAGGAGGGATTCTGGAGGAGTCTTGTGCTGGACCCCGGTGGAAATGTTATTATATTGTAAAAAACTGTTTGCTCTGAAGTCTTTCTCAGTAGCCTTAAGGTAATGGCCAAGGAAGGACAAACATCTCCTTCAGCCTCTCGAATGGTCCCTGCAGCTCAGGGCAGAAAATTCTGAATTCAGAGCTCTCCTCATCCCTCTGCCTGCCTGGCTGCTCTGTTATTGAGCTTTCAGGCTTTCCTGTTCAGCAGCTTTAACCAAATTTGCTCAGAAAATTAGAAAATTGCTCTGTATGTAACCGACCCACTTCCCCTGTCAATTCTTCCTTCGTGTCAGAGATCAGAGAGGGACTCAGGGAATTATCCTCTGACACATCTGGGTCCCAGGGGCAGCCTTTGAAGGGACTGGGGTTTGCTGTGGGGAAGGGGAGCTGGCAGAGAATGGATATTTGGGAAGGGAACAGCAGAGGGAGGAGCAGGGACACTTTGGTGTCACCTGCCCCTTTCCTCCAGGGAGGTTCTAACACCAGTGAGAGCTTGTTTTAAGTGTGAAGATTCTGAAAAAAACTCCCTCTTCTGATAGTCAACAGCTCCAGGACACGGCGTTTTGGGTATTGCCTGATGTCTTTCTGGGGTCTGCCACACACCTGAACCCCAAAACTGGGGACTGAAGTCTCCCTGTCGCATCCCCTCGTGCCATGGCGCCCCCCCGCTCCGCCCGGCCCCCCTCCTTGCCCCCCACCCTTCGTCTGGGGTCCTGGAACTCACAGCGCAACCTCTGTTCGTTAGAAAATATTCCTGACGTTTCGGAAAGCGGCCACCCACCAACAATGTGCTCCCTCTCATCTCATGGCTCCTCGCGGCCCCGTGTGCTGTGTAGGCTTCTCTGATGGCTCGGCAGGGAAGGGAGGAACAAAGGAATCTCATCAGCTGTGTTATTTTATAATTCTTTATAATTTTCTGTTCTGCTCACAGGAATAAACACAGCCACAGGTGTGTTTGCCCAGGGAAAGAAAAGCTTGTTAAAACTCTTCTTTTTTGCCTTTTTTGGGGGTGATTCTGTACAGGGCAGTCCCAAAAAACCCCATTATCCCCCAGGTACCCCGTGCAGGGACTGGGACTGACTCCTCTCTGCTCCTCCCAGAGCATTTGGAAAGGCAATTGCTGCTCTTCAGTGGAGGAAACCAGAGAAAATAATTTGAAATATCCTCGTGCCACAAATGCTTTATTTTGAGGAGCAGGCAATAAGCTGGCAGCCCCAAATGAAATATTGAATTTTAAGAGAGATGCAAACACATACAAATGAAAAATGTCTCTGATCATAAAGCAAGCATTTGGTAAAATTAAAATGGAATGCATTACTGTCCAAGCTGGAGACAGAAATGTCAGCAGAGCTGTGGAAGGGGAGGCTGACTACTTAAATGACCAAATGCAGCTATTGTTTTCTTTCCATTAATGCCAGTGGTAGTATTAGAAGGGAAAAAAAAGTAATCAAATAGCCTGACAACAGTTTAGAAGTGAATTAAGTCCAGTCCTTGCAGAGGTCTCCTTAGTTTCCACCTGAGCAGGAGTGGAGACTTGAACTCACACACATCCCGAGGGACAGGGCTGGGGAAGGAGGAATTAATTTTGCTGAGCAGAAATAATATAGATAATGTCATAATAATCATTAAAAGGACAAGTGAAATTGGTCTGGCCCTCGCAGCAATCAATAGGGCCCATTATCCAGTTGAATTGGCATTTGATGGCAATGGCTTGTTATCGTATTGGATGGGTCTGTGTTTCACATCACCAACTAACTCAGAGCCAAGGGTGGGGTGACATCAGGCCACGTGTGTTTGCAGGGGGTTTGTGGCAGGTTTGTGTTTTGGGAAGTGTTTATGTGGCTGCCCTGAGCTCGAATGTCCTGTAGGATCCGTCCCAAAGCCTCTGCACGGGTGGGGAGCGACCAAACCAACCCCATCCAGAGCCTGCTGAGTTAATGACAATTATCTCATGGCTCCAGTGGGCTCTGGGCCAGGGCTGATGTGGGGAAGAACACGTTGTTTGGTGGTTTCAGCACCACCTGAAGGTGTGCAGATGCTCCAAGGGCTGCTGCTGCCTGGGGCTGCTGCTCTTGGGAAAGCTCAGGCTTGGCCAGAGCACAGAAAACTTGTCCTGAGGGAATTGCCAGCCTTGTTTTAAACACCCGTGGAGATCAGCTGGTGGGAGAGTGGGGAGAAAGCTCTGGAAATGTGGTGTTTCCTACATGGATCATTAGGGCTCTGTGAGGTTGGGGGAAATGATACCAAAGTGCAGTGGCTTTGGAAAAACTCCATGAATGATATCCAGGCTGCAGCCCCCAGGAGAGGGGCTGTGAACCCTGACACACCCCCGGGGTTCACCTGAGTAAGGACCTGCATCCTTTGGCTTCTCTCTTCCCATGGGATCCCCCAGCCAGAGCTGCAGGAGGGCTCAGGGATGACAAAATAAACGCTGAAATAAAGAATCATAGACTGGTTTGGGTTGGAAGGGGTGTTAAAGATCACCCAGTCCCCCCCCTGCCATAGGCAGGGACACCTTCCACTAGCCCAGGTTGCTCCAACCTTGCTGGGAACTGCTGATCCCTGCTGGAATTGGTGCAATCCCCCTTGAATTGCATTCCCAGATGCAGGAACTCTGCTGTCCTGCCTCCCCGTGGTGGAGAACTGTGATTTTCTGAGCCCTGAAGAGGCTCAGCCCCAGCAGGGCTGACAGTGGAGATGGTTGTTCTGCCTCGACTCACCAACCTTCCCCTAAATTCCAGCTCCGGGTCCCAAGTGCCACCTTTTGGAGACAGGCTGTGGATTGCACTTTGCCAGGATCAGATGTGCCCTTCCAGATGGGATTCCAGGAAACTGTCACCTCCCTCTGCCCTTCCTGGGCTCAGGGTTTGGATGCTGAGCTGTGGGTGGAGGAGCTCACTGGGTCGGGTGAAGCAGCAAAGCTCCCAAGCATCTCCTCTGCCAGAGAGGCAGGAATGAGCAGCTCAGGAAGGACTTCTCAAGCTTCCCAAGGATCTGGGTTTGGAATAGTGCCCTGATCAGGCACAAGACAGTTAATTTCCATTCTTCTCCAAGCAGGAAAAAGCACAGAGGCTAAAAAAAAAAATAAAAATAAAAACAAAATCTCAGTGATTTCAGTCAAGTAAACCAAAGCCTACTGGCTCTGTTGCTTTTGGATTTTCCCTTTATTTATTTATTTATTTGATTTTATTTTAGATTTCTGCAAATGAGCCTTCCAGGGTCTTCGAGTGCTTCCCATGGGGAGTGACAATCACAAACCGCTGCCTCTCCTCTCCCCACGCTGCCTCTCCACGGGAGCTCAAGGAATCTTAACATCCCATCAAAAGCTAATTACATTCTGACACACCAATTGGAGACACTGGGAGGTGGTGGGGGGGGGAGAGCAGCTTATATAATGGGTTTTAAATTACATGGAATGGGCTGAATATTTGGTGCTCTGAAGTGCCAATAGTTCACAGCAGCAGAGGGGGGGGAGGGGAATGGGAAGAGTTAGAATGGGATTTGTGCTGGAAACCAACTCCAGGTCGTAGGTCCAGGACCTGATCCATCCCACACACCACGGGGGTCACTGTGCTGCACAGGGCAGGTGCAAGAAGTAGATGGACATGGACCAAAAAATGAGGGCTGGAGCCCCTCTGCTCTGGAGCCAGGCTGGGAGAGCTGGGGGGGTTCATCTGGAGAAGAGAAGGCTCCAGGGAGAGCTGAGAGCCCCTGGCAGGGCCTAAAGGGGCTCCAGGAGAGCTGGAGAGGGACTGGGGACAAGGGATGGAGGGACAGGACACAGGGAATGGCTTCCCACTGCCAGAGGGCAGGGAGAGATGGGATATTGGGAAGGAATTGTTGGCTGGGAGGGTGGGCAGGCCCTGGCACAGGTTGCCCAGAGAAGCTGTGGCTGCCTCTGGAATCTCTGGAAGTGTCCAAGGCCAGGTTGGAGCAACCTGGGCTAGTGGAAGGTGTCCCTGCCCATGGAGGGGGTGGAATGAGATCATCTTTAAGGTCCCTTCCAAGCCAAACCATTCCAGGATTCTATGATTGTCCTCAAGCTAGTGGAAAATCCTCATTTTGGCTCTCAAGGCCTTGCCTGTCAGGCCATGGGACACTGGTGGTGTGGGGCCCAGCAGAGTGGACGTGGAGCTGCAGCATCCACCCCCCACCCCATCCTGGAGCAGCTGCTGTTTTCCCAGTCCAGCTGCCCCTCATTCCCACGTAATTCTTTCTCGATACAACTGGCTGGGCTCAGGAGCATGGCAGGAGGGTTGGGGCTGAGCAGGCAGCAAATTAACTGGAATTTCATTATCCAATAATTTATATGGTGCTTATGTATTTTAGCAAGACACTTTCTTTAATGGAAGTTGCCCTCTGTCCTTGACT
Source organism: Pipra filicauda (assembly GCF_003945595.2). NCBI lineage: Eukaryota > Metazoa > Chordata > Aves > Passeriformes > Pipridae > Pipra > Pipra filicauda. The sequence goes on along the minus strand of NW_024104964.1, from coordinate 3,357,672 downwards.
ATTTACACTGCTGGTTTCCCAGGGACCTCACGTGATGCTTCCCTTTTTAGTGACCTTCAGAAAAGAGAGGAAAATGCTCTTCATCCCCCCTGATTTTTATCACGAATTTCATTCCCTTCTGCTTTGCAAGGATATGTTCCATATATTCCTCTGGTTTAAAGCACCACAAGCTTGATTTTTTTCTTTGTGTGTATTGGTATAAATCAGGATTCACCCCCCAGGTGGGACTTGTGTTCTGGGCAGCCCCACCAAGGTGCCAGCGTGGCTCTGCCTCTTGGGTTTGGTGGCCCCAAACTGCAGGACAGGTATGTGGTGGCAGGGGGTAAGTGCCAGCACGTGTGTATTCCACGTGAATTCCAGCCGGGAATGGATGTCCCACAGCTCAGCTCCTTGTGTAGAAGCTTTCAGAGGTGCTGTCCCATGCCACCACAGCATGGTGGCACTGCCACTTTGGCACCTCTGCCTCATCCCTGCGGGATCAGGGCACAGCAGGGTGTCACCTGCCATGTCCTACGAGGGGGGTGGCCCCTGGCAGGTTCTAGTGAGGACAGAGGTGTTCTTGTGTCACTTGGGTGTTGTCCCTGCTGTCCCCCAGCTCTGCGAGGCTCTGCCCCTTCTGCAGCCCTCCCTGTCCTGCTGTGGGGACAGGGGCAGTGGCAGAGTGACCTGCTGGCTCCTCGGGGGGCTGCAGCCTCGGCTGCTTTGAGGTTTCTCCGGGCTGAGGAAAACAAAGGCTCGTTAAAGCCCTCCCGGAGCCGCGGCGGTGACGCGGGGAGGTGACATCAGGGCTGTGACTCACACAACTCCAGCAGGGCAGGTTGGGGGCTTCGTGCTGCCAGGGAGGGAGGGGAGAGGAGGGAGGGGTCACCTGCAGCCCCCCGTGGGTGCCAGAAGGGCACACACCCACCCCCCTGCCCCTCGGTGCCCTTCTCCCACCCCAGCAGTGCGGGAGGTGCAGGAGCTGGTGGTGCCCCCCTGGAACCCCCCCCCCGGGGCTGGCAGCCTGTCTTGGCGCTGTGGTGTTGGCACTGAGAGCACAGCAAGCTTGGGTCCATCTCCAGGGGCCAAAACTTCCCGGAGCTGCTGCCTCCCCTCCTCCTGAGCACAGCAGGGATGGCACTGCCAGCTCTGGGCGTTGGCAGTGGCTCCTTCCCTCAGCCAAGGGAAACGGGGGAGGAAACTCCTCTGGATTTAAAGCACTGCAAGCTTAATTTTCCCTGTTGTACTGGTGTAAATCAGGATTCACCCCCCCAGGTGTGACTTGTGTTGCCAAAGCTGTTGGGCAGCCCCACAAAGGTGCCAGCGTGGCCCTGTCTCTTGGCTTTGGTGGCCCCAAACTGCAGGACAGGTATGTGGTGGCAGGGTGTAAGTGCCAGCACGTGTGTATTCCACGTGAATTCCAGCCAGGAGTGGATGTCCCACAGCTCAGCAAATTGTGTAGAAGCCTTCAGAGGTGCTGTCCCATGCCACCACAGCATGGTGGCACTGCCACTTTGCCCAGGCTGAGGAGAGCTTCTGGCAACAAAAGTCTGTGGATTTACAACCCTCACAGGAGGATTTACCACCCTTTTTGGGCACAGCCCAAAGCTCAGGCACCCGTGGGCAGGGTGAACCAAGCTCTCTGTGCCTCCCCCCTGCTGCCTGCTGGGTGGATGTTGCCCCCACAGCAGGTCATTTATAGGCAGGGGATAAACTTCTTGGTGGTTTCCCTGTTGTGCATCAGGCAGGGGCACCAGTTTTTCCCAAACTTTGTTGGGAATTAATCAATCCCTAACACAGGGCAAAGCCTCCATGGAGTGACAGGCAGGGTCGAGCTGTTCCCCTTCCCGTCCTCCCTCTCTGATGGATTTGCAGAGCAGCATCAAGTGGAGTATCTCCCATTTCCTGGTGCTCAAGAGCTGCAGTGAAAGCTCTCCTGGAGAGATGAGGGTGCTCCAGAGCACCACAACATCAGCCAGTGCCAACTGGAGCAGGATGTGGGAATGAGGGCTGGAGAGCCAGGAGCTGCTGCAGCTGGAGCAGTGCTGGCTGCCCCTCACTGCTGAGGCTCTCCTTGTCCCAGAAGGACCCTCCTGGTCCCAGAAGGACCCTCCTGGTCCCAGGAGCACCATGCCCTCGAGGGATGATTCATCTCAGCCCCGTTTCACCACAGGATTCATCTCCCTGCTTCGAGCACTTCCTTTGAATTAGAGCTGAGAGGGGGTTGTGAGGAGGTGGGGGAAGAGCAAAGTTTGACTCATGGTCTCTGTTCCAGAGGATGGTGTGGGAAGGTTTTTGTCCAGGTTTTGTCTGATCTCCTTTGCTGTTTTAGCCCCTTTGAAGGCCACAGTGTCCTAGGGAGCTTCACTCAAAAGCTGCTGTGATGAGGAATTGTGTTACCTGGGCACTGCCTGTGCCAGGATTGCTGCCTCAGCCCAGGGCCTGGGGGGATGCCCAGACTGAGCCCTGTGCCCCAGGAGTGCCCAGCACTGGTATTTGTGGGCAAATAAAATATAAATGATGCCTCAGACTGGCCTTTTGGAGTAGTAAGAACTGCACCCAGTAAAAGGAGGATAGGGACTGGGTCTTGGGTCATTAATAATTAGGATCTCTATTTATTAGTTTCACCAGCTTGGTGGGTCACTGGCTCTGTTCTGCTGCACTCTCTGCTCTCCTGCAGCACCAGTCACTTTTAATTAACACCAGCAAAAGGAGAGGATTAAACTAAAGCTGAAATCCAGCAATGCATCAACTTATGGTTCCCTTGGGCAGCAGGAGAACCCTCTGATGTCCCTGAAAGGGCCCTTATGGGTTTTTGGCTGCCCCAATTCCCAGCCTGGGTCCCACCAATAAATCCTTTCTGTCCCCACCATTCCCTGCCACACAGTGGGAGCTGGTGGGTGGGATGGTTTGGGTTGGAAGAGACCTTTAATGGTCATTTAGTTCAACCCCCCCTGGGATGAGAAGGGACACCTTCCACAGACTGCTGCTGGTCAATGGGAACTTAAACTTGAGCTGGGATTTTCCAGGACACCAGGATGGGAGGGTGATGGGCAGGCAAAGCTGCCTTGGCACAGAAATGAGTCATTCTGGAGCGCAGGGCTCTGCTAAAGAGAGCGAGACTGAAGCTCAAAACCCATGGATGTGCCCTGATCCTTCGCTAAACTACGGGATGAGCAGGTTTTTGTGTCGGCTGCGGGCTCTGCCCACCCCCACAGCATCACAGCCGGGGCTCAGCATTCCTTGGGGGATGAATCCTGCTGGGGTGGAAGTGTGGGAGCCTCCGAGGAGCTCCTGCCTTGAAGGAGGCTCCTAATTGCCAGTAAGGTTCACCCAGCCCCGCTGCAAGGCTGGAGTGGGTGGAGGCGACGCTCCAGAGGAGGGGTTTGAAGAGGAAAAGAGGAAATGTCTGAGGATTTCAGCTGCACAGGAAGCTCTTTGCTGCTCACTCACAATGATCTGAGGCACCACGGAAGCAGAGCTTGCTGCTCTGCAGTTGTGTTTCCTCAGTGTGAAATCCTCCCCTCTCTGGGTTTGGGGGGGGGGGGGGTAGAAGTTTTGACAGGAGGTTTTTGATTTTTGCAGAAATCAAGGTTTATGAAATGTTTGTTGCTCGTTGGGAAATTCTTTTAAACAAGGTGGTGACAGGAATTGACCTAAATCCAAAATGCAGGGAGGTGATGCAGGGAAAGCAGAGAAATGACCTAAGAAATCAATATCCTCACCCAGACAGGACTGAAAGCAGGGATATGACGTTTGCATTTTGCCTAAAACACTTAAAAGGAGAGAGTCAGACCCCCAGATTTGTAGGTTTTTTATGGTCACAACAGTCTGGTTGGCCTGCTCAGCATGGGCTGATTTCCAAGGGAACTGAAAACAGGGAGATGACTTTTACATTTTGCCAGTGACATAAAACACTTAAAAGGAGAGAGTCAGACCCCCAGATTTGTAGTTTTTTTTATGGTCACAACAGTGTGGTTGGCTCGCTCAGCACGGGCTGATTTCCACGAGAAGATGAAGAGGAGAAGTGCAAGCAATTCCCTCCCTCCAGCTTACATGTTGCAAATTACTGACAATCAGCCCCGGAAAGTTTTGCAGCAGAATTGATGATGTTGCGAGGCTCGAGACTGGAACCCTCCCGGTGATTTGGAGAGAGCTGGAAATTGCTTATGATCTCATGGTGTCAGGTGTCTCATTTATAATAAATAAATACAGAAAATACACCCCAGACAATTGCTGTCAGATACCAGGAGTCATCAGCCAGAGAGCTCCCTCAGAATTTGGTATTTTAGGTCAGCTGGGTTTAACTTATTGGAAACCGCAGGCAGATAAATATCAAGGACTTTCTGAGTCAGAGCTGTGGTATTCTGAAGACATTCAGTTGTTCATGTGGGGTTTGGGTCAGTCTGTAAATGAATAAATGAAGTGCAGAACGGAGCAAAAAAAAACCCACTTGCGAAATTTCCCATGAAATTAAAAAGCAAACCTTGGGTTGTTTTCACATCCCATGAATATCAAAGGCAGAGCTGCACTGGTGAGCCTGGCAGTGGGTTCAGAGAGAGGAGCATTCCTGGGAAGGGCAGGGCTCATTTGCAGCGGTTGAAATGGAAATGCAGAAATCCCACTTTGTCCTGCAGGGCCGGAGATGAAACGCGGTGGCAAAAGTGCTGCTGGAGGTGCCAACGTGACGTCTCATCCCATGGCAGCGATTTCAGCCCCTGTTAATTTGTAAACACGAGGGGGTCACGGTGGAAAACCTGATTTGCAGAACTCTGCAAAGGGAAAATGGGACTGTCCAGCCTGTCTGGGCTGCCTCTAATCGTCACGGCTCAAAATCCAGAGCCCAAATCCCGGTGATGAAAGGCTTGTGGATGGACCATCTCCTCTGAACCGACCCTCCCGCTGGCACTAATTCCACTGACGTCAGCCCGGCAGAGAATCTGCTCCCCAGAATTATTCCAAGCAATTGTTTAGCGAATAATTCCGAATAATGAAAATGCAGGAGGGGAGGAATGGGGAAGTTGTTTGCTGTCGATTCACAAAAGAGGGAGAAATGGAGGAATTTATCATGTCAATGACTCGCTATGAATTATTCATTCGCTTCACGCAACAAAAATAAAAATTCCCCCCCCCCCTCCACGAGCCCCCACCCAGAGACAAGACGAGGTTCGCCGGCTTTGTCGTAACGTGTTTAATGTGGTTTTGATGCGCTGCTGCTGGTCGTGCCCCCCACCAGCTCCCCGACTGTCGCATCGCACACGCGACACGCGAGTCCCGCCGGAGGGGAGCGGCGAGGGGATGTAAAACAGCGGTGCCCAACCCAGGAATGGTGCCAGAGAAGCCATAAACGAGTGGAGAGACCATTAACAGCCCATAACCTGATGCTGCTCCCCCAATAATGGGAGGAGGCTGCAGCAGCGAGGGACATTAGGGCGATGTTTTACTGTCTCCGCGCTCCCGAGCATCCATTTGGCAGCGGGGAGGGGAATGCCACTGGAAAAAAAAGGGCTGGCGAAGGGAGGCAGAAGGAATGCGCTCTGGTGGGTGAAGGAGGATGGGATGGGAAAGGACAAATGGCCGGTTTTTTGGCCGCCGGCTCCGTGGGGTGAATGTTCAAAGAGCGAAACCTTCAGCAGGGGCTGGGGAGAGGTTGAACCTTCTCCGGGTTGAACCTTCTCCGGGTTGAACCTTCTCCGAGTTGAACCTCTGGTCTCTTGGAAAACCCCAGCCCTGATCCCCATCAGTGCTCAACCTGCAGTTGACCACGTGCGTCTGATCTGGCTTGGAGATGGGTGAGCTGAGAGCCTGGAGCACCCCAAACTGGGCAGGGGAAGGAAATTAGGGAGTGGATAGAAGGTCTGGAGGAGCATCTATCTATTTTTCTTGCACCGCTGTTTAAACTTGCACCGATTTAGCTAAAAATGCCATTTAATACCCCACTTGAGTTACCACTGTAAGAAATGTCTGTACAAGGGCTTTCACTGAATTGGTTTGAAGCCTCAAGTAGAAAATGGTGTAATTTACTGGAAGAGGCAAGAACTTCCTCTCATTTTCATACAATAAGAGTGCTCAAATGGAGCCAATCTCTTAAGGAGCTAAGTTTACAATGCTAAGCTGAGTTTTCACTAACGACACACATTTTTAGACTGAGAAATGAGACTAGAAAAAAGCCCCCAAAAGAATCAGATTATCATCTATCACCTTCATTAAATCTCTACTCTCTTGCCTCTCTAAGACCTTCTCAGATTGTCTGGGATATCACAATAATTCCTGGTTTCTCTTTTGGTGTTGCCCTGTACACCCATGGTCCAGTGGAAGGATCCTGTGAGTGTGAGGAATAAATATTGGGAAATCAGGTTTCCTTAAGGTCCTTTTCCTTGGGGAGACAGTTGAGGAAGCTCAGTTTGGCAAAGTTCATCCTTTCTAGTTAAACCAAAGGTGAAAGGATTTATTCCAGGTGAGTGTGTGGAGCAGGAACTCGGGGCAAGGGATGGAGTGACAGGACACAGGGAATGGCTTCCCAGTGGCAGAGGGCAGGGATAGATGGGATGTTGGGAAGGAATTGTTTCTGTGAGGGTGGGGAGGCCCTGGCACAGGTTGCCCAGAGAAGCTGTGGCTGCCCCTGGATCTCTGGAAGTGTCCAAGGGCAGGTTGGGCTAGTGGAAGGTGTCCCTGCCCATGGCAGGGAGTGGGACTGGGTGGTCTTTAAGGTCCTTTCCCACCCAAACCATTCCATGATTTGGGGTGAATGTGTTCTGTGGATGTTTGGATCCCTCAGGGGCCTGTGCTGTGCCCCAGGGCTGCACTCAGGGTTAAATGCTGAGATGAAGGTCTGAGGGATGAGCTGATTTCTCTGGGAGCCCCCATCCTTTCCCACCCTTTCTCCTGCTCACTCTTTTTCTTGGCCCCATTAAAGCCACTTGTCTGTGCAGGGATTGATTTCGGAGGAGCACAGAGTTAATTCATCCCCAGAATGAAAGACTCTGGAAGCATAAACCAGTCTCTGCCTCTCCACCCCTCTGGATGGCTGAGCCTGAGGATTTCAGCCCCATTTCTCCCAGCTCTGGGAGCCCTCCCCGAGATTCCAGCCAGGAGGGAGAGGCAATACTTCTCCTGCATGTAGATTCAAGGATAAAACGACAGATGTCTTTCATTAAACATCTCCAGAACGAGCTGTTCAGGAGGCAATATGTATTCAGCCACCATCAATATTTCATAAAGCCGTAATAGATGTTATCATAGATCCTCCATCCAATATTTATTGCGCCATAATCACCCCTCCATCGCACCAGGGCTCTCCATCCCCCCTCCCCTGCCTGGCCCCCATCAGACATGCACCAGGTACATGGGGCTTAAATGAAGTGCAGACTTAGTGGCACAATAAATTTGAAGGAGTTTGAAGTTGTTTGTCTCTTCAGGCACTTCCAGGCCCGACGATAACGAAACAAATCTGCTTTGCAGGAGGCGTTTTTATGGAAGGGTTTGGAAGGGAGTTGGCTCCGTGTAAATCTCGGGGTTGAGGCCATTAGGAAGTGTTTCAGCTGCAGTGAGGCTGTGGCTCCGAGTCTGGGGGTGTTGGAAAGCAAAGGGCAGCGTGGAAAATACGAATCCTTTTGGGAATCTGCTGCCGGGTCAACATGGGAAGGAGAGACCTGAGCATGGCTGGAGCCAGACCCTTCCCTCCCTGCCCCCACCAGCATCCTAATGAGCTTCCTGAGCAATTGTGCTGCTTCCAGGGGGGCTCTGTAGGGAAAAGGATTGGGCCTGGAAGATTTATAGCTGGGATTTTCCAAGGAGCCTAATGGATGGAATTTTAGAGCCAGCGTGGCTCGGGAGTCAGACCCCTGGTCGTGATAATCCTTTGTGCCCTCCAAGCCCATCAGTCTCAGGGAAGGCAGCTGTCACCCCCACACTGCTCCTTAACTTGGTCAAACTTCTCCAAAGCATTTGGCTCCCTGTCCCAGGACAATCCCAATGGCCAGAGTGGAGCCCTCCAAAGTCATCACGGGGCACATCAAATAAGTGGGGGTTGGAATCGGTGTCCAAATGGAGTCTTAAAAGGAGGTTCTGATCAAAGAGCTGTCTTTTCTCATGGAGACCCTTAATGGCTGGTCCTGACCCTGTCCCATTTAATGTCCCCAGGAATGAGCCAGGGAACAAAAAGAGAAGAATCTGTTAAGTCTTCACTGAGAAATGTTGGAAGTGACACAAAGACTGGGGAAGAAAAGGGGCCCTTGCAGAGCCCCAGTGAATGATCCCCAGCCTGGGGTGGGCTTGGCAGCCCCAGGTCGAGTAAAATCATATTTTGATAGGGCCAAATGTCAGACCATTCATCCCCTTTAACTGAGACCTTCTAAATGTCAGGTCCTCTTCTGGTCCTAGGAAGGGTGGAGGCACTTCCAGGGCAGGAGTTGTTCATTGTACCTCAGATAACACTTAAGAGTGGGATGAATTGCCTCTGGCAAATGCCTTTTTCTCTTTCCTGACCGTGGACACAGCTTGGGTGAGGAGCTTACTTCAAACACATCACTCCCACGTGGCTAAAGGTGGGGAAGGATGGTTGGGAATGCAGGGAGTAACTGCAGGACTGGGTGACTGATGACTCAGGAAAAGCCCTGGGAGGTCGTGGATGAGCAACTTGTGATGCACCAGTTTTGCACAGGAAGGTTTTATTCCCCCCCCCCCCCCACCCCGTGCTTGGCACAGCATCCAGAAGGGTGGGGAGATGTTGGAGGAGATTCAAAGAAGAGCAGAAGAACAATAATGAATAGGAAATGACGCCTTTCCAAGGGAAAATCAAGGAGTGGGATCTGCTTAATTCAGCAAGGAGGGGGCAAAGGCACCATTACACCTGCAGGGAGGAGAAAGGGTCGTTTCCCAGAGCTTCCCAACCTGGCAGGGAGAAGCTGCAGGAGCATCAGTGCCTGGAGGGCTTTGCCAGCACAGCCCAGCCCAGGAGCAGGGTGGTGGTTTTAACAGCAAAGGAAATGATTTGCTTGTGTTCCTGGATTTCTCCTCACGGGGTGTTTTGGAAGTGATTAACTCGAAAACATCCTTTTTCAGGGGTATGTGATGCATCGTCCTGTTTCTCACGGGGGTTTAAACAGGGTCATGGCCTGCAGAAGAGGCCTGAGAAACACCTACTTTACTGGAATTTTACCATCTCTTCAGGCCTGTGGGGTGCTGAGGGGAATCAACCCACGGGGAATGTGCACATGGGTGTGCAGGGAGAGGGATGGTTTTTTAGGACGTGCGAAAAACATCAGCCTAAATGCTCACAGCAGTCTCCAAACGTGGGGCCTGAGAGAGGGAGAGAAGCGTTTTCCCCTCCAAATAAGGTGCCCGTGGAGACATTGGGTGGTCAGGGGAGGTGTGGGTGGCACAGCCCAGGCGAGGTGGGACCGAGGAACACTTTCTGCGCCTCACTCCATCGCATCCCTTTAAAACAACCCCCCGGAGCCAAGCACCAGGTCTGTAAACAAATGGGATTTCAGCTTTGATTCCCCATAAATCACCGGAGCCATTTGTGTGGAGGGCAGAGCGTAATGAGCTGCTGCACGGGGCAGGCAGGGAACGTTTTTATTTGGCTCTTTCGGGCCCCGGGAGCCCCCAGGTTTGACTGTGAGTTTCTGTGAAACAGAAAACGTTTGCTGATGGGAAGGAACCTGAAATAACTCGGAAAAGCTCGGGGGCTGCTGACACGTGAATAAATCCAAATGTCCTGGTATTTGGTTAAACTTGAATCTGAATATTTGTGTATGTTTTTTTACAACGTTTACTTGCCTCGGGGAGCAATTTGTGGAGCTGAAACAATCCAAGACATTTTTGTTGTGTTTTTTTTTTTTTTTTTTTTTTTTTTTCTCTCTCTCTCTTCCCCCAGCCTGGTATTTTCCACCCTCCAGGAAGTGAAAAAGCCTCGAGAAGATTGGCTCCTCGCATTATTTTTTTTGCCCTTGCAAATAGTTCCCAGATGCACGGAGCTCAAGCTGTGAAAAATTCCCGGCTCTGGAAATGCCAACCGGGGAGCTGAGACTGGACCATTCATCTCATGGATAAATCCTCAGTGGGGCCTCAGCTGGGACCACGTTGCCTCGAGGCATTTTGGCAGAAACCCCCATTTTTCCCAACCAAGTGGGAAGAAGCTCCTTGAATTTCAGATTTCTGAGGGAACTTGGCTCCCTGACAACTTGGCTCCAACTGCTTATTATATGTAACACATAACCTCTTTAATATTACACATGGTATGTTTAACTGCTTAATTTACCCGGGGAAGTATTGCCAAGCACAGCCATTCTGTTGACATATCATTTGCATGATAAACTTGTATATTTTAAGCCACAAATAGGATGCGTCTGTGAACTATCTGTCTGCACTTTTACAAGCTCCCAGCACTGTAGGAACTCCTTGAATTAAAAGAATGGAGCTCCACATTGTGCCTGGGGAGGGAGTGAATGATCCTTTCTTCCAAGGGGAAAGTAGAGACCCGTGGCTTGTCTGCATCAGGCAGTGACATCGTGTAGGTCTGATTAAATCCTTGGGTGGACATTTTCTTTGGACAAAAAAATGACTTTTTTCTCTTCAGAACATCTCTTCTGGTTTGGGTAAGGTTGGGAATGATTTTTTTTTTTCCCTAGACAAAGGTGTTTTCCCTGCTGTGTGTCCAAGGGCACGTTGCAAGGAAAGCAGAGACTTGTCTACATCGTGTAGGTGTCCTGACTAAATCCTTAGATGGATGTTTGCTTTGGACAAAAAAATGACTTTTTTCCCTCCAGAATAACTATTCTGGTTTGGGTAGGATTGGAAATGATGGTTTTTTTCTCTAGACAAATGTGTTTTCCCTGCTGTGTGTCCGAGGAACATGCAGCAGGTTGTGAACTGGGCAGACCTTTGCATGTCTTTGAGATCCAGCCTCTCCTGGATCCCAGCTCATGGAATCACAGAATGGTTGGGCTGGAAAGGACCTTAAAGCCCATCTTATTCCACTCCTCCATGGGCAGGGACACTTTCCACAGACTAAGTTGTTCCAAGCCTTGTTCAACCCGGCCTTGAACACTTCCAAGGATGGGGCAGCTGCAGCTTCTCTGGGCAACCTGTGCCACGTTCCAATTTATCCCTCCCCATACCCTTTCTTCTCTCACCGTGCATTTGTGAGTCTCTCTGCACCCTCTCCCACCTTTTGGAGGTGGCAGACTCTGCTCTGGTGTTTTCCAGCAGGGAATAACTCCCTCTGTGCCACCTCCCAGCCCTTTGCCACATCAGTCTGGCAGTCCCACAGTTCCCCAGAAAGCTCCCTTTGAAAGCTCAGGGTTGACATCTTGAAGCTTAATTTGACACTTTTCCAACAAGGGGAAGCATTTATTGCATTAGACAAGTTGATGCAGCTCTCAGGTCGGGAATTGCACTTCTTTGCCATAATAATGGTGTAAAGTCCTCGTCCTTTTGTTGTGTTATCTCTCTTTAATCATGCAGAGACGCTCCCCAGTAATTTTAATCAAAGGCTCAAGAATCACTTATCTGAAGACTAAATGACTCAATGAGAGGAGAAACTTTGAAGAGCTTCAGTTGAGCTGGGAGGAAAAAAAAAAATAGAAAAAGAAAAAAGAGGAGAGTTTATTTGAAACTTTTTTCTCCTTTTTTTTTTTACACGTGTCGTTATTTCCCACAATTTTAGCTGGAGAACCTTTTCGTGTCTGGAGAGGGGTGACAAGCTGTGTCTTGTCTGTCTTGTTGCTTTTCCTGAACGTGGCTCAGACAATGAGCCATATTTTCACAAGAAACATGTTCCCATTGGGAAAAAGATGGTGTGGTCAAAATTGAGAAAAGTAGAGCAAAATGGCAGATTTCCTGAATATTTTTTTCCCTGTTCAATGAGAATATTTGAGACGGATTTGTCATGGAAAGAACCCTTTTACCTTGAAATGACATTTCTAACGAGAAAACAAAAAGGTCTATTTTTGGCTGGAACCAGAAAGTCTTGGGGAAGCCCCAAAAACTTGTAAAAATCCCTCAAAGAAGAGTGTATAAAAGGAATTCAGGGGAGGTTTGTAAATAGAAGCTTTCTGGTGTGGATTTCTGCTGTTTTCACAGCTCATTGTCTGTGTTGGAATTGGACTGTTCTGCCTTGGATTTCTTCAGGGGCAAATCCCGTGGAGCTCCTGGCACAGAGACCTTCTCCTTCCACCTGGCACAAAGGCTCTGCAGGGGATTTGCTGTGGTGTAGCTCTCTGGAGGTCAGGATTATCCAAAGTGGGTGCCCAGCTTGCCATGAAGTGTGTCTCCAGCAATTCCAGGGGCTGGAAGTGTTCCAGCACTCCAGCCTTTTTAGGTTGCCTCGGCTACGGCAAGTAAAAGAGAAGCTTCCAAAATTGCCAGTGCTGTTTGAATGACTTACCTGGGTAGAGCAGAGAGTCTCCTCATGGCAGGGGAACAGCACCATCCCTGCCTTCCAGCCGGGGAAATCACTGCCTGGAATCGCTGGGTCGTTTGAGGATCAAAGCGTTGGAAGGGGATTGGAGATTTCCAAGGCTCTGTGGAAGACATGAGCCTCCCGGGGGCTGCTTTTGCTGCCACATTGTCTGTCCTTGCAGGACCTCCTGCCTGAGGAGCGCAGATCTGCCCATGAGTTTGTTTCTGGAAGTCATTTCACGCCGCTCTGCACAGCCATGGCAGGAACAGAAGTGCTGAACTCTCCTCCTGAGGCGTTCAGGGCTTGATGAGAAGCAGGAGTGAACATTAATCTTTTGACATACTGTTCCTAAGAGCTTTATTTTTCAGACTTTCTCTGTTGGGGAGACCTCCTGAGTAAGACCTGGATTGAAATCCTGCTCATGACATGCTGGTTGAGGCCAAATCTCCCTGGCCAGGATGTTCCTGCTGCAGCTTCAGTGGCTTGTCCCAACAGATTCTTGCTGTGGGTTTCTTTTGATGGGAGAACATGGACTGACTGTCTTTCCTTTCACCTTCGAGCTCTTACTTTGGTCACAGGGGTGAAGGAAAAGGGAGACCCTGAACAAGAGCCTGGTTTTGGGTGGTTTTAGCCATTTCCACCAGGCACTTGTCACACTCATGTGACAGACCCACGGATAGACACACTTGGGGCTGGTTCACAGGATGGGTCAGGCTGGAAGGGACCACAGTGTCCCACCTGGTCCCACCTCCTGCTCCAGCAGGGCCATCCCAGAGCACCTGGCACAGGATTGTGTCCGGAGGGGTCTGGAATATCTCCGGGGAGGAGACTCCACTCCCTCTCTGGTCTCTGTTCAGGGCTGGGTCACTGCCCAGCAAAGAAGTTCTTCCTCCTGTCCAGGTGGAGCTTCCTGGGCATCAGTTCCTGCCCGTTCCTGCTGTGCCATTGCTGGGCCCCCCCAGCAGAGCCTGGTCCCTCCTCTGCCCCCTCCCTGCAGAGGCAGACATGGGCAAGATCCTGTTCTTCTCTTTGCAGACCCAACCAGCCCCTCCTGGATCCCAAATCACGGAATCACAGCGTGGTTTGGAAGGGACTTTAGAGCCCATCCCATTCCACCCCCTGCCATGGGCAGGGACACCTTCCACTAGCCCAGGTTGCTCCAAGCCCCGTCCAACCTGGCCTTGGACACTTGCAGGGATGGAAGTGATGGGGATTCCTGCCCAGGAGGCATGTTGGCATTATGGGATGTTTTCCAGGCCCTGAATGCACCCAGTGTTTGCCCTGCAAGGGCCTCATCGACACAAACAGCCCCCGGCCCAGGAGAAAGAGGATTCCTTTCAAAGCCAAACCCTTGCAAGGGTTACTTTTAAAAGTGATTTAAACTAAAACCAGAACTGCTCTGAGTGACTGTGCCTTTGCAGGGATGGTCTCTCCTTATTTCACTGTGGTTTTGCAGATTCCCCTCAGAGCCTCTTTGCACTCTGCAATAAGAATGTCTCTCTTTCCATCTTGGTGCTCCCAACTTTTGCCTGTGGGTTCCCATCTCCCTCTCCAGGAACAGTCTGCAGTTTAAGGAGGTGATTTATGGCTGCTGGCAAGTCAGAACCAGCGAGAGCTGCTGGGATGGAGACTGGCTGCCTGATTTGCCACGCTGATAAGCAGGAGCCAAAGGCACCCAGATGGTTGTGGCGTTATCAGTCACTGTGGAGCTCTGAGCAGATGGGTGCTATATAAACAGTTCACAACTGTGCTCTTATTATTGATGCAATTGCTGTTAATACTATTTATAAGTTTTACAGGAACCCAAACACAGCCCTGTGGTGAGGAACACAAAGCACACTCAGCGTGATTGCTGGTCTCCTAATTAATGAGGGCTGTCAGTCACACTGTCTGACGTTACAGCTGATGATGCAATGGCAGCACAGCTTGATTTTCCAAAGGTTTGGGAAAGGGTTGGTGTGGTGAGTCAGAGCCCAGGGAAAGCTGTGGGGGTTGGAGAGGGTGCCCAGCTTCAGATGAAACTGTCACAGGAGACTGAAGATCAGGGTCATGAATGATTTGTGGATCTTGGGAGAAGCAGTTTGGGGCTGGGGCTGTTTTCAGGCATTTCACAGAGTCACAGAATATGCTGAGTTGGAAGGGATCCACAAGGATCATCGAGTCCAACCCTTAGCCCTGCACAGGACACCCCAAGAGTCACACCATGTGTGCCTGAGAGCACATTTTGGCTCAGCACTGGCTGTCTGAGGCTTTGCAGCTTTCTGGGCTCTGAAATCAAGGTGGTTGGAGCATCTGGACTGGGGCATTTTGAAGGGTATGATTTGTGCCTTGGTGCCAAAGAAAAAGAGTTAATTGAGGGATCTCAGACCTGCTACTTCCCTCTCATTTCAACTCTGCTCCTGACCTGCTGTGTGTCTTCCCATAAATCTGAGCCTCCATCTGTCTTGTCTATTTTTATTACAGGGTTTTTTTGGGCCAGGACTTGGCTCTGTGTCTGTCTGCAGCTCAGAGCACAACAGGGTGCTGGGTCTAATCAGGACCTCTAGATCCTGGAACAATGCTGGGAATGAGCTGACTGGAGGTGGTGGTTGGAGCTTGACAGTGGTCCAGGGGCAGGATTTGGCTGGCCTGACCTGAGACCTGACCCATGTGAAAGCCTGAGCTGTTTTCCACAGTCTGGTGTTTCCCCCAGAGCTGAGGGTTCTTTTTCTCCATAAGGATTATAATGGAGAGAGCTGAAGGTGTATAAATGGAAGTGTTTGACTTCCCTGTGCCTGTGTCAGGGTGAATGACACCCTCCCAGAGGCTGGCTCTGAGAGAAGGGCCCCTTTTCCCCTCAAGGTGTAAAACTAATCCAGTGAGTTGGGAAGTGGCTCATTTTACTGCCATACAGAGAAAAGAGAGCAAAGTCTTTTAAGTCCCTTCTTGCCCAGCATGTGATGTCCTCTCCGTGTTGAACCCCAGGAGATGAGGAGCACGAAGCACAACCTCTTGGTGGGGCAGTGGCATCTTTGAATGCCATTGAATGTCACAGAATCATTTAGGTTGGAAAAGCCCTCCAAGACCTTCGAGTCCAAACATTAAACCAGCACTGCCAAGGCCACCACTGACCCATGTCCCCAAGTGCCACATCCACTGGGCTTTTAACTCCCTCCAGGGATGGGGATTCTACCACTGCCCTGGGTAGCTGTGCCAGGGCTGGACAGCCCTTTCCATGGAGAAATTTCCCCCAATATCCAACCTGGCAGAACTTGAGGCCGTTTCCTCTCCTCTTCAGAGGAGAAGGACCAGTGACCTCCTTCAACTCCAAATTCCCTGACGTTTGTAAAAACCCTTTTTTTACAAGCACCTCAATCTTAAGGCACTTATACACCTTAAAAAAAAAAAAAAATCAGGCCTAGATGCTCCAAAAAACCTCTTTGAAAAACCTGGGTCAGTCTAGGAATGGCTTTAGACAATATTTCCCAGCTGTGTGTGTCGAACACAATAAAGGAGTCGGAGGCTCCTGCCTGATACAACAGCACAGGAAAGATTCATGGTGTGTGTTTTACCCCCCAAAGAATTTCTTGGCTTCCCAGTGCTTTGTTAATGTTCATTGATTATGTTTACTGCACCGTTAGAAAGTCGTTCAGGGATTTATTGGGCTGGCTTTAAACACTGAAAGTGAGTCATTGCCCTGCCCCACTTGTGCCGAGTTCAGCAGGGTGAGATCACGGTCCAGGGATGAAAACCCTCCCGGGAAACTTGGTTTTGAAGGCAACAAATGGGTTAAAACCGGCTTGCTAAGACACATAATTACACAGGAATAGCTTAATTTCCTCTTCCTCCCTGTTTAATCAGAGCTAATAACAGGATAGCAAGAGGAATTCAGCCCCGGTGGGGCTGAGTGCCCTGGAACAAAACCGGCTGTGCAGGCAGAGCCCAGCTCTTCACTCCAGCAACAGGGAATGAGGGATTTCTCACTGAAGGATGTTCATTGAAGAGCAATGGGACTTGGCTCTCTGCCTCCCATCATAAATTTGAATGTCTCTCCTCAGATTCAGACGATTACGGGTGAGACATGTTGGCAGTTTCCCTTCAAACAGAAGGGGGATGATGGAGTTTTTCTTAGAATTTAGGATTTGGCTCAACCTGATTCATGGGATGGGCAATTAGCCAAGGAAAATGTAAACCCATTCTGGAAGGGCCATTCATATTTTTGTGGGTTTTTTTATTTATTTATTTTTTATTTATTTATTTTTTTATTATCACTTCGAGATTTTTTTTTTTTTTTAATTGCATTGCTTCAAGGCCATACTGGGGGTTTCTAGCTGCTGCTGCTGCTAATAATAATAATAATAATAATAACAATAATAATAATAATGATGGTAACACACTGAGATGTGCACTGGCACTTTGGGTCCTCCCAGCCCAAGCTGTGAAGTTTGAGTCTCCACAGCTCCCCGTGATCCAGGGAGCCGAGCTCTGGGGGTGTGCTCTGAGCACAAGCCAAGCTTAACATTTCTACTTGCTTTTGCTTTCAGACTTGCTGGTTTTGGAGCCTGTGGAGTCCCCATTTTTCACTGGTGGACCTCTCCACCAAGATGTGGCATGAGGTCATGCAAACTGAGTCGAGGCCAACGCTCTTGGGGATCGTTTGCTGGCTCCTCATCCCCGTGCCAGCACTGTTGTGGTGGCAGGCCTGCTGTAACCAGGCCAGCTTAGGGGCTGCTCTGATTTACAGCACTTGGCTACAGCCCCCTGGATCCACACAGGGAGCTTGGAAGTGCTCCTGCTTTGCCAGTCCAAAATGCACATTTGTGCCGAGTGAAAACATCTCCCCACATGTCCCACACCACCAGTGTGCTGCAGGGATCTCCTTTAGTGCAGATCCCAGCTCACAGCTGGGAGCCCCCCTTCCCTCCACCCCACAGAGACCTGGGCAGCCTCCAGGAACGAGATGAACCCAAACAGACTGTGCAGGGGAAGCACGAGGCGAGTGCAGCCGAGATTTTTTTCAGTCTAAAGGAGAAAAAATTTCGCGGCAGGAAAAGGGCAGAAATAATCTAAACCTCAGTCAGGAGTTTAAATAAGCCCAAGTCAAGCCAGCAATGTGAGAGGAAGCCCTGAACCCCCCCAAGTTTAAGAGCTCTGGGCCCCTCAGGTCAGATTACCTTGAGGTTCTGCAGGAGAGCAGCACATCCCAGCCCAGCTCAGGGTGGATTTTGGGGACCGCTGGAGCAGGTCTGACCTGCTGAGGCTGGAGGGCAACAGCCTGACTTGTCATCTGGGAAGAATTCAAGGGGAAAAAAGAGTTTATTGCTCTGGAGGGATGAATTCAGGTTGGCTCTGCTGGAAGGGAGGGGTTGGTGGTGATAAATCAGTTGGTGGTGCTGGGAGATGGCCCTTCCTGACGCCAAAGCCGTGGCTGTGCACAGATGCTTCCACCTCTCCTTCCATCCCATCTGAGCAAATAACCCCTCCTGGGGCCAGGGAGGGACAGCTGGAGGGGACAGCCCAAGATTTACCCCCGCAGGAGCAGGGGGAGGGCCGGGGGCCGGGCGCTCTCAGCTGCTGGGAGTTATCGCCGCTCCATCAGCGCCAGGAAGCACATGTTGGGTTTTGCCAACCCTCTGGCTCGCAGCTCCTGAGGCCCTGCTCGGGTGCTGAGTGCTGCCTCTGGGTTCCTGGAGGTTCTGTGCACTCACCCCAGTGCCTGGGTTTTTGGAAAGGCTGGTCTGACACTGTAAAGCAGATGCTGCAGCCTGGGGAGGGCAAGCTCGGGATGAGATCATGGGATACGTTGCATTTGTCCGAGATTTTTCCGTGTAAACATCCTCGTTCTATTGGGTTTCTGTAAAACTCGAGATTTCTGCAAAATATCTCTCCCCCTGCAAGTGTCAGCTTTTGTTGGAAGTGTTCATTTCTTCAGGAAAATAAGAATGAAATATTTCCCTCTGGGCTGGTGTTAAACTATTCTCTCTGAGTTGCCACAAGTGGAGCTTTCTGGGTAAAAATTGTCACCTGGAATGTTTCTGACAGAAAAATCACGGTGGATTTAGTCAAAGTATTTTGCAAATTCCTCTTGAATTGTGACAATGAACAAAGAAAACCCTGCACAACACCTGGAGTTCTGCCTTTCAGCAGTCTTAAATTGAAATGAGCCTTAATTCAGAAGCACTTCTTTTTTTAGACACTTAATTCCTTTTCACTCAACACACACACACACACACACACATATTAAAAAAAGAAAAAAAGAATATTTGCAGCCTAAAGAATAGATTTTATTCCTATTAAAACGTTTTTTTTTTCCTCATTGTTAATATTGTTTGCAGCCAAATGACAACTCGGGTGTTTAAGTGTCCCAAGAAAGATGTTCAAGACCATGATTTTCTCAGGGGAGGAGGGATTATTTTTCCCCTGTGGGTCCCCCCCTGCCTTGGGTTCTGTCCCCCAGCTCTCCAGGGCTGACTGACAGTGTGGGCAGAGGCAGGTTCACGTCTTGCTGTGCCAGAAGGAGCTGTTTTGACAGATCCGAATGGAAATTGCCCGGGATTCCAGTCCTGCCGTTATTCCTTCCTGCGTGTTTCTGATTTCCTGCTCTCGTTTGGGACAAGCAAATGTCAAAACAGCACTTGTGGGGGTTTTATCTCCTCTTGGTTTGCTCCCTTGTATCTCCCATGCTCGACAGATCAGGAGCGCTTTGGGTTTCCGAGAGGCAGAGCAGCACTTCCCGCTGCTCCTGGAGGGCTTTTCCCACCCCACAGCCTGGAATTCACCTGCTCTTCCCTCATCCATTGAAGGCAGGTTCTCCTGGTGGCACAGCCCCACCGGGACCTGCTCCAACCTCAGCTGCCACACCTGGAAGTGGTGGGGGAAAAGCCCTGCCCCAAGGAGCCCAAATCCATCGGGAGAATGGGAGGAAGAGCTGGGCAGGTCTTCCTCGTGTGGCTCTGGCTCGGGTTGGTTCATCCCCACGGGCACAAAAACAGGCTGAGGAAGTTGGAGCTGTTCAGCCTGGAAAAACAAAAGGTCGTGTGGAGACCTCACAGCACCTTCCAGGATCTGAAGGGCTCCAGGAGCTGGAGAGGGACTGTTCAACGGGAACAGGAATGATGGGTTCAAACTGAAAGAGAGGAAATTTGGGTTAGATATTGGGAAGGAATTGTTCCCTGGGAGGGTGGGGGGGCCCTGGCACAGGTTGCCAGAGGAGCTGTGGCTGCCCCTGGATCCCTGGAAGTGTCCAAGACCATGTTGGATAAGGCTTGGAGCAACCTGGGCTGGTGGAAGGTGTCCCTGCCCATGCCAGGGGGTGGCACTGGATGAGCTTTAAGGCTCTTCCATCCCAAACCATTCCAGGATTCTGTGATTCCACAAAAGCCCTCAGCTCATCACCGGGGGCAGACAACCCATTCCTTCCAAAAAACTTTCTACCCAGTTTCCCTCTATCCCCCACTTAAACACGGGGGTTTGAAAAGTCCATTCCACGGCATCACATTCCCCAGATCCATGTCTTTTCCAGCCGGGAGCAGGTAGCTGTGGGCAGAGAGCTGCCTGACCTGGATTTCCACTCTCCCTTGACTAGGGGAGTCTTGCTCTGCTGATGCCTAATTACATCCAGGCAAATGTTATTCCTGGAGCTCGGGCTCCAATCTCAGCTTCTAAATGAAGCCGTTTGTGGGATGTGGGGGAAGGGGGATGAGCGGCCACGGCCCCATTAACGACGGAGGGGGAGTTAATGAGTCCTGAAGAAATCCTGCATCTCACTGGCTGCCTGGCAGAGTGGACCTGCTTGTGACGGTGGTTTATTGAACTGCATTTTTCCCTCTTCTTTTTAAAGTTCCTAAATATTTTATGAACACCTGTAGGGCAAGGCATCAGCTTCTCTCTCCTCGCCAGGCCTTGATAACTTACTCGGCGCTTTTATTGCGTGTTAAATTCTTTATGGGTGTAATTGTGAAACCTTCAGAGGTGCTTCCAGGGCAGTCTTTGTCGTTGTCCCCTCGACGTGGGGACAGCCAGCAGTGGGGTGTGTTCTCAGTGTTGTGCCTCTCCCTTTGTGTTGCAGGTGGCACCTAAAAGTCTCCAGTGGGCACCACGTTCGGCTCTCCCCGTGAAAACGCAGCCAGATCCCTGCTCGGGGGTATTCCCCTGGGCTGGATCCTGCCCAGCCTGCGTGGAGGTTGGGAAGGCTGCGGTGGCTGCTGGCTGTGAGCTCGTGTTCGCTCAGGAAAGGTTTGCCATCGGAGGGGCAGCATTAACGGGAGTGATGGATGTGCACAGCGACGATTCCTGGCACATCTGAAACTGGGAGAGCCAGGGGAGAGCTGTGCTGGGCTTCCTGGCCTGCCTCTGCTTCCTCTGAAATGAATCCTAAGTTGGCAGTGATGTAAAGGGGAGGGAGACAGGGATTTCTGGTTGTGACCCCGTGTCTGTGGGGTTATTTTGACACCCCCCCCCCCAGGGAGCCCCGGTTTTGCTGCTTCATCTTTGAGGTGTTTGTGAGCCACTGGGCTCTGCTCTGGAATTACAGGTGGGGGAATAGGGTTGTGATGGAGAAATGGACCAGGACAAATGCAAATGCCAACATCTTTCTTTGATTCTGGCAGATAACTTGTTCGGTTGCTCATGTCTCTGATTTCACTTTCCAGCTTCAGGGATACGCGGCAGGAGGGGGCAGACAGGGAAAGAGAAGCTCCAAGGGAATGCTGAGAGAACATGGAAGAGAGGAGAATAATTTAAAAAATATATAAACAGAGGTATTCACACTGGAAATGTCATCCTAAGAGTTCCTGCCTTTCTGTTCAGAACTGAGAGTGACAGGCAGGAAAAAAACCTCACGTCCCATTGCTTCCACAGCAGGTCCTGGCTGGGAAAGGGGAGGCACAAAAGCACCTGAGCCTGCAGGGAAGGCTCCCAGTCCCCAAATTATGGGCTTCACTTTCTTGTGGGAGCTGTCCCCCAAACGTGGCCCTGGGAATTCAGCCCTGACGGGCGTGTGAGCAGAGCTGGGAAAGCCAATTTGCTGAGAGGGACCCCGGCTGCTTCTCGTCTCTGGCAAAACCTCGCGCAGCACCTCGGGGGAGACACAGGCTTGAAATCTTAATTAAAAAGCAGAAAGCAGGGCTTCATGCTAGGCTGATATTGTGACTCTCTTCCCTTTATGGACAATTCTTATGCAAGCTCCCACTGTGTCTGTGGAATTGCTAATTTAAGGGAAGCTGCAGATTTGTGCAGTGCAGGGCCTGTGTCAGCAGTGTTTAACATCAGGAGATCGAGGTGTGTGCTGAACCCTGGCGTCGTTAGAAACTTTCTTTTTGTTTCTTGCAATCCTTCCTTTCTTGTCATCTACTTCAGAAGGCACCAGAAGGAGCATTGTCACCACCTGGGGTGTGTGGAGAGAGCACCAATAAACCAAAGTGTCACCATCCAGCATTAAAACCCCGCTCACGGGCCCGGTAGTAGCAAGGTCTGTGTCAGCAGAAGATACCACATGTGGGCTCCCCACTCCTCAAGTTCCATCTGGAATTTTCAGGGGGAACAGCACAGAGTTCTTGGACAAATGCACAAAAATCTCTGACCAGGAAGGCTGAGGACAGAATTTGAGGGACCTGTGATTTATTTTTTGCATGGATCCAAGCTTGGTGGAAACTTTGGAAAGCCAGGCTGGCATTGCTAAATCTGGGCCAGGCTACAACCAGTGGATGTGACAGAGCTGTCCCATCTCCAGCTGAACATGAATCCCTCTAGAGAGGGTTGGCTTTCTTTTCATGCCTGATTAGGGCAGTACAAGCTCCTCTTTTGATGCATGACTTTGAAAAATTTAACTTAATCCCTTTAGTTTCTACATCTTTTTGAGCAAATAAAATCTTCTGTCCCATTATATCGGGAACCTGGTAGTGATGGGAAGGCTTAGGAGGTCTGAAAATACAGATTTTTGGGATGGTCCCAAGAGAAGCACTCCCAGAATTAGGGAGATTTTAGGAACAGGCTACACCTTATGGAGATGGATGACCCCAGGGGGATCCATAGCTCCTTTGTGGGTCCTTTGGGCACCTGGACCTTGCCAGACACCAGATTTTGGCCAGGCATGACTTGCACTTCCCTGCAGAGATTTAAGAAAGATTTCAGTTCAGATTAGTGCCAGCAACAGATGAAATCCAAGATAACTTTCTCTCTCCCCTTATGGAGGAAGGACATTTCCAGACAGTGCCTAATCCAATTGTGAAACTCTCTGCCAGGGCCAGGGGAGACCAAACCCAGGAGTGGGTTTGCAAAGTCATTAGACAAATATGGCCAGAAAAGGGCCATCAAGGGCTTTTAAATACGAGTTCCTTACGGATCTGTCTGGCTCAGGAAGGCCCCGAGCTGCAGATGGCCAGAGTCAGGAAGGGTTTATGGCCTCCTGCCTGTCCTGCTCCTGTCCCAGCCCCACAGGAGACTGGCCTCGATGGACTTTTGATCTGATCCAGGAAGCTCTTCTTCCACCCTTATCACTAATGGCCTCTGAGAAATGATAAGAGATTGATCAAAATGGGAGGTGGAAGAAAACTCAAAAGGGATCTCTGTTGTCAGCTCCTCGCAGGAAGGCAAGATTGGGACACAATCTGGGTCTTTCCCCTTGTCCCAGGGGTGTCCAAACTCTATCCCTGTGGTCCAGCTGTGAGGATACAGCCCAGATGTTTGCAGAAGCTGGGAAGAGAAACATCCTCCCTTCAGCTCGTGGGTACAGGGCTGGGGGGGGGATGATTTCTCTGGGGACTGTTGATCACAGGGGTCCAGGAGAGCTTGAGCATCTCCAGGCTGCCAAGAGAGTGAGAAGCCTGGCACAGTAAAGCCATTTGCAGACAGAACAGGCCAGGCAGAGGCAGCTGATGGATTAGTCTCTCATCTTAGGGAAGCGAGGTTTGCGTCTGCCTACGGGCATGGCTGTAAATGAGCCCCTAATGGATTCTGCTCCTAAAACTTCCCTGTAATACAGAAATAGCTGCATCCCTCACAAGCAGGAAAGAGGGAAGGGGGGGGCTGAGAAAGGCTTTGAGTTACGCAGGAGGGAAGGGATGCTGAAGCCCCTGGAGTGGTTCAGACGGCAAAGAAACCTCTCCTGGAGCAGGCTGGGTGGTGTGAGACTGGGAAGAGACTGGCAAACGGGAGATGTGGCCACCTCCCTCCCTCCCTCCCGAATTCTATGTGCTGACGTGGCTGATGCTATAATAACAAACATCCCAAAGGTATTAGTCCCTGTTAAGCCTCACCCCAAACAAACACCACACTCGGGATCAGCAACGCACCTTTCACCTCCCCCCGCTTCATCCCCGCACATCGGGCCCCCCAGTTTGGCTCAGGGAGCCTTGGAATGTGGGGGATCACTCCCCCTGCCTCCGCATCCCCTCCCTGCCGAGGCAGCTCCCGCTCTCCCGCTGGGTTTAACGGAGGGAGACGCGGCTTCCCAGCGCTCGGCAGGGCCGGGACTCGGGATGCTGAACAGCTCCGCACCGGCGTCTGCAAACAAACCGGCAAACAAACCCATAAACAAACAAACGGCGTCTGCTCCGCGGGGACTTCGCTGTCTCTGAGCGGTTTTGGAGCTCCTGGATGCACAGAGTTGATCCTGGACACCCCCCCAGCCTCGGCGGGGTTTGACGGCTCAGGGGACTGCAGGAGCAGGGACGAGGTGCTGGGGGACACCTGGTCTAGTGGAAGGTGTCCCTGCTCATAGCACGGGGTGGAGCAAGATTAAGGTCTCTCCCAACCCAAATTGTTCCACGGTTCTGATGCTGGGAAATGAGATGGGGTCAGAGGGGAAACGTGGGCTCTGCCCCAGCAGCTCCAGAGCTCAGGTTGAGCTGAGCAAAGCCAGAGGTGGGGAGAGGTGGAGGGGGTCCTTGACAAATCGATGGAGGCAGGGTCAGTTGTGGGCCTGAAAAGCCCCAAAATACACGTGAAGTGTATTTTGTACACGTGAAAGGCTTCGCAGGCAACACCTCTTGCCTTGCTGAGGGGTTAAACAGCAGCGGGGAGATGCAGGGCCCCGTGCAGAGCCATCGCAGCAATGCCCTCTCCTGGAGACTTCTTCCTCTGAATCCTGGAAGAATCTGGAGATTTAGGATGCTCCAACTGGGGAAAACTCCAGTTGGGCAGGGCTGTTTTCTTTCACTTTTATTCCCCCCCCCCATCAATCAGGGCTGTGATTTTTCTTTCTCCCCAAAGTTCTTTTAGTTTACCAGTGCCAGTGATCTTTTCCAGGGCCAGAATAAAATCCCCAGATATGTGGGATTCTCCAGCCCTGGTGGGACTTGAATACAGGTCACCCAAGTCCCCAGTGCCCATCCCACGGGCAGCTCTGTGCTCTCCCCACGCAGAAGGACAGCAGCCAGAGCCCCCCCCGAGCAGTGACAGCAGAGATGAGCAGAGCCAGTTCTCATCTCTTCATCTTTCAGGTGAAGTCCCATTGACCTGATAAATATAAGAAAATCAGTCTGTGGCTTGAGGCAAGGGGTAACTCACAGGATATTTGTCTGGAGCTGAGCAGTGCAGAAGACAAGAGTGGCTGCAGGAGCGGGAGTGGAGCTTCCACTCGCCGGAGGCTGGAGCCCCTCTGCTCTGGAGCCAGGCTGGGAGAGCTGGGGGGGTTCACCTGGAGAGGAGAAGGCTCCAAAGAGACCTTAGAGCCCCTTCCAGGGTCTAAAGGGGCTCCAGGAGAGCTGGAGAGGGGCTTGGGACAAGGGATGGAGGGACAGGACACAGGGAATGGTTTCCCACTGCCAGAGGGCAGGGATAGATGGGAGATTGGGGAGAAATCCTTCCCTGTGAGGCTGGGCAGGCCCTGGCACAGGTTGCCCAGAGCAGCTGTGGCTGCCCATCCCTGGAAGTGTCCAAGGCCAGGTTGGATGGGGCTTGGAGCAACCTGGGCTAGTGGAAGGTGTCCCTGCCCATGGCAGGGGGTGGGACTGGATGGGCTTTAAGGTCTCTTCCAGCCCAAACCATTCCATGATTCTCCCTTATCCCAGTAATGCTGTAGGGAAAAGAAGCCCAATCCAGTTCAAGTCAAGCTGGAGAGAAGTCCTGGAGTCGCCAGCCTGGTCTGCTCAAGAGGATTGGGCCCTGCAGGGCAGCAGCCCTGGAGCTGCTTCCCAGACCTGCTCCCCTGTTTTGCAACCCTGCACATTTGCTGCTACTGAAATTTGCCTTTCAAATGGGCGACCCCTGCAAGGTGCAGAAAGTGCCCTTTGGCTTCTCTGCTGTGCCAGGCTCAGCCCTGGCACTCCCTGTGCCCACACCACCCTCCCCTGAGCCGAACCCGGAGTTCAACGGGGGGAAAATCCTTCTGTTTGGAGGTCACGGGGACGATGTTGGGCGTTGGACGAAGCCTGGCAGACGCCACCTTGCAAGGAATCTTTTTAATCTGCCGGATGATTTCCTTCCCCTTCCCTTCCATCATTTTTATGGGCCCGCAGGTCTCGCTGTGTCTCGGTGGGAGGTGGGATCCAGCCCGAGCTCCTGATTCATCTCTGCTAATTCCTTTTGCCATTTGCCATAATAACAATAATCAAAATGAATTAATTCGGTATTAGTGGAGAAGGAACGTTGGAACTGCACGGGAATGGTGCTGCAATCAAATAAGATACGTGTCAATTCAAAGGAAGATCTCTTTATCTCTTTAATAGCTTTTTACCTGCCTGGGACTGCATTTTACTCTCAAGGACGGACTGTGGTATTAATACAACTTATAGTTGTTCTGAGATGTTTTTTATCTTTCACAGCTTGTTCTAAATATTTTAGTAAACGTAAAGCAGTTGTCTTCCTTTCATCCTCCCTTAAAATGAGGCAGAAGATGATAAAAACTCTAGTTTTCCCCTCAACGAACGTACCTTTTTATGGCTTATTGGGAATCAGGCAAAATGGATCAATTAGGGGCTTGTGTGGAGCTGCTTCTTGTTTATGGGGTGATAACTCCAGGCAGAGAGAAACAAACTCTCCGGGTATGTGGCTACAGCGTTTATTAAAAAGATGTATTTATACAAGGGAAACAGGAAACACCATCAATTTATTATGAACACTGGGCAAAGGTCAGACTAATAAAGAACTTATTGAAAATGGGACTTGGGTGCCAGATTTAGGGTCTTGGCTAAAACAGATGCTCAACTACACCCACCCACCCCCCACACCCTCCCTTTCAAGGGTTCCTGACTCGTCAAGGTTCATCACCCCTGGTGAGAGGAGGGGAGATGCTCAGGGACTGTCACCTCCACTGAGATGGGACCTGAGTGATGCTGGGGGGACAGAGATGAGATGCTGGATGCACCTGCCTTGGGCCACTTCAAGCTCTGGTGGCTTTTTCACGATGCTCCAGAGTGTTTGTGGCTAAGCCAGCTGCTGGCACTGCCCAGCCCTTCTCTCTCTGTGGGACATCTTTGGCCCTGTCTCCATGTCCTGGGGAACAGCCAGCAGAGATTTCCCTTCACTCAGAGGAGGTGTGAGGCTGTTCCTGGAGGGAAAGGCTTTACTTCCATCCTCGTGCTTTGCAGGGAGGAGACACTGGGTGGGAAGAAAGTGCTCTGACTACGTGGAGATCTCAGAGAGTGCAGCACAGCCAAGGGCCACCTGAGTCACAGAATCCCAGAATATGCTAAGCTGGAAGGGACCCACAAAGATCATGGAGTCCAATCCTCAGCCCTGCACAGGCCCAGCCCCAAGAGTCCCCCCCTGTGCCCCAGAGGATCAGCCAAACCCTCCTGCAGCTCTGGCAGCCTTGGGGCTGTGCCCACTGCCCTGGGGAGCCTGGGCAGTGCCCAACCAGCCTCTGGGGGAAGAACCTTTGCCTGAGATCCACCCTGCGCCTGCCCTGACACAGCTCCAGCCGTTCCCTGGGGGCTGTCCCTGCTCCCCCAGAGCAGAGCTCAGTCCCTGCCCCTCCTCTGCCCCTGCCCAGGAATTGGAACTGCACTGAGGTCTCCCCTCAGTCTCCTCTGCTCCAGCTGAACACACCAAGTGCCCTCAGCTGCTCCTCTCAAAGCCCTTCCCCATCAATTTATTTTAACACTGGATAAAGGTCAGACTAATAAGGGACTTACTGAAAATGGGACTTGGGTGCCAGATTTAGGGTCCTGTCTTAAACAGATGCTCCGCACTCGAGGCTTCCTCAGCAGCAGAGGGACTTGTTGAGGTTCACCATCCTTGGGCTGAGGGAAACCCTCCTTTGGACACCCTCATATCTTCCTTCCATTGTGGTGCCCAAAACTGCCCACAGTATTCAAGGCCAGCAGTCCTTCTCTGGGGGTAAAGAACAGATGGACCTACCCGAGCTTCTGATTTGCACCAGGGCTGTGCAGGAGCTTGTCACGAGGTCCCCACGAACTTCTCCGAGGGCTCCTCAGCCCCAGCAGCAGGAAGTCATCCCACGGTGGCAGGTTCAGCCCCGGGGCCATTCCGTGCTCTCGTCCCTATTTCCCTGCCGCCGTTCCGAGGAGAACATGGCGGGGTGAAATATGAAAGGAACAAATCAGAATTACCTCGCCGGCGTGACAGCCGGGAGAGCCGCGGCGCGGAGGAGCTGAATGGAATGATAAATCCCATCGCTTAAACCGTGTAATGAATTTTCCTGGAGATTTGTCTCAGAGTAAAGAGAGGGAGAGGAGGGGGGGGAAAAGTATGAAATTCTCCTCGGATTTTGCAGGAGGGTTGCAGGCAGCTCTGACTGAAAAGTGTAAATCTGTGAAGAGTTCGTGCCTGCAGCGCATCCAAATAAGTTCCCCTTCCTTAATAGTCCTGGGTGCAATTTCCAGGGAAACGTCAAATCTTCTTTCCCTCTGCTGGCATTTGGTCTAATAACATTATTTTGTCCAAGGAGCCTGCAGAACTAACGTGTTCCAGCAGTAATCCTGCAGGTAAATATAGAAAAGAGGATTTTTTTTTTTTTTTTGCATTACATGAAAACATTTTTCGTGCTGTGAGGGACTTCCGTGGGGGTTGGAAAATCCTGGGCCGTTGATTTGTTGGGTGACCTTGGATAAATCACTGTCCTCTCAGTACTTATTTCTCCTGCCCTCACTGAAGTTCTCATGGATTTAGGTTTCGAGGCCTTTGGGGCAGTTTTTGCTGGATTTTTAGGCTTTCTGAAAGAGAAAGGAGCGAGAGGCCCATGTTGGGCATGTTGTTCCCGCCCAGCTCCAGCCTGGGAGGGAAGGACACCATGACAGAGCCTTTCTTTGAAGGGAAACAAGCAAGAAACATAAAAGAGCCAGATTTTTCCTCAAAAGCAGACTTCAGGAACCCACAGACTGTGCCTGATGCAACCTCCTTCCCAGCGAGCTCCAAGGGAACACGGATTTAGTGAATGACAATCCAAAATATTGATACTGTTCCTCTAAAATGTACATTCCAGGGCATAAGTGAACCTATTATCAATCTGTAGATGTGTTTTGATGACTGCAAACAGGAAACCCCAGTTCTTTTCCATGCAGGCTGTACATGGAGAAGGAGGCTGGGAAGTGAACCGAGACCTCATCAAGCCTGGGGAGCTCCTGGAAGGATGAAGATCTCAGTTCACAACTTTCCAACTTGGAAAAGTCAGGATCTCTGTGTAATCCAGGCTGTCCCACCACTGCCAGCAGCTCCCACCCTCCTTTCCACACCTCAACATTGAGCTACACCCTATTTTCTTTTTAAAAAATTCCTGTTTTTTCAAGAGACGCCCAAAGGAAAAACCCTTCGAGTTGCCCCCTGTGGGAAAGGAGCACGGGGTGTGAGCAAACCTACAAATATGTGCTAGGAAAAATCCCTAAAAAATGATATTCCCTCAGGGAAAAGAGGAATGTTCCTCTGTGTTCAGATCATGTCATCTCACCTCACTGTTTTCGTTCGGAACCAGGGTGTTGGTTGTCCTGGCCAGTGGGTTTGTGCAGAGATGCAGCAGATTTTAAAGGAATTCTGAGGGTTCTCTGCAAAATACACAATTTAATATTAAAGAAAAAATTAAAAAGTGAGATGTTTCATGCAAATGAGTCCCTGATACAGCATCACCTGGCTTTGGCTTATGAAAAAAAGGAAAGGTTTTCATGGGATCTTCTGAGCTTCGGGGGCTCCTTTTTGATTCTCAAACTGCACCGGGGGGGTTCAGGTTGGACACCAGGAAGAATTTCTTCATGGAAAGGGTTGTTAAACATTGGAAGGGGCTGCCCAGGGAGGTGGTGGAGGTGTCCAGGGAAGGACTGGCCGTGGCACTCAGTGCTCTGGGCTGGGGGACAAGGTGGGAATCGGGCACAGGGTCCCACGATCTCAGGGATGTTTTCCAACCCAAATGCCTCTGGGATCCTGTGATGGCATCTCCCTCCCTGTCCCTGTTCTCACTCAACGCTCCAAGCCCATCCATCTCGTCCAACAAGGGGCAATTCTGGATTTGTGGCCCGAGGTCCCTCAGTCACATCGATGGCTCCGGTTCCACGCGGAACAGTAGTGGGAGCACCAGCCATGACAACTCGGACACACAAAGGCACCAGGCCACTTACAGCTGCTAAATGAACCTTGGGACTCACAGAAAGGTAATGAAGAGGAAGAGAAGGTTTAAACAATTAATTTTCCTGCCTCATTCCCCCCTCCCGCGTCTCTTTTTCCCTTTGCTTTCACCCCTTTTTTTTGGGAGGTGAAGGGTCGTGTCTTGTTCAGGGGGGGTCCTAAGGGGGCAAAGTCCTCGTGGCCACCACGGTCACCACAGCCAGGGCTGGGGGGATCAGTGGCAGGGGAAGAACTGAGCAGCCACCCCAGTTCTCCCAAAAATGCTGCACCCCAAAAGTGCTTTACCCCAAAAGTGCTTCACCCCAAAAATGCTTCACCCCCAAAACGCTTCAGAATATTGCAAAGAGAAGAAAAGGGTAGGGAGTGCTCATTTTTGTGTGTGTGTGTGTGTATATATATATAAAAAATATATATATGTATTATTGATAATATGAAAATTATTATATTATAATATATTAAAATAATTAAAATAATTAAAATAAATATATATACCACATTATCATATTATTATATTATATTTAAATTCTATTATATAGATAATATGTAAAACGTTCTGGAATTCATAAATTTGAGACTTATAACCCTAAACCCAAATTTTTTCTCCCTCTTCCGCCCCTGTTTTGCTCTGGCTGAGCAATGGGAATTTCTTTGCAATATCTCATCTAATCCTGTCCTCTGTCAGTATAAGATATTCCTCCTCGTCCTGTCCCTCCAGGACCTTGTCCAAAGTCCTTCTCCAGCTCTCTTGGAGCCCCTGCAGGCACTGGAAGGGGTTACAAGTTCTCCTTGGAGTCTTCTCTTCTCCTACTCCAACCCACCAGCTCCCAACCCCCTGCCATGTGATCCTGAGCAAAGAGTGTCTTCCCAAATCCTCCTGGAAAACGGAACCCGCCGTTTTTGCCTGGATTGAGCTGTGGAACACGAGGCTGTTTGTTTGCACACAGCTGAAATTTGCTCTCCTACCCAGAAGTGTTGCAGAGCCAATTACACTTTTCCTGTATTTGGGCTTTAGATTATGGAGCTAAAATTAAATTTAAACTCTTTGGCAGAAAGGTAATTTTTCCTAATCACTCACGCTGCCACACAGATCTCTGCGACTTGATTACGTTCTAATTAGATTAATTGGATGGAGAATAATTTCGTTCTCCGAGAAGATCAACTACAGAAGACAAGCAACTCTGTAGACTCTGCAGGGGATGGGGGGGAAAACACACAACAAAAAAAACCCCAGCCCTTGTTCAGAGCTTTAAAACCAAAGCACAGAACGCCCAGTAATTAGATTGTGAAAGAATTTATGAGCATATTTGGATGACCTAGGGGTTGTTTTTCCTTCCTTTCCCCCCCCCCCCTCCCCCTTTCATAATTTTCCCTTGTGCTCTGCCTCCTTTTCTCCGGGCCTGTCAAATGAGATGTGGAATTCCAATTCCTTCCATTGATTTTTGAGATAAAAATTTAAGAAACTCAAAGTAACAAAAGGTTGCACTCCTGTGTTCTGCATGTGAAATGGATTGTCTTTGTTCCAGGGGCAGAAAATATTGAGCTGTGTAATGCCTGGAGGTCTTTGGCCTGAATACTAATAGTCATTATTTACCAGAAATGAACACGAGCCAAGGAGGTTCAGCACCTCCTGATTGGCTTTGGCATCCCAACAAAGGCACGGAATGAGGGACAAGGGACATGACAAGTGGATCCAGCTCAATTCTTTTGCCTCACCCAACTTTATGAGCTGAGCCGCCTGTGAATTAATGTCCTGCAGTCCTTTTGCTGGAAGCATCTGGTTGCTGGTTGTTCCCAAACCGCCTGGAATGTGCTGGGAGGAGGAGGAGGAGGCTGCATTCCCCACGTCCTTGCCGGGCTCTTTTTTTGCCCTTCCCTTAGGCAAGTGCTCACCTCTGCTGGGCACGAGTTCAGAGCTGAGGTGGGAGAATTCGTGGCTATAAATTCCCTGCTCGCCTGGGAGACACGGTTGTCGAGCAGGACGGCCCTTCCCTGCCGTGAGTTTTGTGGGGATGGGAAAGATGCTGAGCTGCAAGTGCAGCCTGGGGGTGGCTGGGGACCCACGGGGGCCACGGGGAGGTGTCAGCTGGAAACTCATCCTTGAAGCTCCTGCTGTCTCTCAGCACCAGGATGAGACACGTCAGGGCCCGTTAACTTCTGGGAAGGACACGGAGGCTCCTCAGTTGCTCCCTGCTGTGTCTTAAAAATCCATGGGTGATTAGATCAGAAGGGCAACTTTGCCACTTGACCTTCAGTGTGCCCAGGGAGGTCAATTAGAAGGGCACAAACGTGACCAGGTCTGCTCTGGTGACTCAGGTCAGTGCTGCTCTTTTCTGAACTGTCACAGAATCACAGACTCACTGAGGCTGGAAAAGCCCTCCAAGGTCAGCGAGTCCCCCCTGTGCCCAGTGCCCACCTTGTCCCCCAACCCAGAGCACTGAGTGCCATGGCCAGGCCTTCCCTGGGCACCTCCAGGGGTGGAGACTCCATCACCTCCCTGGGCAGCCCCTGCCAATGCTTAACAACCCTTTTAGTGAAGAAATTCCTCCTGATGTCCAACCTGACCCTCCCCTGGCACAACTTGAGGCCGTTCCCTCTCCTCCCGTCCCTTGTTCCCTGGGAGCAGAGCCCGACCCCCCCCGGCTCCCCCCTCCTGTCAGGGGGTTGCAGAGCCAGAAGGTCCCCCCTGAGCCTCCTTTTCTCCAGGCTGAGCCCCCCCAGCTCCCTCAGCTGCTCCTGCTGCTCCAGCCCCTTCCCAGCTCCATTCCCTTCCCTGGATACGCTCCAGCCCCTCAGTGTCCTTGTTGTGAGGGGCCCAGAACTGTCCTACAAAGATGCTGCCAAAATGCACCTTCCCAATACTCAAGGAATGAGCAAATTGTACCTGGAGCTGTGTTGGAGCCGAATAACACAGGACAGAGCCCTTTTCCCTTTCTCCTGTATCCATTTGTTTCCCTGTGAGCAGGGATTGATGCCTCACTAGCTCAGCATCTCCAGGAGGTGTTGGGCTGGTTTGTGCTGAATGCAAAGTGCCCCTCCAGGGTTTGAAATATGAAAAGGCTTTGGATAGAGCAGATAGGCCACCTTGAAGATCTAATCCCCAGGAATAATGACAGGGCCTGGCAAAGCCGGAGCAAGTTGCTGAAATTAATAGCGAGAGATCTATTAAAGGGATTAGAGGCACATTTTAACACTTACAGCTTTATCTCTGGCTGGTTGTGGCAGGGACTGTATATTTCCCCAAAAACAAATGTCTGGGGGGTGATTTATAGGCTGGAGAGGGTGGAGGGAAACTCGGATTTCCAGAACTCTGGGCTTTGTTTGGGAGTGAGGGCAGGGGACATGGCCCTGGGGGGCATCTCCTTTAGTGGCTTCTTTGGGATCAGGATGTGCCTGTGAAGGGATCATGTTTTGTTCACCCTCTGGAGCCATCCTGGAGAGCTTGAACTGGCTCCTGGATGGGAAGGTGCTCTGGGAGCATCCCAGACATTTCCAGAGCGTGGGATAGGGCTGGGACCACTCCAAAACACCCCCCCAGCTCATATCCCATCGTTATTAATGTAGAAACAGCCAAGCACACAAAGCCCACCTTTACTTTTGAAGGGGAGCTGTGGCTTTGTTACCAAACCCTCCAAAATTATCAGGATGAATAAACTCCTCTACCATTGTCTTTTTAGTGTTGGTGAGTCAGGCATTGCTTTATTCTGGCCAGGAGGTGGGGGAGTGACTGACAAAATCCCAGTCTCCACACAGACCCCGATACAAAACCTTTTCACCTATTTATGCATCGTTAGCAAACAAAGAAGTCAGTGTTCATTGGTTCTAAACGACATAATTCTCATTAATTATCATTCTGTCCACTATTGGTTATGGATTTCTTGCTGTTTATGTTAATTAACCCATATTTTCAGTATCTTTTTCCTCCAGTAGGGACTTCCCAACATCCTGACTCTTTGTTAGTCTCTTCTTTATCTTCTGGTTTCTGCAAAATGTACTTGAGGCCCATAAATTGTGCATTCCAGACGTCCAACCTCAACGCTCCATCTTTCTCTCCCAGGCTTAATTAGTTTATCAAAACTTAAAGTTTCACTAATACTTCCCACAGAAGTATCTTATGACAACTTTACTAAATGCTGGCTAAGGGTAACTTAAGAGTAACCCACTATTAATAATTAATATGTATTGGTTATGATTAATTATAACAATTTATTAAAAGTTGATGAAAACCATTAATTAAAATGATTAAAGAGTTCTGTCACTTCCAAGAGTTTGAGGGTCCTCCATTTCTAGGGGGGAAGCTTTTGGGGGAAGGCACTGGGGCTTCCTGCTTTCAGCATTTACAGTACACCCATGTTTTGTCTCCAATTATCCACTTGGACAGCTGGAAAACCACGAGTCTCTTCTGCAAAGGTGAGGCCCTGACATTTTGTCAGCATTAAGTGGACAGCTGAAGTGTATTTATGCACATACATCTCTATATCTCCAAATATTAGAATGGCAGCTTTGAGCTGTCAGAGGTCTGAGTGCTGGGCTTTACAGCCTCAGCCTTTTTTTGGATGGGATTCTGCCTGTGCCATTCGGAAGATTAAATGAAAAATAAAGTAGGAGATGGAAAACCTCATCTCCAGGACCACCAGAGCACATTTCTGCAGCTCCAAGTCTGGGATATTTAACTTGATTCCTCCCCAGACCTGCTTCAGGGATAATGGCAAAGCTCTCCTGGGCTGCTGTAGGCAGGAAAACCGTCTTCTAACCCTAAATATGTCATTGGCACATAGTAAATTCTGGGATGTTCCCAGGCTCTGGTTCATGGCACAGCCTGAGCAGGTCCTTTTATGTTCCCTGACACTCGTTAGGTGGTTTTAAGAGATTGGAGAGAATGGAAAAATCAGATTTAGTAATTTCTTTTACAACGTGCCCCTAAAAGGAGCCTCATAAAATATGAATTCCACTGAATGTGCTTGTTTCTAAATTCAGAACATGTGTCCAAGTGAATTTGTAGCTCAGGAAATGAAGGACAAACTGCCTGGGATGGGAGATGTGCAGACAGGCAGCTGCCCTCTCCCTGGCCTGCTGGTCCCTCCTGCCTGCCAGGGCATTTCCCAAAATATATTCCACCCAAGGCACCTCACCCTTGCTGTGTGACCCTCCTGCCTCATCCTGGTCCAACTCCTGATCCTTAATTTGCAATATTAATATTGGATTTGGATGTGGGAAGATGTTGATGTCTCTCAACAGCTTTCCTGGGCTGCCCTGTGGCTCCTCCACCTCCAAGGAACAAACCTGACACTTAAACAGGATGAGGAAAAGTTTCCCTGCCCTGCCAGATGTTTTAGGACCAGCAAACCTCCTCTGCCAACCACGCTGGGATGGGAAGAGCAGCTCTCAAATACCTCCTGGCAGATATTTCCCAAAATATGTTGCACCCAAGGCACCTCACCCCGGCTGTGAGACCCTCCTGCCTCATCCTGGTCCAGCTCCTGCCTCCTCCAGCCTCAGCTCCTCATCCTTACTTTGGAATATTGATATTAGATGTGGATGTGGGAACATGGTGATGCCTCAACCACTTTCCTGGGGGGCTGCCCTGGGTCTTGCTCCCTGTGGCTCCTCCACCTCCAAGGAACGAGTCTGACACTTTAAACAGGACGAGGAAAAGTTTCCCAGCCCTGCCAAATATTTTAGGATCAGCAAACCTCCTCTGCCAGCCACGCTGGGATGGGAAGAGCAGCTCTCAAATAGCATTTGCAATATGAAAGCTTGGCAGAGTAAATTGCTTTTGATCTGTGCAAATAATTCCCTCGGCGGTTTTGGGGAGGTTTTTTTGTATCCGTTTCTGCCGCGTTAACTTTGTGTTTTGTGAGAATTAATTTCACGATCATCAGCCCCACATTGTGAAAAGCAAAACCATTTCGAACCAGAAATGCCTTTTATTTTGCAAATATCAAGGCTGAAACACGAACAAAGACAAAAAATGTCCCAGAGGCAGCCAGAAAGGAGGGGGCTGGATGAAGCAAAAGTTATTTTCCCAAACAGACATTTCCTAAAGTCCCAGCTTCCCCCTGGGGCTGAGGACTTAACTGGCCTCCAAGTCAATATTTTTTCCCCTCCTCCTTTCATTTTCTTGGGGTTTAAGGTGTGATATGGTCTTGCTGCAGCCTTTTCAGGGCAGCAGTGATTGCCACTGGCTGAGCTCGTTTCTCTCCAGTGTGGGAACAGCGTTCCAGGGAGGGAAGAGCAGCAGGGAACATTGACAGCAGCATGTTGTGAGCCATCATAAATTACCCACCAGGGCATGGAAGTTGGGTGTTTAATCAGACCCACTTCAAGGTGTTGCAGAACAAAATCTTCATGGGAAAATTGCCCAGGGGAGGTTTTCACAATGGATGAGCTGGGGCCATCCAAAGGGATGTGATCCACTGGTGCTACGGGAGCGGTGGGGATTTTTTTTTACGTGATTTTTGGGCTGGCTCCCTCATGCTGAACCTTTCCTGGCTGCTGGAATGCTGCTCCTGGTGATGATTAACCTGCTGTTTAATTGGGGAGAGCACTGGGGTGTTTGTTTGTTTTCAGGCTCTGCTCCTCTCCGTTAAAACCACAACAAAACCAAGGAGCAACGCAGGTAATTCCACGGGGGCTGAGAAGGGTCAAACACATTTGCTCTCTGATGAGAGGAGCTGGAGTAAATCCTTAACTGGGAGCTGGATGGATCAGGTTTCTGAGCATAGACAGGCAGAGGAAAAATTGGGAGGCAAGCTGGTCATCAGGAGGATGGATGGAGAGATTAAATAAAGATCTACTCAGCCATCCATCCATCTGTCCTCAGTCTTCATCTGGGAGGAGAGCTCGCTCCTGATGATGGGAAATGTCTCCGGACTTAAGAAGCAGGATGGATAGATGGGGGAGCAGATGGATGCTTGGACAGCTTTCTCCCAATCCATCTCCATCTGTCCTTACACCTAAATCTTTATCTAATCTACTTGATGCACACAGATAAATAGCTGGAAACCTGAGTGGGGAGTGAGACAGAGAAAGAATTTAGGATGCTGTGGAGAGAGAGGGGTTCTATTCACCCTCAGAAAGGAGAGGACACCATGTTTTTGGAACAGTCCTTGTTCCCTGTGGGGTCACAGCTCTGCCCTGGCCATGCCCAGGGCTGCTGATAACCTTGCTGTGCTCAGGCTTTGCCTTTAGAGCAGAGAAGGGAAAAAAAAACCCACCCAAAAATTAAAAATATCTTCTTTTTTTTCCCCTTTCCCATCTGCTTATGTCCCCTTTCCCGGGGCCTGAATGCAGGATCATTCAACAGAAAGTTATTGGGCAAGTCACTGCAATGGCTTTTTCTCTACAAATAATTCAGAGCCTCAGAAATTGCAACATGAATCAACTGGACAGCTGGGTCTGGGCATCCTGTCCTCCCACGAGCAGGGACATGAGGCCCTGCTCTGCCGCCAAGATGTCTGTGGCCACCCAAATGTGACAGCTCCAGGAGCTGACCCCAAGGCTGTGTGTTCCTCCAGGAGAAGCACAGCTCGCTGGGCAGCTGTTGGGAAGCTCTGTCCTGGCAATGGGGATCCAGGAGCTTTTAAACACTGGGTTTCCCAGTGTTTTAGGGAGAAGGATAGAAGGACGAAATCAGGGAATTGTTTAAATTGGAAAAGCCCTCCAAGGTCATGGAGTCCAACCATCCCCCAGCACTGCCAAGGCCACCACTGACCATGTCCCCAAGTGCCACATCCACAGGGCTTTTAAATCCCTCCAGGGATGGGGACTCCACCCCTGCCCTGGGCAGCTGTGCCAGGGCTGGGCAGCCCTTTTGGTGAAGAACTTTTCTTTAATAACCAATGTGACCCTCCCCTGGCACAGCCTGAGGCTGTTCCCTCTCCTCCTGTCCCTTGTTCCCTGGGAGCAGAGCCCGACCCCCCCCCGGCTCCCCCCTCCTGTCAGGGGGTTGCAGAGCCAGAAGGTCCCCCCTGAGCCTCCTTTTCTCCAGGCTGAGCCCCCCCAGCTCCCTCAGCTGCTCCTGCTGCTCCAGCCCCTTCCCAGCTCCGTTCCCTTCCCTGGACACGCTCCAGCCCCTCAATGTCTTTCCTGTGAGGGGCCCAGAACTCCTGATGCAGAGGGAGAGATGTTTAGGATGTTTAGGAGCCGAGTGCTGTGCCAGGCCTCCCCAGCAGGAATCCACTCAGCACATCCCTCCAATTTTTATCCTTTCTTCTTCCAGACCTCTTCCCAAAACCACCCAATGGACCCTGGACCAAAACTCTGGCAATTCTCCAGCCTTTGGTTCCAGGAAGTGTCGTTTCTCCCCGTCCATCCAGAGCGAGCCCTGCAGAGGAGCTGCTCTTTTGGCAGAGATTGGAATGCCCTTCGTGTGCCAGGATCGATAAAGGAATCGTGAGGGAGATTTCAATAATAACGATCCCGATAATAAATAGGGCCACGGGCTGGAGGCTGAGCTCACGTGCCCCTGTGTTAAAAGATCCTGACCCCAAATGCT
The DNA here is from genome assembly GCF_003945595.2 of Pipra filicauda. Lineage (NCBI taxonomy): Eukaryota > Metazoa > Chordata > Aves > Passeriformes > Pipridae > Pipra > Pipra filicauda. The sequence goes on along the minus strand of NW_024104964.1, from coordinate 3,319,300 downwards.
TGGATACCAGGAAATCTGCTCATTGATTTCATGACCCCTGGCTGGAGTTGTGAGCAGACAAAAGAGACGGGGAGGAAGAGGCAGGTGGAGCGGAGGCAGAGGATCAAAGGGACGCGTGTTTGTCCCAGTTTAGCTTTTCCCACCTTTTTAGCTTCTCTCCTTGTCACGTCCAGCTGCCAGACTTGTTACTCCCTGGGAATTGGTGTGCCTTTGTGGCCTCTTCCTCATCTCCCACTGGTGATTTTGTCCCACGGTGTCCAGGGGACCCACCCTGGCAGTCACCAGTTTGGGCAGGGGGCAAGGTGGGTGCTGCAATGGGGTTCTTGGGTGTGAGATGGGGGTGTGGGTGCTGCAGTAGCATTGTTGGGTGTAAGGTGGGTGTGTGGGTGCTGCAGTAGGGTTCTTGGGTGTAGAGTGGGTGCTGCAATAGCACTGTTGGGTGTAAGGTGGGTGGATGCTGCAATAGGGTCCTTGGGTGTCAGGGGGGTGTGTGGGTGCTGGAATAGCATTGTTGGGTGTCAGGGGGGTGTGTGGGTGCTGCAATAGCATTGCTGGGTGTCAGGGGGGTGGGTGGGTGCTGCAATAGCATTGCTGGGTGTCAGGGGGGTGGGTGGGTGCTGGAATAGCATTGTTGGGTGTCAGGGGGGTGTGTGGGTGCTGGAATAGCATTGCTGGGTGTCAGGGGGGGTGGGTGGGTGCTGGAATAGGGTCTGTGGGTACCATCCTGCAGCTTGCAGATGATTTTCCCAGCTTCAGGGAAATCTGTGGCTGCTTCCCCTCACCCCAAGGGCATTATCCTCTGATGTCCAGTGGCTGGGATGGCTGGAGCTGGTTTGCTGTCTGTCCCCCCTCCAGCACAGCCCCACCTTCCCCAGAACCCCTCTCCTGGATGAGACACAACCCCGTGATGAGCTGGTTTTTTAGCACAGGGAAAGCCAACAGGGAGCTGGAGGGGGGGGAGGGTTTTAGTCCCCATCCCTCTGTAACTGCTGCAGAAAGGGAAAGTTCACTGGCTGTCGATATTGCCCTGCTGTGATAAAAGCTTAAGAAGCTGCTTTGCAGCTGCCCACTGTGAGGAACATGCTATAAATGTTTCCAGAGTGAAGTGATACATCACAGCTCATGGTTGTTCCCACTGAGAAAGATCCCAGCTCTGGCACCTTCCAGGGACACCCTCGTGGAGCACAATCCAGTGGCACTGGCACAATCAAACAGGTATTGTTGTTCCCAGGTACGGAATTCACCACCTGGGAATTAATGCTCAGCGCTTCATGTGTCAGTCTGAAAATGAGTTAAAATAAGGTGGGTTTGGCATCAGCAGCAGGAAACTGAGGCAGGGACAGTCCCACTCACCCTCAGTTTACCTCTGACACAAGACACCTTAAAAATGGGAAACATCCTTCAGCTCTTTAGTCCATTTTCCTGAGGAAATGAAGCTCTAAAACAAGTCCACGCTGTGAGCACGTGGGTGTGGAGCTGGCCTCTCTCCCACCTCTGGAATTGTTGAATGTGTTTGTTATTTTCAGGCAAATTTGACGGAGGAATTGAAGTTCCTGATGATGTTTCTGCCACCTCCTGTCGACAGCAGCTGAGCAGAGAAAGTCCCCAGGAGTGACCTGAGTGACACTCAGAGCTGTGGCTCAGGGGGAGGAAAACAGAGGAGACTTAATGGCAGGAAAGGTCTCAACCAGAACTCACAGACACAAATCTGCAGGAAAGCAGCCGATTTGGAGGCTGAGACTCATGTAACTGTTCATTTTTCCCTCTTGATTTTTTTTTTCAATCTTGAATTTTTGGAATTTCCGTTGTTAGGTGTGTAGGGACGGGAAGGTGAGACTGCAAAACCCACACAGGGAGGCTGAAGGGAGGGTCAAAAAGGGAGTCAAGGCACCAAAACATCAGCTAAAATGCCCAAATTTACCTCAGAGCAGCTGAGGTGAGACAGGGACCCCTTTCCTCCCCGTTGCCAGTTTGCAACTGTGCCCCTGCATCTGTCCTGCCATTATCTCACTTGGAATTGCATCAGTTTTCTATATAAAAACATGGATTTCATGTAACCATTCGAGTATATCTCAGCTTAGATGTTCTGCATATAAAAGCTCCAGGAAGTTATTTATTTGAGCCCATTTAAAGTGATTTTGCTGATGTATTCTGCAGAGTGGGTTTAGCGCGTGAGCTCTTTAGTAAAATCATCTCTGTATTAATGAGACCTAACCCAAAGCCACTAAACGTGACTTTGAAGGAATATCTCAGAGAGTCTCTCACACTGAGATGGATGGGAGCAGACAGAGCGTGTTTGTAAACTTCCACGCAGCCCAAATCAGACTGGAACTCATTAAATACAGCAAAAGAACCCACTGAATAATTCACTCAGGTTGAATATGAAAGATCTGGTGAACCTTGGGTTGTTTGATTGAAAAACAGCTTATTTTTTATGCTCCTGTGACAAGGGAAAAATACGAGTTGTCTGTCTCGGTGTCAAGGGCCTTCCTTGGAGGAAGGTGCATTAAAGCTGAAATCTGGCAAATTCTGACTGGAAGGAAAGTGGGTGATTTGCTGGGGAGGGTCCCCCTGACTTGGGGACACGGGGGAGTTCTTGAATATTCCTCTTTTTTCGTGCTCTGGTGGGACGTGTTTTCCACGGGGGCTTCCTGGGGAGCCCCGAGCTCAGTGTTGGCTGCAGGTTTTGGGCTCTCCCCGTGTCCCTGGGAGGGTGTCCTGGGTCAGGCCAGGTTTTTGGGGGAGTAGGAACCACTCAGTTCATGGCTTTCCTTGCCCTCTAACACTTCTCTGTCCCCAGGCATCCATAGCTGTGACAAGGAGCTGCCCCAGCCCCAGGCAAAGTTGGGGGCTGTGTTGCCTCTTTTTCTGCTTTCAAAGCCAGAGGGCAGCTCCGAGTGCAGCTGAGGGTTTGGAGGGAATACAGGCTCGTGGGGATGGTGCCTGGCTCCAGCAATCCCTGTGCCAGGAGTGCCGTGCCTACACAGTTCACCTTCCCCAAGCAGGGAGAACAGCCCCAAAATCCTGGAATACGCCAAGTTGGAAGGGACCCCCGAGGATCATCGAGTCCAAACTGCTGGCCCTGCACAGGTCCATCCCCAGGAGTCTGCTTTTAAAGTAAGGAAAAAGCCCATATCCCACTTTTTGCAGGCCAAATCTCAGCTCTGGGCCTGACTTCTAAGACATCCCTGCACCTTAGGAAAGGATCATCCTCCTTCCAGGCTGGCAGAACCTCGGGAATGAACCTTCCCTCGGCGCTTTAACCCCCGTCACGCCAGCGAGGTGACTCCCCAGTCGGCTCAGGAATCTCCCAGCAGAAGAGAAAGCTTTAAACAAAATACAATTTTACAGTTCATTTCAGGTAATCACAGAGTCTATGTTCCGAAATGATCCTCTCAGCATTGCCCACGGAGAGCAGCGATGGCTGATTGGCATTCCATTACTAAACAGCTAAGCCATCCATAATGCAAAAAAACAGGCTTGATGGAAAGATTTGATTCAGTTTTCAAGCTAGACTAATTCAAAACCCAGTGCTCTATAAATCAGAGCAAATGTTCTTTATAAAAAAAATATAGCCAGAGCCCATGTGCAGTATCAGATCTATGATTTATGCCTGTATCCCATTAAACTGAAGGACAAGCGAGGGGAGCAGGGGGCTGTCACTGAATATTGGATTCCCATCTGCCCTGTAAGAGACATGTTCAGGGAGTGTGGAAACAGCCCCCGTGTCCCAGGGACATCTGGGGACATTTTGTTTTCTCCTGGGGAGGGGGCACAGCTAAACTCTGCCAGCAGGGACAGAGGGGCAGAGGATGGGGAGGGCAGAGCTCGTGCCCTGTAGCACCACGGTCATGGGAAGGAGCTCCCACCACAGCTCCTTCCAAGGCAGACACTGCCCATGTTCATCCAGATGCACACCCAGACACTGCCGTGGCTTTTGGGGGGTTGTTCTTCATGGAATCATGGAATGTTTGGGGCTGAAAGGGATGTTAAAGCTCATCTCACCCCCTGCCATGGGCAGGGACACCTGCCACTAGCCCAGGTTGCTCCAAGCCCTATCCAACCTGGCCTTGGACACTTCCAGGGATGGGGCAGCCACAGCTTCTCTGGGCATAAGTTTTCTTCCTCAGTACAAGTAAAACTCACTCCAGCTCTGCTGAAACCTGTAGTTTTTCCTTCTTTGCTGCACCACCTCATGTCCTGAAGAGTGTCCTGCTTGCAGAGAGAGGAAACCAGAGGAAAACAATATTTCTCCCCCCTGACCCCGTGGTCAGCAGGTCAGAGAAGGGCTGCTGGGTGGGTGATCTCCTCTGAGCACCTCTCAGCTCATGACATGTCCTGACAGACACACAGACACTGGTGTGCTTCCCAAGTTCAGCCTGTGGGGAGGCACTGGGACCCTGCACCAGCCTCCAAATCCAGCTGCACTGGTGAAACCATGTGCCCTGAGCACGGGGACCTTCCTTCCCCCTGCCCTCCTCTGTCCCCTTCCCCGTTGAACACTGCTGGAGAGTGTGCTGATGCTTTCACCCCGGAAAAGAGACAGTTAAGGTTTGTTGGGAAATCTGAATCCTGAGGAGGTGATTAGGGGATGATGTAGCAGTAATTTTGGTAGGGAAGTAAAAGAGAACAAGCCCAAAATTTACAGGCTGGAGCCTCCCTTCCTGCAGCTCGTGCAAACTGTCTGGTCCCCAGCACCTTCATCCCCACAGAGGTGCCCAGTGCCTCACACAGGTGAGGTCTGTTGGACCCAGGCCAGAAAACTCCCTAAATTTACCTCCTTCCCCCTAAACCTCCCTGTCTGGTGGCAGCTCCATCACTCCTTGGAAGCCCAACACCTCTTCCAGCCTTGGCACAGCGAGGGCTGGTGCGGGGTGCACGGAATCCCCCAGTTTGGTTTTTATCTCAGCTCCCCAGGAGTGAATCCATAACCAGAGCTCTCTGCCTGTATCCAGAGCTCTCTGCCTGTATCCTGACATTGTTGACTTCCCCTACAGTTCCTAAAGCAGAGGGTGCAGCCAGGGGCTGGTAACATCTGTTGGCAATCCTGAGCTCAGGGGGAAAAGGGGTGCCATCTTTCAGGAACCACCACTGACATTTTAAAAGCCACGTCTGAAATCCCCAAACAATTAAGAAGCATCTTTTTTACATTCCCTGCCTATGTGAGGCATTACACAGTCAAGGCACCAGCTGAGAAGTACATGTTGATCTTGACAGGAAAAGCTACGATTAATGAATAATGGAGCACCAGCAATATATAACTTTCAGGAGGAGCCATCATAATTCAATCCAAACAGTAATATCAGGGTTCTTTTCTTGGAGGAGTCTAAGCAGCGGTTAAATATTAAATAAAAAAGGTGACATTTTATTTTATTTTCCTTTGACAATTCTGCATCTCCTGATTCAAAGAAGCATCAGGTAGAAAGTGCCACCGTGGAAGGGGAAGGAAAGTTTAAATGCAAATTCACCTGCCCCCAGCCTGGGCTATAAAAGTGCTTAATGAGGGAAGAGGAGAACAGGGCTGTGGCACTGGCCTGCACTCTCTGGACTGATTTACCACCTGGATTTGTGCCCTTTGTCTTTTCATCATCATTCAAATTGCTGGAGTTGTTGGAGGAAAAAGCTTCAAACTTTTCTCACTTTATTTTGTGAGTGTGTGAAGATGTGTCCTTTAAAAAACCCAGTGATTCCCAACCCACCCTGGAGCCTTGATAACTGAAGCAGATTTGATGACATTAATGGGTTCTGCTTGCTCTGAATACGCCTTTTCCCCCTTTTCTTTTCCTTCTCTGAAGTTGTGCTCCTGTGCAGTGCCCCAGAGGCACCTCCCTGCTGCCCCACAGCATTTCACAGTCACAGCATCACTGAGGTTGGAAAACACCTCCAAGAGCATCCAGTCCCCCCTGTGCCCAGTGCCCACCTTGTCCCCCAGCCCAGAGCACTGAGGGCCACGTCCAGTCCTTCCTTGGACACCTCCAGGGGTGGGGACTCCAGCACTTCCCACTAATCCCACAAACCCATCAACAAGCCTGACTCCAGCCCTCAGAGAAACTCCCACCTCCCTGACACACTCATTTGGAAGTCAGAGGACACGAAGCCTCGTTCTCTGTGCCAGACCCAGCAAAATTCAGCTCTGTTTCAAATGCCCTCTCACACCCTCTGGGTCCTGGCCCCTTCTCCCACCCCACGTTCCTGCCATTAGAGCAGAAACCTCCGTTGTGGCCTCTCTGCACGTCTCCACCTCATTGACTCCTCATTTCTTTCCAAACCTCCCATCATCCCTTCCCAGCACAGTCTCTTTTCCCTCTTCCTGCTGTTAGGGCTGAACGGTTTCATTAATTCCCCCAAGCACTGCCCACTTCACTGCTCCCTTCACTGCTCCCACTAACGACTCCATCAAGCATCCACTGACATCTGGTATTTAAGTCTCCTGACTGTTTTCACACACGTTTTGCACATCAGCGTTCCTGACCCGGCCAGGCAGAGCTGTCCTGGGCATCTCTCAAGGTGAATTCTCCCTGTCAGCCACCCCCCTCTCCCCAGTGGTGTTTGTTAAATAAACTGTGGGGACTCCTCTGTCACCCATCACAATTCTCCTCTGTGCTACTTGTTCGACAAAAACGATGCTCCCTGCAAGGAACTAGGAGGAAAGAGAAGAGCAAATGGGGAGGAGGTGGATTTGGGGGGAGGCAACGGGTACCTGCTGGGCTGTGGGTCCAGGGTGCTCACATTCAGCCCCTCCCCATAGGTGTAATCCTATAAATGTTTGGCAAATGAGTGGGATTAACTCTCGGTTGCTTTTTCCGCCTGGAAGAACAAAAGCTCTCCTTGTCCTGATGGTGCCAGGCTCTGCTGCCAGTCAGAGTGGTTGTTCTAAGAGAATTGGAGGTGTGGGGGTGCTCAGGAGAGCTGCTGAGAGCACTGTGGTGTGGGAAACAAAGCCTCAATTCATGCTAAATCCCTTGGGCTGCAAGCTGAGCCGAGCTCCCAAGGCTTAAAGGATGCAGTGACCCATGAGCTCCTCATAAGACTTGTACTCCAGACCCTTCAGCAGGTTCACTGCCCTCCCCTGAGCTGGGAGAACATCACAGCCTGGCAGGAAAGGAGGTCTCTGGGGGCTGCACAGGGGGGCTCTGACACCCCCGTTCCCCCCAGGTGTCCCCAGCACAGTCTGCAGAGTGCCAGGGCAGGAGAGGGCTTCGAGGCTGCCCTGGGCACCTTGCTGGCACTGCCTGTGTCCCCAGGCACAGCCACAACTTCACAGAACGGGTTGGGTTGGAAGACACCTTAAAGAGCACCTCGATCCACCCCCTGCCATGGGCAGGGACAACTTCCACTAGCCCAGGTTGCTCCAACCTGGCCTTGGACACTTCCAGGGATTCCAGGGGCAGCCACAGCTTCTCTGGGCAACCTGTGCCAGGGCCTCACAAGAATTTCCTCCCAGTATTTAATTTAGATATCTCCTCGTTTAGTTTAAAACCTTCCCCCCTTGTCCTGTCACTGTTTGCCCACGTAAAAATTCACTCTCCCTCGTTTTTCTAAGCCCCCTTTATGTACTGGAAGGGGCTCCCAGGTCTCCCTGGAGCCTTCTCTTCTCCGGGCTGAACAAGCCCAGCTCTCCCAGCCTGGCTCCATATTCCCATTGCTATGGCCTCGATAACCCCCCCAGTGCTCTGCTCCCACCAGGTGACACAAGTGGGCAGTGCCAGCCCAGGGCACCAGACTTCCCAGCTAGAGAGTCAAAAGCCGGTGTGGGAAAACAAACGGAGAAAAGGGGAAACGATGGGTCTGAAATGTGCAGGTCAGGGCTGAGTGAGCAGCCGAGAGGTCCTTTAATCCCCTCCAATCCGATGTTCTCAGCAGCAGCCTGAGCTCCGGGGTGGGGCAGGAGAGCAGCCGGCAGCCCCTCCGGGCTCCCTCCAGCAGAGAGGGTTGAGTTTCAGGGCTGCAGTCCCCTACAACAACAGAGCTGATCCATCGGATAGGGCAGACAAACAGAAACGGGAAGAGGCTCGGATCTTAAACTCGGCTTGGCTGTCGGGCTTTATCCATGAGCCAAGTTTCCCACCCCGCAGTGCTCTCGGCAGCCCTCCTGAACACACCCCCAGCCCCCTTCTTTGGAGCAACCCTTCTGGCTGGCAGCACCAGGACGAGAGGCAGAACATTTGTTCTTCCAGGCGGAAAAAGCAACCGAGAGTTAATCCCACTCATTTGGCAAACATTTATAGGATTACACCTCTGGGGAGGGGCTGAATGTGAGCGCCCTGGACCCACAGCCCAGCAGGTACCCGTTGCCTCCCCCCAAATCCACCTCCTCCCCATTTGCTCTCCCTTTCCTCGGAGTTCCTCGGGAACCAGGAGGAGTTCCTAGGGGAGCATCCTTTTTGTCGAACACGCAGCACAGAGGAGAAATGTGATGGGTGACAGAGGACTCACCACAATTTATTTAATAAATAAATAAAGGCTCGGATCTTAAACTCGGTTTGACTGCCGGGTTTTATTCACGAGAGCCGGAGCCCCGCAGCAAAACCCAACCCACGGGAAGTTTCCAAACAGAGGCATTAAAGTGGAAGGACTTGGAGAAACACCAGCCCAGCGCAGCAAAAAGCTCGGTGTGTTCAGCAAAGGCCTCCTCCCCCCGCGGCCGGCGGGGAGACATCCCCGAACCCAAAGCAAACAGAGTTAATCTGCGGTTCGGGCCACTTTTCAAAGACCTGCCCCGTGAGCAGCTTTTGTTTCCTTCCTCATTTCTTTGCCAGCCACCCGTGGAAGGCTTGTTTGCTTTCCAAACCACCTTCACAAAGGGACAGCAATTTGCCAATCAGCTCTTTTATTTCATTTTTTTTTTCCTTTTTTTTAAAAAAACAAAAAACAAAAAAACAAACCAAAAACCAAACAAAAACAAAAAACCAAACTGATGTAAAGTCCGTAGCAATTTTGGAGGGGGTGGATAGCTGGGGAAAAAACACATTATCAGGCCTTTAATTCTGTCCAGATAAGAGAACTGCACTAAATCACTTCCAAAAAGGGAGCAGAGGTTAAGATAAAGCTCTGTGCTTTCAAAAGTCTCTCAGTAACTCCATTAGAGAAAGAACTAGTAAAAAGCAAGCAAAATGGAGACAAATCAATTTTCCTGGGAGTTTTAACATATTTTTTGTCTCAATGGAATTAGAAGGACCTCTTTTAACAAATGGGCTTTTTTTTCCCCACGAAAGAATTTTCTTCCCTTGTTACTACAAGTGATAGGACAAGAGGGAACGTCCTGAAGGAATTGTTAAGTTTTGACAGAGTGATTTATATCTGTTTTTTTCCCCGTGAGGTCTCCCTGCTCCCTGCTGCAAATTTCAATATTTCATCAGCAAAACAAAACCTCCTTGGCTTTCAGCTGATGTTTATTTGTTTTCAAGCAGGATGTTGTGACACGATGTTGACACGTTTCCAGTGGAAATGGAAGCTCCTCTTGCCCGAGTTGTCTGGGCTGTCACTGTTCCCTTCCTTTACCACTTCAGACTCCTGAGCCTGGAGAAGGGCTGTGCTCTGACTCTGCTTGTTCTTTATCCAGAGAAATCCCATTTCTAACCACCACGTGTAAAGAGCCACAACCTGGGTTAAACTGAACTTCTAAACCACATTCCAAGCCAGCACTTTGCAAACAAACACACAAAAACTGTGAAGCTGCACAGCAACTTCACTCCTCTTCACACAAGAGGAGGAATGTTTGTCTTCTAATTAGAGATTTGGAGAAGGGGAAGCATAAGAAATAGGACAGTTTCAGCAAAGTTTCAAGGGAATGCTTAAATCAAATCTGAATTTTTGGATTTGGTGGTTGATAGGTTGAACATGTGTAAATGAGTTCTGGACTTGGGGATTTTCAGAGCTGGGTAAGGGAATTAGGTACCCCTTGAAATATAGGGAATTGGAAAAACAATGCTTAGAGATTAATTTGAGGTCCACCAGCCCAACATTCTCGTGCAAGAAGATGGGATTTACAATGTGGTTTTGAGATGGTCCTTTATGCCCAGGTTTTAAAGGCCAGCAAACCAGAGGAGCCCTTTGCTAACTGTTCTCTCCAGGTTCCTCATGGGATGCTGGGAGGTCTTGTGGCAGAGCCCCAGGGGGGGACCCCCAGCCAGGATCAGGTGCCCTGGGAGGTCAGAGGCTCCTGATCTGCTGTTGGTCCATCCTGGAGTCCCTCCATGCTCCAGACAAGCCTGTGCCCTAAAACTGCTTTTGGAAATCTGCTGAAAAGGCACAGAGTCCTGGAGGTTCCTCTCCTGCTGGCTGTGGCTCCAGCACCTCCAAGAGCGTGGGGAGATGATGGAGGGCAATTCCTAACAGGAGCAGCCAGTGTGAGGCACAGCATGGATGCTCTGAGAGATCTGCCCTTTGCACAACCCTGCCCAGGCCTGAGCTCCTCTCCTTCCCTCTTGTAGGAGAAATTGGGCTACAAAGAAAAAATCAGCCTGAACTGCTTATTAAATAAAAGCCCCAGAGCTGTTTTCCATTAGCTGCCATTTCTAAACAGACTCAAAAAGGGGGAAAAAAATCCAAACAAGTTCTGTAACCACAGCAGAGCCTGTCTTACAGCTTCCCACTTCCTAGGGGGGACTGTGCCTGGCCAATCCATCATCCCTCTGTCCAGGCTCCTCCTGCCATAACTCACTGAGATGCAATTCCTGTCATCTCCAAGAGGGATGGTGGCAGGACGGGAAAGTTATGGCTTGTGGGAGCAGCACAGCACGTGGGACTTGTTCTGCATAATGAAATCTCTCTCTGCCATCCCTATTTGTGTATCCCCTCCTCAATACCCCCCTCTCCACATCCCCCTCTCCATATCCCTTCTCCATATCCCCTCTCCACATCCCCCTCTCCATATCCCCCCTCCATATCCCCTCTCCACATCTTCCCTTCATATCTCCTCTCCATATCCCCCCTCCATATCCCCCTCTCCATATCCCCTCTCCACATCCCCCTCTCCACATCTCCCCCCTCCATATCCCCCCTCTATATCCCCTCTCCACATCCCCTCTCCATATCCCCCTCTCCACATCCCCAGAGAAGTGGTGGGCACTGGAGAGACACTTCCTAGTGGGAGGTGTCCCTGCCCATGGCAGGGGGTGGCATGAGATGATCTTTAAGGTCCCTTCCAACCCAAACCATTCTGGGATTCCACGACAAGAGCTGGAAACTGCTCCTTGCAGCCCCATCTCCCTGCTTGTTGATGATCCCACGGTGCTGATCCCAGTATCTGGGCTGTGAAGCCTTGGCCATTCCAGCTTTGTTGCCCCATGGTTTCACAATCCCAGGCTTTTCCAGCTGTGCTGTCAGGGCTGTGTTCCCACAGTCGGGTTCCTGCTGACACAGGAACGTGGGACACCACACTTTGTGGACTTGGGGCTTTGCACTTTCATGATGGCAATGGAAAAACATCAATCTGGCTGCTGTAAATGTTCCAGAAACACAGGTATTCAATCAAAATTGTCCTTTTGCTCCTTCCTGCTCCATGCTCTGTCCGTGGACACCGGGCTGAGCTCGCCAGCAGCCACTGCCATGTCCCTCTGTAAGGCAGGAGCAGACAGTCTGGAAAGGGGCTGGTTTGAAAAAAATCCTCCTTGCCATATGCAGAACATGCTCCCCCTCTCTGGGGAGGTGCCTCAGGGCACCCTTCCCTCTCCCCAGGGGGCTGTGGAGAGAAAGGAATTATTAAAGTCTTATCACAGGGCTCAGAAAAGCAGAGCAGGACTTGGGGAAGCATCTGTGCTCCAGCACTGCTGGTCCTCAGAAGCCCTTTGGGGCTGGAATAACACCCAGTCAGGGCTGGAATAACACCCAGTCCGGGCTGGAATAACAGTCAGTCAGGAGGACACAGCTTTGGTGGGAAGCTCTGGCTGAAATTCAGCCCAGTGCACCTTTTGGGCCGGGCTCCAGCCAGACGAGGCCAGGCTTTGTCAGAGCTCCTGCAAAGCCCTGACTGGGAGATCCCACAGCAAACCCCAAGGGAACATCCTCTCCCATCCCGTGTGCTGTCCAAGAACAGGGAGATTGCAGCCTTCCCCTTCCCAGAGAAAACAGGGGAGGCAGGGAGAGGGGGAAGTGCTGCTCCCATCCCTGCTTTGGAGAGCTCCTGGGGAAGGAAGATAGCCAGGACCTCGGGGACCTGAGCCAAACCAAACGGGTGCCTCACCAAAACAACATCAGTCATCCACGAAACATTCCCAGGTGTTAATGGGGTGTCACATTTGTCTTGCTGACAGCTGGCATCACTGATAAGAATTAATCAGCTATAAATAAATAAATAAATAAATAAATATCAGTGATAACCCCCCTCCAATATCTACTAACAAGGCTGTTTGTGAATTTATTTTTATTTATTTATTTATTTTTAGCAGCTCCTCTTATCTTACACAGAGGAAAGGGGCGGGGGAGGGAGGAAGCCAGCAGGGAAAATAAAAATGTTGGGTAAATCCAGCATGGCTGGATTATGCTGTTGGACCTGAGTGTTTTGGTGTTAGGGAGCAGACATCTGCTCCGTGCTCCTGCCTGATAGCAAGAACAGGCAGCTTTATCACCACTTGGGTTTCCAGGCAAATATTTTTCAAGGGTCTTTCAAAGCCTTGCACAGGCACCTGCACACACAACGTGCAAAAACAGTCTGTTTTTTCCAAGGTTTGTGTTGGATTCGGGCTGGACTGAAGGGAGGGGGTCTCCTAAGGATGGTTGTTAGCAAGCTCTGCAAGCTAATCAATAATCTTGATGGAGATGCAATTGGTTTCTCTAGTGGGGAGTTTGTGATTCTGACAGAAATAGAAATAATTGATCGTCCATTAGGGTGGTTGTGAAGGGTATTGAAGATGCTCTGTGGGCATTTGTTCTTCTAGGGAATGACTTTATTTATAAACCCAGTCTAGAGCACATCAGGGACCCATCACACCTGCTGTGGTCAAAATCCAGGTGGGAATTTGGCTGGGATGGCCAAGTCACAGCTGATACCTGGGAAACTTTGCACGTGTGACCTCTGTGGGAATTCAGTGCTCTCTGCCCTGGGGCACATTCAAGGGGGCAAAGGCTCTCTCTGACCCATCCCAACTCCTTGCACCACTCTCTCCCTGCTTGGATGACCCTCTGCTCCCATCCTGGGCCACCCTGGGATGATGCAGCTCTGGTTGGACCCTTTTCTGAAGCAAAGCCACGTTTCTAAACACTCAGTGAACTTTCCTGTGTCATCACATAAATATCAACTGGGATCTTGTCTGTTAAAATCCCATCTGTTGGAGCATATAATTTTGCCAGAGTCAGAATCTATTAGCGAAATCTCAGCCCCTGTGACAGGATAACAGAATCCCCAAATTAAATAGGGTTTCCACAGTTACAGCTTCTCCCTTTCTTTCCTGGCATTAGCACCACTGTCAGACGAGATAAGATCTGAATTCTATCCTGACAAGGCAAATGTTATCAGAGATCAGTTAATTACACACTGGATTTCAGCAGAGGCAAATAAACCCCCTGGGGGTTAGCAGGAAAACTGCTGCCTTCCCACTGAGATTCCTTCATCCATCCCTCTCTCTCCAGGAAATGGGAGTTTTCTGCCTGTTTTCAGGCCTTGCCTCAGGCTGAGAGGGGTGTCCCATGGCAGGCTGTGACAAGGAAGAGGTGGGGGATGTTCAAAGGGTTGCCTGCAAGAAGGGACTTGCCAGGAGGAGAGAAAAGCTCTTGGTTGGGTGGAAAGGAGGGTCCTGGCTCTGCAAAGAGCTCTGGGGAGGAGCAGGAGCTCAGATGGTGGAAAGGAGTTCTTGGAACTGGGGGATGATGCTCAGGTGAGGTGTCATCCCGTGATGGAAGCTCCTCAGCTGACTTTGAATGTCAGGTGTGTGATTTATTCGTGGTGTGATTGATTTGTGGCGTGATTGATGGATTTGTGGTGTGATTGATGGATTTATGGTGTGATTGATTCATGTGGGATGGTTGGGGTGTCCTCTGCAGGGCCAGGAGTTGGACTCCATGATCCTTGTGGGTCCCTTCCAACTCAAGGTGTTCCATGATTCTATGGATAAGTCAGGACATGTCTCAGTCTGCCTTCAGGAAGGAAGACCAATTATTACTTCTTTATTTTATTACTTCTTTATTATTACCTTAGAGCCCCTTCCAGTGCCTGAAGGGGCTCCAGGAGAGCTGGAGAGGGACTGGGGACAAGGGATGGAGGGACAGGACACAGGGAATGGCTTCCCAGTGCCAGAGGACAGGGATAGATGGGATATTGGGAAGGAATTGTTCCCTGTGAGGGTGGGCAGGCCCTGGCACAGGTTGCCCAGAGAAGCTGTGGCTGCCCCTGGATCCCTGGAAGTGTCCAAGGCCAGGTTGGAGCCACCTGGGTTCGTGGGAGGTGTCCCTGCCCGTGGCAGGGGGTGGAATGAGATGAGCTTTGAGGTCCCTTCCAACCCACTGCATCCTGTGGTTCTGTGATAACTAATAACATCTGATAATTCTCAGGTCCACTGCACTCCCCCTGCCAGCAGATGACCCCTCTGGCCATTTGCAACCCTCATTTCCTCCAGCTGTATAAGGATCATCTCCAAAATGGTCTCTTCACCTGCTCAGTGCCAGCATCCAGACCCACCACAGCCCCACAGTCTCAGCAAAACTAGGACAGGCCTCTGTTTTTTTTTGCAAGACTCTTTGGGATTCACAGTCTCCACCAAAGCCTCCCCTGTGGTCTCCTCTTTGTCCCCCAGCTGATATTTTCCAGCCAGCTGGGGCTCAGAGCAGGGTGACACACCATTAACAGCCTCGTGCTAACTTGCTAAATGCCAGGAAATTCAGCAGCAAAAGCAGGCAATCACTCTGGGCAGCTTAATCTTTGACTGCTTAAATGAAGATCTTTTACAAGGGCTTTATTTTCAAGGAAAGAGCGATCAGCTTGTCCTGAAAATGAGATTCTTTTAAAGTGTTTCATCTGCATTACCCGCTTTTGACAAGTTTGATGTGATGGAAGTCCTGTTTGAGTAGGTGCTTAGAGGGCTTGGAGTAAATTCTGGGCAGGCTCCTCAGGGAATGGAGCTGCAAGTTCCTCCCAGAAATTCCTGCCAATGACCCACCTCTCCTGCTCTCCACGAGCAAAGAAACCTTGAATTTGTTTTTACATTCCCAGCCCCGTGTTTTTCTTTTCAAAGAAGTGCTGCTTTATTTCCTGGCTGTGGCCAATGCCCTGGTGTAAAACCCATCATTCCAAAGCAGAAGTGAGGGTTTCATTCCCATCCCTGGGAGTCACCAGCTGGCCAAGGAGGTGCCACACCAGCCAGGCCAATATGGCATTGCCTGGGACTTGTTAACCAGGGTTGCAGTTGTCTCCCATTTCATCAAGGTGAGGGGCAAAGTTGATATCTTTGAGTTCAATAAGGAAATAACAAAAAAATAACAGTAGTTCACCATTATCTTGGTGAACAGCAACGGAGGACACCCCCAAACAGCCCAGTGGGAAACACCAGCCAGGGGGAAAATGCAAAGTAACAAGCATTTTGCATGTCCCAATTTGTTCTTCCTTTTTCTTCTGGTTAAGAAGGGGGAGGAAATGCTCTGTGTGTGGAACAGAAAAGTGAAATCAGGTGGCAACTGGCCTTTCCCAGTGGGCACCACTGCCAGGCCCGTGATGGATGGAGCTCCTCCCGTGTCCCAGCAGGCACGGCAGGAGCTGCCACCAAAGTAAACCAAAGGAATTAATAGTGGGGGTACCACCATCTTTCACACTCAGGCACTTGGCTCCCATTTAATAATGAGAATCTTAATTTCCTGCTCGATTTGGGCTTCATTATATTTAGTTCTAGCACAGAGCTGGAGGACCAGGACTCTGAGCAACCTGGTCCAGTGGAAGATTCCCTGCCCATGACAGAAAAGGGTTTTTAAGGTCCCTTCCAAACCAAACCATTCTTGGATTCTGTGATTCTCTGACCTTCTTGGGTAAAGTTTGACCACAGGGACACTGATTCCTCCAGAGGTGAGCTGGGACTGCTCCTAAGGGCTCACTGCTGCCACAGCCAGCATCCTGCATCCAGGAATTACCTCTGTCCTTTTTCTTTCTGCTTTTTTCTGGCTTTTTTTTTCCCCTCCAGAATTAAACAAAAGCTGCAACAACTTGGTAATATTTATTCTACCCAGGTGGGGGGTAGAGCTCCTTTATTGCAGGATAAAGAACACAGAGCATTTGAAACAAATCCCTGGCATTCCAAAAGCTGCCCCAGGACCATTGTGCCTCAGAAAGGCTGATCCAGGGGAGGAATGGAAACGGGTGGGGGAGGTGGAGGGAGAAGAGGGAGCAAGGAACAAGCTGAGAAGCCCTGAGCTCAACACAGGGAGATTGATGGGCCATGAAGAACCTCCCCCTGGGCAGAAGTGGGAGAGCTGGAACAGGTCAGCCCAGAGTGAAGAGACCTGCCCAGCTCTGGCTGCTCCAGTGCCAGATCCCTCTTCCCACTGGTTGTGTTGGGAATCAGGAGTCTGTCACTTCAGCCTAATGAGGCATCATCAACTCAGCTGGATGAGGCACTTCATGGGGAGAACATTTACCCCCCTCGGATTTCCAGCCGCCTCTTTTGGCAGCACAAGAGGTGTCACTGTGCTTTCCCTTCTTTGGGAGGCCACTTTGGGGTTATCAGCAAATCCTGCTGCCCACAGGAACACCTGGAATATGTTTGCAGGACAGAAAGGGAACAGGGAGGACACAGAGCTGGTGGAGACAGGCCTGACTTGGCAATAAGGGGAGTCATCAAAATGAGACAAGATGTTTTGGGCTGTGTCCTTTAACATGGTGGGCTGCATTCATACCACCACTGCCTGTGTTTAAGCAAAAAATAAGTAATTTAGTAGTTATCATGCAAGGCTGAACGTGATTTTTAATGCAGTGAACAGAGATATCTACAACATCTTATCTTCCATATAATTTTCTGAATTTGGCCCTTGTTTCTTGCTATGGGTGGTACGACAGGCACTGATTGTGGGGAGCAGGGACAGCAGCCAGGGAACGGCTGGAGCTGTGTCAGGGCAGGCTCAGGGTGGATCTCAGGCAAAGGTTCTTCCCCCAGAGGCTGGTTGGGCACTGCCCAGGCTCCCCAGGGCAGTGGGCACAGCCCCAAGGCTGCCAGAGCTCCAGGAGGGTTTGGCTGATCCTCTGGGGCACAGGGGGGGGACTCTTGGGGCTGGGCCTGTGCAGGGCTGAGGGTTGGACTGGGTGATCCCTGGGGGTCCCTTCCAGCTCAGCACATTCTCTGTAATATTCTGTGTAATATTCTGTGTAATATTCTGGGTAAGAACTGTGGTTGACAGCTCTCCACAGCAGGTTTCTCATGTCCCCACCAGGCTCTTGGGCTGCACCAGTAGAAAGTGTCCCATCCACCTGCAGTGCTGCAGTGGATGATGTAAATACAGCTCCAAGCAAACCCACACCAGCTGGAAAACATCCCCTGTACAACACAGGCTGCCACTCAAAATAAGGTAGAAATACCTTATTTGCAAATACAAAGAAGAAGAAGAAGAAGAAAAAACTCACAGCTGGAGAGAACCAGCTACGGGATGAGAGGAGGTGTGTGTCCATTCTGACAACTCCTGTAGGGAAAGGACTTTTTAAATAAAACAAGTCAGTTCTCATGGAATAGTTAGGGTTGGAAGGGACTTTAAAAGCCATCTGCCACTCTAGAGCTTTGTCCCCAGTCCCTCTCCAGCTCTCCTGGAGCCTCTTTAGGCCTTTAGGGGCTCTCAGCTCTCCCTGAGCCTTTTCCTCTCCAGGGGAACCCCCCCAGCTCTCCCAGCCTGGCTCCAGAGCAGAGGGGCTCCAGCCCTGGAGCATCTTCCCATGGGTTGATCTTCACCTGCAGAGGAGGACTTTGGTCCTTAGAGGTGACAGAGGCTGAATGACCTTGACAAAGCCCATCACATCTTTGTCCTGCTCCCTGACAGTCAGTGCTCCCAGCCTGGAAGGTAAATTGAAGATATTGTCCCTTAAACAGTTGTTTAGGAGAAACTTGAGCAACAGCTGAGTCAGTGCTGGAACAACTCAGGGGAAGCTTTTTTTTTTTGAGAGGGGCATAATGTCACTGCAGACTGAGAGCTAGTGTAAAAGGGGAAAACAGAGGGATAAAAGGAGTAGTCAGAGGAAGAAATCAAGTGAACAAAGCTCATTTCCTTGAGGTATTTGAGCTTCTGATCAACTCTAGTATCTGCAAGCAGCAGGAAGCCTTATTTATATATTATTTATTTTTGGCTTAAAAAGAAACGTTCTCTCGTGTGACAGCTTCTGGCTGGATTTTTGTGCCATCGTCTTTCCTTTTTTCCCTGTGTTTTGTGTGTTTGGTTTCTTTTTTTTTTTTTTTTTTTCCTTTCGGGTGTCTTAACGGAGCCACTCTGCTTTTGTAGACAGAACTTCAAGGCATGACCTCAGCCAGTCGGGAGCTCCGTAGCCTCGGGCTCTGCCTTGACCCTGCCTCCCCTCCCTGCCCCAGCTCTGATCTTCCCGGGGCTTCCTATCACAGCCCCGACATCCAGGGATATTTCGTGCTGCTGACTGGGAAGGGGCAGGGCCGAGCGTGCTGCCGGCTGCCCCTGGAGGATAACTTTTCATTATCGATGTGGAAAGTGGAAAATAAAATAGACTATTACGCTCTTTATCTTCAGGGAACGGTTCTGTTTGGTTTTTTTTTTTTTTTTTTTTTTTTTCTCTCTCTCTCCATCCTCTGCCTTCGGATCTGAAAGAGTTTCAGTTCAGGAGCACAATGAGGGGAGGGGAATTCTGAGAGCAGCAGGGGTTTATTTACAGCCCAGGTGACTCCTGCCATGGCTGTGCCATGGGTGCTTTTATTGCTCCCTGGCACTCCCTCGGGCAGGAGTGCCCGGAGTGCCCCGCCTGTGCTGCTCTTTACAGCCCTTAAACCTGGCTTTGAAATCACCAGAAAACCCCAATTCCTCGTACCCAGAGTGCCCCGTCTGTGCTGCTCTTTACAGCCCTTAAACCTGGCTTTGAAATCACCAGAAAACCCCAATTCCTCAACCCGGCAGAAACGGCACAGAAAGGAAGTTAAACAACATTCCTTGGGTTGCACCACGAGCTCGAGAGAGATCAAAGGATGGGGGGGGGGTGAAGAAAAACTATTTAAACCCCTCCTTTTAGGGTATCAGAGGTGCTCTCTGCCTGTTCTCCACTGCTCCAGCTGCTGTGCCACACGAGGAGGTGGCATCATCCCCCGCTTGGCAGATGGCAAAGCCCCTGGACAGCTGTGCACAGCTGGCAGCCAGCGGTGCCTGCCTGTGCCAGCGAGCTGGCCAAGTGGAAAATGGGGATTTGTAGGTACAAGCCCTTTGATTTTCCACTGGGAGAAGAACACAGGCAGGCAGGGATGGGAACTTAAATCAGAGCTCACTGATATGGATCCAAGAAAGCTCCCAGATCAATATTTAAAAGAGTGAGCTGGTGAAGGCAAACCAGCCTCCCTCTCTATCCATCAGCTCTGCTGCTTATCTCATCCATCTCATCTACCTCCTGTCTCCTCCCAGGCTTCTCTCTTCCCAAATCTGCAGCACCATCTAGCCCTCTAATAATTCCTCTGTGTTCCATCTCACTTCTGCAAGGGAAGGATCAGGGCACTTGGCACCCAGTACTGGGATTTCTTTTCACTCTTTGCTCATGTACAGGAAGCTTGGGAATAAAATTAGGATAAGGGATGCTGGCACTGCTTCATCCTGCACAGGCAGGTCACTGCTGGGGGAGGTTGTTGTGATCCACTGAGGAAGACTCTGCACCCTGGTAGCTCCAGGTAAGGAAATGCTGTTGCTTTCCTGTTTGCTCTGGTGTTGCTGAAATCAGGAGGAGAAACATTTGGATGCTGTTGAGAAGGTCAGTATGTTGTAAATACCAGCTTTGGCTTTTTCAGCCTTTTGGGAAACCATCCCTGGTGTCCCAGCTGTCCCTTCCCCACCGTGGGGTGTTGCTGCCTGCAGTGACAGTACAGCAGGAAAACAAATCCCTGAAAAGCAACTCAAAAGCGGAGGCAGCTCTCGTTTCCCTCACTCTGCCTCTGCCCACTGGGTCAGGGATTTGTAGCTGCAATGCCATCTGTGCTCTGCATCCCCTTATCTCTCTGCTGTGCTGAGATAGCACCTGATTCCCACAGCCCTGGCTGCTCTCCCAGCTGTGTTGGTCCTCCCAGGGCATGGGGAAGTTCCACTATCTCCCTGGAACAGCTGGGAACGCTTCACCACGGCCCAAATCCCCACTGCCAGGGGCAGTGATGCAGAGGGTGAGACTGATTTAGTAGAACTGCAGTAGTTTGGGCTGGGATCTATAACTTCCTCACCAGGGCAAGAGGAGGGGCAGGGACTGAGCTCTGCTCTGGGGGGAGCAGGGACAGCAGCCAGGGAACGGCTGGAGCTGTGTCAGGGCAGGCTCAGGGTGGATCTCAGGCAAAGGTTCTTCCCCCAGAGGCTGGTTGGGCACTGCCCAGGCTCCCCAGGGCAGTGGGCACAGCCCCAAGGCTGCCAGAGCTGCAGGAGGGTTTGGCTGATCCTCTGGGGCACAGGGGGGGACTCTTGGGGCTGGGCCTGTGCAGGGCTCAGGGTTGGACTCCATGGTCCTTGGGGGTCCCTTCCAGCTCAGCACATTCTCTGTAATATTCTGTGTAATATTCTGTGTAATATTCTGGTAACAAGTGTGGTTGACAGCTCTCCACAGCAGGTTTCTCATGCCCCCACCAGGCTCTTGGGCTGCACCAGTAGAAAGTGTCCCATCCACCTGCAGTGGATGATGTAAATACAGCTCCTGCAGAGAAGGATTCTGCTTCTCTCCAGCTGTGAGTTTTTTCTTCTCCTTCTTTGGGCCTGTGCAGGGCTGAGGGTTGGACTGGATGATCCCTGTGGGTCCCTTCCAGCTCAGCACATTCTGGGATTCTGTGAAGTTCCTCTCACTTTGTCAGAAGTCCACTGTATCTCTGCCTCCATGGGAGCTCAGGGTCCTCTGCTTGGAGAGGAAGCAGCATTCCAAGGTGGGAACCATCTCAACCAGTTGTGGTGGCCTAAACCAGCCCCCAGGAATCATGTCCTGGGAATACACATGTGCTCAGTGACTATGGAGGTGGGACTGTCATCTACCTTAAAAATATCTAAAGCTGGGTAAGATGAATGCCTTTGACATTCACTGGAATGTTCCCTGAATATTTTAGGTCAGACTTAGGGGTATTCCCTGAATATTTTAGGTCAGACTTGCTTAAAGTGACCTTTGGGTGGTTTGGGACAGAGCAGGTTGTTAAACAGCTCACAGATCCCTCACCACTGGCCCTTCATGATCTCAGCACCTGCTCAGAGGGGATGAATTGCCCTTTGGAAATATCTTTTCATGCCACTGGCTTAGCTTTAAAGCCCAACTTCGAGGTGGAAAATCTTCTTTAATGAGACATGAAGTCCAACTGATACACTCATTTCTATTTCTAGAGGTCCCTCCTCCTGTTCTGGTGTTCCCAGTAGCACCTTCTCACCAGTGTTTTGGGAACTATCTCAAAACAAGAATAGTGGGTAGGTCCAGGAGTGTGGGTGGAGGTTCATCCATGTGGAGGTTTGTGCTGGGTATTGCCACAGGAATTTGGTGTCAATCAGTCAAGATTGGCCAGGCAGCAAACTTCACATTTATGTGCAAATGAGGAGAGAGTCCCACTGAAGTGGAGGGAGAGGATGCTGATGAATGTTCTGCTAGGCTTTAAGGGAAAGATATTGCCCAATGCTGTGGAAAATTAAAATTTGTTTCTAATATGTATGGTAAATTTAATGCTAAAGACCAAAGATAAATGGGAAGAGAGTCTAATCCGAGCTGACCCCGTTTTTGCTGGAATGTCATTTGCTATGGTTTCTGCTCCCTCTCAGAAAGCAAGAGCCACACTAATTAGTTCTTGCATTCTGCACATAAATTACTGCTCCCAAACATTTCAAGGAGAAAAGTGAGGGATGCTGGGAAAGGCACGGAAGGAACTTTCCTGTGTCCACAGTGGGTTTCCACATGCTTGTGAATTGAAGGACTGATGCTGCAGAGCCAGGAGGAAGATCCTTGGCCTCTTAGTGCCTCTCCATTTGTTGAGGTCAACTCCTGCAAGATGTGGTGGCCATGGGATGACTGGGATGAAATTCACTTTGGGATGAAGGGATCTGCTGGAGCAAAGAGGATCTGGAGTGTGCAGGGCTTGGCTGGTCTGAAGTTCCCTGAGATGGACCCAAATTCTGCTTTTTCAGAACTGAACACACTGTCCCCACCACACACACACACACACACACACACACACACAAGGATCCTCTTTTGCATTAAACTCTTAAGTTCCCATAAACTGATCCAGCTATTGAAAAGCTGATTTGCAAAAAATCCCTTGCCAAGCAAAAGATGAAACCAGAGAACCCCTTCTAGCCTTCATTCTTAGAGGGAAAAACCTCAGAAATAACATGATTTATGGAAATTCCCTCGGACTTGATTCGAGTTTCAGCTTTATCTCCCTTAAATAGTTCCTCAGGAGGCTTAGGGAAGCTTTTCTGACATGCTGGGTTGTCAGAGCTGTGGGACAGGTTCCCCCTCAAAGGCACTGAATTTGCACAGCTCAGTGAAACGCAAAAGGTGGTTAAAACTGAGCTCAAATGTCCCCCCTGACACATCCCAAACAGCCCTGACCTGCCACATCTGTCACAGCGACCTTCTCCCAGCCCTTCCCTCGCTGGCAGCTCGGTTCTCCCGGCCTGGGGGATGGAAATGAGCCTGTCTGCAGCTGATGGCAGCTCAGCAAAACTCAGCAGCAGATGAGCAAAGTTTAGAGTTCAGATGAAAGGCCTCCAAACTCGTCTCAGGGGTGGCTCAGGTCCCTTTTGCGCCCCGTCGATGGGATTTCATTAGTTTGTAACCGTGACAGGTTATAATCAACCTGTCCAGTTTTAATTTCATCCATAATCATGGATGCAGATTTTTATTTATTTGCTTTATTTCAACTGGGAAAAGTGCCCTGCTAAAAGAAACTACTCCCAAACCTGTTTTCTTCAGGCAACTGGAAAAGTCCCTCGTACAGCCAGGCAGCAATTGAGGTGTTTAAAGGTCAGTGCCCACGAGACAAGATGTTAAGGGCAAGTGGTTCACCCTAAAGGGTTAATTGCTCTTTGTTGGAAAGCCTGGGAGGAAATGGCATTAAACAGCCAGGACAATCACTTAGGTTGTAGTGCTCCAAATTGGAAATTTGATTTGTTCCCTGATGGACAACTTACCACTCCAGGCCCTAGAAAAGGGTCAGCTGGGCTTGATCAGGAGGATTTTGCCCTAAGAGATCCTTCAGCTGGAGCACAGTGGAAGAACTGACTCCATTTGACCGGGAGAGATGGGCTTCAAACCCTGCACTGGGGTCCCTGAGCAAAGCCAAACCTTCTGCCTGGAGCTGAGCTGGGTGACACGAAGGTGTCACTCTTCCTGTTTGCTGCTCTTCTCTCCCCTGACTGCCTGGCAAAAGGCACAGGGAGGACTGAACACTCTGAAATCATAAGGGAGGTGTTTGATTTCGGCTGAAAATAATTGTAATTTCTTACTCCTGCGTGGATTTTTGGGAAAGGGGACACTTCGACCGTGCTTGTGGCCATCACATGTATTTTTAAGTAGTCACAGCAGTCCAGGTGTAACTGTCACAGGATTTTTCTCTCCCTGGAAAGAAAGGCCAGTTGAATTTTGGGTTTTTATGTAAATTGTCATGATTTGAACACAGAGGCCCAGCTCTGCTGAGGTGTGAGGGCAGTGGGAGAGCTGGGGGATGACAATTTGATTACTGGGCTTTTCCTCCAGCTCACTACAACACTGTGATTCTCATGTCTTGCATGAGATGATTTCTCCAGCTTCTGTTGACCTTTTTTGAACAGTCTTGCAGTGGTTCCATTACATTCTCCTGGCCATTTTATAAACACTGTCAGGAAAGAAATGCTGATTCTAACTGAACATCATTTTAGCTGTTAAAAATTGCAGTAGTGGTTTTGGTTTCTCTGCTTCAGTAAGGTGCTGAGCTTTTTTGGAGGCTTTTTAGATAAGAAGCTCTCTTCTGTTCCAGCGCCCAGTTGCTGTTTTTCAGGGTGGTTTTACACTGAATCCTCCTTCCCTGGGCTGTTTGATGGTGACAGTGGAACATGAGAGTTTAACTGCACCAGGGCAGCCTCCCCTTGAATATTGGGGCAGTTTTGGGCACCACAAGGTAAGAAAGATATTGAGCCATTAGAGAGTGTCCAAAGGAGGGTGATGGAGATGGGGAAGAGCCTTGAGAGGAGCAGCTGAGGGCACTTGGTGTGTTCAGCTGGAGCAGAGGAGACTGAGGGGAGACCTCAGTGCAGTTCCAATTCCTGGGCAGGGGCAGAGGAGGGGCAGGGACTGAGCTCTGCTCTGGGGGAGCAGGGACAGCAGCCAGGGAACGGCTGGAGCTGTGTCAGGGCAGGCTCAGGTTGGATCTCAGGCAAAGGTTCTTCCCCCAGAGGCTGGTTGGGCACTGCCCAGGCTCCCCAGGGCAGTGGGCACAGCCCCAAGGCTGCCAGAGCTGCAGGAGGGTTTGGACAACGCTCTGAGGGACAGGGTGGGATTGTTGGGGTGTCTGTGCAGGGCCGGGGGTTGGATGGATGATCCTTCTGGGTCCCTTCCAGCTCAGGATACTTTGTGGCTCTGTGGTTCTGTGAGTCAGGGCTTTACTCTGTTGCAATCCCTCAGAAAAGCTCTCGGTGGCCTGGTGGGAAGAACCAGCTCTCTGGGCTGAGGCTTTGCAGGGGATGCTCTGGAGCTCTCTGTCATCATCACACCACTTGGCCTTCAAAAACCAGCCTGACAGAAGCATTTTGTCCTGGGGGGTGAGGAGATGATCCAAAAGGACATATTCCCTGGCCAACTCGGGGTTGGCACATCCCTGCCCATCCCTGGATTGTTCTCTGTGCAAATGGGGATTAATAATTCAGCATTTCCCCCGTTCTGGGTGGAAGATGCCTCGGCTGTGGGAGGTGTGTGGGGTGGTGGGGTGGGCAGAGATGTGTCTTGTGATGTGTCAGGACACCACCTCAAACCTTCAAAGCGGAGGGAACCAGCACGACCCTACAAGGGTTTTATACCAGTATAATTACCTTTTCTGGCCATGTGGGATATTTTTAGCCTGCTTGCCCGAGGAAATTAAGCTTATATGATCATGTAATGAATATGTGAGCGTTCCTGCGTGTTTATTCTGACCTTAATAATTTTGGAACCCATTGGCAGCTTCCAGCAGGTTTGCTGGGGGAGGAAAGCAGTCTGGCAGTACAATTAAGTTTTTACACACGCTGTGAAAACACTGGTCAGGTGGAGGAGAGAAAGCCTCCAAATGCTCCCAATCAGCATTTCTTGTCTGAACAACAGGCCAGAGCGTGGGCTTCTACCTTTACCAGACATCAAAGACTCCACACCGGGGGAGGGAATTTAGAAAAACCCATTGGAACAGCAGGAAAGGATTTGATCGGAGCTGCAATCAAGCATGAAATGCAGATCTTAGGGAAACGGGGCTTTGTTATTCCATGTGCTGATGGGACTGCATATTAACTACTGATTAGTTGTATCAGCACAAAGGCAAGAGTGGATTTAGTTGGGAGGAATAAAGCCATTCCTGGTAGCACAGCTTGTTCCTCTTCCCCACATAAGTGCATTTGTGTCAGCCAGGCTGTTTTCTGCACTCAGGGAGTTAATGCTCCTCTCTCACTTTGGGGCATAAACGGGGCTTAAAAGCCCGGAGTATTTCACAGGGAGATTTCTGTGCTGGGGTAAACCCAAACAGCTGTCAGATTTGAGGCTCTGCTGTACTTAAAGTGACATGGATTAGGACTAGGGAAGGAGTTCTTATGGCAAATCCTCTGAGTTCTCTTCCTTGGAGACTGAGATAGAGCTCTGCTGCTTCCTGGGGAGAGCACTGAGGGTGCTCAGCTTTGGGATGAGTCAGACACAGACCTCATTAATCCACCCCACTGTCCAGAGCTACCCCGTTTTCTTCCTCTCTTACAGCTTTTTAAGGTGGGAAACCCACTTCCTTCTTTCCCAGAGGACTCCCACATTTTGTAAGGAGCAGCAGGCCCTGCATCCCTCCCAGCTCCCCAGCTTTCCCCCCAGGTTTTTCTACAGAGATATTCATGGTGGTTATATGTTCTTCTTAAAAATAATGTAGTCTTCATTTCATTTAGCATAATTCACATTGGGGTTTAAGACAGTTTAGCAAATCCATTGGAAATTCGGGCTTTTGCTGAATTCGGATTAATTTTCCAAGCCTTCTGAGAAGCCTGACAGCAGCCAAACTTTGACACATGAGGGGACAAAATGGTTGGAATTAGCCATTGTTTATTCTCTTTCCTGCCATGGTAGATGCTCCCAGCTAAATGATGGGCAAGAGTGACCATCCAGCTGCACAGAATCCCTTCCAGCCTCCCCGTTTCACATCCAACCCCAATTAAAGCTCTGGGCATCACTTGGGACAACTGGGTGACACCAAGCCCTCGGAGCAGCTGGGGACTGGGAAATGATGCTGCACTCTCAGCAAGGCAGGCTGATCATCTGGCAAAGCCAGCAGAGCTCTGAGGTGAAAAAGCTGCCATAAAATCCAGTGCCAGAAGGGGTTTTGCTCCAGATCCCAGCCTGGAAGCAACACCCCATCCAAAGAAACAAGCCTCGCTGCAGGGCAGGGTTATTTCTCCCAAGGTTTTCCTCTTCCTGCCTGCAAGATGATGGGTGATACCTTTAGAGAGTGGATTTAGTGAGTCTGTTTTGCACACCCCAGCAGAATAGCCAGAGACCCCATTAACACATCCCTTCTCCTGCTCTTGCCAGCTTAGAGCAGCTGGAATCAAACTGATGCCAACACAGCGACTGTGAGTTCATTAAAGCTTTCCTGGACAAAAGGATTGTATCCCAAGAGTCTATTTGCCACAAACCAGCTGGGTGAAAACAACAGGAAACACTGAGGAAGAATCTCCTGGTGAAGAAAAGCCTGTGCTGCTCAAATGGGCCAGAGGGAATTGGGGCAGGTGGGGCTGTTCATCCTCCATGGGGATGATCACAGCCTGGGCCTGGGGCTTGGGATGGAGATGTGCAGGGATGGGCTGAACACCTGCCAGTGGACTGGGGGAAAAAATGCTTCTCCAGGTGCATGAGACTGGAAACTCTGAGCATCCTGCATTAGCTGGTGCTCATAGTTATCCTCGAATCCCAGAGTGATTTGGGTTGGAAGGGACCTTAAAGCCCATCTCGTTCCCACCCTCTGCCATGGGCAGGGACACCTTCCACCAGCCCAGGTTGCTCCAAGCCTCGTCCAACCTGGCCTTGGACACTCCCAGGGATCCAGGGGCAGCCACAGCTTCTTTGGGCAACCTGTGCCAGGGCCTCCCCACCCTCATAGGGAACAATTCCTTCCCAATATCCCATCTATCCCTGCCCTCTGGCAGTGGGAAGCCATTCCCTGTGTCCTGTCCCTCTATCCCTTGTCCCAAATCCCTCTCCAGCTCTCCTGGAGCCCCTTTAGGCCCTGGAAGGGGCTCCAAGGGCTCCCTGGAGCCTTCTCTTCTCCAGATGAACCCCCCCCAGCTCTCCCAGCCTGGCTCCAGAGCAGAGGGGCTCCAGCCCCTGGAGCATCTCCGTGGTGGAATGAGCTGAGCTTTAAGGTCCCTCCCAGCCCAAACCATTCAATTATTCTGTGCTGATTTAGGATGGGAACAACCCTCTCTCTGAAGGTGCTGCTCTCTGCCCAATCAGAGCATCCCAGGATTGTCTATATTGCAAACTATCCCAACTCTTGGATGCCCTGAAGCACCTGGATGTGCAGCAGCTCCACCCTGGAGCTCCAGCTGCCATTTCCTACGCCCAAGGCACCTCCAGCTGCAGCAGGTCAAGGTGTCTCTTGCCAGCTCAGCTAATCCAGTGGTGCCCCCACTGGGAGGACCTGTCTGCTTCCTTCCACAGCTCCAAAGAGTGAATTAAATGACAGGATGAAACATATTCCACGTGCAGCTGCTCCAAGAGAACAGAGCAGCATCAGGCAGCCCTGGTGCTCGTTAAACTCCTCTGGCTGGGAGGATGTAATGAACCGCTTTTATTACAACAGTAATTTCTCCCTCTCACATTTGGTGGTTGTATATTCATGGGGGATGAGGGGAAGGGAGGAAGAGCAGGGCAGGCTGAGATATATTGAGTGTGGAAAAGTAGACACCAGTGTGGCTGAGAGACAGGAGAGAGCTGAGGTGGGAGTGGAGTATCCCCAAGCCCATTATAACACCATCAAACTGACCTTTTAAATTATATATATGTACATGAACAATAAAAAGGTTCCTGCTCCTTCAGCAGCTCTGAAGTTGGTTTAATGACCAGTGATCAGCAGCAGCAGAGCTGTCCCACACCTCTGCTGTCCCAGGAATGTTTCCTTCCACCCTCTGGGATGTCCAGGCAGCTGATGGGACCCTGTGGGGAGAGCTCCAGTGGTGCTCCATGAAAGAGGGGAGGAGGAGGGAAAGCTCAGAAGATCCAGCCTGAAAAGCAGCCTGGCTCTCTCCCCCAAATTTTAACACTGGCCTCCTCCTCCTCCTCCTCCTCCTCCTCCTCCTCTTCCTCCTCCTCCTCCTCCTCCTCCTCCTCCTCCATCTTTCAGTCTGGTTGTAACCCAGGTAGTTTTTGTACAGAGAGATAATTCGTGATTAATAGTCATTTTAATAAATGGCTAATCAATTTATATGGGTTGCTATAGAGTTTAATAAATCAGAAACAGGTTGATTATAACCATGGCTTATGGCCATCCTATAATACCTCCCTCCAATGTGCTTATAATAATCTGTAACATCCTCCAGTGCTGTCGGGAACTCATTTAAAACACCAGTTAGGGTTTTTTTTAACATGTTAAAAGCACAGGCTGAGTAAATATTCCTCTATACTTGTAAGTCACGTGACCTTTCCCAGTTGTAAAATTCGGGGCCAAATCAATGTCCCTTGGCAAGGAAAGATTCCCAGGGCTTGAAAAAGAAGCTGGAAGAGTGAGATGATGGTAAGAAAGGGCATATATTGAGTTGGGTTTGAGTCCTGTGCTGTGTGAGAGGGCCAAAAAAAATCCAGCTGGGAGGAAGGGAATAGCAAAGGGAGGAGCCAGCCCCCTCTTCCCCGGGCTGCCTGTCCCCCTTAGTGACCACTGAGGGGCTGCAGGGAGGTTGTTCTGGGCTCTCACGTCCCACAGCCAGGGCTGGATTGAACCTGGTGCACTTTTGTCCCTCCTTCCCCAGAGTCACGGGGTGGTTGAGGCTCCAGGGACCTCCTGAGGTCACCTCTCCCCCTTCTCACCCCGAGCCCCCTGGCTCAGGGTCACCCTTTAATCTGCTTTTGCTCTGGCCCTGCAGCAGCACATTCCACTGGATAATCACAGAGCCAGTGCAAACCACTCTGAAGGGAACATTTATATGATTAGACACACACAGAGAGAGGGAAAAGGGCTTTCTGGCAGGTCTGAACTTTGCCTGCAAACACCCAGGAGGGCTCTGGGGCCATTTCACAGCCTGGATGTCCCAGCTGGCCCCCAGAAGGTCACCCTGGCTGTTGCTGGGCTGTGTCCTGCAGCTTTCCAAAGGAGAAACAGGAGTTCAGCACTTGAACTGATCCCTCAGAGAACCAGAATCTCTGCTGTTCTCCAACCCCTGTGTTTCAGAGCCATCCCAACAAAAGAGAATAATGATAAATTAAAAAAAGTGAAGCAAACTGTGAGCCTGAATGTTTGAAATCCCCCAGCCAGTGGGTTTTGCCTATTTTATATTCCAAATTTTTTTTTTTCTTTCTGACTTGATTCACACAACTCTTTGCAAGCAGCCTGGCTAAATATAGACTGAAACCTGTAGCTGCCTGGAAAGAGAAGTGTGATGATTTCTGAAAAACTCAAGCCTATAAAAGCTGACACACAGCCCCTCACACTCTCTAAAAACCATCTCCTGGTGGATTTATTAGTCTTAGGCAACAGCAGTTGGTCTGAAAAGAAAATGTATTTAACCTTTCTTTTTAATTGTCCCACTGTTAACCTGTCAGTTCTACATGGGGCTGTTAATAATTCCACTTTAAATGTCTCAAAAGGAACTTTCATGTTTAAGTATTAAACATTAAAACTTGGGTACACTTGGAAAAGAATCGAAGCAGCACTTTGAGCACTGATGTGGCTCAAGGCAGAGTCCACTGGAGTGCCTGGGAATTGTCACACTGAATTCCAGCAGCCCAGACACGGTGTGGGCTGCAAATCCCCAGCCCAGGATCAAACCCTGGGAGCTTTAACCAGGGGGAATTGTAGGAGTTCAGCCTCGAAAAGGACCCAGTTAGACCTTTAGAGCAGGGCTTTACCTTCACCATAAGGTCAGATGGTCGTTGAAGGGGATAATTAATTAATTAGGCTCAGGGAGCTGTATTTTAACTGGCTACTGCAAAATAGACCTGAACACAAAGCAGGTTTGGGAGGAGGTTTGAGCTTGGAATCAGCTCCAGGTTTGTTTAAACAGATGAGTCCTGCATTAAAAGCCGTATTGGTTTGGCTTTCACTGTGACTTTGAGATTAATCACAGGATCCCAGGATCACTGAGGTTGGAAAAGCCCTCCCTGTGCCCGATGCCCACCTTGTCCCCCAGCCCAGAGCACTGAGTGCCATGGCCAGTCCTTCTTTGGGCACCTCCAGGGGTGGGGACTCCCCCACCTCCCTGGGCAGCCCCTGCCAAAGCTTGGCCACCCTTTTAGTAAAGAAATGCATCTTTTTTTTTCTTTTTTTTTTTTTTTCAAATACACCTTTAGGTTCACCTGAACTCATCCCAGTTTGTTTCCATGCCAGTCATCCCACACAGCAGGTAACTCCTGCAGGCACAGGAGGGGACAAAGGTGTCCTAGACTGGCTCACACACCTGGTAGCTCTTTCTCTCCCCTTTCAGGGAGGATGTTTGTGGAGCCCATGGAGCTGTGTGATGGTACATCCTTGGTGACACCTCCACAATCCCCTTGGCTGGAGCCCTGCAACCACCCAACAGCCCCAAACCCAGGGACAAAGTCCCAGGCACTTCATGAGCCTGGCCAGGACATCCTGGACTATTCATATGGGTCAGAAAAGCAGGAGAAGGCTGAGAACCACATCCACATCACATCTTGGCCCTTTCTGTCCCCATGTTCACAGCACCTGGGATGCCATGGGGCAAGTTCAGTGGTGCTGTCAAAGGTGCCACGATTTAGAGCCTCTCAGGTCTGCTAAGGCTCCCTGAGCACTTCTGCCCCCCTGCCTGCTGATGCACAAAGCAATCTAAATAAGTGTAATTTATGCTCCCGAGGAAAGGTGCAGGTTAAAAACTCCCAGCCTAAACCAGCCTCTACGTGGGGAAAGAGAGAGGGAGAAGGGGAGGCTGAAATTTGTGCCACGTTGAAGCATCGGCTTGAAATTTGGCCCTGGGCCTCAAAGCTTTTAAAAATAAGGGGTAAGATTAGTTTGGAGGAGGTCAAAGCCAGCTCTGTGCCCCTCTGCAGGGCTTTGGTGGTGAGGCCTGGCCGAGTGGGGCAGGTCCAAGGCAGGTGAGGAGCGGAGCTGCTGGGGAGGCAGCGAAGGTGCTGGTGCTGAGCAGCTGGATTTGCCACTGCTGGTTCCTCCCCTGCCTGGCACACCTCTGCCAGGCAGAACACAAGGCCAATCCTCATGGGAACGTGGCTGCACGTGCCAGGGATGGAGCCACAGCCCCCTCTCACCTCTGTTGTTAAGCATGTCCTGGCCGAGTGTCTTCTCCTCACTTTGATGCACGGGACAAGTTGATTTTCCAACCAGGTGGCTCCTGCTGCCTCAGGAACACGTGGATTTATTGCCATCAGTACTTTGCAGCGACCTGAATATTCCCCAGGCTCGTGTCATCCTGCCTGATGCACATTTAGTGCTTAATTGTCACTGAAGGCAGCGCTGGTAGGACGGGCCCTGACCCGGCTGCCACCCCCAGCAGTGGTGACAGTGACAGGGCTGGGTGGTGCCACTGCTGATGCTGAGCTGATGACACCCTGTGCCTGTGACACGGGAATCAACCTCGGGGGGAGGGAGCTGCTCTGGAACAGAATGAATAAATATCCTCGGGTTTCAAGAGGGGAGGCTGTCAAAGACTTTCTAAAAATAGCTGGTAATTGGCTTTGTACGAGGTTTATTATTGCCCGGGAAGTTTTGGGATTGCAGCTCCCTCCTGGGGGCATCCCTGGATGCTCCAGGCACAGGCACTGCCTCTCCCAGCCCGGGATTGCCTTTGGCACAGGGCAGTGCCCTGCTCCACGTGGCATGGGAACTAAACTCCTCCAGTGCCTTCCTGGAAGCTCCTTCCCCTGTTTATTGGTGCCACTTGTTTGGCACAGAAAGGTCCAGAGCAGAAACAAATCCCTGGAGGATTTACTGCCCCTGATCCAGCTCGCCAGGAGTTGGCACATCCCTGGCAGTGCCCAAGGAAGGACTGGATGTGGCACTGGGTGCTCTGGGCTGGGGGACAAGGGGGGGATCAGGCACAGGGGGGACTCGATCATCTCAGAGGTGTTTTCCAACCTCAGTGATTCTGTGATGGCACCTGTTTGATTTTATAGCACAGGATACAAAGGCTGGACAGGTGTATGAGAAATAAAAATATGTTGTTTTTTGTTTATAAATAGGCATATTGTGAAGCTGTAAGATATCCAAGTTCCAAGAGCTGAACTTGGGTATCAGGGTCTCTTTTGGCAGGATAAGGGAAATGAGAAAATTCTTAAAAATTCAATATTTTGGGGCCATTTTGTCCACGAGGTTCCTTTTCTCCTTGGGCTAAGAACAAAGGAAGTTCCATCACCTTTGACAGGGAATGGCTTGCAACCAATTGGGATAAAGGGAAAGCCCCCTTTTCAGAGGAAAGAAACCTTTTTAGGTAAAAAGGAACACATTAAAACTCATCTGAGAAGGGTGGGATTTTGGAATACTATAAAATGTATAAGTTGTATGCCCATGGAGTCTCTTCTCCCCAAAAAACTCGGCGAGAGAAGGGCCCGGCACGCTGAATAAATGCTTTGTTTCTTTGTTCCCTGAATTATGCCACCTTTCTGAATTTAAAAGAGGGATTTTTCCTGCA
The DNA here is from genome assembly GCF_003945595.2 of Pipra filicauda. Lineage (NCBI taxonomy): Eukaryota > Metazoa > Chordata > Aves > Passeriformes > Pipridae > Pipra > Pipra filicauda. The sequence continues at coordinate 3,286,168 of NW_024104964.1, read as the reverse complement.
GGTGGGTACAGACTGAGCAGCCTCTGCTCCCCCCAGCACCTCTGGCTGGTTTGCAGCACCACAGAATTTTGGAGGGGAAGGCCCCACCTGTAAATTCCTTGGACCTGCTGCGTGTCCCAGTCTGAGCACACCTTTCCAGCTTGGCCCAAAATGGGAGGGGAATGAGGACCCCTCCTTTCCCCACCTGAAGCCACTCTGCTCTTTCCTGCCCTGTGATCGAACTCCAGCTGCCTTTGATGGGATTTAGACGAGATGTTTCTTCCTCAGGCTCTTCCATTGAAGTTCCCAGGTATCTTTAAGCACACGTGGAGGAAAGCCTCGAGCTCTGCCACCCACCCAAATCATCCCCCCTCCTTTTATTTTCACATCCAGTGTTTTCCTTTATGAAAGGAATGAAGGAACTATAACAATCACAACGAAATAAGGAAGTGAGTGCCTGCAGGTAACTGGGACATAAAATCAGAGCCATCACATCATAATATTTTACACTGGCTCGTTGTTTTATGGGGATTAAAACCCACTTGAGACACTGGGACAATGAAAAGCTGCAGAAGAGGGGTGGGTGCCCCCAGTTCAAACCCAGAAAAGGGCACCACTGCCCACACCCGGGGCTGCCCCACGTGAGAGGTGACTCCACCCAGTGCTCCCAGTTCCCTCCCAGTATCGCTTCCTGGCTCCCTCCCAGTGCTTCTAGTTCTCTGCCACCGCTCCCAGGATCACTCCTGGACTCCCCTCAGTGCTCCCAGTTCCCTCCCACTGCTCCCAGTATCACTCCTTGACTCTCCCCAGAGCTCCCAGGTCCCTCCCAGAGCTACCAGTTCCCTCCCACTGCTCCCAGTATCACTCCTTGACTCCCTCCAGTGCTCCCAGTTCCCTCCTAGTGCTCCCAGTATCACTCCTTGATTCCCTCCAGTGCTCCCAGTTCTCTTCTAGTGCTCCCAGGATCACTCCTTGATTCCCTCCAGTGCTCCCAGTTCTCTTCTAGTGCTCCCAGTATCACTCCTTGACTCTCCTCAGTGCTCCCACTTCCCCCTGATCACTCCCAGTATCACTCCTTGACTCCCTCCAGAGCTCCCAGTTCCCTCCCACTGCTCCCAGTATCACTTCTTCACTCTCCCCAGTGCTCCCAGTTCCCTCCCACTGCTCCCAGTATCACTTCTTCACTCTCCCCAGTGCTCCCAGTTCCCTCCCACTGCTCCCAGTATCACTTCTTCACTCTCCCCAGTGCTCCCAGTTCCCTCCCACTGCTCCCAATATCCCTCCTTGATTCTCCCCAGACCTCCCAGTTCCCTCCCACTGCTCCAAGTATCACTTCTTCACTCTCCCCAGTGTTCTCAGTTCCCTCCCAGAGCTCCCAGTTCCCTCCTAGTGCTCCCAGTATCACTCCTTGACTCCCTCCAGTGCTCCCACTTCCCTCTAACTGCTCCCAATATCTCTCCTTGACTCTCCCCAGAGCTCCCAGTTCCCTCCCACAGCTCCCAGTTCCTTCCTAGTCCTCCAGGTATCACTCCTTGACTCCCTCCAGTGCTCCCAGTTCCCTCCTAGTCCTCCAAGTATCACTCCTTGACTCCATTCAGTGCTCCCAGTTCTCTTCTGCTGCTCCCAGTATCACTCCTTGACTCCCCTCAGTGCTCCCACTTTCCTCCCAGAGCTCCCACTTCCCCCTGATCACTCCCAGTATCACTCCTTGACTCCCTCCCACAGCTCCCAGTTCCCTCCTAGTCCTCCCAGTATCACTCCTTGACTCCTTCCCAGAGCTCCCAGTTCCCTCCCCTGCTGCATCCCAGTAACAGCAGAAAAAAAGGTGGAGTTGGGAGGAAATGAGCTTTAAATTGTAGGAAAAACCCACCTTTGCTGTCACTGTCTGTGTTTAAATTGAGGGGGAATCCCCTTCACCTGTGCTTTTAAGGGTATCAACTGAAGGAAAACACTCCTTTTCTGTGACATTAATGGTTTCAGTTGATGGGGAACCCCCATTTTCTGTTGGTTTTGGGTTTCAACAGAAGGGGAAAATACTTGTGGTGCCATTTGCTGGGTTTGGATCGAGAGCAACCCCCCGTTTAAGGTTTAAATTAAAGGGGATTCCCTGTTGTCCTGCCATTTTAAAGGGCTTAAATTGAGAGGAACCACTTTCTGGGCCATCTGGGACTAAAAGGGGATGTGGGTGATGGGGGGGTCAGGAGGAGATGAGGATTCCCCCAGGACAGGAATCCTGTGGCCTCCCTGTGGGTGGCAGGGAGGGGACTGTGCTGCCCCACTGCACCCCCTCTCACCTCCCTGTTTGCTGCCCAGCACGTGCTGATTTTAATCTCCCCCTTGGGATCCGATTTCCTAAGGGCAGGGGAATGGATGTGGCGTTTAAACATCATCTGGAGTGACTTTTCAGCGTGACACAGCCAAGATTTACCCGTGCAGCTCCTCCACCTCTGGGAGAAGCCATAAAAAGCCTGCACAGCAGCAAAGGAAGGGAGGAAACCTTTAATAGGGGAGATGTTTCTCTTCGTTGTCACCAGAGACTGAAGCCTTAGTTTTGGAAGCTGCTGTTTAACCAGAAATATAAATTTAAGGTTTATATCCGGCGTGCTGGGGAAGAGATGAATCCTGGTGGGAATTGCTGCTCAAGGCAGGGCATTGCACCACTGAACAATCCAGCTCACTGGGATGTTTATTCAAGGCTCATTTTGTTTAGATCCAGGTGCTGGAGTAATATTACCTTGGAATCACCAATATCAGAGCTGGTGGAAGGGGCACAGCCCTTCCCTTTGCAATGATCCCGAAGGCTCAGGTGGGAATAGGGCGGATTTGGGCCTGGTGCTAATGAAGCACAGGGGTAGACAGTTCCTATCCCACAACACTTCCACCCTAAACCAGCCTGTTTGCTTCCCTGGACATGGGCAAGGTGAGGGCCTTGTTTTTTTGGTGGATCCAGGCTCAGTGGGGAGTCCTGGCACTGCCCCGCTGAGGGCATGGATATGAAAATGGCACAAATGACTGGAAATGGGATCCAGGGAAGCTTCAGACATAATCCTGAGGTCTTTGCTCCATTCTCAGTCACTGCCTGCTGGGCACCAAAGGGTAAACAATCCCATTCCAGGTCTGCTTGCTCCGAGTCTATGGTGTGAAGTATCTGGGAAAGAGGTTGGAGCTGGGGTTTCCTGACTTTTTTTTTGGAATCAGGTGCCCCAAAAGGCTTTTGGTGCTTAACTTGCTGTGCCCTGAGATCTTCCCATCACAAGCAGAACGTGTTTCTGAGCCTTTATGTGCCAAAGCAGACCCCCCCTGGCAGGCACGGGCAGGACGGGTGCCTGTGCCCGTGTCCTTCTCCATCACGAGGTGAAGCACAAACCTCTGCCCAAGGCTGGCCCACGTGGCCAGGGGTGCTCATGGGGTGGGTCACCCACATCAGCCACCCCATAAATCACCTGCCTGAGCCTCATGGCCACGATGTGCCACCCCAGGAACACCCTGCTGGGCACAGAGGCAGCAAAAGGACCCTGTGACAACCCCAGCCGGGGCCCTCCCTCGTCGCTTGATGCCACCGAGGTGGATCCACGCTCAGGATTCAGGTCTCAGCCACAGGAGCAACACTCAGGCAGCGTTTGCAGGATCTCCTCGTGATCTTCCTGCAGAGCTGTGGAAATTTCCAGTTATCCAGCTGATGCACAAACTGCTGCTGCTCCAGCGGCTCCGCGCTCGCCCTCGGCTCGGGCCGCTGCAAGGACATCAGACTTGGGCTCAGAGTTCCCCACTGAGTTTTGGGCAGCTGCCTGTGCCAGTTTAAGGTCATGGTCCTCATTTGCAATGCAGTTCATGGCTCCAGCTCCAGCTGACATCAAAGAGAGGGTTTTGTTCCGCGAGCAGCAGTGACAAGGCAGCTCACGGAGCCAAGAGGGGAAGGTGACACAGCTGGGGACAGAGAGCTCTCTGCTGAGGGGGCCTGGAACTCTTCCCAAAGCTCTGAGGGAGGTGATCCAAATGGCCAACTGCAAGTAGGGAAACTGCAAAGCCTTTCTCTTGGAAAATGGGAGTGATACTCAGTGCTCCTCACTTCGACTGCTACATCCCAAGTAATCAAAACCCCCCAAAAATTCAGAGCCACGGACCTGAAGGATGGGGAAAAGACCACCAGTGGCTCCAGGGTTCCCTGCTATGGACAAGGGGGTGTTTGCACCATCTCTGGTTGGATGTGGAGCTTTGCCAGCTGGATCAGCTCTGCAGAGAGAAGCCCAAAAATGAGACACCTCCAACCTTCCCTCCCAGCTGGGTCAGTGCAGAGCACCCACGAGAGGTGACTCTTCTGATGGCAGCCAGCCTGCCTTCTCTCCCTTTGCTACCTAAACATCTAAATGGAAAGTAATGTTCACCCTCAGAGAGATCATTTTCTCTTCAAAAAGGTCTAAAAGGGTTGTTTCAAATGTTTCCCATTTCTCTGGTTTTGAAGGGGGGGATGTGCAGAGATCGACTCTGCTCTGGACGTGTCTGATGTTGCAAACTTGTGCAGGGAGGGGAGGGAAGGGTCAGCTCCAAACTCCCTGAGCACTTCTGCTTGGCTTTTCCCAAACCTGCTGTGCCCCCTCTCCCAGCTCCTTTGGTCCCTGGGTGAAGAAAAGTCCAAATCCAGGAGCAGAGAGAAGGAAAAGGCTGTTCTACAGCACCAAAGGGCTGTTGCACATCACCAAAAGGGCTGGTTTACAACACCAAAAGACTGTTTTACAGCATCAAAGGCTGTTCTACAGCACCAAAGGGCTGTTCTACAACACCAAAGGGCTGTTCTACAACACCAAAAGTCTGTTTTATAACACCAAAAGGCTGTTCTACAACACCAAAGGGCTGTTGCACATCACCAAAGGGATGTTTTACAACACCAAAAGACTGTTTTACATCACCAAAAGGCTGTTCTACAGCACCAAAAGGCTCTTTTATAATACCAAAAGGCTGTTTTATAACACCAAAAGGCTGTTGCACATCACTAAAAGGCTGGTTTACTACATCAAAAGGCTGTTTTATAGCACCAAAATGCTGTTTTATAACACCAAAAGTCTGTTTTACATCACCAAAGGGCTCTTTTAGAGCACAAAAGGCTGTTTTACATCACCAAAAGGCTGTTTTACATCACCAAAAGTCTGTTTTATAACACCAAAAGGCTGTTCTGCATCACCAAAAGGCTGTTCTGATCACCAAAAGGCTGTTTTATAACCCCAAAAGTCTGTTTTCCATCACCAAAGGGCTGTTTTATAGCACCAAAAAGCTCTTTTATACCACAGAAAGGCTATTCTACCTCACCAAAGGGCTCTTTTACAGCTCCAAAAGGCTGTTTTACAGCTCCAAAAGGCTGTTTTACAGCACCAAAGGGCTGTTGCACAACACCAGAGCATAAAAAGGGCGAATAATCTGATGCCCATTTCCATGGAAATGATGGAGTGGCTGAAGAGGGGGCCGGACCTGGCACACCTGGGGCACTTCACAGCAATGAACCCAGGCAACAGAATTAAACCTCAATTACCCAGAGGTTTATTTATTATTTGTGGCCTGCAAGAGACACAGACAATAAAAAATGCAGCCTTTCAGCCAAAGTGCTTTCTGACCAGAATAATGGTTTTTTCTTTTTTTTTTCCCTTTTTTTTCCCCTTGGACTATTCACAAGCAACGAGTAAAATCTGGGAAGCCCAGCTTGCAGTGTGCCATGGAGAGAGCCACAGGAATGTCCTGCTGCACTGAATTTCACAGATTTAGCAAAAAAAAAAAAAACCAAACCATGTTGTTTCCCCACTCTTTTCTTGTCCCTCCCTCACCAAACACAAACTAGTTACAAGCATCTATTTTTGGGTCTTCTGGTGTGGATCCACCCTCTTAATCACTTGGTGGCCCTGTAAACTTGCAGAGTTTGCCTCTAACACGTGGGTCAGGGACATTTAAATTTACTACCTGCTCTGCTCCTCAAATATGGGCCCAGCAAGGGATGTGAAAACAAATATTAATACTCAATACCAAGCGGGATGTCTGATAATTGAGAAAAAGAACAGCTTTACAAAGAGAAGGAAGGGAAAATTCCACCAAAGAAAAACAAGTCAGAGCTACTGAAAACTAAGCTTTGCCCGTAAAACTCTTGAAAATTGTCCAAAGCATGACAAAAAAGAGAGAGCAAAGTAGATGCACGAGGGGAAGGACAGGACACAGCATCCTGAATGGATCTGGCCTGTTAACCCTTCTCCATAATTGATGGCTGAGAACATGGATTTTCTATTACTCTGATGAGACCAGCTCTGCTGCAGGTATTTTGCTTGGCACCAAAAAATTATTGGAGCATTAAAAGTTCCTAAAGCAGCGTTTTGATTCCTTTTTGAGACAGACCCTCTGCGTTTTTCCTCTCCCCTCTTGCTGTTGAAGCATCTCAGAGCAGCTCAATTTTCAGGGAATTGTGCACGAAACACAACTTGGAGAAAGCCCTGAGTGCTCCTGGCGTGGTGAGGGCTCCTCTCTCTTTTCCTGTCACTCCAGGCCCTTGTAAAGAAAGTTTTTCCATCTTTTGTTGGCTCCTTCAGGCACTGGAACCTTCTCCAGGCTGAAGTTGTCTCCAAATCCACAAAACCCACCTGCCAGGCAAGAGAAGAGGCAGGCACTGGGTTAGGACAAGAGCTTGGCAAGTAATTTTTGTTTAGTTATTAGTCTTATCTAGTTTGATTAGTTTCATTTAGTCATTTATTCAGTTTTATTGAATGAGTAAGTTTTATTTAGTTTACACACTGGAACCATTTCTGGGTGTGATCTGTGGAGGTGACACTGGAATCATTTCACTGGAATCATTCCCACTGGAAATGGGAATGCCCCATTTCACCCCTGGATCTCAGGGTGTCCCATCCACCCGTCCATCCAGAGGGAGTGGAGCACCAGGATCTTGCAAGGCTGCTCTTTGAAATCCCAGCCCTGCACTCTCTGCAGGAAAATAAATCCTCACTGAGGCCTCATTGCCAGCTTTGAAAGTCTCATTTTGGTTTGGTTTCCTGTCAAGAGTGTAACCACTCGAATTTATGCAGATTATTCACTCCTGCCAGGTGTTTATTTCATATGGTTTTCTTCCCCCTGCTCCACTGTGAAAGAAAAATTGGGTAATATTTGCTAATGAGGCAAGAGGGATATTTCCAGGCCCCTTTAACTTACCAGGAATAAAATATATTTTTAAGAAATTGCTGACCCTTCAAAACTCAACATCTGGCTTAACTCAGGGACATGTTTCTTAGTCAGCAAAAGGCCTTTCCTGAAGTAGCTGTTTGTAATTCATTAGTACTGGAGTAATAGCCACGCTCCTAAATAATTCCTGTGCTTATAAACCAGGGGGCAGGGCTCCTGCAAGGGAATGACTGCCCTTCTACCCAGGAAAGAAAGCTGGTTTTATGGATATTTGTGTTGGAACAAGCAGCACCTCCTTCAGTGCCAGGCAATAAAACCTGCCTGGGAATTCTCAGTGTAAGACAGGGTAAGGAAAAGGCCTGATTTTGAAGCCACTTTAACTTGAGCTTAAGCTTTTTGCTGAATTAGGCAGCAGAGGTGGATTTACATATGTTAAAGGAGGTTTGCTGGGGTTAGATTCCACTTTTTTTTTTTTTTTTAATTAAAAAAAGGAAGTAGTGAGAGGCAAGAGAGAGATTTGCAGGACACAGGCAATGAGAGAACTCACCGTTCATGCTCATCAGTCCGAGTTAAAAGCATTTCCCACTCACCAATCCCGCCTGCAACATCTGAAAACTGCTTTGGAGCCTCTTGGCTTTTATAAAGGACAGATCCAGGAAGACAAAAAGGTGGAGCAGGACCAGCCAGCAGCAGATCTGGGTCTGGGAGCAGCTTCTTCCATTGCCCTGGGAGCTGCCAAAGCAGCACACTGGGAACAGCTGCCTCCAACCTCCCCACGGCTCCAGCCTCGGGCTTCTTGTTCACCAGCTGGTTTGGGGATGGTAAAAACCAGCCCTTATGTTTCTGGGGTTTCTCCATTTCCACTGGAGCTCCAGGGAAAGCAATCTCCTGTCCTTTCAGACAGGGATAACGTTTCAACAGAGGGGAGCAACATTTCATCAGGGCTTTTGTCTGTGACACAAACCCCAGTGAGAGCAAGAGCTCAGTGCCCTGGAAACTCGGCAAAGACAAGAGATTATGGCCTCAGAGTTTGGTAGAATCAGCTCCTTTTCACTTTCCTGGGGTTTTTTTTACAGGTATCTGATACCCCAAACCCTGATTTGTTTCATGTGCCTCCAGTCCTCCTTCAGGCCCAAAGCAGCACAAAAGCTTGAGGCAGTTTGTGTGCTGCCCCTGCCACCCTCCCCAGAACACTGACCCCCCCAGCACACTCATCTCCCCAGGTAAAACAAAGGCTTCACAATAAATCAGTTCAAATCTGATTTCTAGCGTGGCTCCAGCCCTGGAAAACCTGTTGTGTAGCTCAGCTGAGAGCCCTGCAAAGGCAGCTCAGGGTTCTCAGCAGAGGCTTTTGGAGCTGTGCAGTCTCCTTCCCCGTGGTGCAGAGATGGCAGCTCCTGGGATTTTAGTTCCTGCTGGGTCTCAGGTCCTCAGCATTCCCTGGAGGGCCAGGCTGCTTCATCCAGGAGGAATCATCACCCCCATGTCTCCCCGTACGGCTTCAGCAGCTCTGAAAGTCTCACCACATCATGGCTTTTATACTTATTCCTGTTAAAGCATTTTCTCTGTCAGTCTTGTGACCACTTGGAATTTTTAAGACTCAAAAGGTGGACAGGATGAACTTAAGCCCCTGCAGACCCCTCTCTAAAATGAGCTGGTCTCGTTTGTGGCTTGTAAAACCCTTGGCCATCTCCTGCTGCCCAAAGCCAGCCTTGAGCAGCCCCATTCCCAAATCATGCCTCTGCCAGGCCCCAAGCGAGGACATCTCCCCTGGATGGGTCAGGAGAAAACACCTGGAGGTGGGGCAGGACCCTGAGAGGTAATTTTGTGAAAGAACACCCCGATACAGAGGGAAGAAGGAAGGAGCAAACAGATGAGACTGCATTTCTGCGGCGCCAAGCTCAAGTGAACTCTGAGCCAAATTAATGGTTGTTAAATGGCAATAACAAACAATTAAGAGTGGGAACGGGACAGAGAGAAGGTGAGCAGAAAGCACAACAGCAGAGTGGAGCAGCAGGAGACAAACAAAGCCCCTTTCAGAGGCAATAAAGCCTCGCACCCCCGGTGATTTATCGGGGCTTGCTCTTTCTCCTCTGCCTTTCTCTGCAGCTTTCAAGACGTTGGTATTTGCAGAAGGTGCAGTGGAGCCTCAGGATAAGGGAGAAGAATGAATCCATCACTGCTTCCCCCCTCGGTGCCTGACAGCTCCAAGTCATAAAACTCTGGGAAGGCAGCGCTTCCCCTCGGAGGCAGCAGCCCGGGAACAGGTCAATATAGCTCTGGATCCCATTGCCATTAAGACAAGCTTATCAGCAGGGTGCCAGGAGTGCAGAGCACGCCGGCTGACAGGAAAATCAAAGTTTCATTCTCTTTGCAATTCATAGCTGGGTTACTCCCACCCCCAGGCTGGGCCAGGCTCCCATTCCTGCAGGTGTCTGCACGGTGGTTTGGTTGTGTCTCTTCTCTCAGCCCCATCTCCCCACGTTGCCACCCAAAGTCACTTGGCACAAAGGGAAAAAGCTCTGTTTGCCCCCCGAGGCTGTGAAGCCAAAGGTGCTGAAGAAGCTCTCTGAGGGAGGGACTCCAGAGGGTCATTCCATCTCTGCCATCCAAGATGAGAGGCTGACCAAGGGACAGCAGCTGAAAAACCAAGTTACACCAAATGGTTCATGACCTGTGCAGACCCACACGACTGCCTGGCTGCCAGGCCACTGGGAGGACCTCCTGGGAGAGGGGAAAAGGGGGGATCTGGGCTCCATCCCCCAGCCAGGAGCTCTTGGAGGGGTTGTGGGAGGGGGTTTTTCACCTTTCTGCTCACGGTGTGGAGCTGTGTCAGGGCAGGCTCAGGGTGGATCTCAGGCAAAGGTTCTTCCCCCAGAGGCTGGTTGGGCACTGCCCAGGCTCCCCAGGGCAGTGGGCACAGTCCCAAGGCTGCCAGAGCTGCAGGAGGGTTTGGACAATGCTCTGAGGGACAGGGTGGGATTGTTGGGGTGTCTGTGCAGGGCTGAGGGTTGGACTGGATGATCCTTGTGGTTCCCTTCCAGCTTAGGATATTCTGTGATGGCAAAACCTCTGGAAGGACCAGAATTGCTCTGCTTTGCCTCTGTCCCCCAAGCAGGGTTTGGGAGGTACCAAATAAGCATCAGGTGAAACGCTTGGGGTTGAGTTACAAGACAACATTTTGGGAGAGAAACTTCCTAAGACTTTGGTTGACCTCAGAATCCCTAGGGAGAGACATCCCCTCATCCCACAGCTCCCAGAGAACCACAGGGCCAGAGCAGAGGGCACAATGAAGTTCAGCTGAACCAGCAGAAGTCAGAGTGGAAAGCACCAGCAGGACTGAAGGACCCATCAGAACTTAGAGCATGAACAAACCCACAGATTTAAGCTGCTGAAAAATAGCACCAAGGTCTCTGGCAGCATTAAACCATCAAACAACAGAAAGGGGACAGTCACACAAAGCTCTGGTTGTCCCCACTTTATTTCTGAGAAGAATTGCCTCTAATACCTTTCAGATTGCTCATAATGTACCTCCCTGTGCACAAACCCAGTCACCAACGTGAAATCCCACCCAAAGGCCTGTTACCACTTTCCTTCCAGTAATTAAGAGACCTTTACAGGAGTTATGTGAACAGAAATAGGCAGGAGCAAACCCACTCAGGTTTTATGTCCTGCCTCGCTTTATTTGTGGCCTTTTATAGGATTCTGTGGTTGATTTGAGCATTTTTCTCCGTTCCTCTACAAGAAGCTGTGTTGGGTTGGGGTCCCTTGCTCTCCCCCAGACCTGTGTGATTCAAGTGTGTCTTCGGTGAGGCCGAAGGAGTTGCAAAGGAACAGAAGAAACCTTCACTTTCACAAGTTTATTTCTCCAACTCTCCCATTTCTTGCTTTTCTATATTTCATACAAACATTTTGGAAATGACAGACAGTTTAAAAAAGGAAACTGCAAATTGAAGTGTGAAATTTTGCACTTCTGGGCCGTAATGAATCTCACTTGGCTTCCTCCTCTTTGCAATAACGTTGCTGGAAAGTGCAAAGACCTTAATTTTCCCCGTGCACGGCTTAAAATGTCTCAGCTCCTGAAATGTCAGGGCTCCATCACGGCCAGAGTCCAGTAGAAAACCTGAGGGCAACCACAGGCATCCTGTTTGCTGTGGGCAGGGACAGGGTGGGATTATTGGGGTGGCCTGTGGAGGGATAAGGGTTGCATTTGATGATCCCTGTGGGTCCTTTCCAGCCCAGGATGTTCTGTGATTCTGAGGGGACACAAGCTCTGCACGTCTTTTGGAGGAACATCAAACACTCTGCTCAGAAAAGGGGAAAAAAATACAATAAAGCAGCGTTTTTCTAACTGAGATTTGCACAGTGCTGTGTTGTTCACTGTGGAATAATGAGCCACATTCCTGGATGGGCTCAGGAACTCTGAGCACGGGGATTTGCAGCTGCACAGCCCCACATCTCCAGCCCCACTCAGGCTGGGTCAGGGGGTGCAAACTGCACAGGGTGGGGTGTCCCCAGGCTGTTGCCAACTGATTTTTAGGTTTATCCAAGCTGTTCCTTGCAGGGCTGGGAACACCCTGGTGCACGAGCAGCGTCCCTCCCTGCTGGCACAGCTTAAATCCATGGGCAGGGTCTGGCCCACCATGTGCCACCACTCAAGAGGTGGCATTTTCCAGTTTGAGTCCCTTTTCCATCTCTCAGCCTTCCCAGGTGCAGTCTTCTCCCTCCAGGCTCCAAGTGCTTGGTTAGCAGAGGAATTTGGTGCTCCTGAACCACAGCAGGGAGGCCCCCAGAGCCCAGGACACACCTCCCACCTTGCTGAGCTGCAGGGACCTCCAGGGATGAGGTGAGAGCAACAAGGGCTCCATTACCCCACTGCACCCACAGCTGGGGGGGACAGGACCCCCATTCTGAGATGGTCCCTCAGGAGGGGGCAGCTCCCAGCTCCTTGTCCAGCACTGCTGGGGCTGGAGGACTCCTGCCTTGGATGATCCCACCCCAAACAATCCCGTTCCCTGACTCCGGGACTTGCTCTGTGCTGGTGCTGCACCCCCCAAAACCCCCCACCACAAAACCCCAAACCCAAACAACCACCTGAGCCCCAAACAGGCAAAAAGGAGCCTTGACCAAGATGTCCAAAAGGCCTGAAAAATCCGGGATCGAGCCTCAGGTCTCCAGCAGTCACAACCTCTGCTCTGCCCAGCCAGGCTGAGCTTAGGACAGGCCTGAGTGAACCCAACCTGAAATTTGAGTGTCAACGCTCTGGACTAGTTTTTCTCTGTAAAAAGTCGTGAGACACGATCTTCCCTAAGATGGGAAAATAAATCAAAGCAGGAATGAGATCTTTTGTTCCCCAACCTTTGCGTTGCACACCCACATTTTATCCCGACGCAGTTTTGCACATCAGAGTGTCACCCCCAGTCTTTTATGAAATTGCCTTTCTGTTCAGCAAAGTGCTGCATCAGTGGGGCCACTTCCCTTTCATATTTCTGTAATTAGCCTGTTCTAAATCCTCCAGCAGCTTTTTGGAAAGATGTCGATTATTTACAGTACGTGCAATTCAGATGTCACCGGATTATTAACCTTGGCTGTGTAGTTTTAAATGTCTGGATTAGTGGATATGAGTTTGTTTCCTCCGCTTCAGGCTTGAAAAAGTCATGGGGGAAAAAAGAGGAAATATAAACAGGGGAGATAAGGCAGTGCTCTGCTACCACCTTGCAACCAGAAAGTAGAAGGGAAAGAAGGGTTGTTGGCAGCAGGAGCTGCTGTGCCAAGAGGCTGGAAATTGGGAGCTGCAGCCCCAAAACTACCCCTGGTGAAGATAAAACCAGCACTAAAACAAAGCTCAGCTTTCAACCTGAGATTGAAGAGAGGACAAACCCCTGCAGGAGCCTGGGAAGGCCCCACGTGCTGCTGTTTCTCACACCCCCCCCCAGCACCAGGAGCTGATTCCAGCCCTGCCTCTGCCTCACTGTGGGATTTTGGGCTGGCAGCCTCTGCTCTGCTGTTCTCCATCTCTCCCCAGCAGGAGTTTGGGATGTGCTTGGACACGATGCTGAGGAGATGACAGCAGTCTCTGCTGAGCTCTGACACGGAGCTGTTACCCAGCATTGGCACAGATCAACCCCCCCGAGGGCTGGACATGTCCCTCCACGCTCCAAACAGCAGCAGGGGGACTAAAGATTGTCCCTTCCACCAGACCCAGCTGGAGCCAGCTGGAATTCCCTGGGACAGGAGCATTTCATGTCCCTTTGGCATCATCTGAGCCGTTCACTCCTGTGGAAGGGACACAGCACTGAGTGCCAGGAGCTGTCCCAGCTGAGCTAAGGGAGCACAACTCCTGCCATCCCATCTGAGGACACTCATCCCGGGATTCCCACAGATCCTGAGGGCAGCAGCTGCTGGGTCTGGCTCCAAGGCAGCGATGGGAGAGGGTGGTACAAAGCCCAGCCCTGCAGGTCTGCTGTATCCTGGATGCACACCAAGTGCCTATGGAAGTGTTGATCTAAACACAAATATTAGCCTGACTCCAAAGCTGCAGTTCCCAAAGCACTGGAAATGTCAAAACCCCCCCACTCTGGGCCACCACAGAAACATTTCACTTTGATTTCAATCCTTTTTTAGACAGCTGCTTTTACAATGACAACGAAAGGGAATGTGGAAGTGAAAAGCTGGTTTGCATGAAGCCTCCCCGAGGTTTTCAGCTCCACACGGGCTTTTCTGTTTATTTTGGGGTTATTTTGCAAGAACTAACTCAAATATACAAACACGTTCTGGCATTGTCACTCCACGGCTTTCACTGACAGCAATCCATCTTATCCCAGCAAGGAGCAGCAGGAAAAAACTCCTGTCACTACCAAGAAGGAGAAAACAAAATCAGCTGAAAATTTCTGGGAGTCTCAGGAAATTTTCTCAGGAAATTCCCCTTCAGCTCCAAACACGGCGCAGAAAATGCCACCAGTGATTTTTCCCTTTGTAATTGGGTTTGCAAAGGTTGACTGGCAAGGAATTAAAACATGGAAACGTTGGAAATATCAGTGAGTTCTGGCATCCTGAGTAATGTGACATTTATATGATAATTTGGTAGTTAAATATGCAAGCAAGGATGCTTTTCTTTATGAACATGGGGTTACAGCACTTTCAGGAAACGCCTTCCAGCCTTTTACAGGTTCAACTTCTCGCTCCAGTGGAAAAAATATGCTTGGCAATGTGTGGGCAGGGGCCACTTGGAGCAGAACAGCCCCAGCCCAGCTCCAGCAGCACCTCTGCCACACAAACACCGTTCAGGGGGGCTCCAGGTGGAACCCCCACGTCTTGCTGCCAGAAAATTGGGATGCTCTGGGGGGAAAGAACAAGGACCAGAGGTGCCAGGGCATGAAAATACCCTGTAGAGGCACTGACAGTCTGGATATGGGGTATATGAGCCCCCAGAACCTGGTGGGCAGCCCCACCCCACAGCACCCAGGAGAACATGGAATCACCCACCCAGGGAGTCGGGTTCAGTCATCACCTGGGCTCCTCCTGACAATTAAACCACTGGTTTAACCCCAAGATCCCTTCAGAAAGAAAATCTTTCTCCATTTTGCACGAAGGAGGCTGAGAAAGTCGGGGCTGTTGGGGCTGGAGAAGAGAAGGTTGTGTGGAGCCATCACAGCACCTTCCAGGGGCTGCAGGAAAGCTGGAGAGGGATTGTTCCTCAGGAACTGGAGTGACAGGACAAGGGGAAATGCATTTAAACTGAAAGAGGGGAAATTTAAGTTAGATATACGGAAGGAATTGTTGGCTGTGAGGGTGGGGAGGCCCTGGCACAGGTTGCCCAGAGAAGCTGTGGCTGCTCCTGGATCCCTGGAAGTGTCCAAGGCCAGGTTGGAGCAACCTGGGCTGGTGGAAGGTGTCCCTGTCCGTGGCAGGGGGTGGAAGGAGATGATTTTTGAGGTTCCTTCCAACCCAAATAATTCTATGACTGGACAAGACCCCCAGAAAGAGGTTTTGCCTGTGCTGGGAGGACAAATCAGGTGAGGCAGACAAAGGTCTCTCTTCATCCAGGCACTGACTTTACACCCCCCAACACCCACCACATCCTTTCCCTGCATCTCCTCACTCCCCTCCTGAGCTGATGAATAATTTGGAGGCCTCAGCCATTACTAAATAATGAAGATTCTTTTCCTTGCAGGAATAATTGAAGCGTCAGAGCTGAGAAATTGAGGTCGCCCTGAGCTCTGCTCCCCCCAGCACGTCAGCTCTGCAGGGATCTGTGGGGTGGGGGGGATTGGAGCCCCAGCACTGGGCAGGGATGGGCTCATGGGTGCTCATCCTCTCACCCTGGGGCTGCTGAGAGGGAGCAGGGACATTTCCAAGTTGGAATTAAGGCTGTGGTGGCTCAAGACTCGAGGGAGTCGAGTTTAACTGAAGTTTATGATGGTCTTGGCTGCACCCCCAGCTGGGAGTTTGCTGCTGCCAGCTCTGCAGATCCACCATTTCTCCCTTAATGGGAGGAAAAGACAAGCCCTTTTTGGGTACAGTGATACCAGGGAATCATCAAAATCCCTGAAAGGCACCAAAGTTCTTCCTCATTCATGGAAACCTCCCTAAAGGCAGGAATTCTGCCTGCAAACCTCACCTGGGGCTCGGGTTTGGCAGCCACTGAGAGGAGACCTGGGCAAGCTGGAATTAAAAGGTGCTAAGAGCAATATTTCTGGGAAAACTCTGGGTGCTTCAAGCCCTCCCTGCTCCCGCTGGTTCCTCCTCGTGGCTGTGCCCTCAGTCACACACTGCAGCAGGTTTTTTCCTCCAGGTTTATTCCAAGGGGAAGGAAATTTGGGGTTGGGATGTGTCCTCCCGTCTCCAGGCTCCTTGTCCTCCGTGGGGGAAAAGCCAACAGGAAAACCCACCTGCAGAACAAGTCCCCTTTCCATGGATCTGCGTGGAGCTGGATCCAGCCCACCTGAAAACTAGGAATGGTTTTTTTCCCCCACCTTTTCCTGTTCTCAAAACATCCCCTGACTTTTCTCAAAACCAGTAAGGAAACGACCAGGGTAACACAGTTTTCTGTCTTCCCATTCCTGTACTGATAAATAAAATTATCCTTGATGATTACAGGGAAAAATGGCTTATTCCAGGAGTAAAAATCCTGTTTGTTGAGAACCCAACCCCGGTTCAATTAATGTGGGTTTCCAGCAGCTACACAAACACAATTAAATAGGGAATGAGATCCTTTCTGCAGGATTTTCCTGAGCCAGTTCAGTGGCACCAGGAAGAAGAGCATGAAGTGCTGGTGTGATGTGCCAGCCTGTGCAGGGTGGAACTGAGAGGGCAAATATTTACCCAGGGGGAAGGATGAGAAAGGTGTGAGAAATGCCAGCCCCCACAAAGAAAAGACCCGTGAGGTGAAGGCAGCCTGTCCTAAATCCTGAAGTCAAACTGCAAGGCAGACATTTGGAAAGACTTCCAGAGCCAAACGTTCTGCTTGGGGACTCTCTGTGCTAATTAGGGACAATTAAAACTGCTTAAGGAGCATTAATGTGTTTGCTGTGCAGCATCAAATGTCATCTCCTCGTAAATGTGTCAGGTTTGGGCCAGTGTTGGTGACAAGGAGGTGCCTGAATCTGTCAGGTTGAAGGGAGAACTTCCCTGAGCATCCTGCAGGAAGCAAATCCATCCCAAGGGATTCCCCTGCTTTCCATTTCCTGGGAATTATTAAGCTGAACAACAAGATTTTTTGGCCCCAGGTTTCTTTCTGAGGGTGTCACTGAGTTTGAAAGGCTGGGACTGGATGACTGGGAAAAGGGGGAGGAAAAGGGAAAAAAGGGGAGGGAAAGGAAAAGGGGGGAGGGAAAGGAAAAAAGGAAGGAGGGAAAGGAAAAAAGGAAGGAGGGAAAGGAGAAGGGGGGAGGGAAAGGAAAAAGGGGGAGGGAAAGGAAAAAAGAAAGGAGGGAAAGGAAAAGGGGGGAGGGAAAGGAAAAGGGAGGAGGATGAAAAGGGAAAGGGGAGAGGAGGAGATAAAAAGGGGGGGAGGAGGGGGAAGAAAAGGAAAAGGGAGGGAAGAAAAGGGAAGGGGGGAAGGAAAGGAAAAGGGAGGAGGAGGAAAAGGGAAAGGGGAGAGGAGGAGGAGAAAAGGGGGGGAGGAGGGGAAAGGAAGGAAAAGGGAGGAGGAGGAAAAAGGAAAGGGGAGAGGAGGAGGAAGAAAAGGAAAAGGGGGGAGAAAAGGAAAGGGGGGGAAGAAAAGGAAAAAGGGGGGAAGAAAATGATAAGGGGGGGAAGAAAAGGATAAGGAGAGGAGGAGGATGAAAAGGAGAGGGGGAAAAGGAAAAGGGGAGAGGAGGAGGAGGAAAAAAAGGGGGCAGGAGGAAAAAAGAAAACCATACAATCTCTTCCTATTCCAGAAAATAAAAGCTTTGACTCCCAGTCTGTGACTTTTGAAAAGCGTGTGCACAGCAAGCTGAGGGTTCTCAGGGCAAACCCCCTTTAATTTTGCAGATATCCATCCAGATATTTTTTTAATTACACCTAATTTCTGTTCCTGAACTCCCAGCTGCACAACAGGAGTGACAACAGAAGGGGAGCAAGTTCAGTGTAGAGAGCTCTGAGACCCTTCAATTCTTCAACAGCTGAGCATGTACCTTTGTTAATCCTAAATAAGATAATCCATAATTACAAATAAAGCCCAAACCAGGAAGGTCTGATATGGTTCTGAACTTTTCCCCCAACTGTATTTCTGCAACCCAAGTGGTTTTTGTTAACACGAGATTTTTGGGGTTTGTTCCAGCTAATGTGACCTTGTGGATAAAAGAGAGAGCAAAAGAGAGGGAAAAATAGGGAAAGTCTCTTCCTCCTCCAAGAGGAAAAAGCACAACAAAAATCAGGATTGTTCTGGGGCTTGTTTGAACTTTGTCTGAAAATTGATTTAAGCACCAAGGAGCCCGTGCTCAGCCCATTCATTGGCTGCCAACATGCAGCACTTTTGTCTCTGTTGATAAGGGACTTTTTAATTATTGCCATTATCATGTGAAAATTGGGTTCCTGCCACAAACAATCGAAATGGGATTCTGTTACTTTTAATCTTGGGTAATGTCTTTTAATCGGAGGTTTCATTTCCTATCAGCAATAAAAGATGTGGGTGTGTGTGTGCAGGGTTGGAGTGCACGTGAAAAGACCTGGGAAAATCCAAAAAGCTGGGAGTGTAAAACACAGGCTGGGCAGATTTGACAGCAGAAAGGACTGGCACGAGCAGCCAGTCCCATCTCTCGTGAAAGAAGGGTTGTGTCAGTCATTTCTGCATCAAATCACCTCTTTCAGGAGAGACAGCCAGCCCTGACAAGAGATTAATATTAAGATTTTTTGTCTGTTTGTTTGTTTGTTCTGCACTAGGAATAGGGCTGAGACCTCATGAACCCATTTGACCCACGTATATAAATATATATATATATTTATATACCTCTCATATATAGATATTTGTATATCTCTCTCATATATATTTATATATCACATGTATTTTTCTATGTTTTATATCTCTCATACAGATATTTATATATCTAATCTATATATTCATATATATTTCATGCATCTATATCTCACCTCATAATAGGTGAGAACCAACTGAGCTGCACAGTGACCTTGGCATGAAGGAGGGACAACAATCACGAGGGTGCTGCCATCTCCCTGTTCCTTTAATATTCTTTTTCAGCCCAACCCCCTCCTGCTGCCGGCAGGATTGGGGGTCCCCAGGAGGTGGAGATGTGCCCCCAGCTCTCCAGGCCACATCAGCTGCTCTCTTTGGGCATCAGCTCAGCTGGCAGCTCTGCCCAGGGGCAGGCAAACCCTCCTGCTCTCCAGTGCCTCCAGGAAAAAGCTGAAATTACTGATTTTTCTTCCTTTTTATTTTGGGTTTCCCCCCCCCCCCCCTCCTCCTGTTCCTGGGGGTGGTTCAGCTGCCCACAGCCACCCCTGAGACCTGCTGCACATCTGCCCTGCTTTACAGGAACTGTTGAAATCCCAGGAATAATCAAAGAGGAAGGTGGTTCAAAAATAAAATTGGGGGGTTGTCAGCTTTGTTTTGTTTTGGTTTTGTTGTTGTGTGGGTTTTCTCCCCCCTTTTTTTTTTTAAGCAAGAAAAGAAGCTGAAGGGTTTAATTTGTTACATTCCACATTATGAACTCCATTCAAAGCAACCCCTGCTCTCTTAGAAGTGGTGAAACAAACCTTCCTGGTTGAATCTGGAAAGGAAATAATCAGATCCTGCCTTTTTTTGCATAGGCAGAGTTTTAATTACCTCTGAAACTCGCCGGGTCCCATCTGAGCAGCTTTTCAAAAGCAATCTATTAACAAACAATAACCCCGTTGCTGCTGCTGCTGCTGCTGGTACAGAGCAGATGTTATCACTGCCTTCCACGTGCCTCTTCCCTCCTCTGCCCTCCCCGGCCTGCAGAAACACAAAACCACGGAGCAATTAATAAACTCTGCTGCTGATGAGCAGGGAGGGTGGGGAGAGGGTGGGGAGGGGGCTCCTGGAGCACTGGGAGCAGTGGATGGGCTGGCAGGAGGAACACACGGCTCCAAGGGGGGAGTCCCACATGGAATTTTTGGCAGGAACATCTGAGCTGGTGTGGGAGGAGGATGGTGTGGGAGGAGGAGCTGGTGTGGGGGCAGCTCTGGCACTGCCAGGCTCGTTCATGGACTCCAGCACTGGGAGCCTCTGGGCTCCACTGCTGGGGATGAGATGTTTGGGGTCCCAGAGCCTCTGCCCCTCTGCAGAGGAGGGCCAGGAGGATCCTCTCTTATCTCTGCTCCGTGTGCTCTGGACCTGACGGGAGGCTGAGGGGGGGTCAAAGCTTCCTGAAATGCCTGAGGTGTCCAAGCACTGCTCAGCTGCCAGTAGAAAGGACAAAAGAGCCTCCAAGAGCGAGTCCCTGACGTTCACAAAGGGAAAAGGACATCTGGGAGACATCTGGGAGGTTGGGGATGGAGAGAAGCAAGCACAGGGACAGCTCAGCTTCGAACCCCACCAGCTCTGAGGGCTGGTCTCCAGCTGGAATTCAGCCTTATTCCCAAGCCTTCTCCCACCCCTCCTCGTCCCTGGGAGATGTGGGACCCCAGGAGATGCAGCCATGAATAGAATAGAATAGAATAGAATAGAATAGAATAGAATAGAATAGAATAGAATAGAATCGATTGGGTTGGAAAAGACCTCCGAGATCATCGAGTCCAACCCTTGGTCCAAATCCAGTCCATTTACTAGATCATGGCACTCAGTGCCACGTCCAATCTGTGTTTAAAAATCTCCAGGGATGGTGAATCCACCACCTCCCTGGGCAGCCCATTCCAATGCCTAATCACTCTCTCTGTAAAGAATTTTCTCCTGATATCCAACTTAAATTTCCCCTGGCGGAGCTGCCAGAAGTGACAGAGACCCCCGAAGCCCAAGGTCCAGTGTCCCAGCACTGCCCAAACACCTCCCAGGAAAAGCCCTGGAGCAGCTGCTGGTGGTTGGAACCTCCAGTCACTCATCCCCCCCCTTGCCCATCTGCTCTGGGGACAATCAGATGTCCTACATCTCCCAGAGGTGACCCTCTCCAGCCACTGTGTGGGTGAAGCCCTGAGGGAGGGCACAGATTCCCACCTTTTGGAACACTTCCAGGGATGGTGACTCCACCATCACCTCGGGAACCCTGTGCCAAGGCCTGACCACCCTTATAAGGAAGAAATTTTGCCCTAATATCCAACCTAAGCCTCCCCTGGTGCAACTTCAGGCTGTTTCCTCTTGTCCTGTCACTTGTTACCTGGGAGAAGGACCCCACCCCCAGCTGATTCCACCCTCCTTTCAGGGAGCTGTGAATAGTGGTGAGATCCTCCTTGAGCTTCCTTTGCTTCAGACTAAACAACCCTCAGCTGCTCCTCAGTTTTGGACCCTCTCTGTAACACCTCTTTCCCCTGAGCTCTTGCTGGGGAAGGACTCAGAACCAGCTCTTTGTGATATATAAAAAAAAAAAAGAAGTATTTCAATCAGCAGCCTTTCCTAGTGGCTGCACACCTGCCTCAGACCTATTGCTGTCACATGCATCACTTAAGTTTGAGAGCCTAAAGAACCTAAAATGAAGTTCCCTTGTTGCACCATTAACCTCCTTATGTATCTGCTGTTTTCAACCAAGCATCAGTGAACCTTCCTCAGCCCACATTTCCCGAGCACCAACCACCCAGATCCCTCAGAGCAAACAGGCTCAGACACATCCAGGATTATTCATTCCCCACACGAGGCACCTTTCCCCACTTCCCATCTTTGGCTGCAGGAAATGAAAAGCACAGGAGTGTGGCCTCCAGACCTCCCAGCAAGAGCCTGGATGCTCATCTTCTCCACCACCAGCTGCCACTGCCTCTGTCCAAAATCATTATAGAGACACCAAGCTTTTATTTAGGCTCGTTAAGGAAGACTAACAAGGCACAGATGGAGCAGGTTTGCTCGTGGCACGGGGTTGGCTGTTCCCCCTGCTTTTGGCCCTGGAAAAAGTGGGATGCAGGGCTCCAGCAGGCTCCCACAGACACAGCTCGGGGCTGGAAAAGCCAGGACTCTTTGGCTGCCTGCCCTGGATGTGGAAATGCTAAAAAATGTTGGGTAAAGCTCAGCCTGCAGCCCTTGGAGGGGGTAATCCCTGGCCTGTCCCCTGTGCTGGAAGAAGCACGAGATGTTGAGGTCCACGGTTGCTTCATCTCTCCAGAAAAACAAGACCTTGAGGTTCTTTTTCTTCTTTTTAATGGGAAAAAAAATAGAACATTTCCCCCCACGACAGCAACTTATCACCTCCAGGATCCAAGACTTCTCTGGTAAAACGAGCAAATAACAACTAAAGCCCTGTCCTTCAGCACCTCTGTGATGGCCCCTGTGCTGCTGATTAGTAATTCAAAGGGGAGGTTTGGGCGCCCTGCTCGGTTGAAGGGTGTTCCCGTGGTGCTGGAGAACCAAGAGGCCAAAACAGAACACGAAACAGGGGGGAAAAAATGGGAAAGAACAGTTGGATCCAGGCCCTGGCAGCAAGGAAATCCCCCTGAGCGGGTGCTGTGCCCTCGGCTGTGGGGATGCCAACGTGGGATCCTGGGGACAGGTCACTTGCAGGGGGATGTGCTGTGACCCCACAGTCAGTTTTGGGGGGTGTCTGCCACGCTGGTGATGGGATTTTCACATTCCTCCTGTCTTTTGTAACCCACCCCTGCATAAAAGCACCCTCTGGATGCATGGAAAGGGTGAGCAGCACTCGGAGGGGACTGGAACAGCTCATCTCCCCCATAGCTTTGCTCCTGCCTCTTTGCTCCCACACCAATCCCACATCCCAACCTTTCAGCTGATGCAAAGTCACTGAGAGTCAGGAAAACACTCCCAACACCTCTGCAGCAGCTCTGTGGCCCTGGAGGACCAGAGTCAGGAGTGAGGAGAGGGAGAGGAGAGCGGTGGCCTGGGCAGGTGTTAATGAGAAAGGGATTTGTCTCTCCAGGACGTCCTTGTGCTTCCCAGGAAAGTCACAGAGCAGAATTTCTGAATATTTAATATGGCTTCTTAATTAAGGAAAGGGTAAAAACCTGAGAGGCACCATCCCCTACTGCAAGGTCAAGGCCAGAGCTTTAAATACAGGATAATCACTCATCCCAAGGAAGCTGATGGGAAGGGGTGGCCTCACAGTTAGACCTGTTTGGACCAGAGAAACAGCCCCTTCTGCTCTCACTCAACATTTTCCCTGTGGACTGGAAGCTTTCAAGCCTTCAGACGTGTTTTTACCCCATCCTGCCCTCCGAAAAGCTGAAAATCTAAAATAAGGCTCGAAAAAAATGAAGACTCCGACAAAGTAATTAAAAAAAAAAAAAAAAAAAAAGCCCTGTCTGGTTTCACAGAAACATTTCAGTTTGGTAATTTCCAAAGGTTTCATTTCCATTTCAATCTTTCTTTTTTTTCTGTCCTGTAGCTGAACTTCTCACATTTCAAAGCAAAAAGCAAATTTGAAGTAAAATATAACAGTTCCATTTCTAGGAGTCACGGTGACCCGGTGATAATTTTAAAAAACTTTTCTCCATTTCCCCCCCAAAATGTAAAAATCTCCTGAAATTGCTCCTTTCCTCTGAAATATTCTGGCTTTGATGAATCAACACGTTCTGCTGAGGATTTTTTTCTGGCTCCTAGACAGCCTCATTTCTCCATGGGGCAGCAGGGGGACAATATGTGGGACTGGCTTGGGTTTTAGGGATTCAGCTGCTTTTCCCGTTTCTCCCTGTCTTCTGCTCCACACCCTCAGGTGTATTTTCACCTGCCCTGGCCCAAGTGGGCAGAACAGTGAAATCCAAGCCATCAGCTGCCCCTCCACCCCTTGGCCACGTGCACATTCCTACCTGCAATCCGAGGGGAATGAGTTTTTTCTCTCAGCAGCTCCTTGGAATCTTTAATTAGAAGCCCGTTTGGCAGCAGCACACGTGGTTTGGCTCTGCCAGGTGGCAGCTTCCCACGCCACCATCCCCTCGCAGTCCGGAACTGCATCCACTTGGTTTTCCCTCTTTCCCTCTTCCCCCACCCCCCTTATGCTGTAAAATCCTCAGGCCAAAAATATCCCGGAGGCAGAAAATCGGGCTGGGAGGGCCCCCCCAGGTGCCTCAAATCAATAATTTTGCCTGAGGGTGTGACCCACCTGAACGAGCTGCTGTGGCAACGGTGGGGATGAAGAGGGGCAAAATCAAGGGGTTTGGGCAATTTGTGTGAGGAGCAAATGTGTGGGGCCACTGAGGGAACCAGGAGGAGTCACAAGAGTGACAGGACCCAGGGAATGGCTTCCCAGTGCCAGAGGGCAGGGATAGATGGGATATTGGGATGAAATTGTTCCCTGGGAGGGCAGGGAGGCCCTGGAATGGATTTCCCAGAGAAGCTGTGGCTGTCCCATTTCTAGAAGTGTCCCAGGCCAGGTTGGAGCAACCTGGGCTAGTGGAAGGTGTCCCTGCCCATGGCAGGGGGGGGAAGGAGACGATCTCCAAAGTCCCTTCCAACCCCAGCCACTCTGGAATTCCAACAGTCCGCGTGGCTGTTTCCTCCCACAGCCAGAGGGATCCAAATGCCCTTGAACTTCAGGAACAGAACACCAAACAACACGATCAGTAGCTGCAAGAACATCACCAGCTGATGACAAAAAACCTGGCTGGGGCCTCAAGACACCTTTTTATTTTAAGCAGCGGCGCAGAGTCGACCTTGTCCCATCCCAGTGAGGCAGCAAAGCAGAGATGGAAAGATATGCAGGTTCATGTGCCAGCCCTCCCCCCCCCCCGAATTTCAATGATGCCATTAGCATTCAGGATCTTTGCATGTGTTTAAATGTGGATTAAAAATGCATTAATTGGTCTCGTTTTAACAAGCTCTTCTCTTTGTATATCAAATATTTGAAAGATTCAGTATTATCACCTCTCGTCTGGGCTGGAATTGAAGAGGAGAAAAGAAATGTAATTGAGGACTTAAGGAGTGGCTCCTCCTGTTTGCTCAACACCAGGGGGCTCTGATTGAAAGCTCGGGGGAAATGACTTTGATAAGTATATGAACAACAGCTAAAGGCAACACAACTTGGCAAACTGACATCCCAGCAGAAGCATTTTTGGCAAGGAAAGTGGCTTTCCAGTAAGTGCTGCCTGGGAAGAGCTGCTGGAGCAGCTTGTACCACACAACCTGTCCCTGGCAGCACGAAGGAGAGAAGTTCTGTCTGTTCAGGTGTCAGCTCAGGGCTTCAAAAGCACCACCCAGCCCTTTCCTTGGCTGCACTTCCCACTCGGAGCCTGGGCAGGTCGCTCCAATCAGGAATGGACCTCTCCTTGGACTGAGCTCCTCCAGCTCTCGGTGCTTTCTCCCTGCTGCCCTGGGAAACCTGCTCCCAGTGATGGGAACCAAGTGTGGGATCAGAAAAGGTGTGGCCAGAAACCACTTTTGCCTTTTCATCTACAACTGAAAAAGCAAAAGCCACCCTGTTCATGTATTTATGCAGAATCTGGACACTGAAGGGATGTGGCAAAGGACCTCTCTTGAATCCAGGAGGACTCAGGCACTGCTGAATCCTCTGGATTAGTGCCCGTATTCCCATGTCCATGGAACAGCAAAATGGAGCCAAAAAACCCTGATGAAGTTCATAGACTCACAGGATGATTTGGGTTGGAAGGCACCTTAAAGGTCATCTCCTTCCACCCCCTGCCACGGGCAGGGACACCTTCCACCAGCCCAGGTTGCTCCAACCTGGTCTTGGACACTTCCAGGGATCCAGGGGCAGCCACAGCTTCTCTGGGAAACCTGTGCCAGGGCCTCCCCACCCTCCCAAGGAACAATTCCTTCCCAATCCCACCTATCCCTGCCCTCAGGCAGTGGGAAGCCACCAGGAACCCTCATGTTTAGAGACTGTGGCCACGTGAGGTTCTCACCGAAGCCTTGCCCTCAGCAGTGATGTAATTCCTTGTGCAAACCTGAGTTTAAAACCTGAATTAAGAAATAGTCTGAGCCTCTAAGCCAGAGTTTCATCCCTGATAACCAGAGGACCTCCCAGCATGGCTGTAAATCCCGTGCTCATTGAGGAATTCCGGCGCTTCCTGGGGATCTGCTCAGAGGAGAGGTCTGGCAACGGGCATAAAAACGTGCTGCACTGGAATTTGCACGTGGATAGCTTTCCTTTGGCCATAGGAACACATTCTGCAGCTAATCCCCGCTTCCTAGTAGGCAGGGAAAAAAAAGAAAAACCTCAAAATATCCCCAAATATTCCCATCATTCCCGGAGGGCTCCGGCGGTGCCACGGGCTGTGGCTGTGTCCGGGTCTCTGCTGCTCCAACAGGTCCTTAGAGCTGCCAGAGCTCTGCAGAAACACCTTCCCACTTGGCTGGGGCTTGTGCAGCTTTTGGGCTGACAACCCCACTGTCCCTGATGGGATCTGAATGCCCAGTTCCTGTGGAAATGAGTGGGAATTCTGCAGTGCCTCTTCCCTCGGCAGCTTTGAGCCGTCTCGGCCCGGGATCAGATTTGAGTGGCCGAGGTTTGGGATCTTTGCAGGGTTTTATTTTCGGCTGCAGGCTGGAATATTTCCAGCCAAACTTGACGTAAAATTCCCTCCAGACCCCACGTGGGAACTCAGGTTTATAGAAAATGCTGCGAACTTTCTGCTGGCTCTTGAGCTGGAGGAGTTTTATTCCTCCAAAGCCGAGGAACGGCGGGGCCGTGCATTTTCTCCCCGTTATCTATTTACTTACTCGATTTTGTCCCAACATCCAAGCCCCCCAGACAGCCCTTGTAAGGTTGGAGGGTCTGTAAAACCCCTCCTGCACATGGGAAGTGCAGCACAAACTCCTTGATTTAAGTTTTTCTAGGAAGAGCAGAGATTTCACGTCAGACTCCCCGAGTCAAAGGCTCCCAGGAATCTGGCTTTCGGGGAATAGAGGTTATACACAAATTGGATCACCTCTGCTGCAGCCTGGAGACCCCTGAGAGCATCACCCTTGTCCTGGAAACATTCAACTGTCTTCCAAAGATGAGGAAAAAAAACACCAACGTGAAAAATCGGTGAAAGCAAGGGAAGGTTTTTTATTTATTTCTTCTTTTTTTTTCTTAAATGTGACAGACTACCAGTGGAACTACAATGCATTTTACAGCTTGGGTGTTAATCCTTAACGTGCTGTGAAGTGGAGAAGACACTCTGTGTGCCTCAGAAAACAAGGATGTGCCTTTGTAAAGGATGGAAACACGGCAGGTCTCCAGCAATACTACACACTCAGAGCTCTGCCTTCCAGCACAGGAGATGAAATCATAACAGCAGCCACTTACTTACTTTTAAACCCCATCAATAATAAGAGATGCATAGCAGAACTCGTCTCACATGCACTTAAAAATGTAATGAATCTTGAGGAGAAACAGAAACATGCAGATATATGTGTATGTAAGCAGTGTGGAGAAGCTAAAGCACAAACCAAACGGAATTATCTATGTTACTTGAAATTACCTTCAAGGGTATTTGCCATTATGAGCAATTTGTACCCAGAGAGGCCAAATCGATCACAAAAATGGGGTTTTATTATTCAGCACCAGATGGGAAGGTTAAGGCAGGAGCCAGGGCTTGGTGGGGGGAGCAGGATCTGCCCCGGGATCTGGGGGAAAAGCTGGAAGTGCATCAAATCCTGGCTCCATTTTCCACTTTCCTTCTGGGCATCACCCTGAAGCCTCTGTTGGAAAAATCCCTGCAGGCACCTTCCTTCTCTGGGAGCAGCTGAGGGTGGCCAAGGAGGGCCAGGCAGTGATGGATTCACCTTCTTCCCCTGGGAAAGCCGGGCTCGGGATCCTCCACCTCTGCCTTTGGCAAGAGCTGGGTCACACCTCTGTTTCCCTTTGATTTACACCATTCCCCACGTCCCAGGAGATTTCCCCAGGTACTTTTATTTGCCTTCAGAGCACGGATTCAAATCAGTCATCGACTTCCCGCTGAGTTCCCAACACCTCTTTCCCCATTTTAAATGATTTTTAAAGGGATGCAATGCACTCCATCTTCCAGCTGGAATAACTCCTGTGTTATCCTCCCAGCCTGAATTCCTCTCACCCCTTGCTCTCTGCTCACTTCAGATAATTCAGTGGGAATTTATTTGAAAAGAGGTGCTGGGTCACAAATGAAGTAAAATGCTGACAGCAGGAGTTCCTTCCCATTCACTGCTGTCGTGAAAGGCAGGGAGCCAGATTTAGGGATACTCATCATTAGGATGGTTGAAGCTATTCCACCTCACCAGAGGGTTGTTTTTTTTTTTCCTTCTTTTCCCATTAGAATAGATTTTATTTTGAATAAATGTTGTGTCTTTTCCCTCGTCTCGCTGGAAAAAACTCAAATACCTGAAAACCAAAACTCTCACCAAGCCCCAGGGAAAGGGCCTTCTGGGAAGTGGAGTTCCATTCAGGAAATCCAAGGTGCTGTGGGGAAGGGTGGAGGCACCAGGAGCCAGCCTGGATCTCTCAGTTCAGCTGCTCTGGTTGTGGCTGAAATGAAGAGGCAGCTTCTGGAGCCCCAGGAAAGTCTCACTGCTGAAGGATGTGCAAGCTCAGATTCCAAATCTATTCCCAGGAAAGTTTTCTCCCGAACCTCACTCTGTTTTCTGGGAAAAGCAGCGCCTGGATGAGCTGCCTGTTCCTCCCCTGGGCCCCAGGGTGGACAAGGAAGGACCCCACTGGTGCTTTTGGCAGGTGGAAGGTGCTCCACAAAGTGACTTTAAGGGGACCTGCTGCAAGAGGAATGTGGATAATGTGGGTCTGGGAGTGCCGTGGGGATTAAGAGGCAGGCAAAGCACTGAACTCCCCAAATGTTTTTGGAAGTGGACTTCAAAAATGGGGCCTGGTGAGAAAGATGGGGATGGGATTTTTAGCAGAACCTGTTGCAACAGGACAAGGGGGAATGGTTTTAATCTAAAAGAGGGTCCATTCAGGCTGATATTGGGAAGGAATTGTTCCCTGGGAGGGTGGGGAGGCCCTGGCACAGGTTGTCCATGAAAGTTGTGGCTGCTCCATCTCTGGAAGTGTCCAAGACCAGGTTGGAGCAACCTGGGCTGGTGGAAGGTGTCCCTGCCCATGGCAGGGGGTTGGAACTGGGTGATTTTTAACATCCCTTCCAACCCAAAACCATCCTGTGATTCTTTTTTGGGACCCTCTTTTCTCCAACCCCTGTGAACAGACCGTGCCCACCACGAGCTGCAGTGATGAACCTCTGGTTGCTGTTCTTCCTGCTGGGAGCACAGCCCTGTTTTGGATGAATCCCAGGCTGTCAGGGCTTCCTGTGCCCCACAATAGGGTTACTCAAACCCTTCAGAGACTTGGCATGCACAGAATTCCAAGTGAACCCTGGTAGTTCAATCAAAGCAGCAAGTTTTGGGTACCTGCCATCTGCATTAGCTGAGCTGACCCCTGCCCTCCACTGCAAATATTTCTTCCCTCCAACCCTGGAGGTCCCTTCCAGCCCCACAACTCCCTGTTCATCTGCTGGTTGCTCTATTAATGACTTGTCATCAGCAGAAGCTCCAAGAGATCCTTTATTTTAATTAAGCCAGAAAACCACCACCCTCCTGAGGCTGCTGCCACAGTTCAGGGCACCTAAATCTGACCTTTGGAGCTCTTGAAATGGCATTAATTAAACAGGCCTTGTTGGCTGGAGCCTTTCCAGCCCCACCATCGCATCTCTCTTGAGTTTGCCAAAGCCCTTTTGGATCTCCTCCACCAAAACCACTGCCTGAATCCTGCCCCCCCCTCGAGCCAGTGGTGCCTCTTGTCAAATTTTATTTCCCCTACCTGAAAATCAGCTTGAAAATGTGTTTGGGAGCTGGACAGCAATAGTGGCTCAGAAGAACCATGAGAGGAACAGCCCTGTCTCCTTTCAGCTGAGGATGGCACAGCAGACACCTGGCACACCCTGCCCAGGATCACCCCAGGCATGGGAAAAGGGGGTTAAACTGCACAAAAAGGGGTTAAATGCACAGAGCACAGGCTTTTTTTTTTTTTTTTTAGGGGGAAAAGAAGTTCTGTGGCTCCCTCTCTAGCTGGAAAAGGGAAAGCAAAGTTGTGTTCCTGCTGGCTGTTTGAGAGTTTGCTTACAAGAGGAAATTAATCCCAAATTAACTAGTGGTGTGAATTGCAAGTGGATTAGTTAAATTATATTAAAGCCAGGTCTGGATACTTTCATTTAAAATTAAAGTGGCCGTAATTCAATTTGGCTCAAGTCACTTCAAAAGTGAATTAAGAAAAACCTAATTACAGACCCTTTAATTCCAAATGAGTGTGTCTACATAGGTTGCTTAATGTGCTTTCATTTATCCCTCTTAAGAATTAATCTTGATGAGTTTTTCTGAATCTCCCCATGGTAGAGAGTCCCATATGTGTGCAGTAAAAACCCTCTGATTCCCTCTAGAAGTAATAAAAGGACTAAAAAGACAAGTCACTTCTGTCTCTGGCCAGACAAAATAATGATGCTGGGACTTCTGTACCTGCAGGACTTTCTCCTCAAAGCTGCTTTCCTACCAATATCCCTCCCTCCCAGCTCCCACCAACATTTCCAGGAGAACTCTCTCTTTGCTATTTTTTCCCCCAGGATCGGAGAAAACCTGTAAAGTCTCAACCTGCTGCACCAGGAGCAAGCGGGGATATTTTTCTTTTTGCTTGCAAGGGATCTGTGCAGCACATCCTGTGCAGTTATTTATAGCCCTGGAGTGTGGAGACCTGTCAAGCACATGCAAATGGATTTAATTCCTGCACTCTCCTCTCGTTCCAGCAGTGCTGGGATGGAGACCCGCATCTCCCTGTGGGAATGGTCACTACTCCACGCTTTTGGGGTGGGAATTTATCCTCCAAAAACGTTTCTGCTCCAAAAGCCACCACCAAACCCCCACGACTCCACCCCAGTGGCACCAAGGAGGTTGGATCCTGTGGAGAAGCAGCAGTGAACCACTAATGCCAAAAACTCCCTGGAGTGGGATGAGACACAGCCAAACTCGCTGGTTTTCCTCCCAGAAAACGATGTGAAGGCTGAAGACTTTCCTGCAAAGCTCTTGGAGTTGAACAGAAGTGGATTTTGGCCCCAAAATCACGGCTCGGAAACATTTTCCCGAGCAGCCACGGGCCCTGTCACTGCTGGGGGGTGCTCAGTGTTCCCTCACTCTTTGTCTCCTTGGATTTCCATGATCCTTCCGACTCAGGATGTTCTGGGGGTCTGTTTATGTGCAGACTGGAGGAAAGAAGCAATTCCTCACCGAACAGCAAAAATTAACCTTCAGCATGATTTCCCTGAGCACGATTCCTCCCCCTGGATCCAGGCTGGGATAACAGGCAGAGGCCTCCTCAGCAGCACATCCCAGATCCCACTCTGGCCTCTGCTCCAGATCCCTCAGCCAGATTGTTTATATTGCTTATCACCTCACCAAGGTGTATTTAAATCGTGCCAAGGTGTGTTAAAGCTGCTGCATTTCTGACCCCCCCCCCCCCCAAAGGTTGGTTGGCAACTTCTCCCGGCCCTGAGCTGCAGCAGGAGGGGGTTCTGCTGCCTCTGGAGCTTTTTGTTTGTGGCTCTTCCAAAAATGCTTCCTGCTGTTTTCAGGCTGCTTTCCCAGGGATATTGAGGGAGGGAGGTTCACCCCATTTTTGGGTTTCTCTTTGCCTTTTCAGCTGACCGTGGTCAAGGAAATTTGATGTAACTGGAGGATGGTGTAGGGGGATTGTAGCAAATATTTCGGGGGGATAAGGAGTTAGAATCAGAATCATGGAACATCCTGAGCTGGAAGGGACCCAGAAGGATCATCCATCCAACTCCTGGCCCTGCACAGACACCCCAACAATCCCACCCTGGCCCTCAGAGCGTTGTCCAAACCCTCCTGCAGCTCTGGCAGCCTTGGGGCTGTGCCCACTGCCCTGGGGAGCCTGGGCAGTGCCCAACCAGCCTCTGGGGGAAGAACCTTTGCCTGAGATCCAACCTGAGCCTGCCCTGACACAGCTCCAGCCGTTCCCTGGGGGCTGTCCCTGCTCCCCCAGAGCAGAGCTCAGTCCCTGCCCCTGGGGAGGAGCTGCAGCCCCCGCTGAGCTCTCCCCTCAGCCTGCTCTGCTCCAGCTGCACACACCAAGTGCCCTCAGCTGCTCCTCATATGGCCCCTCCTGACCCTTCACCACCTCTGTGTCCCTCCTTTGGACACTCTCTAACAGCTTTAGACCTTTTTTATATTGTGGAACCCAAAACTGCCCCCGGGACTTGAGGTGAGGCCACCCCAATGCAGGACAGTCCCTTCCTGATGCCCCCCAGGACGTGGTGGCCCTTTGGGCTTCCAGGGCACTGCTGACTCCTTTAATTTGCCATCACCCAGGACCCCCAGGGCCCTTTCCACAGCAGTGCTCTCCAGCCCCTCATTCCCCAGCCTGTCCATGATGTCCCTTCATCCCTACAATTGCTCTAATCCCGTCTCCTTCAGGGGCTGGAGGGAAGGATGTTTGGAGAGATGAGGCTGCTTGAGATAAATGAAGTTCTGAGCTCTGTGCATCCCCTCCCAAGGTTCAGGAGCTCTGCCCCACTACAGAGCTGCCCTGAGGAGGAGCCCTTTAAAGCTGTGTCAGGGGAGATGAAGGAGTGATAGGCAGAGTTTATTTTATTTCTGAGCTGTGGTAGATATTAATCACTTTGCAGCCCAAAAAGGTGTCCAACGACTTAATTTGTCATGGAAATGTCAGATAAGAGAGGTGCCACGACTCCAGCTGAGAACAGAGAGTGAACACTGTGGGATGTTGCTCCAAAATGACCTTTTACTTTATATCACAGCAAACAGGTAAAAATGACAGTGAGATCCCCAGCAGGGAGCAGGGGCTGTGTCTGAGTGTTTGCACATGTGTCAGGGTGTCTTCCTTCTCCCTGGAGCAAACCTGGCCCAGGGATCAGCTGCTGTGGCCTGGGATCATCCCTGCCCTGCAAGGGGGAGAGGTGCTCAGGTGTCTCAGAAATCCTGGCTGCCTGCTGCATGGAAAAATGTGTCATATTTATATGACATTATATTACATATAATAATATTTCTGTCACTGTACATATAGTTATCTAAATATATTTATATTATTACGTGTATAATATCAATATTTTATAGAATTGCAGGTTTGGGTTGGAAGGGACCTTGAATATCATCCAATTCCACCCCCTGCCACGGGCAGGGACACCTCCCACCAGCCCAGGTTGCTCCAACCTGGCCTTGGACACTTCCAGGGATCCAGGGGCAGCCACAGCTTCTCTGGGCAACCTGGGCCAGGGCCTCCCCACCCTCCCAGTCCGGTGTGGAACTCTCCCACTGGGTCATGTGGGTGAGGAGAGAACAGAAACGCTGGGGAAAAACGAGACAAGTTGTATAATTTTTACTGTAAGACATAAAACTTTCCAGGAGCAGCAAAGCCGGGGAGGGAGGTCAGTGGGAACCAAGTCTGGCGAGGGCAGGAGCTGAAGTAGCAGCAGCAACGACTCAATTTATGCTTGGAAATTAAGGAATAAAACCAGAGCACTTTGGGGTTTAGTTTGTGATCACGAGAGCAGCTATTATGGGTCAGACCAAGGGTTTAGATAAGCCAGGTTTCTATCTCCAGAGTGGTTAATGTGGCCACTAGATGTGGACAAAAACAGGGTGAGTGCTTTGTTTTGTTATTTTCCCAAGCTTTTCCAGCCTTTTAATGGTTTTGTCCTTCATAGCCCTTCATGGGCTCAGTCCCCATCGCTCTACCCACTTGCCTTTGAAACCCACAATATTCTGTGGCAAAATTTCGGGGGGCAAAAACCGGTTAATTCTTGGTCTTATTACAAAGAACTCCTTCCTGCAGCACCTTCTCCAGCCCCCAGCTGCTCTCCAAGCCTCAGGAAGGTTCAAGCTGACCGTCAGCATTTGCCTGGCACAAAACAAACCCTCTTTATTTCAGCCTGAATTGTGTGATTATTTTTACTCTTCACGCATCGAGGTCCATTTGGAAACGAAAACAGGGGGGTTTTGAACCACTCGGAATGTTCTGGTTTGAAAATGGCAGGGTAAGGGCTCTCCCTCTCTCTCTCTCTCTCTGTCTCTCTTTCTCTCTCTTTTTTTTTTTTGATTTATTTATTTTGTTTTTAGTTTCGTTTCAATTTTCCGGCCAAAACCATTCACGGAAGTTCGCCCGGAAGGTTTGACCCTCCCCGAATCTTGTGGAATTCCCTGGGATTGTGATGAGCAGTGAGAGCCTCTCCCTGCTGAGGGCCACGTGCTCGGAAAAACCACCTCCAAATCTCCCCCTCCCGCCAAGCTTTCCTGTATTTACTTTGCTCATGGAACCTCATCTGGCCTTGTTCTTCTCTCCATCCATCACTCCCCCCAGACAGCCCATTTCTAGGCATTTGCTCAGCTGGGACCATTTCTCTCCCAACCAGCAGAGCTCTTATTTATTCTTTTGCTGACTGCCATCGGTGCCGGTTCCTCGCGGCCTCTCCAGAGCCAGCCCTTCCTCCCAGCCTTGCTTTGCCTCACTGCCCTCCTGCTCTCCCTCATCCCTGCTGCCCTGGACCCCCCGAGCACGGAGAGCACTCCCAGTGCCCCAGCTGGCATTCCTGAGGCGTGGCTGGGGGGGTTTTGTGGGAGCAGAATCAACAGCTCACCTCTGCAGGCTGCACTGTCAGCACTGCATCCAAAAACGCTTCAGGACCCACCCCAGGAGCCACTCGTGGGCTGCTGCAACACCTCAGGGGGAGAGGAAGAGGATGGAACCCTTGTTCCTTCTCTTTAGAATCACAGAATCATGGAATCAGCTGGGTTGGAAGGGACCTCCGAGATCATCGAGTCCAACCCTTGATCCAACCCCGCCGTGGTTCCCAGCCCATGGCACTGAGGCCACATCCAGTCTGTCCTTAAACACCTCCAGGGAAGGAGAATCCACCCCCTCCCTGGGCAGCCCATTCCAGCGCCTGTTCACCCTCTCTGGAAAGAATTTCTTCAAGCATTTAACTTGGCACAAACACCACTCTCAACATTCATTCCCCAGCCCCCCCAGCTCACCTTTGGGAAGCCCTGATTTTGAAGCTGAGCAGCTCCAAGGTGTGTCAGTGCCAGGCAGAGGGAGCAGCAGCAGCAGCTGCTCTCCCTTGGCTCTCCCAAGGCCGTTTATCTTTTTGGCAGAGCACGCCCTGGAGGGGAGAGGCAACAGTGGGATCAGCTATTCACTAAATAAAAGCTCAGAGGCAGCAGTGAAAAAGGAGCTCTGGAGGTCTCTTCCCCAGCCTGTGGGACTGTTTCCAACTCAAGAAGGTCTTAGAAACCTCCAAGGGCTTCCAGTCCCTTTTCTCCCCAGGATTTGGGGCTGGTTGCTCCTCAGCACTGCAGAGACAGGAAGGCTCTGACAGTGTGACCACGGGAACTGGGATTTCTCTTTGGAAATGGAAAAGCAACGGATGGAAAAGCCCAAACCTTTGATAACAAGGAGACTTTGCCTCCAAATCTCAGGTTTCTTACCCAAATAGCAAGAGTTAAACAAACCATTGGAGATGCTTTTAAAGAGCAGCAAACTAACTTTGCTCAGCAGGTCCAAGGCCAAAAGAAAAGCAGAGATATCCAGAGGAAGGTGGATTGCTCAGGCAGAGAGCCAGGCAAGGTACTTCTGAGTGCTAAACATCTCCAGGCTGGGTTGGTTTGAATTTGGGGCCAAAAGGTTCAGGTTCCACTAAGTTTTTTTCCCCTTCTTGTTGGGAGTATTAGAATGACCTGAAGGTCCCCAAAGCTGTTGACCTGCTTTGATAACTGAACATATCAACTTTCCCCAGGAGAAGGGATCTTTGATTGAGATTTTCCCCCTTTTATTATGATTATTTTTTTACAGCTGATTAGTGGATGAACCTCAAGCCGTTTGCTTGGTGTAACCATGTCCTAAGGAAAGTTGCTCACCTTCTGAAATGGAACTTCTGAGATCCATCAAATACTCTGGAAAGCTCCTAAACCTGGATTTCTGGGGGATTGGTACTTTCTGCTTCTGTCCAGGCAAGGTATCTCTGAGTGCTAAAAATCTCCAGGCTGGGTTGGTTTGAATTTGGGGCCAAAAGGTTCAGGTTCCACTAAGTTTTTTCCCCTTCTTGTTGGGAGTATTGTAATGACCTGAAAGTCCCCAAAGCTGTTGGCCTGCTTTGATAACTGAAGGTCTCAGCTTCCCACGTGGGAATGGCTCTTTGATCGAGGTTTTCCCCCTTTTATTATGGTTATTTTTTTACAGATGTCACGTCAGCTCCTCTTCTTTGTGACTGGAGAGAATAAAAAAACTGATGGCAGGTCCTCCCCTTCCCAGCTAAGTGCTTTTGATCACTGGGCAGCTCTGTGATGAATGATTTTCCACTGCATCCTTCATCCCGTGCATTTTCAAGGCTGGTTAGGAGTTGGAAGGCAAGACTAAAGAATGCTGCCATCCAACAGAATTCAATTTCCTGAAAAAAACATAATAACTCATATTTATTTCCCCCCCCCCCCATGACCTAAATGGAAAACATATTGTTCTGAAAGTGCTGTTCAAACAGGATCACCCAAACCTTTTATCAACAAAGAGACCGTCATATATCAGACACCTGGTGTGGATGTCAATTATAATAATTAATTAGACATCTCCCCTGATGCCTGACACTACATTCTGTCAGCAGATTTTTTTTGACTTCAATCAAAACCTGCTGCTGCATTATGCATCAAACTCCTGGAGTGGTTGGGAGTTGAGGGGCTCAGCTACAAATCACAGCTAAACACACCAAAGGCTCCTGCTTGGGATGATTTTTTTCCTGCTTTTGAAGGCTGCCAAGTGAAGGTCAAACACACATTGATTTCTTTCCCTCCCTTAACAAGGTTTTCAAATGTTTTACATTTTTTTTTTTTTGTTCATGCAGAACTTCAAAGAGAAGGGATGAGAGGGGAAGAGAGAAGGCAGAAGAAAAAAGAACAGAAGAAAAGAGAAGACAGAAGAAAACAAAAGACAGAATAAAACAGAAGAAAAGAGAAGGCACAAGAAAACAGAAGACAGAGGAAAACAGTGGAAGACAAAAGAAAAGAGAAGAAGACAGAAGAAAAAAAAGAAGAAAACAGAAGAGAAGAGAAGAAGAGAGAAGAAAACAAAAGACAGAATAAAACAGAAGACAGAAGAAAACAGAAGAATACAGAAGAAAAAAAAGAGAGAAGAAAACAGAAGAAAAGAGAAGAAGACAGAAGAAGAGAGAAGAAAACAAAAGAGAAGAAAACAGAAGACAGAGGAAGACAAAAGAAAACACAAGAAGACAGAAGAAAACAGAAAAAGACAGAAGAAAACAGAAGAAAAAAAGGGAGAAGAAAACAGAAGAAAACAGGAGGAAACAGAAGAAAACAAAAGACAAGAAAACAGAAGACAGAAGAAAACAGAGAAAGAGAAGAAAACAGAAAACAGGAGAAAACAGAATGGACAGAAGAAAATAGAAGTCAGCCTTCCTTAATTTTCCTTTATATTCTCATTTTATTTATTTATTTGTACTTGAATTGAAAATAACTCTTCATTCCTGGAGCACTTAATTCGTTCGAAACAAACAAATAATTGTTTTCTTTTTTTTTTGTTTTGTTTGTTTGTTTTTGGTTTTTTTGCTTTCAGTTTTTCCAAGAGACCTTCCCATTTCCCAGGCAAACCAATTCCATGGATCCCCCTCCATTTAGGAAATCGCTCCAGTCAACCCCAACAGTTTGAATTTATTTTTTTTTTTTCTCAGCAAGGAGCAGTTGAACAAATCTATCACCAATTTTAGCAGGATTAGTAAGGATGGAAAATACTTCACGTTTCAGGCTAAGGACTAATAACTGTCGAGTCCATGGGCCCTACTCCTGCAATTTGATTTTATTCTCTTTGATGGGAATTGGCTGGGATTCAACGAGAGGAGCTTTAGTCTGGAAATACTCCAGAGCAGGGGCAGAAATTCTGGTTTAAATCCCTGGTTTTTTTCCTTTTTTATGGGGGCAAACCCTCTGCCTGCCTTTTATTTGTTCTATAAAGTATTTAGCCCACGCTTGAACAGCCTGAAATGATAAATGAATATGTAACTGCCATCCCCTCCCCTCTCCTGGGCTGGCAAGTGCCTTTGATTTGAAGGATTTGCCAACGAAAAATAGAATTACAAACAGCAAATGTGCATTTTGAGAAGGAAAAATATTGGTAGCAATCCATGTGTTTCAATATTTCATAAAAGTGCCTGGGTTAGTCTCAGTTTCAGTGCAAACAAAAAGAAAATGCATTTAGATTGAAGTGGATTTGCTGAAGTAAAACAAAGATTTGTTTTGAGGTTTCTATTTCCTTCCTCTGTTGTTGTTTGGGGTTTTTTTTTGTTTGTTATTTTTTAACAAGGGGCTGAATGAGAAGTGAAGCAAAAAGTGATTTTTTTTTTTTAATTCGAATGGTGATGAAAACCCAGAATGAAATGAGAACTATTTGAGAAAAATAACGCTTCTTTTTAAAATTCTAGTGACATTAATGACCCCCTGGAAGCAGGAGGGAGATGGGAGGGCTGATTAAACCTGGAGATGCTTTCATGGAGCAGGGAAAAGTTGGTGTGTTGGCACCAGGATAAAGGTTTGAGGAGGGAGGGCTGATGAGAAATGAGGGAGGATTAAAGATCCCAAGGAGCAGAATATGGGGAAAACTGCAGGAGCAGCCCAAGGATCTGCCTAAAACTCGATTTATGTCCCACACACCGACATCTGGAGTGGTTTGGGAGGATGTTTTCTGGTGTTTGGAAGGATATTTTCTGGTGTTTGGGAGGATGTTTTCTGGTGTTTGTCATTTACAGAACAAAGACACAGCAGAAGGATTTGTCAGGGGAGGTTGGTCTCCGTGGGGAGGGGGGTTGTGAGAAATTTAATCCACTATTTAATAATTGCAGTTAATTACAGTCGGGGATTTAAAGTGGATTAGCTCAACTGCAGGAAATCATTGTGTAAACACTCGTATTTAGGAGCAGAACACAAATTTAGCTGCCTCGTCCTTGGGCTGGGTGAACTTAAAAAATGCACTTTAAAATGCACTTCTTTGCCACGTGGCTGTTTTTGGGGGTGGTTTTTGAACAAGTTTTTGCTGATTTGCTCTGCTGGGAGAGCACAAAACTTGGCCCTCCTCTGCAGAGAACCCCCAGGGAAGGTGAGGTGCTGGAAATTCCTGCTGGGATTTCCTGGTGGGACCCTCCAGATGGTCCAGGAGCTGCACTTGATGATCCACCTCAGGATATTCTCCAGTTGGGTAATTCTGGGATAATTCACTGTGAAGGGAAAACCTCTGCACGTGGGGTGTTCTGCCCTGATTGTCACTGCAGCTCTGAATAAAAGGGTTGCACCAGAAGAGTGTATTTTAAACACCAGAAGGGTATTTTAAATGCCCTCAACCTGTTCAAACAGTGGGTTTGACCTGGAATTTAGATCCATTTTCCTGACTGTTTTCCTCTGCAGTTTTGGGTGATGCTCTAACCTGGATGGGCAGTGGGGCTGGGCTAATATTTCACTTTTCTTCTGGAAAACCACGTCTATATTGGAGTGTAGAGCAGAATTCCGTGTTCAGGGATCAAAAGGATCACCCCATTTGATGCAGAACTCAAGGAAATACGTCCTAAGATGGGGACAATCAAGGGAATTCCTTGGCAGACTTTCCAGGTGTCTGGAGGATGTAGATATTTGCTATGGATGTACCCTGGGTGTATGCCTGTGTTGGGAGTCCTGAGCCATTCCCACCTGAAAAAATAACAATAAAAATGAATTTTTCATTGGTTTTTTTTCAGCCTGGCCCCAAAAGTGTTTCCTGGTGTTGTCTGGGACTTGGCTATTCCTGTGTTTCTACCCTTCTCCCTGGATACCTGATCCTTTCATCCACCTCACCTGATGGGCAGTTTGTGACATGAAATATTCTTCCTTTATCTCCCAGAGCTCTTAATTGCTGAGCATTTTTAATCTTGCTCCGTGTTTAGATAGACAGCGAGAGCAGTGCAGAAATGCCAAAAGAATAAATAAAATAAAACCAGAAACAACTCCCTGGAAGAATAATTACTTTGGATCCACTGGAATAATGAATTAACACTGAGCCTAGCACAGTCAACAACAGCAATCCCCCTCCACTGATAATAGAACCAGATATAGTTTTTTTTGCTTAAAAAAAAAAAATAAATAAAGATAATTCCCCTGTAACTCGTAGCCCAAAATCTCCCCAGTCAATTAATGACCTTTGCCTCTGCCATCCCATTCCTTCAAGGTTTGCATGGTTATTATTTTCAGTGCCTAATCTTTGGGAGTGATTTGTGTCTCCTAATAACTGGCTGCTTGTTTTGCTATCAGGCAGCTCCAGGATTGCTGCAGCTTCTCTCCAGCTTAAATCTTGCTTCCTTCACCCTGTGGCTTCAAATACCATCCTGTCTTGAGCAGGGAGGGGAAAAAAAAAACAACCCAGCCCTCCCCAAATCCCATATTGCTCCTTTAAAGTTTTATGGGGGGAGAAAAGAAAGGTCACAAGAACTTTAAAACAACAGGAAAGTCTTGGGGACAGGAGGGTTTGAAAGGAAAGCTTGAAATTACTGGCTTTTTTTTTTTTTAGGGGGTTCCAAGATATTTCCAGAAAATCAGAAATCCCTGTGAGTCCCTTCTCTCCCTCACATCTCATGGGAAGTCACTCAGAATTATCTCAGCAGCTTATGAAACGTCAAATATTCACATGGTGGGAGGGAAAATGTACTTGAGGATCCCACAAGTGCTTTGCCTGGAGGTGGAAGTTGTTTCCCAAGCCCTGGATGTCTCAGGACCCCCTTCCTCATCCCTTCACTTATAAACAGCAGCCCTGCTGAGCATCTTTCGGGGAAGCAAAGCCCAGCCCTGAGTCTGTCCAGCTCACCTGAGCGACGAGAAACGAACCCCAAATGAATCCCAGCCCTTCAGGGATGCTCCAAAATCCCACAGGAAAACTCTCCCCCCAGCTGGGGGGTTTGTGTCACCCCCCCCCCCACTGCCTAGAATAGAAATTCTCTCTTTATTCTGCCCCTGGGCCACAGCCCCAGGTCCCTCCCCAAAGCCCAGCTCAGTGGCCTGCAGCCCAAGCCTGACCAGGCTGAGTCCAGAGGAACGAGGCTCACCCTTGGGATGGGTTTTCCTTCCGAGGGGGCTCTGCAGAGGTGCAGGGGGGTCCTGCCCTGGGTCTCTGCTCCTCCAGGACCACAGTCCCAGCCCCTTGGGCTGCCACACAAAGGGCAGCTCGTGGCCAGGCTGCTGCTGAGCTCCTGGACCAAACAACTGCTCTGCTGGCAAGGGCCAGTGTCTCCTCTGGAAGGCAAAATCGGGTTGGGAGACTTGACAGAGCTGCAGGGGCTGGTGTGCTGTGCTCTCAAAAGCCCCCTGGGCACTTTCAGGATCTGTTCTGCTGCAGAAATGCAATTTTCTGTCCTTAGTCCACCCAGTGATTCAGCCACTGCCTAAAATGGGCTGGCTTTGGATGGCTCCCGGGCACATCCCGTGTTTCCTGCTCTGCAGGAAGAGCTGGCTGGCTGGAGCTCACAGGGCCAGGCTGCCTGGGTGCTTTGCTCTGCAGACACCTTGAGGAAACCTCAAAGCTGCCCAATGCCAAGATAAATCAAACCCCAGGCCTTGGCCTTGCTTGCAAATCCCCGGACTTGAGGCTGTGCAGTTTTTGTGATGCTTCATCAACAGGGAGGGGGAAGACCTTGAACAATTTTCTTAGACCTCCTCCCTTTGCTGCCTCGGGTGCTTCATCCATCACATCCCCACACCTTCCTTCTCCTTCCCATCTGCATTTATGCAGGAGGTCCTTGATCCCCCTGCTCCCCTAATCCCACAGATCTCCCTAAACTTCTCTGTGCTCCCACTAAAGGCATCAGCCAGGCTGGAGTGTGAAAGTGCTGAGGCAACACCAGCCCCAGCCAGTGAAATGTTTCATTAATTACCATAATTGATATCGTAGCAGATGTCAGCCCTAAGGGAGGAGGAGAGGCACTGCCAGGAGGAGGGGCAGGGTGTGGATCTCCAGCCCCCAGTGGTGGCTGCCCGGGGGTGTTTTCCTGTGGATGTAAAAGGCTGCTCAACCTCCAGCCCCGAGTGAGGGGGGATGTCTTGGAGGGACATGGCTGGGGGGAATGACAGTCCCCATCCTCCTGGAGTCGAGAAGGATCTGCTTGGTGGGAGATATTTGAACATCTAGGGGGATTTACTTGTTGATTTTTTCATCCCTGGGGGATCAGTGCTGAGCTCAGGGGGGAGCCAGCAGTGCCATTTCCACAGAATCCCAGGATGTGCTGAGCTGGAAGGGACCCCCAAGGATGATGGAGTCCAACCCTCAGCCCTGCACAGGCCCAGCCCCAAGAGTCCCCCCCTGTGCCCCAGAGGATCAGCCAAACCCTCCTGCAGCTCTGGCAGCCTTGGGGCTGTGCCCACTGCCCTGGGGAGCCTGGGCAGTGCCCAACCAGCCTCTGGGGGAAGAACCTTTGCCTGAGATCCACCCTGAGCCTGCCCTGACACAGCTCCAGGCCTCTGCCCCACGGAGAACACACAGCAACCATCAGCCACAGCCCCAGGATCCAGGATGGGGCTGGGAGCTCCTCTGCCATGGCACAGGATGTGCTCCAGCACACACTGACCCTCCCTTGGAGGCAGGAAGGGGAAGGGATGCAATGGGATGAGCCTTTTCCTCATGACAACCTTTTCCTCGTGATTGTGGCACGCTCTGAAGTGACAAATCAGCCTCTGATCTCCCTTCACACCACCCAGACCTGCTCCTGCTCCCTGCCAAGGGGGTGTCTGTTCTTAAAATGAGGAGAAAAAGACTGGACAGAAAGTTTCCAGCCCCTGGAGCTGAAAATCTGTGCCTCAGCCCACTCCTTTCTGACTTTCCTGAGCAAAAAAATCACGTGATAGATATGTTTTGTTGTCTCTTTCTTTGGGCCAAATGAGTTGATAACAGACACTCCCTTGCTTTGTTCAGTTATTCCTGTTTTCCTCTCCTGAGCATCCCTCACGGTTCTCCCTCCTGCAGAAGGCAAACCCGTGAACAAGAAGGAGATGTAGGCACTGAGAACACCATTAACAAAATAAATCCTCATCAAAAAAATCTTATCAGAGCTCTACAACAACCAGGGCACTTGATCTCGTGTCTCAGGCAGCTCCAAAGTCTTTCATTACTGGGCTCACTGGACCAGAGAGGCTCCAGGTCTGCACATCTGACCAGAGATGATGGACAATTCCCAGCTCTGTGGCCTTCTCACTTAACCCAAGCCACTGGCCCATAGAAGGTTTGCCAACCTTGCTGTTTCCAGCAGGAATAAACATTTTATGTGCTGTCAATTTAGCAAATCTCTGCCCCCCTCTCCCCCCTCGCCCCCGTGCTCGTTAATCACCCCTGGAGACGGGTTCATTTTTATGGGCCTTGCTCAGCAAATCCCCCCCAGCAGCGTGTTCCCTGGGCTCTGGAGGGTGGGGAACTGCTGAGCCAGGACAGGTTTTATCCCAGGGGAGGTTTCTCCGTGGGCTTAGGGACCCTCTCTGCTTCTGGAGGCTTGGGCAGGTTCAGAAGGCCTTCCCTGAGTGGAAGGCAATGGAGGCATCCCATGGGCAGCAGCACTTTGGGTTCTTCCTCAGCTCAGATCTTGCCATTTTGGTGGAGTTTGCAGTGAAAATGTTGTTAGAGATCAGTGACATAAGTGCTGGTGGATTTGGCTGCTGTCACTGGTGTTCTGCAGGTTGTTGGATTCCAAATTTTGGATATGAGAAAAAGAAAAACTGCTAAGTCTTAAAAAAAGCCTTGGGCTGACAGAGACTGGGGAAAAACCTCCATCTAGAGTCCAGACCAGGATCCATTGATGTCATGGGTTTGGAATGTCCTGCCCAAGCCTGGAGAAATCATGCCCTGATCTCATCAAACCTGTGCAGAAAACCTTTTGTGTTTTGTCTCTC
Source organism: Pipra filicauda (assembly GCF_003945595.2). Classification (NCBI taxonomy): domain Eukaryota; kingdom Metazoa; phylum Chordata; class Aves; order Passeriformes; family Pipridae; genus Pipra; species Pipra filicauda. The sequence goes on along the minus strand of NW_024104964.1, from coordinate 3,242,589 downwards.
CCTCTGTGTTACCTGTTCCCCCCTGTAAAATCCCCCAAGCTAAAGTCGGGTTTCTGCTATGATGTAATTGTAAGACCCCAAGAACTGTTAATCTGGGTTTTTCCCTTATGTCATCCTTGTGAATCCCCTCCCAATTTTAACAGAATGAATATGCAAACCCCCTGTTGAATATGTAGATCCTAAACCCTTTAAATATGAACTTGTGAGTCCAAATAAACCATTCCAATTTCTGCCTCCAAGCTGGGATTGTTACAGCTTTATTGCCCTCTCCAGCAGGTGACTTTGGGCAGTCTGCTCCCATGAGTTGATACCAGAAAGCTATTTTATGAGGATAACATCCCTTCAGGATACAGGTGTGCTGATCCCACAGGAATAACACTTGGAACAGGGGGGAAAAATCACTGTGTTAAGTGGGACTTGTTGCCCTGGAGAGGGCTGGTGGTGCAGGCCCTGACAGGTTTTCTGCAAAAGCCACAGACTGGAAAGCTGGGACATCCAAAATGTTCGGGAAGAGCCCATGGCTTTGTGTTTACATTGGTTAGGTCTGACATTAATATCATCTGAGTGGAGGGAACAAAAGCAGGGGGGGGGAAAGGGAATATCCATCGTGCTGTGTTATGGCTGGGTCTGGAGACAGGTGGTAAAGGAAGACCTACCAAGAGAATCCATGGATTCTGAGACAGTCACTGCAGTGGCCCCAGAGCAACTTTTCTCTTTCCTGCAGCCACTTTGGAAGGCAAAGAGCAGGAAAACAAGGTTTTCTTGAATGAGGATTAATTCAAAAACTTGGAGGGCAACACCAACTGCTGGAATAGAGGCCCAGGTGTAAGCTGGCTCTCCAGGGAAATCCAGCTGTGCCAAGGGTGGTTCAGCATCAGTGTCTGAAGCACCTTTGTTAGGAAAGGATCAGCCACTGCCTGGAGAAACTCATCCCTTGCTCCCCTGAGTGCAGAGGGCACAGAGCCTGAGCTCAGCACTGCCTGAGCTGCAAGGTTTGGGGGGAATGTCTGGGGCTGGAGCCTTTCTTGGATCAGGCTGGTGGGAGGCACTGACAGCCCCTTGCTCAGAAATGATGGAGTGGGTGGATTGTGAGTCAGTGGGAGATTGGAGCCAAACTGGCACAGTAATTGCAGGTCTGTGTGTGAGGGAGCAGAGCCTGGGCAGGACAATAACTCTCCTTCCCTCGCTGACTTGGATTGATGGGCCTCTGCTCTTCCCAGCTCTGAAGAGTCCCCGGGTCGATATTCCCCTCCTGTGTGCCCAGCCATGGCATCATCTGGCACCAGCTCCTGGAGGTGGAAATAAAGCTCATTTCTCAGGCCCTTCTGCCTGGAAAACACGAGGCTCATCTTGGCTTTTGACATTCAGCTCCCTCCTCCCTTCTCCTCCAGCCCTTTGGTCCTTCCTCCTTTGCTGACCTTTTCCTTGGCACATTTACACGGAGCAGCAGGTCCCTGACCTGGACAAGGGATGCAGGATGGCACCATCCTGCCCTTCAAATGCCTGGCTGGTGGCAGAGGGCTCAGCCCCCTTGTTAACCCTGCAATATGGGCTTCCCATTGTGTGCCAGCAGGATGCTCCATCTCCCCTTCCACCACAGAGCCCTCTGTGCTTTTTGTGTCTGGGGAATTGGGTGGGTTTGCAGCTTAACACTGTGAAATGTATTCCCTGGCTGCCCTCTTGGCATTATATGCACCCCAAAGAAGTCTGTTTTGGCATTATAACCACCCCAAAGAATTCTTTTTCCCCTTTGGCATGTTCTCAAATAAACAGTGAGTTTGCTGAGTGACCTAAAACCACCTCAACCCAGCCCCTAAACCCACTGAATTGCCCCATTGAGGCCAAACACTGGCACTGATAAGATGCTTCTGCTGCTGCTCATCCAACATCCAACCCCTTCCTTCCCTGTTCCCGCTCCAGCTGGGGAGGGAGAGCTTTGTCTGACAGGTTGAGGCCTCAGGAGGGACCTGGGTTGTCCTGTTTCTCTCAGACCAGGACTCTGGAGAACTGCTACAATCCCTTTGCACCTTTTACTGGTCACTTTTTTTTCTATTTAGAGTCTGTTGCTTTGGGTTTCTTAGTTCTACATTCCAGTTTTTAGTCCTACATTCCCATTTTTAGTCCTACATTCCAGTTTTTAGTTCTCCCTTCTAGTTTTTAGTTCTGCTTTTGCTGAAACACCTGGGAGCCACTGGGAACATTCCAACAGAAAGACTTTCTGGTCCCTCTCCCCGGGCATTTCTCACAAACGATGTGTCCCCAACGAGCAGAATCTGATGGTTTTCCTTTTCTGCCTCTCACCACCCACGGGCTGAGCTGGGCTATGCCAAGAAAGCACCTGTGGGACATTGGCTGCTCCTCTCCTGGGGACAAACAGGGAGGAAGGGCCTCCTCCCATTTTGGCCACAGATGTCCTATCCCAGTGAATTTTAGAGGATTGTGGAGGGTGGTACAGAAGGGACAAGATATTTTACCCAGAGCTGTGGGGAATCATTGTTATGGGACTGGGAGTAAGTTCACTGAGAATGAGGAATACACTCCCTGGAAAGCTGATGGTGGCAGGGAAGGAAAAGTCAGCCTAGAGGAGGCAAATTAATTGGGCTGAGTGGTGATAGGAGACAAACAGGATGACGTTTAGCACTTCCAGAGCACTGTCCACACCTCCCTGAGGGCACTGCAGGGCACTGATGTCTCACAGAAAGGCACTCAACAAGCACAAACCCCCAAGCAGGTGGGCTCTGGGAGTGCAGAGTCTTAATGTAGGCACTTAACTCCACAATAATATTACAGTTATTATGACACCAGGCTAAAAAGCCTGTTCCAGCTCTGCAGCCTTTGATTCCAATTGCCACTGACATTTGGAAATGTGCTGATTCAGTGAAAGTGCATCTCCCTCAGCTCCTTGGGAGGCACCTGCAGCCCTCCCCTGAGAGCTGGAGACTTGCCAGGAATCTCCTTGTCCCCCTGTCTTAATGTGCCTCTGAGATTCCTGCCTGTTTGTTCCAGGCACGGGTGATGTTTGTGGAAGAACAAACGGTTCCTCCTTGTGGTTTCCAGCCTGTTCCCCTCTCCCCAAACCTCTGCTGCTCATTGGAGCTCTGATTGTTCCCCTCAACCCACCCAGAGGCTCCTGAAGTTTAATCAAGGCACAGATGGCAAACATGGCCCAAAAGCATTTGGGCAATGAGTTGAGCAGGAACAATATTTCACCAGCCACGTTCAGGTTTTTGGAGCAGCCAGTTCTGGGAGTGACATCCAGCACTGAAAACTCTCTGCTGCCCTGAGCTGTAATTTCATGGCAAAACTGTGCAAAGAACTCAAGAGCCAGGGATGTTGGGTTGTCAGTCAGGCACAGGCTGATCCCTTCCCTGGTTCCCTCTGCAAAGATAAAGGAATTCCAGTGGTGGGGAAGGAGGGTTCAGGTGGACAGTGTTGGTTCACCACTCCAGGAACCCATCATCTCCAACAAACCCCCAACAAACCTTCCAACAAACCCCCAATAAACCCTCCAACAAACCTCCAACAAAACCTCCAACAAATCCCCAGTAAACCCTCCAACAAACCCCCAATAAACCCTCCAACAAACCCCCAATAAACCCTCCAATAAACCCTCCAACAAACCCCCAATAAACCCTCCAACAAACCTCCAACAAACCCCCAACAAAACCTCCAACAAATCCCCAGTAAACCCTCCAACAAATACCCAATAAACCCCCAACAAACCCTCCAACAAATCCCCAACAATCACCCAACAAACCCCTCTTCAACCTTCTCCTTTGCAGATTTTTCTGCCTTTTACTTGATTATTTTATCCCTCTCAAACCTTCCTATTTTCTTCCCTCAAATATCCCGGAGTGCCTCTGTGTGGGGGCGAGCTGTGTGGAAATGAAAGCCAGGAGCTGTATTGTGGTAACAGTCTATTACATTTCTCCTCCTTTTTACCTCATTCAGCAATTTTTCACTCCATTCGACAATGAAATTTAATGCTCTGATTTATATATACACACACACGTACATCTATATGTATTTTCCTTTTTGTTCCTTGATTAGAACTGTGAAAATTTTCCACGATTAAAGCTGAGTGAAGTGACAGCCTGGGATCTTTCTGCTGGCTGCAACATTAGCTTTAATTGTCTGCTAATAGCTCGGAGCATTTAGACAAAAATGCCTGCCAGGGAGAGCTTGGAGCAATAATGATCCTTCATCCTCCCAGCCCGTGGTGGGAAGCAGCAGTGGGTGATCCTGGGTGTGCATCACCCCAAGAATCTCCTCATGAGATTGTGGAGATCAGTTCTGGTCCCTTTGTGATAGCTGGGAGCTCTGACCTTTCTTTCCCTGTCTCCCAGCTCTCTCACTGGTTTCTCCAGCCCGTGTTGTCTCCTGGACTTGGATTTCTCCTGCATGAAAGCACAGGGAGGGTTTATCACCCCTGCTGTTACTCCAGAGTCATGTCAGCCCCGGAGGAGCATCTCGTAGTGACATCTCAGTGTTTGTGTTGGGTCTGAAAAGGTTTGGCAGAGAATTCCATAGAATCCTGGCATGCTTTGGGTCAGGACAGACCTTGAGAGGTGGAGACAGTCACAGAATCACAGAATGCTTTGGGTTGGAAGGGACCTTCAAACCTGTATCATTCCATCCCCCTGCCATGGGCACCTTCCACCAGACCGGGTTGCTCCCAACCCCATCCAACCTTGGCCTCGGGGTTTTAACCACTTTTATCACTTTTGCCAAGATCTAAACATTCCATGGGCTCCCCTCTGCCACAGTGACATTCCTGAGGCACAGAATCCTGCAGCCATTTGTTCCCCTGCTCTCCTCCCATTTCAAAGGTGTCAAAGTCCTTTGATGAGACACGAGGGGCTCGTTACAACTTTCTGCTTTTGTTTTCAGTTCCTTTGAAACTTTCCTTCTCCGGGATCCCTTTCTTGTTGGAGACATGTCAGACCTCAGATGTGAGGCTGGGGACGTGAGAAGGGGCCTGACTTCATCAAAACAAAGTGACTCAACGGAGGTGGAATGAGCAGCTCCAACAACTTCCAAAGAACAGGCTTGGAATTTTCATTGCTACCCAATCTTCCAGTTTGAGCTTTTTATTGTGTTATGTAGCCATGTTTCTCTTATTTTTTGTTGCTTCTTTTGATGGCCAGAGGGGAAAAAAATAGGGCAGAAATATCAGTTTGCCGTGGATTTCAAATCTTAAATTCCAAGTGTTTCTATGGAATTCATCCAGTGCTGTTGGGATGATCTTTAACTGATGTGAGGCTTTCACACAGTTTGCTCTTGAAGTTGAGGGTCTAATAACCGAGATCTGGAGGGGGTTTCACATCTTTTGTGCATCCCCTGAACACTTCCCAGCTCTCCATTCTTCATATTTCCATAGGGGGGCTGTGAAAATTTGGGAGAGAGCCCCATCCCACCTGGAAGTTCCCCAGGCCTTCCAGACTGGGAGCAGTTCTGAAGCTGTCAGAGCTCCAACCTTTGGCCACATATTTCTTTTTCAATAGTTTGCAGCTGAGTTAGGAATTGCAGACAGAGAATGAAGCTCTCTGGATGTTAAAGAGATGGCAGAAAAAAATCCCAAATCCCAAATAAAAATCGTTTTCCTGCCCACAAAGAGCTGAGTAGCTCAGCAGTGAGGTCCAGCTCCATTCTCTGCTCGGGTTAGAAGGGGGGAACCTGCATTTCTGGGTGTTTAACTTGAACTTAAACAAATTAAACAAAGCCTTTTGATCTCTGTGGGCAGTTTAAAACACGGCCATTTGCACTTAGGGCAGTTTTGAAAACCAAAAGGAGCCCGTTTTTAAGGCTCAGATGCTTCAGGTGCTGAGATAAATGACACTTAAAATGCTGATGGTTTTCTTGCCATCCAGGCTGAACAGCTCCCATGGATTCATTTCACCTTCACACTTTAAAAGTGGGAGATTCAGGAACATCAGGAATGACCAAACCATTTTGGTGGAACTAAACCTGCTGCTTTTGCAGAAGAACCACCCAAATGAGGGGTCAAAAATTCCCTGGGGGGGGGGCTGGTCTGGCAGCTGGTTGGGTTTATTCCCATGATTAGATCACCCAACCCCGTTTTTTGAGCACAGCTCAAACAATTCCCCTCCTCTGGAAGGTCCAAGCAAAAATTCCTCATTCCACCTGACAGCAGACGAAATAATTTCAGGCAAAAAACCCTCGTTTTTCTCCCACTACAAAACTATAGCTTGGGATTGATGAAATAAGCTCTGAAACTTCCCCTAAAAGTCGTTGAAAAAGTAATGGAACAGAAAATAAAAAAGCTGAGAAGGAAAAGCAATCTGCTATTAATTTTTTTTTTTCAACTTTTTGCTTTGCTGGAAAAATTGAAAAAATTTTCACTTCAAGTTAACTCAAAATGTATTTTTTTCCCCTCCATTTGGCTTTTGAACCAAAAAATGTAGAGTCTCTCAGCTTTTATTGGCACCTATTTTTGTTCAATTGTTTTGGTTCATTGCCCCTATTTTCAGGAGGCAGCTCCAGCTTTCTAATTGTCTCTGGAGATGTGGAGCAGAAGGCTCTGGCTCCACTGGATGATTATGGGTTATGTTGTTTTAGCACAGGAAAAAAAAGGGAATAATCAGTGGTCCAAACTCTCATTTGTGTCTCCTCTCCACGTTCAGAGCCACCAAGTATTCACATTTAATATCATTATCCAGGAAGCCCAAACTGAGAGCTCATTTCATGAAATAAATGTTGTTCTGTCAGTAAATGCCATTTTTTGATGAGTGAAATGTTACTCAGGAACGTGTTGACTTCAATCACAATTTATTTGGAAATAAAAACCCCCAGAGAGTGTTTTGATTTCCCATGTGAAGCGATTTTTCATTTTAGCTTTTTTATCCCCCCCCCCCCGTTGATATTAAAATTATATTCAGTTTTTAAAAGTAAAACAGGTGGGAGATATTTCACTCTTTAAACCCAAAAGGTTGGAGTGACCCCAAAGCTGTTTGATCCCCTCAGAATTTAACTGGAAATACGGAGGGTGGAGGGAATCCCACCCCAGAATTGAAAAAAATGGAGGAGAAATCGTGGAGCTTCTCAAGGGAATCGTGGAATTACAGAATGGATTGGGCTGGAAGGGACATTAAAGGTCTTCAGGTCCATCCCCCTGCCATGGACAGGGATCTTCCACTAGAGCAGGTTGCTCCAACCTGGCCTTGGACACTTCCAGGGATGGGGCAAAATAATTCCTACGAAGGAAAATCCTTATTAGGCCGGAAGTCCTGAGTTCCAAGTTGATCTAAGATTATCTCTAGGGGGATTTGTTTCAGTTTATATAAACTATTTTGGGAGCTGCTCATGGATCTGGGACTCAGCCAAGTTGATGAGAGGCTTCCAGCAGCTCCCTGTCCCACCATCCCGGGGGACATCAGAGCATTGGAGCCCTCAGCAGCTCTCAAATCCCTCCCATTTCAGCCTGGGCCCCCCCAAATCAGGCTGTTTGTGGGGTCCCCAGTGCCCCACAGCCCCCCTGGCAGTGGGGGCATGACCCCCCTCACCCCCCTCAATCCAGCCTTACCAAGGGCAAGGAGACGGGGGAATTTCCTCCACCTTTTCCCATTTTTCTTCCTTGCCCTCCTGCTTAGTTAGACCTTTGTGCTGGAGTTTAAAGCCCCCCCCCAACCCCTCCTAAACCAGCATCACCCCAAATCTCCTCCCCCCAGCAACTCTCTCTGCTCTCTGAATCCCCCACCCCGCATCGTTTCCTGGCATAATAAATACCCCATTTCTCCCCCCTCCAGCTCTCAGATCTCTGCTTTTCTCCTCCAGTGCTTTGATAGCTGCTTCCCCCCCCCACACCACCTTTTGTCAAAACAAAGGCTTTGATTTGAGGCAAATAAAATAAAACTTGACTGGTGACTGACAGGAGCCCAAAGAGACGCAGGGGCTGAGGTTACCAACGGGTGAACAGAGACAGCAGAGCGGCCAAACGTGGCCCTGACACGTCAAGAACAACCCCTGACTGTGGATTTCAGGCTTCCATTTGTACCCTCTGATCACCAGCCGAGTGATTTTGGGATTTTTTTTTTGCCTTTCAGGGGGAATTTCAAAGTCCTGGTTTCGCTGTTCCCCCCTCGGCGTTTCTTGTTGTCGACCTTCGGATTTTGTCAAGTGTCTGGAGGGATGTGCAGGGGGAGAGGTAGAGCTGAATGTTTGCTGGGTGTTTGCTGCTCCCACCAGCTCCTGTTTTCCTCCTCTCCTTAGGTGGGCTCAGCTTACAAAGGGATTCTGAGCCTGCCAGGGAAGACGCAGGTAAATATGTGCAAACACTTGTGGGCTCCTTCCGTGGTGGAAAGAATAAAGGCCCTTGAAAGCTCAGTTTTTCCCCTTCCTCCTTCAGAAAGGGAATTTGCAGACAGAGAAAAATAATTACCCGTTCCATCTTCATTACCAAGAGCAGGATTTCCTTCTTTTGATTCACTTCCCATTAAGGCATTCAAAGAATTCCTTGCAAATGATATGGTTGAAGTGAACCCGAGAGACTCATCAAACAGGGACCACCAGCAAAACCTGGGGAGAAAAGTCTTTCTTCTCGTGTGGCACTGCCAAGTGACAGTTTCCAATGGGGCCGTTTGGGGAGAGAACTCACATTTTTCATTCCCAAAACACCACGATTTAAGTGTGTTAGGGGCAGAATTCATTCAGTCAGAGGAGAAGATTTTGGAAAAAAGCCTCAGTGTTGGGGTTTGACCCCGGTCAGCAGCTCAGTCCCACCCAGCTGCCCCGTTCCTCCCGTCTGGTGGGGTGGGAGAGAGAATCAGGAGGATCAAAGTGAGGAGACTCGTGGGTTGAAGTGAAAACAATTTAATAGGGGAAGTAAAAGCTGTGCATGCAAGCAAAGCCAAGCCAGGAATTCGTTCACCACTTCCCAAGATATCACAGAATCATGGAATGGGTTGGGTTGGAAGGGCCCTTAAAGCCCATCTCGTTCCACTAGCCCAGGTTGCTCCAAGCCCCATTCAACCTGGCCTTGGACACTTCCAGGGATCCAAGGGCAAAATAATTCCTACAAAGGAAAGTTCCTATTAGTATGAAAGTCCCAAGTAGATAGAGGTTTGGTTTTTTTTTTAGTTTATATGAACTATTTTAGGAGCTGCTCATGGATCTGGGGCTTTGGTGTCATCCAAGTTGATGGGAGACTTCCAGCAGCTCCCTGCCACGGAGGAATCACCGTCCTGTGGGATGTCAGAGCCTTGGATGCCACAGCAGCTCTCAAATATCTCCAATTTCAGCCTGTGCCCCCCCAAATCAGGCTGTTTGTGGGGTCCCCAAAGCACAGCCCTGGACCAGCTCCTCTGGAGAAAATGAACTCTACCCCAGGCCAAAGCAGCACATTCGTGTCAGGAAGCTGGGGGGGGTTCCCACAGAAGGACAGCTTGGTGGTGGAAACCCTGCTGTGGGGGTCAGCAGATCCCTGGGATAAACCCCCCTGGAATATAAGTGGTTATACTGATTTATCTGCCTTTCTGCTGGACTTCTGCCTGTGCCACTGAATGTGTGCAAATCATCTCCTCACCGAGAGATTAACCTGCATTTTTCGTGCGTTCTCAGCTGTGAGTGGCAAGTTCTCCTTCCAAACATCTGCAAAGAGCTTGGAGATCTTGGAGATCCCTGCTTGTGGCAGAGCTGGGGGTGTCCCCAGGCTCTGTGCTGAGTTTTGGGCACTGAGAGTCCCAGCAGGCAGTGGTCAGGGAAGGGATGGACAACACTAATCCAAGCCTGGGATCGTCCTTGGTTGGGATCCACGAGCTGCTGGAGAAACCTCGAGCCCCCAGCTGGGAGATGGGAGCCCATCCCTCTGCTCTGAGGGTGCCAAGGGGCACCCAGAGGGCACCTCCAGCTCCCTGCTGCTCCTCCTCCCCCGTGTTTCCCCTCCACGATGATCCATCAGATCGTTCTCCCGCCGAATTCCGGGGGAATTGATTTCCCCCTCCCCGGGGTTGGTTTTCTTGCTGTTGTCACTGCGGGTTTTTTAACAAGTGCACGAAAGGCACCCGAGCTGTGCTGCTGAGTTTCAGAGCCGTGCAGGGCGAGGCAGAGCTCTGATTTCTGTGCCTCCAGCCCCTCTCGCTGGGAGAGCTATTTGCAGAGCTGCTTTAAAGCTCCAAATCAATGTGCAGTTACTGTTTACCATGAAAATGAACATTTCAGCCGCTCACACTAAAAGGGAAAGAAATTTTCTAGTCACCTGCCATTTAAATAGCATCTCCCAGAGTCACTAATTTAATGCAAATCTGATACAGCTTCCTTGTATTTGTCATTTTGGAGCATTTTTGGGCTTGTAGTTTTGATGCTAATGATCCTGCTCCACTGCTAACTAGGGCTTTACAGTGATCATTTCAATACCAGTAATTACACTTCTGGGTGTGTGTCTGGTGCATGTTCAGTGCACTCAGCTCTCTGTCACCTCTTTTTTTTGCTGCTGCTGGAGAGAAGTGAGATCTCACTGTCAGCCTGACAGGGGGCTTTTGTTTGCAAAAGGCTTTTCTGCAGCTCTGATCGATACCAAAATTTCAGCAAATGTGCCAGGTGACAATAAACACAACCCCGTGGGTTTGGGTAAAAGCTACAAAACTTGAGGGTGGAAAATAAGGACATAAAGCCCTGCTCTGCCCTTCAGGAGAAATGGCTCTTCTGGAACACTCTGGGGCCAGCAAACCCCATCCTGGCTCCAGGATGAAAACCTGTGCCTTGGCCACACTGTGCTCAGGGCTGAGCAGGGGTTTCCCAGGATCTCCTGCCTTCTCTGTCCCAGCACTCACCAAAAGGAGGGTGGGAATCCCTGGCAGCACTAAGTTTTAAGTCTGCTCAGAGAGCTGCAAGATTCTGGGGGGTTCTGGGACCTGCTGGGCTGAGGAGCAGGCTGGAGAGCCCCCAGTGCTCCCAGGGCAGCCAGAAAGGTGCAGGAAGCCCACCCAGTGCTCTTCCTCTCTTAGGTCCCTCCTCATCCCTCAACCAACACAATGTTTGCTCAACACCAACTACTCTTCCTGTCCAACTTGAAAACACCTTCTCCCCGTGGTACCAGAGCAAATCCCAGTCCCAGTTTGCACTGGTTTACATGGAGACCAACCCAGTTGCTGCAGCAAAGCAGTGCCAGACCTGGATCCTCCTCCACCATCACCCCCCCCCAGCCCTGGAATGCCAGGGCCTGGCTCTTGGCAAGGGGACTGAGTAAACCTGGTGACAGCCTGCAATGAGACACGACACACAGTCACTCCCCAGCACGTTGGGAAGAGATCAACGGGGGAAAAAAACCCCACCAAGTTTCATTTTGTCCTCAGTGCTCTTGACAGAAGAATCATCTGCAATTTACTGAGACTCTGGTGAAAGCTGAGACAAGCAGCTGATGGTTTCAGCCTCCTTATGGATCGGGAGCATCCAGGAATGAGGATGACTCCCCAACCCTTCTGCTTTGATAGAGATAAGACTGAAATACACTTCAGATTAGGAGGCACTGGGGCTGCTGGAAGGTGTGAGTACAAAATGTAAACAGCAACATGGGGAGAAAATAATTGAAAAGAGCCTGCCAGGCAGAACAAGTGACTGGGAGAGGTCAGCCCTGTGCTCTGCCTCCTGTGAGAGGAGTGCAGAGAAACCTCAGGGATCCTGGCAATTAAAACTCTGGCAGACAAGAGCTGCTGCCTGAGTGATGGAAACAGTTCAGAACTTGCAGTGAAATCCGGCACCTTCTGTACTTGGCACTGGAGGAACACGCAAGGAGAGAGACCAAACAAAGAGCTTAAGCAGGCAAACCCTGGGCAAACTGAGGCAGGGAGCAGCAGGCGAAGGATTTGGGAGCAGCACGTGTGTTCTTTCCTGCTTTTCAAGCCGGTATCTTGGGCGTTTGTTTGTGGCTGTTCCTTGGAATGGATGGAGCAGGCTGGGGGATCACCCCTCGGAGCCCTGGGGGGGCACAGGGACGAGGTGCACCCGCCGTGTGCCATTCCAAGAGAAGTCAGGGAGGGGAGCAGGAGAGCTGTCGAGGTTTGGGACTGAGGGTGAACCGCTCAGCCGGGCCCCAGAAACAAAAGTTTCTGGTCCTTCAGAGGAGGCAGGTCCCGCCCGGGGCACAGCGGAGCAGTTGAGCTCCTTCTCTGGGCTCCTGCTCCCTGCCCCGGGGCTCAGGTGCCATCAGAGGGCAGGTAACACCTATCAGAGGCCACCGACGGGCTGCTGAGAGCCACAAAGGGAGAGATTTGTAATGGGAGCTGGAAAGCGGCCAGAAAGCGGGGCTGGGGCTGATTTGCATGAAACGCAGATAAAGCACTGTCGGCCCCTTTTAATTCTGATGAGGCACTTGAGCTGCTGGATGGCAATTCAAGGGCTCCGGAGCAAAATAGTCCCGGAGACTGATGTGCACTGACCCCACCTCCTCCTCTTCCGCTTTTCAGGCTGTTCCATGCTGTGCTGACCCACAAACAAGCCGCAGGAATGTCCCCTGTTTGGGATTTCCAGCCACATCACCAGGGTAGGATCACTGCCAGAGGGATTTTCCTGCGGACAGGATTTAATGTGCCCGGTGGAAATAGAATCCTGGAATGGTTTGGCTTGGAAGGGACCTTAAAGCCCATGGGCAGGGACACCTTCCACTAGCCCAGGTTGCTCCAAGCCCCCTCCAACCTGGCCTTGGACACTTCCAGGGATCCAGGGGCAGCCACAGCTTCTCTGGGCAACCTGTGCCAGGGCCTCCTCACCCTCACAGCCAACAATTCCTTCCCAATATCCCATCTCTCCCTGCCCTCTGGCAGTGGGAAGCCATTCCCTGGGTCCTGTCCCTCCATCCCTTGTCCCCAGTCCCTCTCCAGCTCTCCTGGAGCCCCTTTAGGCACTGGAAGGGGCTCTCAGCTCTCCCTGGAGCCTTCTCTGCTCCAGGTGAACCCCCCCAGCTCTCCCAGCCCAGAAACACTGTCATGTGCCTCTAACCAACCTCTCCTCTCAGCAGGGACCAACAGGTTTAGAGAGCTGTGATGGGAGAGACACACACCCCCTGCACTGCCACTCACAGGGGACTTTTACTCAGGAAATTATTTTTAAAAGCTTTTTTCCCCCTGTAAGATACACTTAATTCCTTTTAATTTTATTGTTAAAAACCACTTATACTGTGCAATCTGAGCAGGTTGCTCTAATGGTCAAGAACCCAAACTCTAAATTCAGCAGTTTGGCCAGTTCATCTGTTACATACACATCCACAGTTCCCTCAGCAAAAAGCTGGGTGAGATATCAAATAGGGGCTTTTGCTCATTTACTTGACAAGTGTAATTTATTTTTAACGTTTGCCCTAATATTTTACAGTGTTCCCCACTGGAAATTTAGGAATGAGAGACATCCCACAGCTCTGGGCTGTTGCATCTGTGTGGTAAGAGCAGAAGGAAAGAGAAAAGGTAGAAGGGAGGATGGATTTTTGTGAGTGCTGAGAGAGGCAGGTTATTAAGGCTTTATTGAATTATTACATCACTGAAAGGTTAAGAAAGGGGCATCTTTAGAATACCTCCAAATGGTTCTTTCTTCTTTCTTGAAGAGGAGACAAAGAAAAAAAAAAAAAAAACTAAATACAAATGAAATTAAATCAAATGAGTTCCTGGACTGCTTAATATGGTATTTTACCCCCATTTAAAACATCCCTCAGGAGACAAGGCTGAATTAATAAGCCTGAGAGATGTTGCAGGGAAGACTGAAATGCCTTGATGAAAGAATAACTTGGCTGGGGCTGCATTAGCCTGGGAAACCTGTTCCAGCTTCTTAAAAGGAGTCTTTTAATCCAGCCTTGAAATGGAAAGGAAGGATCTGGCAGAAGATGCTCATAAAGGGGAATAAAAGCTACGAGCACTTCCCTGGCTCTGAGAGGGAAAGAGGGCTGATAAACTGGGTTAATCAGGGGGTTTAACTGCAAGGGGCAACAGTTCAACTGGGGAATTCAAGTGAAGACCCTCGAAGGCAGAAGGACCCTTTTCTGCACGGCCACTGCTGCAGTTTGCAGTGTCTGACATCCTGGGGGATTCCCAATCCCAGCAGCTGGGGAGGGAAGGGACCTTCCTCCCTCCTTGAAGAATGGGGCAAGAGCCCTTCCCGTTCTCTAGTGAGTGTTGTTGGGACATCTCAAACCTTCCACGGGGTCAGGAACTGCTGGGATGAATCATTAGAGGGCTTCCCTGAGCCACGGAGACCCTGATGGACTTTCTGGAGCATCTCCCCAGACCTGTGGCTGGAAACCACCAACAGCTCTTGGAGCTACTCCTCCAGAAAGCCCAGTTCTGGAGGGGCTGGAAACAGGGGATTCCTTGAGGGGTTTATCCTAGAGGGGCTGGAAACAGGGGATTCCTTGAGGGGTTTATCCTGGAGGGGCTGGAAACAGGGGATTCCTTGAGGGGTTTATCCTGGAGGAGCTGGAAACAGGGGGTTCCTTGAGGGGTTTATTCTGGAGGACCTGGAAACAGGGGATTCCTTGAGGGGTTCATCCTGGAGGTGCTCAGGGTTTTGTCCTTCCCCTCTCCCCCTCCAGCTTAAATTTAAGACAACAGTCAGGAAATTCCTGACTCTTCCCACCCCTCACACCCCCGGGATGTGTCACCCTGTGGCTGATGCTGTTGGTGGACACACAGAGCCCCAACTCTGCAAATCCCCCTCTCTGTTCTCTGTCCCCACCCTGGATTAAAGGTAAAGGACAGGAAGGGCTCTGCTCTCTGCTCTCTGCTCTCTGCTGGCTCAATCTTCTAAGTCCCACCTAATGCAATTTAAACCCCCAAAGGTTAACTCTTACTTAATTTCATGAGGAGCTGAGAGCTTTGAGCATTTCTGACGTGGCTGAGGTTTTCTGCAGCAAAATGCAGAAGATTTGGATGCTACAAGATCCTCACAAGCATCATTTACCTGTCCCTCAAAGGTGGGAGCCTCTGGGCTCCGTGGCTGCTGTCTCAACTCAGAGACAGGTTTGTGATTTCTCCTTAATTTGAGGGGCAGCAGGAGGGACAAGAGCAGCACCTCCCCACCAGAAATTCAGGATTAGACACTCCTTGGCAATCATCATCTGCCTAAAGGCCGAATTATCTCCTGCAGAGACAACCTCAGCTTTGTGAATGTAGCTTTGTTAGCCCGAGTCTAACTGTACAAAGTGGTGATTAGAGGATTCCCTTTGGAAAAGCGACCCCAGGACAACCTCTAGCAGAGGCAGGAGCTGCAGGAGCAACCCAGGGACAACCCTGAGGCCAAGCCCTGCCCCAGCCTCCTCAGAACCTCTGCTTTTAACGAGGGCAAACGTGGGTGAGGTCCTGCAAGAACAGAGCTGGAGCTTTGCAGGGACAATGAACCGGCTGCTCCGAGTGCAAACGGGGCAACACCCCGTTCTTTATTGTCCAAGGGAGAATTCCTTCCCTCTGGCTATTTAACAACTTCTGTTTTTTCCAACACACTTTTCAGAGTCCCTCTGTCTTGAAACAAAAAGCTGCTGCTGTGACAGGCCTGTTTGGGAAGAAGCTCTGGGAACCACGGGGAGCCACAGCACAGGGCTCTGAGCACGAGACATGAAGCAGAAGCCAAGCAAGAAATTATGACTTGTGCTTCTGTTCCGTTCTGCTTTCTGCTAAAAGACTGAAATGATCAATGCTGTGTTAATAAATTTCATTTGGCTCATTTAATAGATGACTTAGGAGAGGAGTGAGTTTGGCTACGGCCGGTAATGAATTAATAACTATGCAAGTAGCACATTCCCTCACAGAAATACTTTATCCTGGAGTTAATTCTTTATTCCAGGGGGAACACGAATGCTCTGCAGGCCGGTGATGCCTCTTTACGAGCACAGGTGTAACTTGGGTTTGGAGACAGGAATAACAGGACACAGGGAGCTGAACCTCAGTGCCAAGAGTCCCTATCCCAACTGGCCCAAGTGCTCCCGTTGTGTTTCCTCACTAATGGCACTGATTTCCCTGTGCTTTGCAGCGGGAGGGCTCCAAACAAGAGCTGGAAATGAAGTTTGTCAGCTCTGCTCAGTCGGAGCCAGGAGGTGCTGCCTGGCTGGGCTGGCACTTCCAGCTTTTTCAGCTGCTGGCCCCAAACTCCTCCAAAAAAACCCCCCTGTGGATGATGCAGCAAATGGAGCTTGGTTGGGGTGGAGATCTGAATGTCCAGATCACACTCTCAGTTATTCCAGTGTTGCCAAAAGGTTGGAGGGGCCTGGGAGATAAACTTTAAATGATTAGTTCATCTCGAAAATAAACTTTAAAAGATTAAACTTTAAAGATAAACTTTATATGCAGGAGTGGAACTCCCACCCAGGGTCTGGCCAGGAAGGTGCTGTGGTGAGAGGAAGCTGCCCTGGGAATGGGTGAAAGCTGGGAATATTCTGTTTAGATAGCACCAGTTAATTGAAAAAAAAAAATAATGCAGCTTTGGGTCACCTGTTTGCACTCTTGGCTTTCTTAAAATGAAGTGACACGAATGTTTCAGAGACTAAGATTTCTCCTTTCAAAACACTGGCCTTTGAAATCCCCTTCATTTTAACCCAAAGGAAGAAAACCCTGAGCTATCCACCTTCCCTTCCCCCAAATATACCCCTTTTATTTTGGCTTGGATCTGAGTGGTTTGAGTTTCTGTTGTGACTGTCAAGCCAGAGAAGTCAGTTTTTCTCTCTGTGCTGCAGCTGATTTAGAATTGCTGCATAAATTGTCACTTCCCTCAGTGCCTAATAGGCCTCAGCTAAGCACAGATTAAAAATTAGACAGGTGCTAAATGAAGCTTTAATATTTGCACTTATCCCATGATCCTTTTCCCACCTCTTCTCTGATCCCCTCCCTTTCCTGTGCTGGAGTGAGGGGAGAAGAGTTCCCAAAGTGCCTGTTGAAAATCCACCCTTTGCCTTCCAGCTTCTGCTTGGCCCCTGGGATCTGGTGGGGTGGGAACATCCCACACGGCCCAGGCTGAAGGAGTGATGATGTTACTCTAAAAGGGGATAAATTTTGTCCAAAACCACCCTTTGAGTTCTAATCCTGCATCAAATCAAATCCTGGGCTCAGTTTTGAGCCTCTGGTGACAAGGACATGGAGGAGGTGTCCAGGGAAGGGGCTGGAGCAGCAGGAGCAGCTGAGGGAGCTGGGGGGGCTCAGCCTGGAGAAAAGGAGGCTCAGGGGGGACCTTCTGGCTCTGCAACCCCCTGACAGGAGGGGGGAGCCGGGGGGGGGGGTCGGGCTCTGCTCCCAGGGAACAAGGGACAGGAGGAGAGGGAACGGCCTCCAGCTGTGCCAGGGGAGATACAGGGGACACTAGGGGGGATTTGAGGGGGTCAGGGGATACTGGAAGGGCTAAGGGAGTGGGGAGGATACTGGGGTGACTAAGGGGGATTTGGGGGGTCTAAAGGGGATATTTGGATGACTAAGGGGTGTTTGGGGAGTCCAAGGGGGACACTGAGATGACTAAGGGGGATTTGGGGGAGTCCAGGGGGATACTGGAGTCACTGAGGGGGATTTGAGGGGATCTAAAGGGGATATTGGCATCACTAAGGGGGATGTGGGGGAGTCCAAGGGGGATACTGGGGTGACTAAGGGGGATTTGAGGGGGTCTAAAGGGGATACTGGGATGACTAAGGGGTGTTTGGGGAGTCCAAGTGGGATACTGGGGTGACTAAGGGGGATTTGAGGGGGTCTAAGGGGGATATTGGGGTGACTAAGGGGGATTTGGGGGGGTCTAAAGGGGATATTGGGATGACTAAGGGGGATTTGGGGGAGTCCAGGGGGGATAGTGGAGTCACTGAGGAGGATTTGGGGGGGTCTAAAGGGGATATTGGGGTCACTAAGGGGGATTTGAGGGGGTCTAAGGGGGACACTGGGATCACTGAGGGGGATCTGGAGTAGTCTAGGGGGATACTGGAGTCACTGAGGGGGACTTGAGGGGGTCTAAGGGGATATTGGGATGACTAAGGGGGATTTGGGGGAGTCCAAGGGGGATACTGGAGTCACTAAGGGGGATTTGAGGGGGTCTAAAGGGGATACTGGGATGACTAAGGGGTGTTTGGGGAGCCCAAGTGGGATACTGGGGTGACTAAGGGGGATTTGGGGGGGTCTAAAGGGGATATTGGGATGACTAAGGGGGATGTGGGGGAGTCCAGGGGGATACTGGAGTCACTGAGGGGGATTTGGGGGGGTCTAAGGGGGATATTGGGGTCACTCTTTGGCAAAGAAATGAAACCAAGCTTCAGGAGGTTCTGGAGCAGAAAGCTGGACATTTCTGCTTTTCTGGAATGACAGAATCCTGGAATGGTTGGAGTTGAAAGGGATGTCAAAGCTCACCCAGTGCCACCCCCTGCCATGCCCAGGGACACCTTCCACTCTCTCAGGTTGCTCCAAGCCCCGTCCAACCTGGCTTTGGGCATTTCCAGGGATCGATTTTCTCCCCTAGTTCTGAAGTGAGCTTTTGTTGAGTAAATGGAAGTGCTTAACCCTCCTCACAGCATTCCCTGGGAGCCCACAGGAGGACCAACAGCTTTAGATCTTGCTGAGAGTGCCCTCAATTGCTGGGCACTGCTGATGACAGCAACAATCTCACTCCTCAGCTCTGTTTATTTGTTGGTGCCTGAACAACTTTAAGATATCGACAAAATAGTCAACATTTTATTTTTCGTGATCCTTTCAGAGTCGTCCTGGCAGAGCAGGGTTTAGAAAGGGAAGGCATTGTGAGGCTGAAAACTATTCTTCCCTTCAGGATTGCTGAAAGTGCTTGAAAGTTTCTGCAAATGGAAAAGAAAACCCATTTATTTTCCAACCATAACATTGGCATGAGAAACCCAGCAGTGAGTGAGTGACTCTCAAATACAAAGGGCTTGTTTCACCCAGGCCTTCTCAAAAGGGGACTTAAAGCATGAGCTTGTGGGGGGCTGAAAAGTAGAAAATAATTGAAATATAAGGCACATCTTAACATCCACGAGCTCTGCATCCAGCGCAGAGCTTTGAATCCCAGAATGGTTTGGGTTGGAAGGGACCTTAAAGTTCATCCAGTTTCCATGCCAGGTGTCTAATTTATACTGACCTAAATTAGGAATGACAATAAGCTTATAAAACTTCACCAGCTTTTTGTGCCCCTCTGACTTTTGTCCTTCCTTTTAACCCCCAGCATCCCTAAATCGTGGGTGCTCCCTTCCCCTTGAGGGTGGCACAGCACAGACATGGAGTTGCACCTCATTCCCCCCGAATATTCTCTTTTAATCATCACAAACGAAGCCACAATTTCCAGGCTGGAACATTTTGTTGTTCACTTAACACCTGAGACAGCCACACAAAGCACAGGGGCTGGAATGGAGCATCATCTATTCCTGGAAGTGCCCCTCTGGAAAACAGGGTGTATTTGTAAAAGCACAGCTGTTTCTCTATATTTTTTTCCAGGTGTTTTCTCCTCCTAAAAAGCACTTACTCTGCTTAACAAGACAGATTAATTCACGTGGATCCTTGCAGGGCTGTCACTGGTGGGGAGAGAGCTTGGATTGTATTATTCCCCATTGTCAACACAGGCACTTTGGAATAGATTTATGGCTAATAAAATCTTTTAGTAGTGGAGGGTCCTCGAGTTGCAGTTTTGAACCTTTGGCCCTTGCTCAAATCACCAGCAGATGCAACATTAATAAAACCAAATAGCACGTGGATACTAAGGAGGCATATGGCTGGGTCCTGGAAAAGGCAGTAAAACACAGGAGAGGGATCTTTACAATCTGCTTTGACCTGATGGAGTCATTCTTTCAAAGATAAAATTACTCTGATAGATACACATGATAGAGGATGGCTGAGATTAGAGGAGTAATTCCCGGAAATTCAGGAGTTTTGGGGTTGCTGCTGCTCAAAAGCAGGTTTTCATCTGAAAACCTGGGGTGAATTCACAAGCAGGGAATGATGAGGAGAGAGCTGAACTGTGGCTGAGGAAGCAAACAGGTGCAAAATAAAGAAAATTCAGAGCTTTGGGGAAAGCTTCTTTATAAAATGATCCCTTTTCAGCTGCAGACTTCAGGCCAGGCTGCCAGAATGCACCAGGGATCCAGCAAACCTGCCCTTCCATTTGAGCCACAGACTTCAAACCATAGACTCTGGGTACAATTTAATCTCATTTTGGCTCCTCTGCTGCTCTGTCCTCACCCCCTGTGTTATCAATAAGCAGCAGGGAAGCAGTGACAGAGCTCCTGAAGTGAGCACATGCAGAATTCCAGACCCTCTCCTGCACTCCAGGTGCACAGCCCGTTCCTGCAGGGCGGGAGGGGTGAGCCCAGGCCCGGGGAGCAGCAGTTCTGCTCACCAGTGCAGAGATAAGTCCCCTCCTTGCCCATATCCAGCTGACCTGTGATGGGATTACAGCCTAGCACTGCTTGGATTCACATCCAGGGGAATGTGATTCCTGTCAGGATCTGGATTCGTGCCCGGATTTTGCCAGGCAGTGAATGCCTGCATGAGTGAGGGCAGGCACCACTTCTGCCATCCTGCCTGCACCTCTCCCCGGTCTGGGCAGCTGCACAGGCACTGCTGAGAGCAGGGAATGGAGCTGGGGAAGGGGCTGGAGCAGCAGGAGCAGCTGAGGGAGCTGGGGGGGCTCAGCCTGGAGAAAAGGAGGCTCAGGGGGGACCTTCTGGCTCTGCAACCCCCTGACAGGAGGGGGGAGCCGGGGGGGGTCGGGCTCTGCTCCCAGGGAACAAGGGACAGGAGGAGAGGGAACCTCAAGTTGCATCAGGGTGGGTTTAAGTTGGATATTATGGAAATTTTCTCCATGGAAAGGGATGTCCAGCCCTGGCACAGCTGCCCAGGGCAGGGGTGGAGTCCTCATCCCTGGAGGGATTTAAAGGCCCAGTGGATGTGGCACTTGGGGACATGGGTTAGTGGTGGCCTTGGCAGTGCTGGGTTAAAGGTTGGACTCGAAGGTCTTGGAGGATTTTTCCAGCCTGAGCAGTTCTGTGATTCCATAAATCACAAGTCGCTGGGAGCTTTGCTCTCTTCCTGCCCTTGGACTCTCAGGGTTTTGAGGCCGTTCTTGGGGTTTGATGCCGCTCTCGGGGTTTGATGCAGCAGTGCTGCTGAGACAGGACAACCATCACTCTCTGGGAGTGAAAAGCTCCCCAAATTGTTCTTTTTTTCTGGGCACGAGCCGAGAACAGGGAGCGAGCGGAGTGTGAGGCGGTTCCGGCCGAGAGGCCGCACCCAGCGCTCTGCAAGTGAGTTTGGCTGCTAATTAAATCCTTTCTCCTGATTATTTATAGCCCTCTATTTACTGGCTCATTGATTTTAGGGGCCATGTTAGTTTGCTTTTTTACATGTCTCTCTGAATGGGCAGATTATAACTTATTACACAAAGAACAAGTGAATTGGTGTCAGAATGATCTATTGCACAGATGGTCTGCGAGGAAAGGGCCTCTGTCTTTGGCTCTGGAATACTGAGAAGCCAGGGAAAGATGCTGAGCCCAGTTCATTTGGTGCAAAATAAGAGTGTCACCCCTGCCAGTGGCTGTTTTGGGAAGCTCAGGACATTGGATCTGTGCAGTTCCTTCTGGTGCTGGCTGAGGGGCAGAGAGGAGACAACTGGGGAGGTGGACACCAAAAAGCTGTCTGGGAAAACACCAGGATTGTGGATGGTGAGGAAAAAAAGACTGTGTGCTGCCCACAGCGAGAGAACTGTGGGATGTTAATTGGAATTAGCAGGCAGCAGCCTTGAAAACAAGCTGATCCCATGTGGAGCAGTAACGTGGAGCTCTGGCACGAGCTGCTGCAAGGGCTGGAGGTTTGTGTGACTGCAGAAGCAGAGAAGGTGATGGCAGAAGACAGACCTGAAGAGATCCTGAGCACAAAGTGACTCTGCTTTAGGAAAC
This sequence comes from Pipra filicauda, assembly GCF_003945595.2. Lineage (NCBI taxonomy): Eukaryota > Metazoa > Chordata > Aves > Passeriformes > Pipridae > Pipra > Pipra filicauda. The sequence continues at coordinate 3,220,742 of NW_024104964.1, read as the reverse complement.
CCCACAAGTCACTGTGGGGAAATCAGCAGGATGAGCTTCCTGGATTCTCCTCCTTCATTCCTGGCAGCTGCGCTGGGCCACTGTCACAGGGAGAAAAGCTGGAGCCGGGAGAGCTGATCCAAACTGCCCTTAATTGAGTCCAAGCTAAAATCAAAGAGGAAGCTGGGAGCAGAGTTAACCCGGGAACCTGAGGCAGTTCAGTGAGCAGGAGCCTCCTGCAGTGCCCATGTGGAGGCTGAGAGAGACCAGCAACCCTCAGCATCCCCCAGAGCCAGGGAGGGAGCACAGAGGAGGAGCTCAGCCTGCAGACACATTAACCCCAGCACACAGGGCTTTGTACCTTGCAGGACCTTCAGTTTAAAGGGTTCAAACCCATTTCCCAGGGGTGAACGACGCTTTTGTGGTGTATTTATGTGGCAGTGCCTTAAGATCAAGCATTCCCAGTTGTGGCTGGGAGGGAGCTGTTGGCACTCTGGCAGGAGCTGGAGCTGGGTTGTGTGTCACAGGGCAGGGTCAGGCCTTGCCCAAGGACAAACAGCTGCTGTGGTGGCCCCAAAGAGCCTCACAAACAGGGGAGGTGGAGGGTCAGAGGCCGTGTCCATCATTGCAGCCCTGGAAAACCAGTCAGGCTGTTTGTGCAGCACCAGCTCCGGGCTGAGCCAGCACTCAGCATGTTCCAGTGCTGCCTGTCACCACCCTGAGGACAAACAACACAGATGGAGTGGCAATTGGACCAGGAGGGGTTGGATCTGGAGCCACAACTGTTATTAGGAGACCACAGAACCACAGAACATTCTGGTTGGAAAAGACCTCCAAGGTCATCAAGTCGAACCTTTGAACACACCCCATGCCCACTAAACCACACCAATAAGTTCAACATCCCTCATTTTTTGAAGACTTCCAGGGATGGTGACTCCACCACTGCCCTGGGCAGCTGTGCCAATGCTGAACCACTCTTTCAGTGAAGAAATTTGTCATGAAGTCGGTTAGACCGTGGTGCAAATAATGCCAAGATTGCAGGTTTGATCCCTGTGGGGGCTGTTCTTTTAAGAGCTGGACTCGATGATCCTTGGGAGTCCCTTCCAACTCCGAATACTCCGGGATTCTGGGACACCCACCATGAAGCCCTGGCTGGGTTTTGAGGCCACCCAGGTGCCTGTACCCCAGTTTTTAGGTCAAGTTTTTAGGACAAATTTTTAGGCACCCTTGGCACTCCAGCTGTGAAGTGGCAGCAGGTCTCTTGCTGCCCCTGCTGGGGGGTATCTGACACATCCCTGCACGTCCCAGAACAGCCAAACCTCACCCAAACCGAACCTATCCCAGACACTGCAAATTCAGATGCAAACAGGCAAAAAAACCTGGTGTTTTTTTCATTTTCTTTGCTGTTCGGGGCCTTTCTTCCAGGTGTTGATTTGCCCACTGCTATGTCAGCTTGGACCTGACCTTTAAATTTACTGTGTTTGCAAGAAAAGAAAACAGGTTCTTTCCCTCTCTCCCCCAGTTGTTTTGTGCTTAAAGGAAAGAGACTTTTGTTTCAATAATCATAAACACAAAAGGGTCCCCAGAGGGTTGTTCGAGACTCCAAGCTAGTTAAAAAGAACATTTGCATGAATTAAAGAGCAACAACAAGTCACCACTGATCTAAGCTGCTTTCTAGTGCTTAACTCGTGTCTGTAGGTGGGGAAAAGCGAGACAGGCCGGTAGGAGGGAAGAAAGATGAAAACTGGGATGTTTGTTCTGCTTTACAAGCAGAAACCGGGGGAACAATCCCTGTCCTTCAGCACCACGTGGTCACTTTGTGCTGTAACGAGGCGTAAAGGACAACAATCCTCTCTCCAGTGGCTCAGACTTTTTGTCTCTCAGCAGCCAGCCCCGGGATTAAGAAGGAATAAAGGGACTTTTCACGCTGAGTCCGCTGTTATTCGGAGCTGCTGCAGCACAGGGAGGATGGTGGATTTGACTCTGGAGCTGCAGGAGCCACGTTGGGCACCAGCCTGGGTGCTTTTCCTTCATCCTTCCACTTCAAACCCTGGATGAACCCTGGATGGAACTCCCAGGCTGCTGAAGAGCAGCTGAATTGCATGGCAGGAAAAAAAACCCCAAAGGGGGCACATCCACAGCTCTCAAATACACACAACGAGGCACAAAAATACAGTTTACCTGTGTCTTGCTGGTGTTTCTTTTGTTCACCTCAGGTCTTGTTTATAGATGTTATTATTTGATTGTTATTAATGGTGTGAAAGTGTCAGGGCAGGCTCAGGTTGGATCTCAGGGAAAGGTTCTTCCCCCAGAGGCTGGTTGGGCACTGCCCAGGCTCCCCAGGGCAGTGGGCACAGCCCCAAGGCTGCCAGAGCTGCAGGAGGGTTTGACAACACTCTGAGGGCCAGGGTGGGATTGTTGGGGTGTCTGTGCAGGGCCAGGGGTTGGATGGAGGATCCTTGGGGGTCCCTCCCAGCTCAGGATGTTCTGTGAATCTGTGTCTGACCTCAACAAACACGACCTTTGTGCTCCTCCTGGTTCCAGCTGCACAAGAAGCCACTTTGGGAAGTCTCCAACACCGTGAATGGTTTCCTGGCAGACCTGGGGGCTGTTTCCCACATCAGCTCCTGTCCTGTGGGAATCCATGGGATGGGATTGAAAGGAGCCTCCAGCACTGCCCAGCGCTGGGCACGTGATGGGCAGGTTGTGTTAAGCTGCCAGAAAGCTTTGCTGGGTTGATGTGAAGGCCACCAGTCAGTCAGGACCCTCAAAGCCACCCTCTCCCCCTCCCCATGTCCCCTGCCAGGGCTGAGACGTGGCCACAGACACATCAGAGCCCACACACCTACACACAACTCTGTATCCAGCATTATATCTCCTTGTTCCATCCCAGCACGGCTGGGCAGCTGGGAAGATGAGGATAAACTCCTCCAGGGGCTGACTAAAATCCTGTTGTGCTGTTTGTTATCCTGACACACGAAATGGATGTGAAACCATCTCCTCTGGAGCTACTGCTGGGACTCCACAGCCTTTCACAGCTACAGACACGGGCCTTTGTCAGAATTATCGTGTTCAGAGAAGTCAACACGCTCTGAAACAACCAAAAGAGCCCATTGGAAAGGGACTGAAATGTAAAGTCCTTTTTTATAGGAGAAAAGCTCTTTTTGAACGCACTCACAGCGCTGTGAGACACAAACCTAACAGGCAGATTTGACAGGGATGATGCAGTTTAAGAGCTCCAGGAGATCAGATCCTGAACAGCCAGGTTTGCCTGGCTCAGATCTGCCTGGGTTTAAAGCCTTGTGTGGGAAGGAAACTTTGCTGAAGGTTGGGTTGGAGTCTGTGAAGCCTGGATGGGTTTGATCAATTATTCAACCACAGTCCAGAGTCTGTTCATCTCCATAAAAACAAAGGGACTGGGACTGGAAGGCAAAGGGTTGGGGAGCAAAACAGGGGGGAACAAGCCCAGCCCCAGGGCAGGGGGAGTTCTGGGGGAAGGTTTATTCAGGAACTAGTCCCAGAATCCCAGAATTACAGAATCCCAGAATATGCTGAGCCGGAAGGGACCCCCAAGGACCATCCAGTCCAACCCTCAGCCCTGCACAGGCCCAGCCCCAAGAGTCCCCCCCTGTGCCCCAGAGGATCAGCCAAACCCTCCTGGAGCTCTGGCAGCCTTGGGGCTGTGCCCACTGCCCTGGGGAGCCTGGGCAGTGCCCAACCAGCCTCTGGGGGAAGAACCTTTGCCTGAGATCCAACCTGAGCCTGCCCTGACACAGCTCCAGCCGTTCCCTGGCTGCTGTCCCTGCTCCCCCAGAGCAGAGCTCAGTCCCTGCCCCTCCTCTGCCCCTGCCCAGGGAGCTGAGAACTGGGAATCCTTCAGCAACCTCCCCTGAGGGCAGTTTGGGTTGGGACAGGGCAGCCCCTCCCCAGAACAGCAGCTCAGGCAGGAGGGGTGCAGGGGCAGGGCTGGGGTTCAGCATTTCAGAGAATCACAGAATCCTTCAGGTTGGAAAAGCCCTCTGAGATCATGGAGTCCAACCATCCCCCAGCACTGCCAAGGCCACCACTGACCCACGTCCCCAAGTGCCACATCCACACTGCTTTAAAATCCCTCCAGGGATGGGGACTCCACCCCTGCCCTGGGCAGCTGTGCCAGGGCTGGGCAGCCCTTTCCATGAAGAAAGTTTTCCTAATAGGGATTATTCCTAATAAGGGTCACGGGGTCATATTTAACCCCATAGACACTCTGGGAAGGCCCTGTCCCCTCAGCATGGGACCCTCTGCAAGGGGAAAGGCCCACCATGATTTTACAGATGGGGTTGAAGGTCTGAATTTGAGATGGGGGAAATCTGTAAGTCATTGCTGGGGTGAGGGGTGGGATCTTCCTCACTGTGAACCGGTCAGGCTAACAGATAAATAAATAAAACTCTAATAAACAGCTCCAAAGGCAGAAATTCAGGTTGCTGTCAGTGCCCTGGGGTGAAGTGGTTGTGACCAAGTGACCAGCCCCACATCCCAGTCCTGCCCAGTCCCTGTGCCTGGTATAGCTGGGACATTACAGCTCCCACAGCAGGATCTTGGGGGAATGTTTGCACAAGGAGGGTGGAAGCGGCTGTTCTGCAGGAAACCAACCCAGGAGAGGTGAGCAGAGACAGGAGAGCTCTTCCCTGCTGGCTCCCATCCTCTGTGCCTCGCTGGCTCAGGCAGAATTTAATTTCCGATCCCCTGAAGGGACTTCCTTGCAGAGGGGGGGAAACTCTGCTGCCGCCATTCTCAAGGAAATATTCTTCCAGGCATGGCAATGCTGCATTTATCTGAGGCAACAGCAGCATTTTCCCAGAGGCAGGGGCAGAGCAGACAAGCCAGAGCTGTGATTTGGGGGGTTTTAACCTCCAAGGAGCAGCTACAGCAGCACCCTGCTGGCACTTCCAAAACAGATCGATCCTCCACGCCAGGCTGACTCCACTGCCTGCTTTTAGCAACACTTCAGCTTGTCATAACTTGTACTTTCCTGGGAAGGCACGAGAAAGGCAAGTACAACTACAAGCAGCAGCTGTGGGACTGCTGGAGTGATGCTGAGTGTGCAGGCACAGGGACAGACACCGAGCTCTGCTCTGGGGAGAGCAGGGACAGCAGCCAGGGAACGGCTGGAGCTGTGTCAGGGCAGGCTCAGGGTGGATCTCAGGCAAAGGTTCTTCCCCCAGAGGCTGGTTGGGCACTGCCCAGGCTCCCCAGGGCAGCGGGCACAGCCCCAAGGCTGCCAGAGCTGCAGGAGGGTTTGGCTGATCCTCTGGGGCACAGGGGGGGACTCTTGGGGCTGGGCCTGTGCAGGGCTGAGGGTTGGACTGGATGGTCCTTGGGGGTCCCTTCCAGCTCAGCACATCCTGGGATTCTGTTTTTGCCTGGCATCGGAGTTTTCTCTCCTGGAGTATCATCTGGATGGAACAACATCAGCTTCTGAAGTCACGTCAAACCCTTCCCACCGCACCACTGGCACCATCTGCCACCCATCCAGAGTCACAGCAGTGTCCCCGCAGTTGCATTTGCAGCTTTACACCAAAGAGGTGTCTCCTCGCACGCCGCACATCCTCCCTGCTCCTTCAGGCAGCGTCCTTTCGGCTCCAATCGTTCTGCAGGGTTTTAAATAATTGCCTCCACCCCCTCTTCTCACATCCCTCTCCCCCTCATCCGAGGGACTCTGATAAGGCGGTTTCACACACAAATCCCTGCCGCGGGGCGCCCGCCGCGGTGCTTTGTTCCTGCCACACGCCGCTTCCCGCAGGGAATTCGCTCCCAGCTGCGAGGAGCTTGGCACAAAGGGAGAAGACTTTTCAAGTTCGCTCTGGGAGGAGAATAGTCACGCTGGTTAAATGAAACAGCTCCTTGCTTGGCCAAAATACACATAAACAGGGCTTGAATGCTTTGTCCTACTTTTCCTGCAGATTCCCCCGGCTGCCAGGCACACGAGGAGGGGGCGTGGGCACAGGGAAGGCAGAGAGTGCCAAGGGAAGGCTGGTCCAGGGCTGCAGTTCCCATTTCGAGCCTGGAGGTTCCGACGTGATGCCAGCAGTTTATCTGTCAGGAATAGAAATCCCCAGGTGCAAAGGTGGATTATCGACGTGGGAAAAGCCTCTGGTGAGGATGGACATGCAGGTGTGTGGCTGCCTGATGGCACAGAATCACAGAATGGTTTGAGATGGAAGGGACCTTAAAGCTCATCCTGTCCCACCCCCTGCCACGGGCAGGAACAGTTTCCACCAGCCCAGGTTGCTCCAACCTGGCCTTGGACACCTCCAGGGATCCAGGGGCAGCCACAGCTTCTCTGGGCAACCTGTGCCAGGGCCTCCCCACCCTCCCAGGGAAGAATTGCTTCCCAATACCCCATCTATCCCTGCCCTCAGGCAGTTTAAAGTATCCATCATCCATCAATAGCATGATGCCAAGCCTTCAGGCACATCCCCATCCCATCATCAGGTCCCAGGGAGCCCCAGTCTCTGTGTCAGGATGGTGGATGAAGCGAGGGATGATGGTGGAATCTCTGCCAGTCCATCCAATTCCAGTTTCAAATCTGGTTGTTCATATTTTCTGGACACCTCCTGCTCTCAAAAGCCATTCAGAGAGGCTTTTACAGGATCCCAGGATCACTGAGGTTGGAAAAGCCCTCCCAGCCCCTGAAGTCCGACCTATGCCTGATGCCCACCTTGTTCCCCAGCCCAGAGCACTCAGTGCCACAGCCAGGCCTTCCTTGGATACCTTCAGGGCTGGGCACTCCAAACCTCCCTGGGCAGCCCCTGCCAATGCTTAACATCCCTTTCCACGAAGAAATTCTTCCTGAGAATTAGAAAAGAGTTCCTTCTTTAGTGCAGCTCTCCCTGACCATCCCAGTCTCATGTGCCCCTGGGTTTTGGGGCAGGGGGGCTCTGTGACCCACAGTGTGAGGAGAACCAGGACACTGGAGAGAAGAGCAGAGGTAAAGTGTGAACTCTGGAAAAGAGGATCCACACAGGGAGCGTTTTCCAGGTCTGGCAGCTGAGCAGCATTTCAGCAGGTTGGGATGGGGAGGGATGAGAGCCACACCTGTGAGATGGGCTCACTGGCAGCACAAAAGAACAATTTCTCTTTGAGGAAAGCATCTAAATACCTGGGATTACAAACTTCTTCCCTAGAAAAAAAAGCAACAATGCCGACAGTTCTTCTGTTTCCAAACTCTTGTTTGATCCTTTAGGAGATACAGAGGTGCAGCATTGTGGGTGTCTGATCAATACACCCAAAGCTGGCTCTCACTTTGATCTCACACCAGCCCTTGGATAGTTTTTGAAATGTAAATAGTGCTTTGGAACACTTAATCTTCCCCTAAAGCCTGGTGGAGGGGAGGGATTCAGCTGTTCAAAGAGCGGGGGGCAACTGAGCTGATCCCAGAGCTGAGGGCAGGGATGTGAAACTGGCCCCTCTCCCCAGCACCCAACTAGGACACCTTCCACCAGCCCAGGCTGCTCCAAGCCCCGTCCAACCTGGCCTTGGACACTTCCAGGGATCCAGGGGCAGCCACAGCTGCTCTGGGAAACCTGGGCCAGGGCCTCCCCACCCTCACAGGGAGGAATTTCTCCCCAGTCTCCCATCTATCCCTGCCCTCTGGCAGTGGGAAGCCATTCCCTGTGTCCTGTCCCTCCATCCCTTGTCCCAAATCCCTCTCCAGCTCTCCTGGAGCCCCTTTAGGCCCTGGAAGAGGCTTTAAGGTCCCTCTGGACCCTTCAGGCTGAAGAATCCCAGTGTCAGAGGCAGAGTTTACCTGTGAGGGAGTGGTTTCCATCTGGTACCAACTTACCCCAGTTTCAGTTCCTTCAGGTTAGAAAAGACCTCTGAGATCAGTGAGTCCAACTGAACCTCGGATTCTTTGGAGCCTGATGGGGAGGAACAGGCAAGAAGTAAAAGCTGATCTCATCCTGAGGCCACCAACCTCGGGACAAACACCCTTCAGGAGGGATTACAAGCCCTGCTCTTCATCAGCAAGGGGAGAATCTAAATCAGCTCCCTCTGACAACAACAGCCAGTGAGGCACCATCTGAGCTGGGAATGGGGCCTGGGTTGGCACATCAGTCTTGCTAAAGGTCCCCAAGCTCTTCAGCTTCCCCTCATCTCCCTCTCTCTGGCCACAGAGGTCCTGCCTCTCTGCCTCCAGGAGTTCCTAATGGGTGCCATGAATCACAGAATCCTTCAGGTTGGAAAAGCCCTCCGAGATCATGGAGTCCAACCATCCCCCAGCACTGCCAAGGCCACCACTGTCCCATGTCCCCAGGTGCCACATCCACACTGCTTTAAAATCCCTCCAGGGGTGGGGACTCCACCCCTGCCCTGGGCAGCTGTGCCAGGGCTGGGCAACCCTTTCCATGAAGAAATATTCCCTAATATCCAACCTGACCCTTCCCTGGCACAACTTGAGGCCATTTCCTCTCGTCCTGTCCCTTGTTCCCTGGGAGAAGAACCTGACCCACCTCTGGCTCCCCCCTCCTGTCAGGGAGTTGCAGAGAAATCAGCATTTCCTTCACTACTAAGAAGAAAATTCATTAGGAAATGGGAGGCTCCCAGACACTTTTGCAAGGAAAGCCTGTATTAAATGATCTGCTTGAATGAGGCAGACAAGTTATAATCAGCATTTCCAATCTTCTCTGGGGTCTGAGTTGTTACAGATGAACAACACAAACTGCAAACTACTGCTGGGAGATTCCCTGCCACGAATTTCTCCAGCAATTTGCACAAAGACCTTCCCAAAACACTCCCCCCCAGCTTCCAGCTAACTGGGAGGCAAACACCCAGCAGAGCTCCCATGGGAGTTCTACAGATTGGGAAGGGGCCAGGGATGGGGCAGAGGGTTCAGGGAGGGGGCTGGTCACCCTCAGAAATGTGTGGATGCATGGGATGGGTTAGGAATGTTACCAAAGAGGGGTTTGGAGGCTGAAGCCAAAAGCTTGCTGGTCTGAGTGTGGATGCAGGATGGGCAGTGAAGCTCCAAAGGGCTGCCCAAGGGTCAGAAGTGCCAGAAAATGTGCCCATCCCTGCAGGAAGGGCTGTTCCTGGGCTGGGGGGAAAACCAGGGCTGAGAAACCCTAAACTTCCACCTGGTCTTGTCAGGTAGAGACAGAAAGAATCATAAAAAGGGGAAAAAAACCCCCAAACCCTCACTAAAGATTGCAGCAGTTTCTGGTGACATTTAAAGCTACTTTTCCTGTTGGATCTGCAGGCTCTGTGCCCTTTTATGAGCATTCAGCTGTTTGGACTCTACAAACTGTGAGGTTTTGTTTGTTTTTCTTGCTGGAAACTAGGGACGTGTCAGGGCTTGATGAAATCACCACCCTTCACTCCCAGCACTGAAATCCTTTATCCAAGTACAATCAAAGGGCAAGGCAAGGTTTGCCCTGACCTCTGCCTTCAGAGATCTCCAAGAAACATCAGAATTGCAGGCTGTCTGTGTTGTTTATCAGATCAGGAAGGGAGGCTTAGCAACAGGATCTCTTTATCACTCCACCTGTCAGATAAATAAAGCACTTGTATTAATCATAATCATCCAAACCCTTATCTGAAGCACAATCTTGGGGCTGAATGGATCTTCCAGAACAGTGCAAAGCCAGGCTTGGCTGGGCTGGTGGTGGGAAGGCAAAAGGAAATGAAAGCTTGGGTGGGTCAGAGGCTTGGGCCATGTCTGGAGGGGGTGAGAACAACGGGCAGTGCAGAGGAATTGCTCTGGAGGAGGAAATAAAAGTCTCCCCCATTTAATCACATTGAGGTTTTGGGAAGAAAATCTCCATCCCAACTTATTTCACAGCCTTGCCCTCGTGTCTTTGTGGTAGAACCCACCTGTGAGTAACCAGGTGGTCCTTTAACCCCCAGGGAGTACCTGGGGTATCTCCTCTGCAGCAGCAGGGACAACAATGTCCCAGCATCCTGGATTTTGGGACACCACAGCTGGGCATGGAGCTAAGGAGACAATACCAGAGGGAACACAGAGAGGCAGCTTTGGAGCTCCCAGGGCCCGTGGTGGCTCTGAGCTGAGCTGGAGGTCACCCCTCCAACCCCCCGGTGTCCCTCCGAGCTGGGAGTGACTGCCAGCCCAGTGAGGGTGTTTAATGTGCCTCCAGCCGACGTTGCAGGAGGTGCTACAGCTCATTGCTGCTCAGGCACCTTGTGTGGATGATGGATGATCTTTAATAGCTGCAATATTTAGTGTTTAATGTAAAATCACTTGCTCCAAATGCTTTGCACTCGCAAGGTTATGAGGCTCCATTTACGCTCGACTGCAGAGTTGACAAATCCTCGCTGGTCCAGGGTGGCTGCAGGGCAGAGATGGGAGTGGGGAGAGTCTTTGCCACCTCATCCCACCTTTTATACCCTTCCACCAAGACCTTTCCTCTAAACAGGCCCCAGACAGGCAGGGTTATATCAGTAACAGTCTTCCTCCATCACCCCATAAACGTTTGCTCACGTGTCCTTCAGCAGCAGCTGAAGAAAAAAATGTTCCCATCCAGCAAAATCCTCCTGTGCAGCAAAAATCTCTCTGCTCTGGATTTCCATCCTTACCACAACCACGTTTTGTGCTTTTCCCATCCAATCCAGGAGCTGACAGAGGAATAACACCACGGAGGGAGGAAGGAGAGGCCGAAGAGGAAAGGACCCCCAGGGCACCAGGGTGACAGTGGGTGCCCTGTGTGCTGGCCCAGGCCTGGTGCCAGGAGCTCTGGAACTGCAGTGAGGACTCTGGAAGGCAGCTCAGTTCTTGGAACAGCGACAAAGATGATTTCTTGGAGGAATGGTTGCTTAAAATCCAGTGGCTGGCATCAAGAACCCAGCAATCCACTCCCATCACCGTCGTTTATTTTGTGCTGCTGGTGGTTGCCCGGAGGGAGAAAAATATGCAGAGATTTGAAAGACAGTGCTAATTTAATTTGCCAGAATGAATAAAGATAAGACTGTAAAGCATGTTAATGAAGCTACAGTATCACATCATTCACATGCAAGGGAAACACTGCCTCTCTCAGATCCTGATTGTCTTTTCCACGTTCAAAAACTGATTAAAGCAGGATGAGGCCCTTTCATTACACGCCCTCCCATGAAAGGCAAAATGTTCTTCCAGGGACGCTGGGGCACATTTAGAAAAAGCTGTGGGAGGAAAGATGGATTCCTCTTGTCATGGTCAGTAAAATGCACAGATCCAAAGTGCATTCACTGCTCTCACCTCTTTATTTTAGTTTTTACACCTCTGTGGGGCTCTTTCTCTCTCTCCCCGTGTCCTTCATTTGCCAATTCACAGAAGCAAATTGCCCAAATGATGTTAAACAAAAAAAAGGCACTACAAACCCCAGGGAGCAAATTATGCCCCTAGAAGAAGGTGAAAGATTTTCTTCTCGGTTAAGCAAATTAGAATTTAGGAAAAAAAAAACACCACCTAAATTCTAGGCAGCAGATGAAAGCTCTTGCTGGCTCCCTGGAGCACCCAGGAGGGTTCCCAGGCAGGAGTTTTCATCAGGTCTTGGCTTCAGAAAGCAGGAAAGGTTCCCTCTGTGTCTGTAAAGAGAGGAGAACTCTGCTCCTTACAGATAGGAAGGTTTGTGCTTCTCGCTGAGATCAGGGAGAAATTGGTTCCCAACTCCATCAGAGAGCAGAGAGCCAATGGCTGCCACTCAGAAGGAAAAAGCATATGATTATTAAAATTAATTACCTCTCAAGCCCCTTTAATCTTGATTTAACTGCTTGAGAGTGATGGATTTGCTGGTCTGAGCAAGGGGGTGGAGGAGAATTTGAGGAGGTTTTAGAAAAGGAGTAAAAGCCCTTTGGTTTCTGTGGAGGAAATGCTCAGCAAGGCACGTGGTGCCCTGTCCTGTGCCAGGTGTGCCACAGGTGCTCCATTTTTAGGACATTTAGCTGCCCTCGTGCACGAAGGCTCGACCCCAGAGGGGTTGGACAGCACAAGTGCCACCCTCTGCACTGCCTGGGCCACGGGAGGGGCTGGTTTGTGCCTCTCCGAGGCTTTCCTTAATTGCCAAAATTGCCCAGATCGAAAGTGTTCTTTGGGATAGGAAATCACAGCACAAACAAGCACAGAATTGTGCCCTTTTGTTTTAAAAAGGCAAAAATCATATAATCATGGAATCACCACTGCCCATGGCCCCAAGTGCCACATCCACAGGGCTTTTCAATCCCTTCTGGGATGGGGATCCCCCCCCTGCCCTGGGCAGCTGTGCCAGGGCTGGGCAGCCCTTTCCATGAAGAAATTCTTCCCAATATCCAACCTGACCCTTCCCTGGCACAACTTGAGGCCGTTTCCTCTTGTCCTGTCCCTTGTTCCTTGGGAGAATCCCACCCACCCCTCCCACCCTGCCCAAGGATTCCAGCACTGGAGCAGGGCAGGATTAGAGGCTTTTGGCCATTAAGGGCCTCACATTTCAGATCAGCTTCCCAAAACCCCTGGGCAGGGCTGGGAAAGAGAAGGGGTGATAAAGCAAAGTGATATTTATTGAGCGTGTCCCTCACTTATCCCAGCTTTTATTTCCAAGCAGCTTTTAGAGATCTCATCTGGAAGGATTTATTTTTTCCTTCTGCCTCAGCTCCCTTTGCCACTCTCCCTCCTTTTCCTCTCTGCCCAGCAGCATCTCCTGCTCCTTCCTCTGTCTAGCCATGAATCCAGGAAATTCATGAACTCCCAGAAAGTTACAGCTCTTAAAAAAAGTATTCATTTGCAAGGTGAGGAATGGTTTGCTATTTATCTAAACCTGGGTGACTTTATGGAGCCATTACAGTGCAGGTTTGAATTGTACCACTACATATCTGTCTGTAATTATTTGGTCTTAACTGTTGCTCAAAGCTTTTGTTTTACAGGGAAAAGGTACAAGGAACAAACCTGCTCCTGCTTTTCCCTGAGTCTCCAGGGACAAACCTGGGAGAGGCTGCTTGGGGTTAATCACCTGAAATCAATAAAGTGGCTCCACTTTTCCAGCCGAGAGAATTGCACAAAAGAAAGGATCGGACCTCAGGACCGCTGTGAATTATTTGAAACAATAAATCTTGTGCACTCTCTGCTTTTCTTTTGGGTTTCTAAACCTTTATGAGTCGACTTGAATGAAGCACTCAGGCTTTTTTCCTCCATCCATACAAGAAAGCTTTGTGTTTTCTAGTTGTTTTTTTTTTTTTCTTTTTCCTTTTAATGAGAGAAGAAATTCTCTTGTAATCACATGCCTTCAGGAGCAAGGGCTTTATGATAGGAGACGTGAAAAACACTTGGGATATTTAGCAGAGCAGCTGGTTCCTCCAAGCCTTTGCAGCTCTGAGTTTCACATCCATCTCTCCCAAACTGGGGCAGGTTTGGCCCAGACCATCACCAGAACCAGGGAATGGTTTACACTTAATTTTACCCAGAATAAAACACCAGTTCCAGCACAACAGGATCGTAATTTCCATAATTCAGAATTTGGCTGAGCCATTGTTTGCCTTCTTTACCTCCTCTATCCTCTCCCAATACTTGTTTTGCTTTTAAATTATTACTTCTACCTTTACTTAGTTTTCTCCAGGATAAAACATCAGCTCCAGCACAAGAAGATCATGATTTCCATAATTCAGAATTTGGCTGAGCCATGGTTGGTTTTCTTTACCTCCTCTATGTTCTCCCAAAACTTGTTTTACTTGTAAATGATGACTTCAACATCTATTAATACCTCTACCTTTATTAATACCTTTCTGAATGCATATTAATAATATTAATGCCTTGTTCCACAGCTGGAGAAATTGGGGCAGTCGCTGTGACCATCCCATAATTCCAAATATCCCGTGTTTGCTGCATGCTGAGAAGCTCTGCAGAACATTTCACCCAACCTCCTCAAAACCTGGAGGTAATTAGAGATCCTCAGCACCTCAGATTCCAGGCCAAATATTTGATAAAATAAAAAATACCTCTGGAACTGCCTTGGCAGAGTCCTTTCCTGGCAGAAAACTCTCTCACAGGGGCAAATTGTGGGAGGGGGGGGCTTGAACTTAGAAATCAGATTCTTGGGAGTTTCAAACCACCACAGGGGGGTAAAAAGCAACTCTGGGTGTGTTTGCACAGTCTTGGTGATCCCCCAAGCCACGTGGCCACAGGTGAGCTGGGACAAAGGGAAGCTCTCCAAAGACATTTCAATACTCAAATAGAGTATTTTAATAGGCTTTAATATTGAGTTGAATACTTTAAACTTCTTGTGGGTATTTGTTCTCTATGTACCACCAATATTTTCTTTTGAAGGATCTCATGAAGGTTTAGGTGCCCCTGCCCTGATTTCTTCTCCAGCCTGTCCAGCTTTGTCCTGTCCCAACCTTCCCTGGCTGGTCCAGCCCAGAGCATGGGAAGAGGATTTGCTTCCAATGGTGCTGCCATCACCACTGTCATGGTTTTAAACTGAAAGATGGTCAATTTAGGTTTAAAGAAGAAGTTTTTTATAATGAGAAGGGTGAGGCCCTGGCATGGGCTGCCCAGAGAAGCTGTGGCTGCCCCATCCCTTAAAGTGGGGTGGAGGGACAGGACACAGGGAATGGCTTCCCCCTGCCAGAAGGCAGGGATAGATGGGAGATTGGGGAGAAATTCTTCCCCAGAAGGCTGGGGAGGGACTGGAATGGAATTCCCAGAGAAGCTGTGGCTGCCCCTGGATCCCTGGAAGTGTCCAAGGTCAGGCTGGGCAGGGCTTGGAGCGACCTGGGCTGGTGGGAGGTGTCCCTGCCCATGGCAGGGGGTGGAACCAGATGATTTTTAAGTTCTCTTTCAACCCAAAGCATTCCAGGATTCCCAGTGCTCCTGGCAGCCAAGGATTTCACCCAGCCCTGTGTCTCTGCTGCAGTTTGGCCCCGGTTCTGCTGTAACTCCAAGCCAACATTTTCCCTGACTTTTTCCAGCTCCAGGCTTGAGAAAACAGAAGCAGCACCACTGACACCAAAAGCCTGAGTCTTCTTTCTCTTTCCCTTCCATTTTGATCATTCAATTTGTGCCACAATTTATTTGTCCGAGTCCAAACCCCCTCGGAACCCTGGCCACGAAAAACAACCCCCAAGGGAACGAGCGGAGGGTTCAGGGGCCCTGCAGAGAAACTTTACCACACAAATGGAGATAATCACAAAAACCAGCTCAGGGTGACATTTGTGATGCAGCTGCACAACCAAATAACTACAGCTTAGAACAAGATAACTTCAGGATAAGTGACTCAATTCGTGCTCTAATGCAAAGAGGCAGAAGCTTCATATTTATAACCCGCGACGTGTGAGAGGAGAAAATATATTTATTACGCTTTTTTCCAGCTGCTCTCCCAGATTGATGCTGGGATGTGTCAGGGAAATCACTCTGCTCAGCCTCAGCTCCATCACCAGCCCAGTCCCAACCTGTCAGGCCAACATTATCTTTGCTCATTTGCAGAACAATTCTGCAGAGTTATTAAGAAGGAGTCTCGCAGCGTTAATGCCTTTGTGCTTTCAGGCACTGAGCTGGAGTCGCTGCAAAGTACAACAGATCCACAGAGCCCTCAGTGCAGGAACACAAACAAGGGCTGCAAAGGAGCCAATCCTGAACCTCTAGCTCCTTCTTTTTGTTTTAAAAGGGACCAATTCTGTTTCTCCAGGAAATAATTTATGCACTGAGAAGGTTCAGTGAAATCCCAGGCAGACGTTCATTTATCTGTTGAGAAACCCAACTCTTTTACTGCTGTAAAATTAAATTCAGGATAAATGAACCAGAGTTAATTTTGGAGGGAAGGAGAAATGCTGGGATGTCACAAACTTCCCTCTCTGGCAGTGAGGTTTTAGTGGGGTTTTTATTCTACACGGTGATCCTTGGCTGATCTCCAAGGATGTAGGACCAGTTTGGGGTCTGTCTCTGCTAAAGGGACTGATGTGTCCAAAGATGAAAAGGGACAAGGGAACAGCCCCCTGCTCCCATCAGGACAACACCCCTGAGCCTCAGCAGCTCCCTGTGAAACGAGCAGGATAACAATTCGAATTGCAGCCTGCCAGGACCTGAAGAAAAGATGGGGCAGGACTGTTCCCAAGAGCCTGGAGTGCCAGGACAAGGGGGAATGGGTTCAAATAGAAAGAGAGCAGCTTTGGGTATTAGGAAGGAATTCCTCCCTGGGAGGGTGGGGAGGGCCTGGCACAGGTTGCCCAGGGAAGCTGTGGCTGCCCCATCCCTGGAGGTGTCCTATGATTCTGTGATTCTGTTTTTCCAGCTTTCTGCTGTGTTGTTTAGTTGCATGACGAGCTCTGATCTGCAATGAGAGGAAGGAATGGTCATTTCTTGATCTGATACCTCCCCAAACTGGCTGAGTTGTGCAGCTGAGCTCAGGATGGAGCTGTGGTAAGCAAATGAAGGTTTTCAGGGATTTGGTCACTGTGAGCAGCTCCCACCAGCAGGACTGACTCCAGCAGCTCTGATGTCCCTTCCCTCCTCGGCTTTGGAGACCTCACTGCAACAGCATAAGGGTCAATGTGGGTGGGACTGAAAATCCAAGACATCATTAAATTGAACACTCAGCTGTAAGCAATAAAATCAGAGGCCAGATCTGTGCTGGTCTCAGGCAACCCTGCAAACCCCATCCTAACTGCTCTGGGAAGCTTTTCAGGTCATCCCACCCTGGGATGGGATCCTGCAGCACTTCCACCTCCCTCAGCTCCAGTGACAGCACCTGCCCCTGCTGCAAATGTTGATTTTCCTGGCGGAGATCACTGCATCCATCTTGGGATAAGCACTCACTCAGGAGACACCTATGGCAAAGCTGTCCCCATATCTCAGGCTTTCTGTAGATTTCCCAGCATATAAAAGCCTCTTATTCCTTGTATTCATCACCAAGAACAGAAGCTTTGAATCCTTTGATTCCGATAAACTGCTATTTATTAGACACATGAAATGAAAGGAGGAGGCAACAGAAAACTCCAGGATTGGGGAATCAGCTTCTCCCTTGCTTTTCTCCTCAGTGGCACAAAGAGCCTTTCAGCACATCAAAGGTAAGAGCTGCTCAGGAACAGGGCACGTTGCAGGCAGTGAGATGTGGGGGGATGTAAACTCGGCTAAATAGGGAGATGTGTATTTAGAGATAAGTTACATCCCTGCATTCAAATCCCCACTTCTCTCCTCTGAGAAGTTACTCAGGCATTTAAAGTCAGGGCATGGTGGGTGTGGTTGCCTCCCTCCCCCAGGAGATGAATAAACTGCCTCAAAGGGTTCAGTTCCAGTGAAAGGCTCTTACTGGAGCAGCTGGGGAAGGTTCCCCAGCTCCAGCCTCACTGAGCTGTGGAGCTGCAACATCCCACAAGGATTGGGGGGAAGAGGCAAAATTCACTTAGTATGGGCTGGAAAACCTCCCAGTGGCTGCTGGCTGACACAGGAAAGGTGCTTTGTGCATCACCAGGAGTCTAAAAGCCTCATTTTGATGTTATTTTTCATGGAATCCTGGAGTGGTTCGGGTTGGAAGGGACCTCAAAGCCCATCTTGTTCCAGCCCCTGCCACGGGCAGGGACACCTTCCACTAGCCCAGGTTGCTCCAAGGCCCGTCCAACCTGGCCTTGGACACTTCCAGGGATCTTTATCAAGCCCTTTATCATAGTCCTTGACCTGCTGTGAGAACACTGTGGAGTTTGATATCTCCTGCAGGATGGGGATGCACCACCCAAGCCCTCGAGCAAGCACCGGTGAGGAGATGGAGGAACCTCAAGGAAGCTGTTGGAGGTTGTGCATAAACCACAGAGACATAAAATGTGCTGGTTCTCTTGTGCTGGGAGATGAAAAGCAGGTTGGAAGGACGTCTCTCCCCCTGGAGCTCAGAGCAAGTGTGTGGGAAGGATGTTCCCTCTGCACTGCCGAGATTTCAAGGGATCCCAGACAGGAAAAGGAAGCTCGATTTTCCACAGTGAAATCTCCAGCAGGAACAGTGTCCACGAACTGTTCAGAGGACTGAGAGGCAGCCTGAGGGTCAAGACACTCCGAGTTGGTTTCATTGCTTTGAGAGGAGAAAAATCTCTGAATTTCCTGAGAGCTCCCATTGGAAAACAATGATGGTTTGGTGGCAGATTTTGATCAGTCGAACTCTGTGGCTTCTGGAACTTAAATCTGTCTGTTCTGGACTGATCAGGTTTCAGATCACACTTATTTCTTTCCCTGTTACCCCATTTTACAGGGCAAGGATTTGAAGCAGCGAGAATGGAAGAGCAGAGCTCCCTGCTGGGTTCCTTCCTGGGAGAAGGGGGGGGTATCCCTGCCTCTGGAGCTGCAGGGATAAGGGAAGCTCCATCACCCCAGGCAGGACTAAGGCTTCTGGAGACATTGGTCATTCAGAGCAAAGAGAGCCCTAAACTGAGCAGGACAAAAGCTGTAGCTCTCAGAGGGCTTGTCCAGCCTAAAGGATCCCGGGATGCCTCGGGCAGTGGGACAGCTGGGCTGGAGCAGTGATTCCCAGGGCATTCCCAGGATCACACCTTTCCTGCAAGCCCACCAGCCCTGGCTGGTTTTCCAGAGTCACCTGACACACTCCTCTCTCCAGGGAGGTGTCTCTGATCCTGCCTGTCTCTGATAACACCTAAATGGGATCAGAGGACCACGGGCTCCTCTTTCTTGTTGAGGGCTGTTATCAGCTAATCCAGCCCATGAATTCCCACCTGAGGCCATCCCTCTGTAATTCCAGCCTGCCCTGATCCCAGAGGCTTCAGGACTAATAGGGTTGTGTTTACAGAATAGATTTCCATTTAATATCAGCCATTTGACTCCGTGAGAAGGAGTGAGGCTGCCCAGGGGGGCTGATAATGCTGCTGGAGTCCAGTCACAGCCACCAACACAAAGATAAAACTCCAATGATGCCGCCTCACCCTCCAACAGCTTCTTTCTCATTACAGATTTAGGGCTTCAAAAGCCCCACATGAAATAAAGTTCCTTCTTCAAAGGAATCCAAGGGCTGGATTCCTGAGGTCTTGACACCACAGTTGTCTCACTGACCAAAGAAGCAGCAACTGGTGGCATGTGCAGCAGTTCCTTTGCCTCTGATGTTCCTAAACCACCTGACAAAGGGTAGAAAAGAGGCTTTTAAGTCACCTGGGGAAATATACTTTTTTTAATGGAAATTTAGGAACAAAGGAAAAGCAGAAAATTGGATGCTAAAGTGTGATTTATATGGATGCCATTTCCCTGGCAGGGTGTCCCACTGGTCACCAGCCTGCTCAGACCCCTGGCAGTCTCAGACCTGTGTTCTGCAGAGAAATTGGGATGTATTTGAGGTGTCTCTGCCACTTCCATGAACAGCCTGGCCTGGCTGGAGGGGGTTGGATTGACTGGCTGGCCTTCAAAGGTCCCTTCCAACCTAAACTATTCCTTGATACTCCAGGTGCTGTTTGTCCTGGTGTCACTGTGGACAATTCCTCTGTCTTGACACGGAAATATTCGCCTCCCAGGCAGCTGGGAATGACTTTTCCATGCCAAAAATGACCGTAGCCAGCACAGTGTGGTCTTCATGTCATGGTATCAAAGGACGAGGTCCAGCCATCATTTTTAAGACAAATGTCAGACTAGACATCCCTGAATCCTCCCCTATCCATCTCCACTGACATCTGGCAGACATTAGTCCTGTCATTAGATGAACATGTTCAGAACCAGCAGAACAAAACAACCAAAAAAATCCCGCTTCTCTCCCAGGAAAGGTTCCTGACCCGCAGACTTCTCCAGTAATAAGCTTCCTGAGCAATCCAGGCTTTGAAGCTGGCTAATAAATCTTTGTGGCTGCTCTGTGCTGGGAGCAGGGAAAGCTCTCAGAGGTTCAGAGGGAAAACTCTTTGTGTGTCCCAACAAAAAGTGCTTCTGAAGGGGGAACGCTCTGGAGGATCCTTTGAAGGTGAAACCTCGTTCAAACGAGAAGCAGCCCCAGCCACAGTGGTTTCCTGGGTTTGCTGTGCTTGTTTCCTCTGCAGGGAGCAGAGAAGGAAGGGCAGCACTGGGATTTTCCCCCTCTTTCTCATCTGTGCAAGGCAGGAAAGTCCAACGTTGGACGAGGCAAAGGCGAAGGAGGTAAAAATGTTAAAAAATGAAGCATCACAGAACTCCTTAGTCAAACACTACCCATCTCTCTGGCTCTCTGAGGCACCAGGTTTCCTTGGAAACTACAGCAATGCCAACAGGCAGCAGGACTGATAAAGCAGGGACATGTTTGACCACCCCACAGCTTTCGGTGGCTGCTCTGTCAGACAACTGTGCTGCAGCCTCAAGGCTCTTTTGGGTTGTAGGAGTGTCAGGGCTTGCCAGGACCTTCAGGATGGCTCTCTTCCACCAGGAGTGGAGGATGAGCTCTTCAGCAGTTCCAGGGAGGCTGTGGAAGACGTGGAGCTGTGCTGGTGAGGAGTGGGAGCATCCTCATCTCAGACACTGCTGCCCACGGGGCTGAGCTGCTTCAGGGCAGGGCTGAACACCCCTGAGCTGGTGGTGGGTGGGCTGAGGGACACCAGGGATCAGGAGGGTCACCAAATATCCTCTGCTAAGCCCCTGACACTCCTCTCCTGTCCTGACAATCCTCTCCTCTGTTATCAAAGCACAGAGATCCAGGAAGGGCAATAAACCCAGAGCCAGCAGCCGGCACAGGGTGACCTTCGTTCCCCCCACGAAGGGACCTGGAGAACAAAGAATTGATTTGCAAGGAAGATATTTTTCCTCCTTTGTG
Organism: Pipra filicauda; assembly: GCF_003945595.2. Lineage (NCBI taxonomy): Eukaryota > Metazoa > Chordata > Aves > Passeriformes > Pipridae > Pipra > Pipra filicauda. The sequence goes on along the minus strand of NW_024104964.1, from coordinate 3,200,073 downwards.
AAAAATTGTGTCAACATTTCCCCCAGTATTTGACCAGCTCTTGAAGGGCACAGCAATCCCAACCAGAATGAGGGGTTTGAGCACTGTTTAGTCTGGGTTTTCCATCCACGGATCGAAAATAAAAGCCTGATTGCCTGGTGCAGAAAAGGGAAAGCACATTCAGGCTCTGATTTTCTTCCTTTCTCTCTCTTAAAACAAAAAAAAAAAAAAAAGAAAAGAAAGGAAAGCTTCCATTTTATTAAGCCATTTGCTGTTGAGAAAAGATATTAGGATGGAAAATAAGCGAGCAGGGCCCACTTGACGACCTTGTCCATAGAAGATGAATGACCCAAACCTGCTCAAACCCTGATTATACACCAGCTTCCCCTGCAGGATTGTGTTTGTTCCCTTGCACTGGGTGGACGTGGAAAAGGAGATCAGGACACAGGCCAGCAGAGAGAGAGAGAGAGAGAGAGAGGGAGATGAAAAAGCACAAGCAGCTGCCTTCCAGTAAATGTTCTCAGCCTCACATTTTCATTAGTCCTAAACTCAATCACAGTTTAAAGGAAGCAAAAGATAAAGAGCGAGGGAGCGTTTAAAGGATTCTTCAGAGAGAGAGAGAGGGAGAGAGGGAGGGAGCTTTGCTTCACCATTAAAAGCCTGACTAAAAGTTATTGTTATTATTCCCATTAGTGCTGTGCCCAGAGGCCCCAGTCGAGATGAGATTCCCACTGTGTGGAACAGTGTGTGGGAGAAGGGGGTGGGATGTGGATGCAGCTGGAAAAGCTGCTCCAGGAGAGTGGCTGTGCCCCTTCAGCAGCTCTGCATGTGGGATGGGCTTCTCCTTGTTTTTTCTCCCCTGCTCCCTGTTGGGGTGTTTTTTGCAGCTTAAATAGAACTGAGGGACAGAGGGGTTCAGGCAGCACAGGAACAGTGATGGCAATAATGTGAGGATTGTTGTTATAACCACTGTCTCTGCGAGAGAAAAATGCTGAGCAGCTTTGCAGGGCCTAAAAGGGCTCCAAGAGAGCTGGAGAGGGACTTGGGAAAAGGGATGGAGGGACAGGACCCAGGGAATGGCTTCCCAGTGCCAGAGGGCAGGGATAGATGGGATATTGGGAAGGAATTCCTCCCTGTGAGGGTGGGGAGGCCCTGGCACAGGTTGCCCAGAGAAGCATTATTTCAGTTAATTGTGCTACCTAAATAGAATATTCCCAGCTTTCACCCATTCCCAGGGCAGCTTCCTCTCACCACAGCACCTTCCTGGCCAGACCTGGGTAGGATTTCCACTCCTGCATATAAAGTTTATCTTGTGGATATTCATGAGCCCCCCCTGCAGAGCTGCCCCAGCCCTGGGGAACAACAGCACAGGGACGTGGAGCTGCTGGAACAATTCCAGAGGAGGCCCCAGAGATGCTCCAGGGCTGGAGCCCCTCTGCTCTGGAGCCAGGCTGGGAGAGCTGGGGGGGGTTCCCCTGGAGAAGAGAAGGCTCCAGGGAGAGCTGAGAGCCCCTGGCAGGGCCTAAAGGGGCTCCAGGAGAGCTGGAGAGGGACTGGGGACAAGGGATGGAGGGACAGGACCCAGGGAATGGCTTCCCACTGCCAGAGGGCAGGGATAGATGGGATATTGGGAAGGAATTGTTGTCTGGGAGGGTGGGGAGGCCCTGGCACAGGTTGCCCAGAGAAGCTGTGGCTGCCCCTGGAATCCCTGGAAGTGTCCAAGGCTGGACTAGTGGAAGGTGTCCCTGCCCATGGCAGGGGGTGGAATGAGATGGGCTTTAAGGTCCCTTTCCACCCAAACCATTCCATGATTCTGTGAAATACAGAATAGATGGAGAGAAGAAGGAAACGAGGGAATGGCCACAGAAATGACTTTGCTGTAGGTGAAAGGAGGGAACAGGAGGTGCAGGAGGGCATCCTTATCCCTTTGGCACAGGGCAGGAGTTACCAGGGACAGGGCAGAGACTGCTTTGGAAGAGGAATGAACTTCTGATTTTGCCTGGGCAAAACCATCACTTCTGTCTCTCTCAATTTTTACCTTTTTTGTTTTGTTTTGGAAGCACCAGGTACACGGGAGGTGGGGTGAAAAGTCTGGAGTTAAAGACTAATTCCAGATCCTGATAAAATAAACCTGACACAAAATTAGGGCACAGGTTACAGGGAAGGGGAGTCTCTTTTTAATAATATGAAAAAGACCTGCATTGTGAATCTGCTTTAAAAAGAGTCAGAGCAATTAGAATTCCAGGCTGCTGCAGTAAAACAGGAATGAAATGTGCCGGGTCTTCATTAAAAGACAAATTGTCAAACAGCTCTGATGGAAACCTGCCCTGTCTGAGAGTGATCAGAGAGGAGCTGGGGCAGAAACTGCTCTGCTGTGAGGGACTGACATGAAAGCAGATGGGAACAGGAAAAGTTTGTGGCTCTGCTAACACAGAACTCCGAGGTTGTGCTTTTTCCTCCCTTCTGTGTATTCAGTAAATGAGGAAATTATTTGAAGGCAGATGTGGAGGCTGAAGTCCCAGCTGGTGTCTCTTGGCAGGTCGCTGCTCCAGGGCTCACTTTCCCTCTGTTTTTAAGTGTCACTGAGCCTCACAGAGCTTGGATTTCTTTGCCAGACTCCCCAGCTCAGCCCCAGTCAGGGGCTGGCCCGCCCTGGCACGTGGAGGGGCAGGGAGGGGGCCACAGGAACACCGAGTTTGCTTCCCACCCAACTTCCAACTGCAGTCCCAGCTCCCCCTTTCCACGTTTGGATCCACCCCCTGAGGGATCCCCAGTGCCCCCCCAGGACCGGGGGGGTGCAGTTCTTGCTCCTGCAGGTGCATCTCTGATCCTGCCGTGGGAGGTGCACAAGGCCTGGCTTTGTTAGTACCGAGTTCAGAGGCAAAGCCCCCGGGCAGGGCAAGCTCTGTGCTCCAGCCTGGCTGGCAGGAGCGTGGGAAGGCAGAGAGAAGCTCCAAGGAGGCCACAGCCCGTCGTGGTTTGACTTGTCCAGCCCCAAGGGCAGTAGAAATTGTATTAATACTGTGTATTTATTTGCTTTTCAGTTTCTATAGTTTTTATTCTGTCAGGAATGAATTTTGGTATAATTCCCCATGTTGGTAGCTGTGCATGTCTGAAAACTTCTCTCACACTGAAACAAATTGCGGGGGGTTTGGAGACTTTGGCTTTTTTGGGGCTCAAACCACGACACATCCCCTCGCCCACACTTGAGGGGAGGAATATTCTGCTGGCCAGGAATATTCTCCTGCTCCAGCAGTTGTTGTCCTTTCCAAAGCAGAGCTCGGGGTACCAGCTTTGGCAGCAGCACACCCCCCCAGAAATGCAAACTCCTGCTCTCCCTGGAGCTGCCCAGCTGATGGCTTCTGCATTTCCAGCCTCGTCCCTTCATCATCCACTCTCTCAAGCAGACAGTCCTCATTCCCAAAGTGACAGCAGCACTGTCTGACTGATTCTCCCTGTCCATAAACCAGATCTTTATCTCTTCCCATCACAAACATAAACCCCCGGTGTCATCACAGGACTGATGCTGCTGGAAAACCCTCCCTGTGGCCTCCCTGCCCTCCTCCTCCTCCCTCCCAGTTTTACATTCCCATCCAAAGGATGGAGACCTTTCCCCTCTCATGTGCTCTGCCCCTTTCCTGAGGGCTGATCCTGCACTCACTCATCTGCCTTTTGCCTTTTATTGTTGAAAGTGGTGATTTATCCCTCTGCTGTCCCCTCCCGGTCCTTGCAGTGTGTTTCCTCTTCCTGCACCCAGAATAAATCAGGGATGCTCGAGCATTTGGAGCAGCAATTAATCACTGTCAGGGGATCTGAAAATACCCATTAGTTTTTGCTTTACTCTCTCCTACATCAGCGAAGAGAGACCTCTCCTTTGCAGTTATTAATCCTCCTGCTGGCCAGGGGACTAAACCTGGGAGCAGATCTCTGCCGGGGACCTCAGGGAGGAAAAGGTGGAGTTTAGATGGAAAGGTGGAGCTTTCCAGGCACTCCCTGACTAAAGACAGAGGGAAGGGATGGTGTGTGAGCAGAGGGAGAACTCCTGGAGCTCTGCAAACAGCTGCTGATGTTTAACAGGACACATAAAAGGAACTGCTACGAAGCTCTGGGAAAATTGTTTTCCCTTTGTTTGTTAGCTCTGAGCTCTTTAGGCAGTTAATTAAAGGATACTCTTGGAATATATCTTTTCCAAATTTAGGCACCCAGCCAAGACAAGGGACCATAAACTTGGCCTCCCAGGGCTCCCTGTTCATTTTCCCTCCAGGATTATGGAGTCAGGCACTGCTTTTTGAGGGAAGAATATTGTTTCCCTGATTTCTTGGACCACAAATTCTCCTTCAAGTGATCTAAAAAATTACAGAATCCCAGAATGGTTTGGCTTGGAAGGGACCTTAAAGGTCATCCAAGTTCCAAACCATGGGCAGGGACACTTTCCACTATCCCAGGTTGCTCCAACCTGGCCTTGGACACTTCCAGGGATCCAGGGGCAGCCACAGCTTCTCTGGGCAACCTGGGCCAGGGCTTCCAGGGAATGGTTTCTTCCCAATTTCTAATCTAAATCTGTTTTCCTTCAGCTTGAAGCCATTCCCTCGGGGCCAATCCAAGCTCTGCTTTTAAGCCTTGGCCTTCACCGCCAGGAGACAGTGTCTTAAAAGTGAGACTTCCAGAAGATTTCCCAAAGTCTAGTTCCTAAATCACTTAGACCTTTGGAAAATTCCTGGGATATCACCCCAGTGACTCTCTGCCGGGTAGGGGCTAAAAACCAAATTACCCTGGAGTCAAACAATGTGGTTTAAAGACAAAACCAGATGGAACCTGCTGGGCATTGACAGCCCATCTTCTTCTTTGCAGAGCTCCAGCCACCTTTGGGATATTTGCAGCAACATTCCACCACATCCATGGAATACAGAGAGTTTTAATACCTCTGCCACTGTATTTGCAAGCTCTGTGTGCAGAAATATGTGCATGTGGATATGTGTGTGTGCACACGTGGACTTGAGTGGCTGTGTGGGACTTAAATTTCGTGGCACACCTAAAAATGAGTGGACTGATTTTTAAATGACTTGAAATTATTTATAAAATAATTTAATAACGTTAATTAAGTATAAATTAAAATTATTAATAATATTTTAAATCATTTATAAAAGTCTTCATTACACTCACAAACAAGAACACTGTTTGTGTTTCATTCTCCCAAAACTGGCCTGGGATTATGAAATCCATACAAAGTGTTTCTACTTCTGCAACTACATTTTAGCCCATCCATTGAAAAATCCCTTTATTATTCCAGCTTATTCTAGTGCTGCAAAACACTGGGCTGGGGCTGGTTCCCGTGGGCAGGATTTCTCCTCTAACTCCCAGAATCCCACCTAAAAGGGGTAAGAAAGTCTCCATGCCCAGGTTGTCCCTCCTACTCCCCAACCTCCTCCGAATATCCCCCCCACGGGTGGGAGAGGTGGATCTGCAGGACCCACTGCTGGATTTGGAAGGAGTTCCTGCTCCCAAATCAGACCAAACCAACTAATTACTCAGCTTTTTCCAGCAAGCCTTCCTCAAAAAAAAAAAAAACCTGCAAGAGAGATCCTTAATGAATAATTTCATCTCATTGATCTCTTTAACTGGAATCACTTATTTACTTCAAATTTTTGAATTTGCTACTGTCCCTCAGGTCATTTTGTTGTCAGAGATTCAGGCTGCTGGGAAGCTAATTATGGAAAAGCAGCAATTAATTTCCCACAGGCATGACAAATATTAGACTTAAAAGATGTAGCTCTCCTTTGGTGAGCTCCAGCCAGCTGGGGTGTTGTGAACTGCAGTG